>NC_082683.1:114661097-115341950 GCF_949987515.2 Delphinus delphis
GAGAATTTTATACTTACTTTATCTATGGCAGTGCTGTCCAAAAGAAATATCATGCAAGACGCATATGTAATTTTAATTTTTCTAGCAGCCAAATTATAAAAATAAAGAAGTAAAATGAATTTTAATAATTTAATTTAACATTTTATTTAACCCAATATCTCTAAAATATTACTATTTCACCATGTAATAATCAGCACAAAATTATTAATGAGGTATTTTACATTTTTTACACAAAGTCTTTGAAATCCATTGTGTACTTTATACTTACAGCACAGCTTAATTCAGACTGGCCACATTCAAAGTGCTCAATAGCTACATGTGGCAAATAGCTACCATTCTGGACAGCAATTAATTTAAGGTGTGAATTCTATACACAGTTATAATCTCAGACAAGTACAGGTCATTTCCAACTGTACCCATGGACAAATTGATAGTGAATTCATGTTTGGAATATTAATTGTATAGCATTTGGACATGGAAACTTTATTCTTGAATTATGAGTAAGTGGTTTAAGCGAACCAAACGATTATTGCATATTATTACATGCAGCTACTGAAATAGGCACTTCCACATATTACCACATTTAATCCTTTCAAAAGACACCTGATAAATGATCATTATCGAGATTGAAACAGTAGACCTGTGCCCAATATCCACTTAACCCTTGTTCTAGTTTGCCTTTCTGAAAGGCAGAGAGTGGAACGCTGAACATTGTGTTTCCCAGACTCCCTTGAAACTAGGGTTCTCAATGTGATTTAGATTCAGCCAATCAGATACACATATGTGAGATTTGAAGGCTGGAAGTGAGGCAGAGACTGCATTTAGGGGGGGTGCATTTTTGCCATTTCTACAGGCACAGGAACCGATTTTTTGGCAGCAGAATAAAAGATATGCCACTGCCCAGTCTCTATCTGGATATTGAGAAGCAGGGTCCTGGGCATCCACGTTGCTGGGGAAGATCAGAGCAAATACAGCATGGCTCTGGAGGAGGTGGCAATAGTGGCAGCGTCTTTCTCATTAAATGGACCTTTGAAAGTTGTGGTTTCCCAAAGATAGCCATAAATCCTGTATGCCCTAGAACATTCTGCATCCTAACTGTGAAAACAAAAACAAAAAGCAGGAGTTTCCTGCATGACTCAATTCTGCAGTGTGAATGCAGAAGTTATTCCTCAGTGCTCATGGCTAGGTTCTGTTCTTCTCTCCCAGTGGCTCCATAAGCCATTTCCACAGATTACCATCCTCACCCATCACATCAATGATATGCTGATTAGGCAGGGTGAGTTCAAGATGGATAGCACACTTGAGGGCTTGGTAAGACACATGTACTACAGAGAGAGACAAATAAATCCTGAATATTGAGAAATTTGCCATTTCAGTTTGAGAGGTCCATTGGTCAGAGGTATGCCATGACATCCCCTCCAAAGCAAACAACAAATTGCTATATCTCGTATCCCTTACCACAAAGTAGAAAGCAGCGACACCTGCTATGCCCCTTTGAGTTCTGGAGGCAATACAGTCCCACATGGGTGTAATGTTCTGGCTCTCACATTACATGAGAAGCTTCCAACTTTGAGCAGGGCTTACAATAGGAAAAGGCTCTGTTGCAGATCCAGGTTGGGGTACAATCAGCTGTCACTTGGGCTATACGATTTGGCACACCTTACTGTGTTGGAGGTGTCAGAGGTAGGAAAAATGCAGTGGCGAGTTTATAGCAAACTCCAGAAAAAGGATCACAACACAGGTCTCTGAGGTTCTGGAGAAAGGTCATACCATCTAGAGCAGAGAATTACACATTTTTGGAAAATCAGCTCCTGGCATTCTACTTGGACCCTAGTAGAGACAGATGTTTGACAATAGGACACCAAGTGACCATGCATCTAGAAATGTCCTTTAGGAGCTGGATCCTGTTTGACTCTCAAAGTCAAAAAGTCAGTAACAATCCATTGTAAGATCCAATGGTACTTATGAGATTCAGCACAAGCAGGACCAGAAGGCACAAGCAAGCTCCCAAAACATGTAACCTAGATCCCAATGTCATCCACCATGGTTGCATCAGCATCACCCTCCCTTAACTCACTCTGATGGTTATGGCAGGGGGGTTCTGTATAGCCAGCTAAAAGAGGGGTGATGGGAGCCCCAGCTTGGTTTATGGATGTGTTGGCTCAGTATGTGGGTGCAAGTAAAAAAATACATGATGACTGTATAGCATCACTCAGGGGTGGCCCTCATAGACAGTGAAAAAGAAAAGTTTTCCCAGTTAGTGAAGCTTGGGATGGTGCATCCAGTCATTCACTTTGTGCTTAATGAGAAATATTCCAACATTAGACTGTAAATGGCCTCATGATGCATAGCAAATAGTTTAACTAGTTGACCAGGTACCTGAGAAGAAAAAGACTACCTACAGACAAGGAAGTCTGGAATAGGGGCATGTCAATGGACATACAGGAATGGGCATCAGGTGTGAAGATCTTTGCATCACACATTTATGCCCACCAGAAAGCATCAACCATTAAGCAACCAAGTAGACAAAATGACTCAGCCAGTTGATATTAGCCAACCTTTGTCAGTGGCAACACTAGTCCTGGCTTGATGGGCACGTCTGCCACTGTGGCTGATGTAGAGGTTATGTATAGGCCCAAAAACATGCGTTGCCACTTACCAAGCCTTCTGTAACTATGATCGCCTCTGATTACCCAATTTCCAGGAACTGAGACCAACAATGAACCCCCAGGATGGCACTATTTCTCAAAGAGACAAACCAGCTATTTAGTAATAAGCTAATTATATCGGGGTCTTACTTCCTGGAAGGGCGAGCACTTTGTTCTCACAAAAATAGAAGCTTATTCCAGCTAAAGGTTTGCTTTTCCTGCCTGAAGGGTCTCAGCTTCCACCACTACCAGGTGATTTACAGAGTACTAGATCCACGAGCATGTAATCCTGCATCCATCCTGTATCTATTCTACACAGCATCCAACAATTGGACCTCCCTCACAGCAAAGGAGGTGCAGCAGTGGGCCCATGACTGTGGGATCCCCTAATTGTATCACATACAATTCAGAAGCAGCCTGACAGAACATTGAGATGGGCTGCCACAGATATAGCTGGAGTATCAGATCAGAAGTAACATTCTCCAAGGACAAGGGACTTTCTGCCAGAATGCAGCATATGCACTGGATCAGAGACTTCTATACAGTACCGTGTCCCCAGCAGGAAGAATGCATAAGTATAAGACTAAGGAGTGAAAGCAGAGTAACCCTACTTACCATCCTTCCCAGTGACCCCCTTGGGAGAATTTGTACTTAAGTGTCTGTTTTATTCTGAGCTGAGGAGGCTTGGAAGCCCTGGTCCTCAAAAGGGGCACATCCTGCAAAGGATACAGCAAGAGTGCCATTGAATTACAACCTATGATGCCACCTGGACTTTTTGCATCCAGAGACTAGCAGGCAAGAAAAGGAGTCATCCTGGTAGGGTTAATCAACCCTGATCAGCAGGAAGAGGTAGGAATGCTTTTACATGATGGGGACAAGGTAGAAGATGTGTGGAACTTGATGATCCACTTGGATACTTCTTGGTACTCCCTTGTCCAATTGTGATTATAAATGGACAAGTCAGCAACCCCCTCTCTGTGAAGGATTTGATACAAGGGACTCAGAAATCTCAGGTGTGGAGGTTTGTTGACACCAAAAGTAAGCCACCAAGACTATTAGAGGTGACAGCTGAGGATGAGGGAAACTTAGAATTGATAATTAAGGAAGGAAATGATTAGTATCAGCTGTGGCTCCAAGACCAGCTGCAGTGATGAAGGTTGTAATTTTTTTTCCACCAGCCTCCATCTTCTAGGTTTCCCTTCAAGAAGAGAGACTGAATGGAACGTTTGATAAGCTACCTCCTGAATGTACATTGAAAATGGATCTGTGCAATATAAGGGGTGGACTGTGGCAGACATGGAGATAGACTGCTCAGATTCCCCTTTCGGGAAAGGATTTGTCACCTGAATTTGAGGAGTATGGATAGCTGAGGGCCTCAAAATGTTAACTCCTTCAGATCCTCCTGGACTTGTGAGTCAGGGTGACACTCTTGTGGGGATCTGTCCAACCAACGCTGTGGTACAGTGGCCTAGCCATTTCCACCAATGTGGGATTCCTTTAATAATTGTTAAATTCTCCAGGGTTCCCCACTGGGCTGGCAGAAACTGTCAAATATAAACCATGATCTGATGACTCACCCTCCCCAACCTTGCTTCCTTCCTTTTCCTTTCATTGGTGTTTCTCTACAATAATCTTTTGCCCGCCTATCTCCAATTCAGATTCTGTTTACTGGAAGATCCAGCCAAAGCAAAGGGTTATCTTCTCTCTTGGTAGACAGAAAGCTTATAAATAAATACATAAATATAAAAATATAATGTTAAAATGTGATTTCTAATGAAATAATACAGGACAAGGGGACTATAGAGGTACTATTATTAATGGGCTGGGCTTTTAAGGTTTACCTGAGAAGATAGAATGTGAGTAGAGACCTAAATAAAGCAAAAATATATAAGACATACAAATATATATTTGAACATAGAAAGAGTCTGCTTGTCTTCTCCCACATCCATCACACTGAATTTTCCCAATCAACCTTAGCCCTGTTTACTCCATTCTTAGCTAATGGTCTGGTATTCTGCATTACTGAGACTATAAAGACATTTTGACATGGACTCCTTCAAATCACTTCTCTTAACTCAAATACCTCTCTGCATCTTTATTCTTCCTTTCTTTGCCTGTGACCCTCTCTCTGGGGACGAAGAGTCTGCTCTCATGGTCAACACTAATCTCTCCATTTGTAACCAAAGACAAGCAATGTAGTGGTGTTCTCAACTGCCAAGAAAAAAAAATATGCATTTCTGCCTCCAGGGAACACTACCATTTTCACAGAGTGTGAATCAGAAACTGCTGATGCTTCATAAAATAAGACAGATGAATCTCAGCACCACACTGCAAAGGACATGTTCAGTAAAGTGTTCGTTAATTCACCACGTAGTGAACACCTGTTTATGTGCCTGGTTTTAGCAGTGATAATAGAAAGATAGCAAGGACCCCAAATCTCCCACCAGATGTCTCCTGCTATAGATTCTTAATAGGGTATATTAAGAATTCTTAATAGGACATATTCTTATAGATTCTTATAGGGCATATTTTGCACAGATGACACTCTAGGGAAATGCATACAATATCTTATTTTGATGACCTGGGCTGGTTCACATGTGCTGCTTGCAATGTCCTTCAGCCAATCTAACTTAAAGCCTAGACTTAAAGCCTTGGAATTACCTCTTGTCTTTTTCTATCAGGTCTACTCTAGGAATTTGACTGGATTATTTTTTTTAATGGAATAGTACAATGAGGGACAGAAAGATGATCTTAAGAGTGAGAACCCGTCTTCCTAAGGCCCAGAGAAAATGACCCAAGGAGCTCACTCTAGGCTTTCTCTGTGCCCAGTACTGTTGGCCTTTACTGGTACAGGGATGATCCAAAGCCAGGGCAAGTAGATGTTATTGCTGGTCCAGCCTCATTGGAAATAAGACAGAAAGCAGCAGTAATAATCCCAACTCACAATCTTCTTGACAAAACATATCTAACCTCTTTGATCCATCTGCTGTAAAATAAATGGTAAGATAAACCCACTCTTACCTCTCCAACATCAACACTGAATCATAAATCCCCAAGAAATTTAAGAACTTATTTTTTTATGGCTGATAGTCACACCTGTTGTCAAGATGTATCCTCCTTTTCATGACATGTCAGAAAATAAATATCCATATGATAAACAATTGAGAAAGCAATATTATATGAAGTCCAGTATTTTCTATGTCTAAGTGGATCAGAATTTAAATTCAGTTAGTACTCTTGCCATTGTTGTCTGGACCACTCTGAAGGGTGGCCTCCACTTACAAACATCACCCACTTAAAACCTGCAGCTCCAGCTTCTTCCTCTCTCCCACAATGATTTCATCCCTATTTCTGGAATTCTGATTTCCTGCCATTGTGGGAACAATGAAAACTTTGGGAACCATGGGAATCATGGAGATGAAAATCCATAGAAAATCTTTATCCACTTCACAAGTGGATGAATTATTTTCTCTAGTAAAAAAGAAAAAATCAAGTCTGCTACTTGTCCAGAATCCAAATATAGCACCATAAACTTTGAAACAATTCCTTCAGGTGTATAACACACAATTTGCAACGTGTGTCTTGGGCACGATGTCTACTCTGATCCTAAAAAATCTTGTGAAGTGAGCACATTCAGAACTATTAGCTCCATTTTATTGAAGGGAAATATGGTACACATTTTTGTGAATCTGCCGAACTCCAAATTCTTTCCTCAGGGTAACTGCCTGAATCCCCAGTCTCTATGGTCTTCTCTTCAAAACCCATCTTTGTATAATATGACGCTATCTCTGGTCAAAGTTGGTTGAATTAGGAAAGATTGCAACTGGATCATTCTTATTCCCTCAATTAGTAATCTGGAAGTGGGACAGAAATGGAGATGGGGAGAGAAATGTGTAACAAATGGAAACAAAAGAAAGAGACAAGAAGTGGTGGGGAAAGATGAGAAGAAGCTGTCCATGTAGGTGGAACTGTAACATTACATTTGAGGGCTTTCATCAGAAAAACAGTCATGGGGAGGTGGGGAAGAATGACCTAGACTTCAGAGAAAAATAGAGACCAAAAAATGAGGAAGAGTGCTAAAACTTCAACTCCATGATCTAATTTCTTCCTGAAGTCTTGACTATATTCTTGTCTGTGAGCTTTATGGGATGTTGCCATAACTCACATTGAACTTTTCCTTAAGCAAGGCCTGATTTCTATATTGGCAACCAACATGAGAAATAAGATTCAGAGTGATTAAATTTATCCAAGATCACAATGTCATGTAATAGTTCAAAAATTCAAAATCAAAGTCCAGGTCTCAGACTTCTAGTCAATTAATTATGAAGAGTTATTCTATGCTAGAGACATCTATTATACTTAGATCAAGAGACAGTCAGCACAGAAAGTCTTGTGCATTAAATTCAGAAGGAGAAAGACAACACAAAAATGGAAAAAATCTAAGATGATTGTAGTAGGTTGAATGGTGTTCCCCCAAAGATATGTCCACCTGGAATGTGTAAACGTGACTTTATTTGGAAAAAGTCTTTGCAGATGTAATTAAGAATCTTGAGACGAGATCATCCTGGATTAGGACGGGCCTTAAAGCCAGTGACAAGTGACCCTATAAGAGGAGGAGAATGTGTAAGAAGACACACAGGAGAAGTCAATGTAAAAAGAAAGGCAGATATTGTGGTGATGTATCTATAAGCCAACAAACACCAAGGATTGTCAACAGCCACTGAGCACTCAATGCCAGAAGAGAGGCAGGAAATGAACCAGCCCTGTGGATGCCTGGATTTCAGACTTCCAGCCTCCCAAACTGAAAAAGAACACATTTCTGTTATTTCAAGTTACCAACTTTGGGTAATTTGTTATAGCAGTAAACTAGCAATGATTATAGCCACAGTAAACTAATGCAATGATTAAAAGTATAAATAAATATAAAGAATGGAAAGAAATTAGAGACTGAGAAGTTAAGAATAAATTATGGGGGGAGCTTCAAGATGGCGGAAGAGTAAGACATGGAGATAACCATCCTCCCCACAGATACATCAGAAATACATCTACACGTGGAACTGCTCCTATAGAACACCCACTGAACGCTGGCATAAGACCTCAGGCCTCCCAAAAGGCAAGAAAGTCCCCACGTACCTGGGTAGGGCAAAAGAAAAAAGAAAAAACAGAGACAAAAGAATAAGGATGGGACCTGCACCAGTGGGTGGGAGCTGTGAAGGAGGAAAGGTTTCCACACTAGGAAGCCCCTTCGTGGGCGGAGACTGTGGGTGGCGGAGGGGGGAAGCTTTGGAGCCACGGAGGAGAGCGCAGCAACAGGGGTGCGGAGGGCAAAGCGGGGAGATTCCCGCACAGAGGATCGGTGCCGACCGGCACTCACCAGCCCGAGAGGCTTGTCTGCTCACCCGCCGGGGCGGGCGGGGCTGGGAGCTGAGGCTCGGGCTTCGGTCAGAGCACAGGGAGAGGACTGGGGTTGGCGGCTTGAACACAGCCTGAAGGGGTTAGTGCCCCACGGTGGGCCGGGAGGGAGTCCGGGAAAAGGTCTGGAGCTGCCGAAGAGGCAACAGACTTTTTCTTCCCTCTTTGTTTCCTGGTGCGCGAGGAGAGGGGATTAAGAGCGCTGCTTAAAGGAGCTCCAGAGATGGGCGCGAGCCGCAGCTAACAGCGCGGACCCCAGAGATGGGGATGAGACGCTAAGGCTGCTGCTGCCGCCACCAAGAAGCCTGTGTGCAAGCACAGGTCACTATCCACACCCCGCTTCCGGGGAGCCTGTGCAGCCCGCCACTGCCAGGGTCCCGGGATCCAGGGACAACTTCTGCGGGAAATCGCACGGCGTGCCTCAGGCTGGTGCAACGTCACGCCGGCCTCTGCCGCCGCAGGTTCACCCCGCATCCATACGCCTCCCTCCCGCCCCCGGCCTGAGTGAGCCAGAGCCCCCGAATCAGCTCGTCCTTTAACCCCCTCCTGTCTGAGCGAAGAACAGATGCCCTCAGGCAACCTACATGCAGAGGCGGGGCCAATTCCAAAGCTGAAGGCTGAGAGCTGTGCGAACAAAGAAGAGAAAGGGAAATTTCTCTCAGCAGCCTAGGAGCAGCGGATTAAATCTCCACAGTCAACTTGATGTACCCTGCATCTGTAGAATACCTGAATAGACAATGCATCATCCTAAATTGAGGAGGTGGACTTTGGGAGCAAAGATATATTATTTTTTCCACTTTTCCTCTTTTTCTGGGTGTGTATGTGTATGCTTCTGTGTCAGATTTTGTCTGTAAAGCTTTGCTTTCACCATTTGTCCTAGGGTCCTGTACATACGTTTTGTTTTTTTTTTTTACTTTAAAAATTTTTTTTCTTAATAATTCTTTTTTATTTTAATAACTTTATTTACTTTACTTGATTTTATCCTCTTTCTTTCTACTTTTTCTCCCATTTATTCTGAGCCGTGTGGATGAAAGGCTCTTGGTGCTCCAGCCAGGAGTCAGTGCTGTGCCTCTGAGGTGGGAGAGCCAACTTCAGGACACTGGTCCACAAGAGACCTCCCAGCTCAACGTAATATCAAACGGTAAAAATCTCCCAGAGATCTTCATCTCAACGCCAAGACCCAGCTTCACTCAACGACCAGCAAGCTACAGTGCTGGACATCCTATGCCAAACAACTAGCAAGACAGGAACACAGCCCCATCCATTAGCAGAGAGGCTGCCTAAAATCATAATAATGACACAGACAACACAAAACACACCATCAGACATGGACCTGCCCACTAGAAAGACAAGATCCAGCCTCATCCACCAGAACACAGGCACTCGTCCCCTCCACCAGGAAGCCTACACAACTCACTGAACCAATCTTAGCCACTGGGGACAGACACCAAAAACAACAGGAACTACAAATCTGCAACCTGCAAAAAGGAGACCCCAAACACAGTAAGTTAGGCAAAATGAGAAGATAGAAAAACACATAACAGATGAAGGAGCAAGGTAAAAACCACCAGACCTAATAAATGAAGAGGAAATAGGCAGTCTACCTGAAAAAGAATTCAGAATAATGATAGTAAAGATGATCCAAAATCTTGGAAACAGAATAGACAAAATGCAAGAAACGTTTAAAAAGGACCTAGAAGAACTAAAGAGAAAACAAACAATGATGAACAACACAATAAATGAAATTACGAATTCTCTAGAAGGGATCAATAGCAGAATAACTGACGCAGAAGACCAGATAAGTGACCTGGAAGATAAAATAGTGGAAATAACTACTGCAGAGCAGAATAAAGAAAAAAGAATGAAAAGAACTGAGGACAGTCTCAGAGACCTCTGGGACAACTTTAAACACACCAACTTCTAATTATAGGGGTCCCAGAAGAAGAAGAGAAAAAGAAAGGGACTGAGAAAATATTTGAAGAGACTATAGTTGAAAACTTCCCTAATATGGGAAAGGAAATAATTAATCAAGTCCAGGAAGCACAGAGAGTTCCATACAGGAGAAATCCAAGGAGAAATATGCCAAGGCACATAATAATCAAACTATCAAAAATTAAATACAAAGAAAACATATTAAAAGAAACAAGGGAAAAACAATAAATAACACACAAGGGAATCCCCATAAGGTTAACAGCTGATCTTTCAGCAGAAACTCTGCAAGCCAGAGGGGAGTGGCAGGACATAATTAAAGTGATGAAGGAGAAAAACCTACAACCAAGATTACTCTACCCAGCAAGGATCTCATTCAGATTCAATGGAGAAATTAAAACCTTTACACAAAAAGCAAAAACTGAGAGAATTCAGCACCACCAAATCAGCTTTATAACAAATGCTAAAGGAACTTCTCTAGACAGGAAACACAAGAGAAGGAAAAGACCTACAATAATAAACCCAAAACAATTAAGAAAATGGGAATAGGAACATACATATCAATAATTACCTCAAATGCAAATGGCTTAAATGCTCCCACCAAAAGACACAGACTGGCTGAATGGATATGAAAACAAGACCCGTATATATGCTGTCTACAAGAGACCCACTTCAGACCTATGGACACATACAGACTGAAAGTGAGGGGATGGAAAAAGATATTCCATGCAAATAGAAATCAAAAGAAAGCTGGAGTAGCAATTCTCATATCAGACAAAATAGACTTTAAAATAAAGACTATTACAAGAGACAAAGAAGGACACTACATAACGATCAAGGGATCAATCCAAGAAGAATATATAACAATTGTAAATATTTATGCGCCTGACATAGGAGCACCTCAATACATAGGCAAATACTAACAGCCATAAAAGGAGAAATCGACAGTAACACAATCATAGTAGGGGAATTATTAACACCCCACTTTCACCAATGGACAGATCATCCAAAATGAAAATAAATAAGGAAACACAAGCTTTAAATGATACATTAAACAAGATGGACTTAATTGATATTTATAGGACATTACACCCAAAAACAACAGAATACACATTTTTCTCAAGTGTTCTTGGAACATTCTCCAGGATAGATCATATTTTGGGTCACAAATCAAGCCTTGGTAAATTTAAGAAAATTGAAATCGTATCAAGTATCTTTTCCGACCACAACGCTATGAGACTAGATACCAATTACAGGAAAATATCTGTAAAAATTACAAACACATGGAGGCTAAACAATACAATACTTAATAACTAAGTGATCACTGAGGAAATCAAAGAGGAAATCAAAAAATACCTAGAAATAAATGACAATGGAGACACGATGACCCAAAACCTATGGGATGCAGCAAAAGTAGTTCTAAGAGGGAAGTTTATAGCAATACAATCCTACCTTAAGAAACAGGAAACATCTCAAATAAACAACCTAACCTTGCACCTAAAGCAATTAGAGAAAGAAGAACAAAAAACCCCAAAGTTAGCAGAAGGAAAGAAATCATAAAGATCAGATCAGAAATAAATGAAAAATAAATGAAGGAAACGATAGCAAAGATCAATAAAACTAAAAGCTTGTTCTTTGAGAAGATAAACAAAATTGATAAACCATTAGCCAGACTCATCAAGAAAACAAGGGAGAAGACTCAAATCAATAGAATTAGAAATGAAAAAGGAGAAGTCACAACTGACACTGCAGAAATACAAAGGATCATGAGAGATTACTACAAACAACTTTATGCCAATAAAATGGACAACCTGGAAGAAATGGACAAATTCTTAGAAATGCACAACCTGCTGAGACTGAACCAGAAAGAAATAGAAAATATGAACAGACCAATCACAAGCACTGAAATTGAACTGTGATTAAAAATCTTCCAACAGGGCTTCCCTGGTGGCACAGTGGTTGAGAGTCCACCTGCCGATAAGGGACATGCGGGTTCGTGCCCCAGTCCAGGAGGATCCCACACGCCATGGAGCGGCTAGGCGCATGAGCCATGGCTGCTAGACCTGTGCATCCAGAGCCTGTGCTCTGCAACGGGAGAGGCCATAACTGTGAGAGGCCCATGTACCGCAAAAAAAAAAAATCTTCCAACAAACAAAAGCCCAGGACCACATGGCTTCACAGGTGAATTCTATCAAACATTTAGAGAAGAGCGAACACCTATACTTCTCAAACTCTTCCAAAATATAGCAGAGGGAGGAACACTCCCAAACTCATTCTACAAGGCCACCATCACTCTGATACCAAAACCAGACAAAGATGTCACAAAGAAAGAAATCTACAGGCCAATATCACTGATGAACATACATGCAAAAGTCCTCAACAAAATACTAGCAAACAGAATCCAACAGCACATTAAAAGGATCATACACCATGATCAAGTGGGGTTTATTCCAGGAATGCAAGGATTCTTCGATATATGAAAATCAATCAATGTGATACACCATATTAACAAACTGAAGGAGAAAACTATATGATCATCTCAATTGACACAGAGAAAGCTTTCCACAAAATTCAACACCCATTTATGATAAAAACCCTGCAGAAAGTAGGCATAGGGGGAACTTTCCTCAACAAAATAAAGGCCATATATGACAAACCCACAGCCAACATTGTCCTCAATGGTGAAAAACTGAAACCATTTCCACTAAGATCAGGAACAAGACAAGGTTGTCCACTATCACCACTATTATTAAACATAGTTTTGGAAGTTTTAGCCACAGCAATCAGAGAAGAAAAAGAAATAAAAGGAATCCAAATTGGAAAAGAAGAAGTAAAGCTGTCATTGTTTGCAGATGACATGATACTATATGTAGAGAATCCTAAAGATGCTACCAGAAAACTACTAGAGCTAATCAATGAATTTGGTAAAGTAGCAGGATACAAAATTAATGCACAGAAATCACTTGCATTCCTATACACTAATGATGAAAAATCTGAAAGTGAAATTAAGAAAACACTCCCATTTACCACTGAAATAAAAAGAATAAAATATCTAGGAATAAACCTACCTAAAGAGAAAAAAGACCTGTATGCAGAAAATTATAAGACACTGATGAAAGAAATTAAAGATGATACAAATAGATGGAGAGATATACCATGTTCTTGGATTGGAAGAATCAACATTGTGAAAATGACTACTACCCAAAGCAATCTACAGATTTAATGCAATCCCTATCAAACTACCAATGGCATTTTTCACAGAACTAGAACAAAAAATTTCACAATTTGTATGGAAACAAAAAAGACCCCGAATAGCCAAAGCAATCTTGAGAACGAAAAATGGAGCTGGAGGAATCAGGCTGCCTGACTTCAGACTATACTACAAAGCTACAGTAATCAAGACAGTATGGTACTGGCACAAACACAGAAATATAGATCAATGGAACAAGATAGAAAGCCCAGAGATAAACCTAGGCACATATGGTCACCTTATCTTTGATAAAGGAGGCAAGAATATACAGTGGAGAAAAGACAGCCTCTTCAATAAGTGCTGCTGGGAAAACTGGACAGCTACATCTAAAAGAATGAAATTAGAACACTCTCTGACACCATACACAAAAATAAACTCTAAATGGATTAAAGACCTAAATGTAAGGCCAGACACTATGAAACTCTTAGAGGAAAACATAGGCAGAACACTCTATGATATAAATCACAGCAAGATCCTTTTTGACCCACCTCCTAGAGAAATGGAAATAAAAACAAAAATAAACAAATGGGACCTAATGAAACTTCAAAGCTTTTGCACAGAAAAGGAAACCATAAACAAGATGAAAAGACAACCCTTAGAATGGGAGAAAAATTTGCAAATGAAGCACTGACAAAGGATTAATCTCCAAAATCTACAAGCCGCTCACGCAGCTCAATATCAAAACAACAAACAACCCAATCCAAAAATAGGCAGAAGACCTAAATAGACATTTCTCCAAAGAAGATATACAGACTGCCAAAAAACACATGAAAGAATGCTCAACATCATTAATCATTAGAGAAATGCAAATCAAAACTACAATGAGATATCATCTCACACCAGTCAGAATGGCCATCATCAAAAAATCTAGAAATAATAAATGCTGGAGAAGGTGTGGAGAAAACGGAACTCTCTTGCACTGTTGGTGGGAATGTAAATTGATACAGCCACTATGGAGAACAGTATGGAGGTTCCTTAAAAAACTAAAGATAGGGCTTCCCTGGTGGTGCAGTGGTTGAGAGTCGCCTGCTGATGCAGGGGACACGGGTTCGTGCCCTGGTACGGGAGGATGCCACATGCCACAGAGCAGCTGGGCCCGTGAGTCATGGCTGCTGAGCCTGTGCGTCCAGAACCTGTGCTCTGCAACAGGAGAGGCCACAGCAGTGAGAGGCCCGCATACTGCAAAAAAAAAAAAAAAAAAAAAAAAACCTAAAAATAGAACTATCATACGACCCAGCAATCCCACTACTGGGCATATACCCTGAGAAAACCATAGTTCAAAAAGAGTCATGTACCAAAATGCTCATTGCAGCTCTATACAATAGCTAGGACATGGAAGCAACCTAAATGTCCATCAACAGATGAATAGATAAAGAAGATGTGGCACATATACAATGGAATATTACTCAGCCCTAAAAAGAAACAAAATTGAGTTATTTGTAGTGAGATGGATGGAACTAGAGTCTGTCATACAGAGTGAAGTAAGTCAGAAAGAGGAAAGCAAATACCATATGCTAACACATATATATGGAATCTAAGGAATAATAAAGTGTCATGAAGAACCTAGGGGTAAGACAGGAATAAAGACACAGACCTACTGGAGAACAGACTTGAGGATATGGAGAGGGAGAAGGGTGAGCTGTGACAGGGCGAGAGAGAGGCATGGACTTATATACACTAACAAACATAAGATAGATAGTGGGAAGCAGCCGCATGGCACAGGGATATCGGCTCAGTGCTTTGTGACCGCCTGGAGGGGTGGGATAGGGAGGGTGGGAGGGAGGGAGACACAAGAGGGAAGAGATATGGGAACATATGTATATGTATAACTGATTAACTTTGTTATAAAGCAGAAAGTAACCCACCATTGTGAAGCAATTATACTCCAATAAAGATGTTAAAAAGAAAAAAGAATAAATTATGATAGCCTGGGATATTCAAACTACAATGTCCACATGAGAAGGCGAGGAGCTAACAGTCACTTGATTCTGCTTTGGTCATCTAGCCTTTATTTAACAGCTATGAAGTGCCAGGTGCAGAGTCTCTGTAGAGGATACAGACAGTGGGAGAAGGCTGGGCCTTAAGGACCTCACAGTTTGTGAGCCTGTATTGGAGTTGGGCTGTTGAGGTCCAGCCTACTAAAGAGTAAGTATTATTCTAAAGGTTTTTTCAGTAAAGGATTATTGAGTTTTTTCTCTTTTTTTCTGCTATGGCTTTATCAGGAATAAATAAAACATCTCCTTTTTTCCCTTCTTCATTAACACCCACATATATATTACTTGCTCCTCCACCACTCCCATCACCCCAAAAAAGAAACAGTGAGATGTTTCTCACTCTAGAAGCTCCTTGATGTGGGAGAGGTAAACAGTGCTTTTTGCATACGTTTCAGAAATAGAAACCTTTGTGTTTCAAAAATAGAGCCCACCAAGTTGATCAGAATGGCTTGTCCACAAATGGGAATGATGGAGACTGTGGCTTTAAGGGGAGAAGTAGGTGGCACAGCTCCAAGGGAGTTTAATTCCCTAGAAACAGGAAAGGATTTGACGGATTGAAAGTGCTTGATATATAGAAATCTGCATGCTCCCCATACACAGAAACCCATAAATATAAAGATCTCAGAGAGAAAACAGTTGTATGAATACCCCTGGAAACTAAACTCTATAAAAAACAGTTTCATATTATTTTGAAATTAGACTATCTAAGGGCATCCTTTATTTGTTGCTTGCTGAAAGGAGAAAAAGTAGATCATGGGACATGAACAGTTTTCGTCCCCTCCTCTTTCTCTTTTACAAAAAAAAAATAACCTATATGATTTGCAGAGTAATGAGTCAGATTAACATATGGCTGGGGCTTCCCTAGTGGCACAGTAGTTAAGAGTCTGCCTGCCAATGCAGGGGACATGGGTTCGAGCCCTGGTCTAGGAGGATCCCACATGCCGTGGAGCAACTGAGCCCATGAGCCACAACTACTGAGCCTGTGCCCTAGAGCCTGCTAGCCACAACTGCTGAGCTCACATGCCACAACTACTGAAGCCCATGCACCTAGAGCCTGTGCTCCACAACAAGAGAAGCCACCACGATGAGAGGACCACACACTGCAACAAAGAGTAGCCTCCACTCGCTGCAGCTGGAGAAAGCCCACACACAGCAACAAATACCCAACACAGCCAAAAATAAATTAAATAAATAAATAAAATTTAAAAACATATGGCTGATTAGTTCATTTGCAATTTGAATGAAAAATTCAGTCTTATATAACATATAATGTGTAACATTTTTGTACATAAAATGAACACAGTATGTATTATATGCTCCCCAAGTGATGGTTACATCTCAGGAGAACTTACATAGAAGTTAGGTATTTAATAAAAGAATATTCTGGGATGAATTTGTGACAAATAGCTCCAAAAGAACCTGTGAATATCTCAAGAAACTTCTTCTTAACCTCTTCTCATTCACCTTACTAAGGAAAGAAATGACCAGCTCTGTACCTTGAAAATACAAACAACCTGACACAACAGAAATCTTTCTTTCTGGGGTTTTCCATTATAAATTACATCTTTAAAAAAAATTTTTTTTGATCATGGCTAAATGATATATTTTAAGATTATAATTTCTACCCACAACACTAGTAAATAGAGGTCCCTGTGGCCAAGCTGGCACAGAGGTGAGCTACTTCAAATTAACTCACAGGTGAGGCATGAAACATCTACATCACTGTCCAAAATTCAGTCTGCCCACATTTTCTGGACTGCATAAGACCTGAGTCCAGTACAATCCAGCAGAGGGAAGGGAACCAACTCTGCAACTTCTCATGGGCTTTGATGAGTGGGAGTTTGGTGACAAATTTAATTTGATTCAGAAACATAAAGATATGTGACATTTATTGTCCATAGAGACTTGTGAATTGATTCAAGCCTATTACTGTTGCATGTGGTGAACCTATGCTTAAGAAGGGTAAAAAGTAGGATAACTGGAGCAAAGTTAAACAATATTGACTAAAGACTCATCTTTTGATCTCTCATAATGATTTACTCATTATACTTAATAAAAAAAAATTAAACTCCATTTGATCCATCCATAGCTTTAAAAACTGTGATCTACTATTAGTCTATAAATTCTCATTGGTATTACATCTTCTAAGAGCACATGTGGAATACATATTTCCTTAGCTACCAAGTTTGAAAAGAAAACCCACTGGTACCCAAACCAATTGTAGTAAGCTGGGCCATCACCCTTATAATTACTGCCACCCCAACTTCTACACACTCTCTCCTCCCTAACAGCCCACTAGAGCAGTGTGTCATCTCTGTGTGTTGAGGTGACAAGCACTGGTCACTCTCTGCTCACCAGATGAGTCTCTCTGGGCCTTGAGCTTAGGTAAATTTGTTCTGTTCATGATTCTCTTCTTCTGGTTGCTGAAAATACAATCCTACAGACTCAGTACTGTGACATTTCCTATTTGCTTCCATTGCTGCCACCGCTGCTGCTACTGTCTCTCCCCACTGTCCCCGATGGCCTTGCTCTCAATATCTAGGAACTGACTCTTAAGGCATCCAAGATCCCAACCCCTCTGATCCAAGTCCCACCTCAGCCCCTTTGGTCAGGTTTAGAAAATACATATTTTATTGCATAAAATATCAATTGCCTCGAACACAATAAAATCCTGAGAAGTGTCTGTTGCCTAGCCTTTAAAAATTATACGTTTATTGGGCACCTATTGATCTGTTAGTGAAACAAATTTACTGTGCACATTTTGTTATGGGAAATGAACAAAATGCACAAAGTCTCTGCTATTTTTCTGGTAGATGGAGACATACAATAAATAATTAGTGAATAAATATATAACATGTTAGATGGTAATAAATGCTAAGGAGAAAATCACAGTAACGCAAGGGGGACAGGAAGTGCTAAGGTTGGAGCTGGGGGAGTCCTATTTTACATGGGACAGTTCAGAAAGGCATTACTAATAGGTATCTGCAGCAGAAACTTGAAGGAATGAGGAAGCCAACCATGCAACTTTTGGGGGGAAAGTATCCCAGAAGAAAGAGAGAATCATGTAACAGAACTGTGCTTGGCATGTTGGAGGAATAGCAAAGAAGCCTGTATGGATGAAAGTCATCTCAAAGAGTAAAGGAGTGAATGGGTTAGGGCAGTGCTTCTCAAACTTGGCTGTGGAGTTTTAAAAAAAAAAAACAAAAACTGATGCCTGGGTCCACTGCCTCAGACTGTGATTTAATTGGTCTAGGGGCATGGCCTGACATCAGGACTTTTTAAAAGCTTGCCTAAGAGATTCTAATGTATAAGAAAGTTTGGACTACACAAATACAGTAAGGTAAGGTTGCTTAGCAATACTTTGGCCCACAGAGGGTCAGTGTCATAGAATGAGATTAGTCAGAGTAGTTGTGTATTTTTCTCCAACTAGTTCTGCGGCCTGTGTTAGATGCAAAGTAGTTGGAAAGTTGGATTTAACTAGGTTTGGAGGTTTTCCAGGTGAGTGCAATGGGGAAGGAGAGAAATAAGGGAGACGAGAATCTATGCAAGAGAGTGATTATAATGAGGGACCAAGGAATCTAAGTTGGGTAAGGAGAGAAGTTAGGACTTGAGGGGAGTGAGGAACAGTGTTAAGATCAATAAACCTCTACTTCTGCCCCGGATTCTGATGTGTAGGAGTTTTCCACACACCATAAAGCAATTCCCCACAGCAGCTGGATGCCCAATTCAACCCAATTCTGACACTATCTGCCCAGATAGCATCAGATTCCAAGGTTAAGGGCTTAGTCCCACAAGACTGCTTTCTACTTCAGATGCCAATCACAAGTCCAGGGTGTCACTTGTGCTTCAGACCAACAACCTATAGATCAGAGATTCCTGTGACCCGTTCCTCATGTTCAATTAATTTTCTAGAGCAGCTCACAGAACTCAGAGAAACATTTCACTTATTACAACAGCCAGAGGTAAGAGATGCATAGGGCAAGGTATGGAGAAAATGCACAGAGCTTCCATGCCTCCTCCCTCCAAGAGTGCCACGCTCCCCCAAATCTTGGCTTGTTCACCAATCTGGAAGCTCTCTGAAGCTAGTCCTTTTGGGTTTTTATGGAGGTTTCATTGCAAAATAGATTAAATCATTGGCCACTGGTAACTAAACACAATCTCCAGCCTCTCTCTCCTCCCTGGAGGTGGGCGGTGAGACCGAAAGTTCCAACCCTCTCATCACATGGTTGGCTTCCCTGGCAACTAGCCCCCATCTGTAGGTCCTTTCCAAAAGTCACCTCATTAACATAACAAAAGACATCTTGATCGCTCTCATCACAGGAAATTTGAGGGCTTTGGGAACTCTGCTAGGAAAAGGACAAAGACCAAATATATATTTCTTAGTATAAATTACAATAGCACAGAGCTCAATTCCTATTTGGGCTGAAGATTTGTTCCCTATGGTACTGGAGAGTTGGAAAGGGAGGCAATGGTGGGTTTAGAGATTACAGAGGGGATACGGTAATTGATAATGGAAAGATCCAGTGTACAACCACAGAAGTAGGTGATGGAGGTAGAGTGAGAACAAAACTCAATGGGGGCTAAGACAAAAACCAAGGGGCCAGAGTTTTGGAAGGAGAGTCTATATGCTTATCAAAATCACTAAGAATTAGGACAGTAGCACTATAGAGAGTGAGTAACCTAGGAGTTTAAAATATCCAAGGAATGGAAAGGAGTAACCAAGAGTGTCTACAAATGACAACAAAGAGATGTCCAGACAGTAGAGTTTGACAGCAGGAACTTCAAAGTTGAAAGGTTTTTGAGGAAGAAGGTGGGGAATTGAACTGGAAGCAGCAATGAGGAGCAAAGAACTATCCCATCCCCAAGCTCAATTACAACAAAGGATGAAGGAGAGACAATGCCTGCTACATAAGGCAGCGGAAGAAGCGATGCCATCAAGGAAGAGCCAGGTTTCAATGTGAGCAAAAAGGTAAAGGAAACATCCAAGAGAAGAGGTTTAACATACAGGGATTTTGCCAGTGATGGGTCATGGGTTCCCCAAGGGAAAGGTTTGGGAGTTAAAAGTGTGGGAGGGCAGGTCAGACTGTAACTAAGGATCTGGGTCATGAAGGATGACTTGGTGTACTTTCTGTTGGTATGTGTAAAGTCTTTCAAACAGTGCCTGGGTTAGAGTAAGTGCTGTATAAGTGTCAGATGTTATTAATATTATGGTGACTCATGTGAACAGGGATATAGGTCACGATGACATTGGTCCCAACAGACTTTTGGGATGATGATATTCAGCTATCTATGATTAGGGGTGAAAAGATAAGGATAGAGATCTTTACAAAAGCATGTGGAGTTCTGGCCTTGTATCAAGAAGGAAAGGGAATGCAGAATACTGGATAACCAAAATCTCATAAAATTAAAGAAAAGCTATTAAGAAGAAAAAAAATCCATAAACCTTTGGAGAAAAAGAATGCCTTCAGGAGACTTGAAGTTTTTAGAAATTCCTGAAAGCTAGAAAACAACTGGGCAGCAGAGAGTACTGGATGGTGATTGTAACTTATGTACACACATTCTCTGATACTCCTCCCTTCGAAAGGTGGAATTAATTCCCCTCCTCTGGATGGTGGCCCATACTTAGTGACTTGCTTCTAACAGAATAGAATGTACAAAAGCAATGGCATGTGACTTCTGAGACTTGGTCATAAAAGACATTTTGGCCTTTTCCTTGCTCTTCTTCTTGGATCCCTAGCTTTGGAGGAGTCCAACTGCCACATTCTGAGGATATTAAGTAGTCATATGTAGAAGCACACCTGGGAAAAACTGAGGCCTTTCTCCAACCACCAGCTCTAACTCACCAGCCATGTGAATCAGCCAACATGGAAGCAGATCAGATGGGCCCAGGCTAACACCTTGAACTCATGAGAGTCTCTGAGTCAGAACCACGCAGCAAAGCCACTCCCAGAGTCCTGACCCACAGAAACTGTGAGATAATATTTATTGTTGTTTTAAACTGATAAATAACTTTTAGGGTAATTTGTTATGCATCATTTGATGGCCAATATTTTATCTTTGAGCTTGATGTTAGACAGGACATTTTTTTTTTTTTGTCCATACCACATGGCATGCAGAACTTCCCCGACCAGGGATCGAACCCATGCCCCCTGCATTGGAAGCATGGAGTCTTAACCACTGGACCACCAGGGAAGTCCAGGACTTACATATTTTTAAATAGAAATTTTTCCTCTTCCCCTTACTCTCTTTTGGGGGGTATGACACATTATTCTCTACACCCTTAAGCTAGATAGATACCAATTTAGGAACAGGATGGTAGTGGGGTAGGGGGTAGAGATCTTTTTCTTCACCCACTTACTGAGCTTTAACTAACAGACGTCTCATCCTGAAGTAAGCCATGCACCACGTTCGGAGAGCAGAAGGTTTAATTTCTTTTTTATAACATCCCTCAAAACATAGAAAAGAAACGAATTTCTTAGTCTAGTAATGCTCAGGAGTTACACTAAGAGGCATTCACTCTCAGCAGTATAAAAGGTCTGATTGTCTATAGATGTTTGACCCTGGGGCCATACCTCTTCTGTTGTTTTCATTTCTACTACAATTTATTGAATTTTCCTTTCAAGCTACATACTTGTTGCAGCAAAACAATTGCTACTGTATAAAGAAAACACCAACAATTTTCCCCTTTTGCCCCATCCCCAAGGCAGTCGATGTTAATGGTTTGTTCTGTATCTTATTACCCCCTTTCTCTATGCACATGGACAAAGATACATGTTTTCTTTTGTTTTATTTTCACCTGTCCTACACCACATGCACTAGTCTTCAATATGCATTTTTCCTTATTTTATAGATGTCACTTCATATTAATACAAATAAATCTAATTCATTGTTTTGTATAACTGCATAATATTCCATAATACATACGGACTATAATTTATTCAACCATTCTATTGATGATTAAAAACATTTATGATTAAAAATACAGTACAAAGTTATATTTTTACCTACTGGAACGTATATGACTATAGATCTTATCCTTCAGTGATCTATGAGTCGATGGTAAATTTTAAGTTTTATAATAACGTTCCAGCTAATTGTTAAAAATGCTGCAGCCTTTCACAGTTGAACCACCACTGTGTAGGAGTTCCTGTTTCTCCATATTCTTGACAGGGCTAAAGAGTTACAAAGTTCTGCAATTTGGGGTAAAAATGGTATCTCAATACTCTTGATTTCCATTTCCCTATTAGTGATGTTGAACATCTACTCATGTGTTTTGGGACACTGACCATCCTTTATGTCTTCACAAATTTTCTGAAAACAACGAGAAGGTAAATGTTTTATTTTGTTTTGTTTTTGCATTTTTAAATTAATAGGCTTTAGTTTTCAGAGAAGTTTTAGGTTCACAACAAAGTTAAGCACATAGTATGGAAGTTCCCACATACCCTTACTTCCCCAACACACACACACACACACACACACACACACACACGCCCAGCCTGCCCCACCATCAACATTTGTTACAATCCATGAACCAACACTGATACATCATTATCAACCAAAGTCTATAGTTTACATTAAGGTTCTTTGTGTTGTACACAAAATTTTGACAAATTTATAATAACATATATCCACCACCGTAGAATCATACGAAATAGTTTCACTGCCCTAAATAAAATCACCTGTGTTCCACCTACTGATCCCTCCCTCATAACCCGTGTGTGTGTGTGTGTATATATATTATATACTATATTGTCATATAATATATAATTATATATATATTGTATATATATATATATATGGCTTATATATATGGTGTGTATACACACACACACTTAAGTTTTCCAACACACTTTTAAGAGAAAGTTAGGTTCTGAAATAGACAGATGTGGTGGAAGTGGCTCCCAAGGGCCTCAGCCTGTGTTCCCCAATAGGATGGTGCCACTGGTTGGATTTCATGTTCTGGATAGACCGCAGGCATGGCTTCAGGGTCAGACAGAGCCTCAGGCTGAGCTCTGCAATCAGACAGGGCCATAGGTTGAACCCAAAGTCGGCTGGGGCCACAGTCTGGGCTTCGCAATCAGGTAGGCCACTGGCAATGCTCCACTGTTGGGCAAGATCACTGGCTAGGCTCTCTGGTTGGACAGCGCATCCAGCTGTATCCTGCAGTTGGGTGGGTCTGGAGACTATTCTTCATGGTTGGGCAGGTCGCTCTCTGGGCTACCTGGTTGGGTGGGGCCACAGGTTATGCTCCATGACTGGATGGGTTCATCGGTCAGGCTCTCTGCCTGGATGAAGCCACAAGCTGTGTTCAGCAACCGTGCAGGGCCATAGGCTGGGATCTGAGGCAGGGGACACGGGTTTGAGCCCTGGTCCGGGAAGATCCCACATGCCACGGTGCAACAAAACCCGTGTGCCAGGGACACTGTTTAGGCTCCCTGATTGTGTGAAACTAGAGGCTATGCTCAACAGTTTTGTAGGGCTGCTGGCTTGGCTCTTGACTGTAAGATGGGCTCCAGGGCTACCTGGTTTCTCGGGCCAAGCCTTCCGCTCTGATGGGACTGGGAGGCTATGATCAGCAGTTGCATAGGACTGCAAATTTGCGTCCCTGCCTGGGTGTGGCTATAGCATAGACTCCATGGCCAGTAGAGCCCACTGGCTAGACTCTACAGATGGGCATATAGAGTCACTTGGGCACTGCTACAAACAGGAATATGGTCCACCAAGATATGACTGAATCTCTTCTCTATCTCTATCTGATCCCCAGTGATCCCCATGATACAAGATCTGAGTGGGCATCCCAGAAAGTATACCCAAAGCTGGGGGAGCTAGATGTCCACGTTGCTCTCTGTTCCCAGTGGGGCAAATGTAGACCCCAGGGAGCCATCCCTCAGTGTGGTGCTGTGCCAGTACAGGGAGGGGTGATGCCGTCAAAGTGAAACCTCTCCTCTTACCCTTCCAGTGCAGTCCTTCTCTATCTCTGTGTTCTAGGAGGTCACTTCGGCCTTACTCCCAGGGATTTTTACAATTGTGTCCTGTCTATGGATAGTTGATAGTTGGTCTTCTTGTGAAGGAGACTAAAGTTGGGAATGACCTATGTTGCCATCTTGATGTCACCTCCAGGGGCTCCCAGAGCACAGCCAAAAGGGGCAGGAGTCGGTAAGTCCACTTCTAGGTCCACAGCCAAGACCAAGGTCTGTATGCATATCACCTGATGCATGGGGGCACATGATTCCTCCTGGGTCCCTTGGTGTATGGTGCTAGTGATAGAACCAAAGTCAAACAGGACTGTAAGGCTTCTCTGGTGGTGCAGTGGTTAAGAATCCACCTGTCAAGGCAGGGGACATGGGTTCAAGCCCTGGTCCGGGAAGATCCCACATGCCACAGAGCAACAAAACCCACGTGCCACAACCACTGAGCCTGCGCTCTAGAGCCTGCGAGCCACAGTTACTGAGCCCACATGCCACAACTACTGAAGACCATGCGCCTAGAGCCTGTGTTCCACATCAAGAGAAGCCACTGCAATGAGAAGTCCACACACCGTAATGAAGAGTAGCCCCCGTTCACCACAACTAGAGAAAGCCTGCGTGCAGGAACGAAGACCCAATGCAGCCAAACGTTAAATAAATAAATAAATTTATTTATTTAAAAAACAAAACAAAACAGGACTCTGGCTAAGTTCACAGGGGGACAGAGCTGTTTCCAGATCTGCAGTTGGGACCGCAGTCAGAGAATCAGCCACCTCAGTAAGAGACTGCCTCAGTCTTGGATTGCACTGGGATTTCACAATCTCCTAACTGGATCTGAAAGCTCACACAAAGGCCCTTTTGTCTGAGGATGGTTGCCTAATTATTGTTGTTGAGTAGGGGATATAAATGAGGGATGTCTTATTTGGCCATCTTGCTGACATCACCCTCCCCAACTTATTTTTTGAGAGTATGACCTTATACTATAATCTGGCAAGGACAACAGCAATATTTAAAATGGGTAATACATCAAAATCATGTTGTATTGATTCCAGGAATACAAAATTGGGTTGACACTTCAAATCAATCAATGTATTTCACCACAATTACAGAAATAAGAACTGTATCATCATCTCAATGGATGCAGAAAAAGCCTTTTATGAAATTCAGCATCCAATCAGGATGAAACTCTTAGTAAACTGATACCATATGAAAATATTGAAAATACACTGTAGAGCACAGATTTATTTTGTGACATCATTCTGGCTGTTTGAAATGTATTTTGGTTAACTCCTTAATTTTCCTTTGTTCCAGGTAATGAAGAACTGATTAATGAAGAGCTTAATAATTATACGTGAAAGACCTGTTTACACAAAAAAAGCATTTCACAAGCTTGACAAGGCATTTGAGAAATTAACTGAGTTGAATGGGCAACTTGAAACATAAACAATGCAAAAGAAGTATTAGGAATATAAGGAAGACATTCTAATAGCAATCAAATGCTAGTCATATTTATTTCCCAGTTTGTGGAAGGGGCTTGGTGACACAAAACATTTCACCCAGAGTTCAAAGATAAACTCTTTTCTACTACCCTAGAATATCTGAACTGGACAGAATCCCAGTTAGTCAAATCTTTAATCACTTCCACAAAGAATGGGCCTTATGGAACCCATTCCCAAAGGAATCCTGCTCCTGTCCCAGAACAGTCTTAGGATGAGCCCCTACAAAGGGTCTCTGCCATAGAGCCTTCCTCACCAAGGCCTTCCCACTGACCAGAGCCTATCAATGGGCCAGGAAGACTCCCAACACTAGCACTGATGAGCACGGGAGTGGCTAAGGCTTTGAGGATTTCAGAGGCAATATTGTAACCCCATGGTACAAACTGTATTCTCCAATTCTAGTCCTAACGAGAACTGATTCACCATCCTTACTGGAAATGCTAGAGACAAGGAGCCTGCAGTTAAGGGAGATGTCAGTGAAGGCTGAACAAGAAAGAACACGTTTCTGCTGAAGTTTCTCCAGCTGTAGAATCAAGCTCACACAAAAAGTAATAGATTCTCTAGGGAACAAAAATCCCCTTCTTATCTACCAAAAAAAGACAGAAGCAGAAAAATGTTTACCCAATAAAATGTCAGGTAGCAAAAAGAATGGATGAAAACTTTTTATGAGCAATTGCTTTCCTCCTTTTCCTGCACATCCTCTGGCCCCCCTCCACCACCTCTCCTACCTGTGTGAGCAAAGCCTAAGGCCAACGGCAGTGTGGGTACATGTGACATAGCTCCGTCACAAAGTGTTATTAAGCTTCTCGCCAGTGAGTAGGAGCTTCTGTCACAAAGCTCAGACCTTTCTGGGTTTACACACATGGAATGGGAGGTGGGAAACGTTGCAGAGTATCAATAATCTGTGAATGATTTTTTACTTCTGCACACAGGTGCCAAGTGCCTGAGCTTCTGAAAGGGAGGAAGGGAATGACACTTGGCTGAGAAATTAATGATGGTTAATTATTAAAAATATCAGTTACTGCATACATCCTAACCTCTGTAGCCCAGATTCCAGTAATGAGAAGCCCCAGAGTCATTTGAAAGCATTCCAGTCCAGGTAAGAGCCAGAAGAGAGAAAGAATGGATACAGCTAACAGCACAGGGTCCCAGGAGCCCAAGTTTGGAGATCCCTGTTTCACTCTCAAAGTACTGCTCTGCTTGACTTTCCCATTGTCACTGTTAAGTCCTCTTTAGCAGTGGGAAGGTATCACTGAACTCTGGCCTGTTTGCTGTGGGCTGTGACTCGTAGGGCATGCATGCTTGCTTCTCTTTTCCTGCTCAGAACAGTCATTCTCCAAAATAATGCCCTCCATCTTCCCCCCCACACCGACTTCCTCGTGCTTTCTGAGTACTCACTATGTATCTAAGCATTGCTAGGTGCAGAGGTGGATACCAAGAAATGCACAACCTAATCTCTGGCCTCCAGAGGCTTACAATTCCTCTGCCACTATAAATTAACTATAAATTCCCTTTTAAAGTTCCTGTCATGCCCTTCATTGCGCTCAATCCCCTTTCATCACCGTCTTTACAGTCACGCCAAGAACCTCTCCCTCTTTTCTTAAGAGCTAAATAAAAATCTGATTCAGAGCCATTTTTTCTCTTTGTCAGGCTCATTGCAGTATGGTTGGCTGTAAACTCTGATTCACCCACATCTAAACTGTGAAGCTGAGGATTCAGAGTACACTGGATGCTCAGGGTGGAAATGTGTGATTGGTCTCTTCTTCCCATGTCACTGGTCCCAGGGAGAGACTTGGACAGCCCTGTCTTCAGTCTGCTGGATGGCATTCTTTGGTTCATTTCTTCTTTGCACACCATTCTCGCACTGCATCATCCCTAAGGGGTTTCCAAGTCTCCCCTGTACTCAGCCCCCAACCTCATTTGGTACCCTCACACTCAGCATACTGTGTCACCTCCTATTTTATAGAGAAGATTTAAAGGGTCTTTCCATTTGGAACCCAAAGCCTCATACATTATCCCTCCCTCTCTGGCCTGCTCTTCCCTGGAGAAAACATATCCCTACTGCTGCTCAAAACCTAGAGATAAGGACAAACAGCCCTACAAATAATTTCTGTGTCACAGAGCACAGTCTGAGGAGGACATTGAAGCTGCTGATATTTCATATATTAGGCTGTGGAGTCAGCATCAGGTTAGGGGGGAAATGCACTAAGTTGCTAATTCTGCAAATAGTATTCTCTATCATCTTAAACTTTCACAGCTTAATTGTAATAAATTTAAATTTCATAATTTAATAAATTTCTGTTCTCAAGTTTTAAATCTTGTTATTAATGAACTAATAAAGACTTATTGGGGCCTAGCACAAATTTGCATATGGTAAGATGCTCAATAAACTTCTTAGGAAAGCATATTTCCCAAGTGCAGCTACATTTTGCTTCTTTTCTAATAAAATTCTGACATTTAAAACTTTTTAAAGTAATCATAACTGTAATCATATGACTAAATTCATAATGGTTCTTAAAGACGATTGCCTCTTTTTCTTCTCACTACATCAGAGTTCCTTCTACTACTGCTGTGATCATATGTAATTTTGGGGAAAATCTGAAAGCAGATTGCAGTGGATTCCCAGAAAAATTTTTTAAACTCTCAATATTCAACAGTAAGGAAACAAACAATCCAACTAAAAATAGGCAAAAAAATTACATCCATACCATGGAATACTACTACTACATGCAATAAAAAAAGAATGAGCTGTTGAAGTATGCAACAACTTGGTCAGATCTATTTACATTGGGTTTAGTTGCCCTTCATGATCTAGCTTTTTACAAGATGGAAAGACAGACTGTTGACCTTCCTGCTAACTTTTCTAATCATATATAAAACTTTACCACTATGATTTCTCCCTGAGCACTGCTTTAGATGCATCACACAAATTTTGTTATGTTTTGCTTTTACTTTCATTCAATTCAAAATATGTTCTAATTTTCCTTATGATTCCTCCTTTACCCATGGATTATTTAGGAAAGTGGTGTTTAATTTCCAAATATTCAGGTATGTTCCACATGTATTTCTGTTATTGATTTCTAATTTAATTTCACTATGATATTAGAAGATACTCCATCATTTTAATCCTTTTTAATGTAGTCAAACTTGTTTCAATCCCAGCAAATGATCTTGGTGAATATTCTATGAACACATGAAAAAAAAATGTGTATTCTGTTTCTGATGAAATATTCACTAAGTGTCAATTAGGTCAAGTTAGTGGAAATTGTAGGTCTTCTTTTTTTATTCTTCAATCTATTTTTTTCTTCCATGTTTCTTCTATGTCTTCTTTTTCTTTATATTTGTACTTATATCTACTACATGTTACATCAATTATTAAGAAAGAAGTGTTGAAATCTCCAACTACAATTGTGGATTTGTCTATTTCCCCTTTTAGGTATATCAGTTTCTGCTTCATTTATGTTAAACTCTGGTATTAGGTGCACAGACATTTAAAATTGTTATGTCTTCTTGATAAACTGACCCTTTTATCATCTTGAACTGGTTTTGTTTATCTATGCTAATATTCCTTATCCTGAAGTCTACTTTTCCCCAATATAATTTATCCTCTGAAGCCTATTTTGCTGAGTGTTTGTATGGCATATATTTTCTATCTGTTTATTTTTAATCTATCTGGTATTTATATTGAAAATGCATTTCATATAAATATCATATAAGAGGTCCTGCTTTTTTATTCATGGCAACAAATTCTGTCTTTTAATTAGATGTTTAGTCCATTTATTTTAAAGTAGCTGCTTACACAGTTGAGTTTAAGTCTCCCATGTGGCCAGTTATTTACTATTTTATCAGTTTATTGTTCCTTCTTTCCTAGTTTATTTTGCCAAAATCATGCATTTTTAGTATTCAATGGTATCTAGCTATCTTGGCTTTTTATCTCCCCCTTCTCTTCCTTCTCCTCCTCCTCCTCCTTCTTCTTCATCATCATTGTCCTAAGGTTTACAATATGTACATTTAAATTACCAAAGTCTGCCTTGAATTCACATTATATCATTTTTACATATCATACAAGAAAACTGAACAGTATAATTTCACATGTTCCTTCTTATTTGTGCTTTTTGTCATTCACTTTACTTCTACACATGTTATAAACCCCATAAGAAATTGGTTTTGTTAGCATTACACAAACAGTTATCTTTTCAGAAAAATTTAATGAGTATCCAAAATAATCTTGAAAAAGAAGAAGAAAATTGGAGGACTCACATTTCTCAATTTCAAAAACTTACTACAAAGCTAGAGTAATCAAGACTGTGTGCTACTGGCATGAAGACAGATATACAGATCAATGGAATAGAACTTAGGGTCCAGAAATAAACTCATATACCTTTTAGGTCATTATAATGGTGTTAAGATAATTCAGTGGGGAATAAAGAGTCTTTTCATCAAATGGTTCTGGGACAACTGGATATAATGGACATCTATAGATTACTTCAACAAATAGCAGATTATACATTCTTCTCAAGCTCACAAGTTCACCAATATAGACTGCATTCTGGACCATAAAACACAATTTAACAAATTTAAAAGAATAAAAATCATACAATATCTGCTCTCAGGCCAAAATGGAATTAAACTAGAAATCAGTAACAAAAAGATAATTGTAAAATCTCAAAATACATGGAGATTAAACACATGCTTCCAAATAACACATGGGTCGAAGAAAAATCTCAAGATAAATTTTAAAATATTTTGAACTAAATGGAAATACAACTTATCAAAATTTGTGGGAGTCAACAAACACAGTGCTTAGAGGGAAAATTATAGCATTGAATACATATATTAGAAAAGAAAAAAGATCTGAAACCAATAATCTAAGTTTCCACCTGTGGAAACTAGAAAAAGAAGAGCAAATTAAACCCAGAGTAAGTGGAAGACAATAAATAATAATGATTAGAGCAGAAATCAATGAAATTGAAAACAGAAATCAACAGAGAAAAATCAATGAAACCGAAAGCTGGAAAGATCAATAAAATCAATAAGCCTCTAAGCAGGCTAATCAAACAAAAAAGAGAGATAGGATCCTAAGTACTAATATCAGATGAAACAGAGGAGATCACTACAGACCCCATAAAAGGATAATAAAAGAATCCTTTATTGAACAACTCTATGCCCGCAAATTTGGTAATCCAGATGAAATGGACCATAGTTCCTTGAAAGACACAGCCTGTAAAAATTCACACAAGAAGAAACAGACAATCTGAGTAGCTCTATATCTATGAAAGAAATTGAATCAAAAATTAATAACCTTTAAAACAGAAAACACGAGGCCCAGATGCTCAATGTAAGTTCATCAACTGCAACAAATGTACACACTGATGGGGGCTTTTGATAATAGGGGAGGCTATGTATACGTGGGGTTAGGAAATATATGAAAAATTTCTTTATCTTCCCCTCAATTTTTTTGTGAAATTAAAACTATTCTTAAAAAAAGTCTTTTTTAAAGATTTATTTTTGTACAATTTTTAAAGGTTAGAAGTAAAGTCAGTTAAAAAAAGACAACCCGGAAAGGGCCTTCAAGACGGTGGAGGAGTAAGATGTGGAGATCACCTTCCTCCCCACAAATACATAAAAATACATCTACATGTGGAACAACTTCTCCAGGACACATGCTGAATGCTGGCAGAAGACCTCAGACTTCCCAAAAGGTAAGAAAATCCCCAGGTACCTGGGGAGGGCAAAAGTAAAAAGAAAAAAACAGAGACAAAAGAATACAGATGGAACCTGCACCTCTGGGAGGGAGCTGTGAAATAGGAAAAGTTTCCATACACTAGGAAGCCCCTTCACTCGTGGAGACGGGGGTGGGGTTGGGGGGTGGGGGTGAAGCTGCAGAGCCACGGAGGAGAGCACAACAACAGTGGTGCAGAAGGCAAAGCAGAGAGATTCCCGCACACAGGATCGCTGCTGACCAGCACTCACCAGCCTGAGAGGCTTGTCTGCTCACCCACCAGGGCGGGCGGGGGCTGGGAGCTGAGGCTTGGGCTTTGGAGGTCAGACCCCAGGGAGAGGACTGGGGTTGGCTACGTGAACACAGCCTGAAGGGGGCTAGTGCAGCACAGCTAGCCTGGATGGAGTCCAGGAAAAAGTCTGGACCTGCCAGAGAGGCAAGAGACCTTTCTTTCGGGGTGATAAGGAGATGGGATCCCTTCCCACTGTGCCCACAAAAGGCAGAGCACTGCCTAAGGGAGCTCCAGAGACGGCAGTGGGCCGTGGCTAACAGCTCAGACCCCAAAGAAGGGAATGAAATGCTAAGACTGCTGCCACTGCCACCAAGAATCCTGTGTGCAAGCTCAGGCCACTGTCAACAGCCCCCCAGGAGCCCATGCAGCATGCCACTGCCAGGGTCCCAAGATCCAAGGACAACTTCCCTGGTAGAACACACGGCACACCTCAGGCTGTTGCAATGTCAGGATGGCCTCTGCCACCTCAGGCTCACGCCGCATTCCAATTATGACTACCATACCCCCATCCTCCCCCAAGCCTGAGTAAGCAACAGAGCCCTAATCAGCTGCTGCCTTAACCCCTACTGTCCTGGGTAGGGAACAGACACCTGAAGGCAACCTACATGCAGAGGCGGGGCCAAAACCTAAGCTGAACCTCAGGAGCTGTGCAAACAAAGAAGAGAAAGGGAAATTTTTCCATGCAACCTCAGGAGCAGCAGATTAAATCTCCACAATCAAACTGATAAACCCTGCAACTGAAGAATACCTGAATAGACAATGAATGTTCCTAAAATTGAGGCAGTGGACTTTGGGACCAACTGTAGACTTCAGGTTTGCCTTCTGTGCCTAATTTCTTTCTAGTTTTATGTTCACCTTAATATACTATTTAGTGCTTATTATCATTGGTGGATTTCCTGGTTTTCTTGCTCTCTTCTGTTTATATATATATATACATATATATATATATATATATATATATATTCTTTCCTTTTTCTCTTTTTCTGTGTATGTGTATGTTTCTTTGTGTGATTTAGTCTGTATAGGTTTGCTTATACCATTTGTGCAAGGGTTCTGTGTGTTCATTTTGTTGTTTTTGTTTTTTTTTCTCTTCCTTTCCTTCTGAGCCATGTGGCTGGCAGGGTCTTGGTGCTCAGGCCAGGTTTTGGGTCTGAGCCTTTGAGGTGGGAGGGCCGAGTCCAGGACGTTGGACCACCAGAAACTGCCTGGCCCCAAATAATATCAATCAGCGAGAGCTCTCACAGACAAATTTGTCTCAACACTAAGACCCAGTTCCATCCAACGGCCAGCAAGCCCCAGTGTTGGAGGCCCCATGCCAAACAACTAGCAAGATAGGAACACAACCACACCCATTAGCAGACAGGCTGCCTAAAGGCATATTAAGTTCACAGACACTCCAAAACACACCACTGGGGGCTTCCCTGGTGGCGCAGTGGTTGAGAGTCCGCCTGCCGATGCTGAGGACACGGGTTCGTGCCCCGGTCCAGGAGGATCCCACATGCCGTGGAGTGGCTGGGCCCATGAGCCATGGCTGCTAAGCCTGCATGTCTGGAGCCTGTGCTCCACAACGGGAGAGGCCACAAAAGTGAGAGGCCCACGTACCGCAAAAAAAAAAAAAAGAACACACCACTGGATGTGGCATTGCATACCAAAAGGACAAGATCCAGCCCCACCAACCAGAACACAGGCACCAGTGCCTGCCACCAGGAAGCCTACACAAGCCCCTGAACCAACGTCACCCACTGGGGCAGACACCAAAAGTAACGGGAACTACGAACATGCAGCTTGAGAAAAGGAGACCCCAAACACAGTGAGTTAAACAAAACGAGAAAGCAGAGAAATATAAAGCAGATCAAGGAGCACGGTAAAAACCCACCAGACCAAACAAATGAAGAGAAAATAGGCAGTCTACCTGAAAACTAATTCAGAGTAATGACAGTAAAGATGATCCAAAATCTCAGAAATAGAATGGAGAAAATACAAGAAACATTTAACAAGGACCTAAAAGAACTAAAGAGCAAACAAACAATGATGAACAATGCAATAAATGAAATTAAAAAACTCTAGAAGGAACCAACAGCAGAATAACTGAGGCAGAAGAACGGATAAGTGACCTGGAAGATAAAATGATGGAAATAACTGTGTCAGAGAAGAAAAAAGAAAAAAGAATGAAAAGAATTCAGGACACTCTCAGAGACCTCTGGGAGAACATTAAACACACCAACATTAAATTATAGGGGTCTCAGAAGAAGAAGATAAAAAGAAAGGGTCTGAGAAAATATTTGAAGAGATTATAGTTGAAAACTTCCCTAACATGGGAAAACAAATAGTCAATCAAATCCAGGAAGCAAAGAGAGTCCCATAGAGAATAAATTCAAGGTGAAACATGCCAAGAAACATATTAATCAAACTATCAAAAATTAAATTCAAATAAAATATATTAAAAGAAGCAAGGAAAAAGCAACAAATAACATACAAGGGAAACCCCATAAGGTTAACAACTGATCTTTCAGCAAAAACTCTGCAAGCCAGAAAGCAGTGGCAGGACACATATAAGGTGATGAAAAGGGAAAAATCTACAAAAAACATTACTCTACCCAGCAAGGATCTCATTCAGATTTGATGGAGAAATTAAAACCTTTACAGAAAAGAAAAAGTTTAGAGAATTCAGCAGCACCAAACCAGGTTTACAACAAATGCTAAAGGAACTTCTCTAGGCAGGAAACACAAGAGAAGGAAAAGACCTACAATAACAAACCCAAAACAATTAAGAAAACAGTAACATGAATATACATATCGATAACTATATTAAAGGTAAATGGATTAAATACTCTAACCAAAAGACACAGGCTCACTGAATGAATACAAAAACAAGACTCATATATATGCTGCCTACAAGAGACCCATTTCAGAATGAGGGACACATACAGACTGAAAGTGAGGGAATGGAAAAAGATATTCCATGCAAATGGAAATCAAAAGACAGCTGCTGTAGCAATAGTCATATCAGACAAAATACACTTTAAAATAAAGACTATTATAAGAGAAAAAGAAGGACACAACATAATGATCAAGGGATCAATCCAAGAAGATATAACAATTGTAAATATTTCTGCACCCAACATAGGAGCACCTCAAAACATAAGGCAAGTGCTAACAGCCATAAAAGGGGAAATTGACAGTAACACAATAACAGTAGGGGACTTTAACACCCCACTTTCACCAATGGACAGATATCCAAAATGAAAATAAGGAAACACAAGCTTTAAAAGACACATTAAACCAGATAGACTTAATTGATATTTATAGGACATTCCATCCAAAAACATAATACACTTTCTTCTCAAGTGCTCATGGAACATTTACAAGTATAGATCATACAGGGTCACAAATCAAGCCTTGGTAAATTTAAGAAAATTGAAACCTTATCAAGTATCTTTTCTGAACAAAACACTATGAGACTAGATACCAATTACAGGAAAAAAAACTGTAAAACATAAAAACACATGAAGGTTAAACAATACACTACTAATTAACCAAGAGGTCACTGAAGAAATCAAAGAGGAAATCAAAAAATACCTAGAAACAAATGACAATGAAAACACGATGACCCAAAACATATGGGATGCAGCAAAAGAAGTTCTAAGAGGGAAGTTTATAGCAATATAATTCTACCTTAAGAAACAAGAAAAATTTCAAATAAAAAACCTAACCATAGACCTAAAGCAATTAGAGAAAGAAGAACAATAAAACCCCAAAGTTAGCAGAAGGAAAGAAATAATAAAGATCAGATCAGAAATAAATGAAACAGAAATGAAGGAAACAATAGCAAAGATCAATAAAACTAACACCTGGTTCTTTGAGAAGATAAACAAAAATGACAAACCATTAGCCAGACTCATCAAGAAAAAAAGGGGAGAAGACTCAAATCAATAGAATTAGAAATGAAAAAGGAGAAGTAATAACTGACACTGCAGAAATACAAAGGATCATGAGCAACTACTACGAGCAACTATATGCCAAAAAAATGGACAACCTGGAAGAAATGGACAAATTCTTAGAGAAGTACAAACTTTCAAGACTGAACCAGGAAGAAATAGAAAATATGAACAGACCAATCACAAGCACTGAAATTCAAACTGTGATTAAAAATATTCCAACAAACAAAAGTCCAGGACCAGATGGCTTTGCAACTGAATTCTATCAAACATTTAGAGAGGAGCTAACACCTAACATTCTCACACTCTTCCAAAATGCAGCAGAGGGAGGAACACTCCCAAACTCATTCTACGAGGCCACCATCACCCTGATATTAAAACCAGAGAAAGATGTCACACAAAAAAGAAAACTACAGACCAATAACACTCATGACATAGATGCAAAAATACTCAACACAATACTAGCAAACAGAATCCAGCAGCACATTAAAATGACCATACACCATGATCAAGTGGGGTTTATCCCAAAAAAGCAAGGATTCTTCAGTATATGTAAATCAATCAATGTGACACACCATATTAACAAACTGAAGGATAAAAACCATATAATAATATAAATAGATGCAGAAAAAGCTTTTGACAAAATTCAACACCCATTTATGATAGAAACTCTCCAGAAAGTGTACACAGAGGGATCCTAACTCAACATAATAAAGCCATATATGACAAACCCACAGCCAACACTGTTCTCAATGGTGAAAAACTGAAAACATTTCCTCTAAGATCAGGAACAAGACAAGGTTGCCCATTCTTACCATCATTATTCAACATAGTTTTGGAAGTTTTAACCACAGCAATCAGAGAAGAAATGAAATAAAAAGAATTAAAAATCAAAAAGAAGAAGTGAAACTGTCACTGTCTGCAGATGACATGATACCATACACAGAGAATTCCAAAGATGATACCAGAAAACTACTAGAGCTAATCAATGAATTTGGTAAAGTAGCAGCATACAAAATTAATGCACAGAAATCACTTGCATTTCTATACACTAACAACAAAAAATCTGAAAGAGAAATTAAGGAAACAATCCCATTTACCACTGCAACAAAAAGAATAAAATACCTAGGAATAAACCTTGCGAAGGAGACAAAAGACCTGTATGCAGAAAAATATAAGACACTGATGAAAGAAATTAAAGATGATACAAATAGATGGAGAGATATACCATGTTCTTGGATTGGAAGAATCAACATCGTGAAAATGACTATACTACCCAAAGCAATCCACAGATTCAATGCAATCCCTATCAAGCTATCAATGGCATTTTTCACAGAACTAAAACAAAAAATTTCACAATTTGCATGGAAGCACAAAAGACCCCATACAGCCAAAGCAATCTTGAGAAAGAAAAATGGAGCTGGAGGAATCAGGCTCCCTAACTTCAGACTATACTACAAAGCTACAGTAATCAGGACAGTATGGAACTGGCACAAAAACAGAAGTATAGATCAATGGAACAGGATAGAAAGCTCAGAGATAAACCCATGCACATATGGTCACCTTATCTTTGATAAAGGAGGCAAGCATATACAATGGAGAAAAGACAGCCTCTTCAATAAGTGGTGCTGGGAAAACTGGACAGGTACATCTAAAAGAATGAAATTAGAACACTTTTTAACACCATACACAAAAATAAACTCAAAATGGATTAAAGACCTAAATGTAAGACCGGACACTATAAAACTCTTAGAGGAAAACACTGGTGGAAAATTTTTGACATAAATCACAGCAAGATCCTTTTTGACCCACCTCCTAGAGAAATGGAAAAAAAATACAAAAATAAATAAATGTGACCTAATGAAATTTCAAAGCTTTTGCACAGCAAAGGAAACCATAAACAAGACCAAACGACAACCCTCAGAATGGGAGAAAATATTTACAAACAAAGCAAAGAATTAATCTCCAAAATATACAAGTAGCTCATGCAGCTCAATATCAAAAAAACAAACAACCCAATCCAAAAATGGGCAGCAGACCTAAATAGACATTGTTCCAAAGGAGATGTACAAATTGCCAACAAACACATGAAAGGGTGCTCAACATCACTAATAGTTAGAGAAATGCAAATCAAAACCAGAATGAGGTATCACCTCACACCAGTCAGAATGGCCATCATCAAAAAATCTACAAACAATAAATGCTGGAGAGGGTGTGGAGAAAAGGGAACTCTCTTGCATTGTTGGTGGGAATGTAAATTGATACAGCCACTATGGAGAACAGTATGGAGGTTCCTTAAAAAACTAAAAATAGAACTATCATATGACCCAGCAATCCCACTGCTGGGTATATACCCTAAAAAAAACATAATTCAAAAAGAGACATGTACCACAATGTTCATTGCAGCTCTATTTACAACAGCCAGGACATGGAAGCAACCTAAGTGTCCATCGACAGATGAATGGTTAAAGAAGATGTGGCACATATATACAATGGAATATTACTCAGCCATAAAAAGAAACGAAATTGAGTTATTTGTAGTCAGGTGGATGGACCTAGAGTCTGTCATACAGAGTGAAATAAGTCAGAGAGAGAAAAACAAATACTGTATGCTAACACATATATATGGAATCTTAAAAAAAAAGTGGTTCATATGAACCTAGGGGCAGGACAGAAATAAAGATACAGAGGTAGGGAATGGACTTGAGGACATGGGGAAGGGGAAGCTGGAACAAAGTGAAAGAGTAGCAATGACTTTTATACACTACCAAATGTAAAACAGATAGTTAGTGTGAAGCATCCGCATAGCACAGGGAGAACAGCTTAGTGCTTTGTGATCACCTAGCGGGGTGGGATAGGGAGGGTGGAAGGGAGACACAACAGGCAGGGAATATGGAGATATATGTATACATATAACTGATTCAATTTGTTATACAATAGAAACTAACACAACACTGTAAAGTAATTACACTCCAATAAAGATGTTTAAAAAATTTAATTTAATTTAATTTAAAAAAAGACAACCTACAGAAGGGAAAAAATTATTTTCAAATCATATCTGATAAGGGTCTAGTACCCAAAATATATAAAGAACTCTTACAACTCAAAAATAAAAAGATAACCCAATGTAAAATATTTAAAATCATCATTTTGTACTGAAATACTTCAGCCTTATTGTTGAAAAGTAGTTTATATGCATGGATCTAATAATTCTATATTCTCCATTCTGTTACAATTCATATGTATTTTATTATTCCATAGCCATGGCATTTAGTTTAATGTAGATTTATGGTAAATCTCTTTATTCTCCTTTCTTCTTTGTAAAAATTGTTTTGGCTGTTCTAGGTCTTTTGCATGTACATATAAATTTTAAACTGACTTATCAACTTCTATCTTACAAAGCCTGCAGGAATTTTGGTTGAGATTGTTTGAATTTATACACTAACTTAGGGGGAATTGACATGTTAACAATATTAAACTTCCAATCCATGTGCATAATACATATCTTTACTTATTCATGCTTTCTTTAATTTCTCTCAGCAATAATGTATAGTTTTCTGTGAAGACGTCTTCACATATTTGTAAAAGTTATCACTAAGTATTATTATTATTATTATTTTTTGCACTATGCGGGCCTCTCACTGTTGTGGTCTCTCCCGTTGCGGAGCACAGGCTCCGGATACGCAGGCTCAGCGGCCATGGCTCACGGGCCCAGCTGCTCCGCGGCATGTGGGATCTTCCCCGACCGGGGCATGAACCCGTATTTCCTGCATCGGCAGGTGGACTCTCAACCACTGCGCCACCAGGGAAGCCCACTAAGTATTATTTTTAATGACTTTTAATGATATTTAAAATTGTTTTCTAATTTTTGCTATTATTTAGAATACAATATATTTGTATATGTTGGTCTTGTATTCTGAAAACTAGTTAAATTTACTTTTTAATTCTAGTACATTTTCTATTAATTTCTTGGGCTTTTTCTATAAACAGATGAGATCAGGCACATTCAGAGTGGTATGGCCGTAGAATTTTTCTATAAACAAAAACAGACAATGTGTGAATAAAGACAATTTGTATTTATTCATTTACAATTGTAATGCCTTTTTAAAATGCCTTTAATTCCTTTTCCTAACTTTGTTGCCCTAGTTAGAAACAGGACAATATTGAATATAAGTGATAAAATGTACATTTGCATTACTCTTGTTCTAAGAGATAAAACAGTGTCTTTCACCATTAATTACAGTAATATGTCAGTTATGAAAATTCCCTTCAATTTCTACATTTCCAAGATTTTTTTCATGAATGCAATCTAAACATTATCTATTTTTTTTCTGAATCAATCAAGTTAATCATATATGATTTTTTTCCTTTATTATGAATATGGTGAATTTCATTGATTGATTTTCAAATGTTATACCCATCTTTTATTACCAACAGTAAACCTACTTGTTCATGGTGCATGATCCATTTACATATTGTTAGATTTTATTTACTAGTATTTTCTTAACGATTTTTGCAAGTATGTTTATGAGGGATATTTTTCTTTCATTACCTTTTTATGTGTGTTATGTGTAAAGACCGTCTGGTTTTGAATTTGAATGAAGCTGGCCTCATAAAGTGAAAAACACTCTCACTTCCTCCCTAATCTGGAAGTTTGTGAAGAATTTGTACAAGTTCTGTAAATCTTTGATAGAATTTACCAGTGATGCCATTGAAGCCTGGAGTATTCTTTGTGGGAGAATCAAATTTAATTTAATTTATTTACTAAAAATAGGACCACTCATATTTCTTTTCTTTTCTTTTCTTTCTGTGGGTCTCACAGGTACATTTATTCATGCACAAGGGCATCAGCCCTGCTACAAGTCAACACAATGTCCCATGTTTGTGACCTGCCTACAACATAGACAGACCAACATCCCATTCAAAGAAAGCTGGTTAATGATGACCATGAGCAGGCACAGGACCAGAAGCTTTCAAGGCTTTACTTCTTTTATCAGCACTCCTGATTTTATAAAAGATGAAGCCCATCAACCCCATTCCTACCCAAATCTCCTGGTAAACTTGGGTATAGTAGGGTATCATGGGGATCCAAACATTCTTAATAAGGCTTTGAAGCATCTCGGGCACAGGATCAGCATCTCAGGTCACCCTAACTCACAACAGACAACTTGGAAAGGTCACTGAGTGCACAGGTGCTGCATGGGGCCTGCTGGGAAAGCAGGATCACTCATATTTTCTATTTTTTCTTGGGTCAAATTTGATCATCTGTGACTTTGAAAGACTTTATCAACTTCATGTAAGTGGTTGAAGTGATTTACAGGAAGTTTCTCATGATCTTCCTTTCTTTACCTTTTAATACATACAGGATCTGTAGTAATCTACCTTTTTTAATTGTGACTTTTTTTCTTGGTTAGTCTGACTAGAAGTTTATCAAATTTGTTTATTTTTTAAAAGCTTTTGGTTTCATTTATTTTATTTTGTTTTCTATTTAATTCATTTTGGTTTTCATCTTTATTATTTATTTTCTTCTTTTCAATTTGGTTTTAATTTCCTCTTCCCTTTTAAGCTTCTTAAAGTGGAAGCTCTGATCATTGAATCTGGACCTTTCTTCTTTACCAATATAAGCATTCAAAACTATAAAACTCTAAGAACTACTTTAGTTCTATCACACAAGTTTTTATATCTTGCATTCTCATTCAGTTTAAGATATGTCCCAATTACCCCTGTGATTTCTTCTTTGATGTATGAGATATTCAAAAGTATGTTGTTTAATTTTTTAATATTTTTGGATTCTTCCATATTCATTTGTTATTTATTTCTAATTTAATTCAATCATGATCGTGCAAGATATGTTATATAATTTTAATCCATTTATATTTATTAAGACTTATTTTAAAGCCCAGAAAATGGTCTACTTTGATCATTGTTTCATGAACACTCAAAACATCTATTTTCTCTGAATATGAAATTTTAAGTTTGTAGACTTCTTTGTTTAGCTTGTTAAAGATATTGTTCCATTGTCTTCTGACTTGCATTGTTTTTAAGAAGTCTGAATTTTTTCTACATTTCTCTATACATAATTTTTTTCTCTTGCTGCTTTTAAGATGTTTTCCTCTTCTTCATTGGTTTCAGCAATGTGATTTGGCTGTGTCTTGGTATGTGTTTTGTGTGTGTGTGTGTGTGTGTGTGTGTGTGTGTGTTTCTCTTACTTGCACTTTATTGACCTGCACTATTATGTGGGTTTATAATTTTTTATCATTTTAAAATAGTACTGCTGTTATTTATCCAAATATTTTTACTGCACTCCTCCTCTCTATTCTTTCTTTCTGGGATTCTAATTGGTTTTATATTGGGTTGTTTGAATTTTTTTCCACAGGTTCCTGAAACTGTGTTTCTGAACTTTTATTTATGTCTCCTTTCTTGGTAATTTCTATTGCTTTTTCTTCAAGTTAAATTATCTTTTCTTCTACAGTTCCTAATCTGCTATTAATCTAATCCAGTGAAATGTTCTTTGCAGATAATGTGTTTCTTTTATGTCTAGAAGGCACATTTGTTATTTTATATCTTTCATTCTTCTCATTATATTCATGGTTTCTTTTAATCCTTGAATATATATGTAATATTTGTAAATGTTTTAACATTCTTGCCTGCTAATTCCATCACCTCTTTCATGTATGTATCTCTTTCTTCTGATTTTCTTCTGACTATTAGTGACATTTTCTGCTTCTTCATATATCTAATAGTTTTTGTTTGTTTGTTTTGTGGTACATGGGCCTCTCATTGTTGTGGCCTCTCCCATTGCAGAGCACAGGCTCCGGACACGCAGGCTCAGCGGCCATGGCTCACGGGCCCAGCCACTCCGCAGCATGTGGGATCCTCCCGGACTGGGGCATGAACCCGTGTCCCCTGCATTGGCAGGCAGACTCTCAACCACTGCACCACCAGGGAAGCCCTACCTAGTAGTTTTTTAGTGAATGCTGGAGATTTTGAATTTCATGTGTGGTGTGCTGTATTTTTTAGCATTGAACATTGTTCTGTTGTGTATAGGTTACTTGTGGATCCTGTTCAGCTTGACCTGATTGAACTCTCTGTTTGATAGGGCAGGACTCAGTCTTTACTTTAGAGTTAGAGTGGCTCTATTCCTTAGGTATGGTCTTACTAGTGTCTCAATTGAAGGCCCAGGACGTTTAGTTAAGCTTCTCTGCTCTAGTTTGTCAAACACCAATGTCTCGCAGCCAAATGTAAACATCAGAACCTCTGTTTAGTTCACATTTCCCCATAATAGTTCTATGCCAGCCTTCTAATTCCTGGCTCCACATACGCATACCTTAGTATTCTGCAAAAGACCAAGAGATGCTTATGCATAGTTCTGCAGGTTTTATTTTGTGCAGCTTCCTCTTCTCTGCTACTCTGCCCCACAAGTTCCAGCCACATTGCCATCTCTAAATTTCAACATTTGTCTCCTCAGTTTATGCTTAAACTCTACTTCCCTATGCCATGTTTTGCAAAGAGCCTCTAAGCAAAAGCTCAGGGCAATCGTGGAGCTTAACTTTTGTGTTTTTATTCTCTCCAGAATCACAGTCTTTCACTGCCTATTGTCTAAAATCTGAAAACAATTGATTCATACGTTTTTCCCACTTTATTATTTTTTTTTATGGTGAAAGGACTAATAACGTAGTAGTTGCTGCCTCCTGAGTGGAAGGAGCAATATCTAATTGATGTTACACTTTTCTTTGTGTGCTATTTATCAATTTATTGCCCTTCAACTTCAAATTTGCCTTCATTGCTTGCTCTAAAGAAACTGAGCTGGGCCCTTGACAACTGGTACAATGTTAAGCTTTGTCATTTCAGAGCACTATTAGACACACTGCAGGAAGAAGGGACTTTCCATTTCCATTATGCTCCATTTGGCAGTTTTCTTCAGCATGACTTGGCTTCACCAGCAGCAAGTTCCTGCAACATGGGCAGATATTCCAACATCCAGCTCTGCAGTGCATGGCAATCAATAGCACCCCAAAATAAGCAGTTTTCCTCAGCATCCTTCTTTGCATAATAAAGTGTTTCCAGCAAGATACTACCTTCAGAATAGCTTTCCCCAGTACACTAGAGGGCAGATTTCTGGCACATTCCAAAGTGTGGATTTCCACCAAGTTCTCCCAGCATGGCACATTGCAATGTCTCTGTCATACAGTGGGTTGATGCTGTGCCCTCTCCAATAAGGTCTGGATATTAGTCCTTATGCAGGAAAGGGTTGTCTCTTCCTCAGGTGTTTGTTGAGTTTTTAACATTCATCTTTATTAAATTTTCTTGAATGCACACATGAGGTTTCTGAATCAGAGCAGATTTCTTATTTCTTTCTTATGCTCACCACACAATCAACAGTCAGAATGACATTGGATCATTAGTCTCTCCACATTTGCAACCCTGCAAAGTGATATGATAAGAACCAGATGGAAAATGTATCCTACACAAGTGGCAGGGCCATTCTGTATGCAAGAGATGGAGAAATATGAATGTCTTCCATTTATACAGAGGAAAGAGATTATTTTTCTCTCTCTCCTTCTGAGAGTCTCCTTGGAGACAGGATGCAAAGAATCCTTACTCTAATCTTTTGTTATGTAAATAAACCTTTCCAGGAAGAAGATAGTAGAGTGTCTATGGCTTTTACAACCTAGAAATGTCTTCATGGCTCCAGGTTCCACCCCTTTTGAAATGTAAACAAGCAGAGAGATAATGCTACAACTTAGGTGCCTTACCAGAAATGTAACCTTATGGCTCTTGGGGAGATAAGAGCTTATTGTATGGAAGCAATTAGCTCCACCATCAAAGAAACAAATGGTGTCAGACCTAATCCTCATTGTAAGGAGTAAAATGTTCCTAGGAGAAATGAAAGCAAACCTTCTACTCTGATAGTGTATGCATTTCCATGGCTCAGGAAACTGAGGTTTTTATAGGCTCACTAAAAAAATCTAGAGAAAATTTATTTCCCACAATATCCCATCTTAGCCCTAGGGATAGTATCTGTTCCTTATATCTGCTATTCTTGTATTCTTTAGAATTATCTTAATTACTATTCAATATCTTATTGCTCCAGTTCCTTGTTATAGCTACTAATTCTTTATATTAAACTCCCTATTCAAATTATTGAGTGACATTTGTCTAATTGGGCCTTGACTGATATAGAATTATAACTTACCCTCTCATAATTATGAAGGCAACAAAGTAATTGCTACTTTCTGTTCAAAAGATCCAATTTGCACAATGCCATCAATACACTAGTACATGTGATATTCTATGAAATGTCATGACAAACAAGATTTCTGTGGTCTATATTATGACAGGGAGCAGTAGAATTGTCATAGCCCTAAAACAAGACTGAGAATACACTACTGGCACTGCCAGGTAAGCAACTGCTTCTGATTGTACTTAAAATTTGTATGGAGAAAAAGTTATCCAGGCCAATAGCTACTTACCAAGTGTGACATGCTATGTGGATTTGCTCCAGTAACCACACTACATCTGGGACAGCAACAGCAACTGGCATCACAATCTGATTAAGTTTACAATAGCCCACAGTCATTTTCTAATACACATCTGAATTATTCACAGGCCAAACTGGAGGAATTAAATAGGGATGTGATAGGTATCATCACCCCTGCTTTTTCAAGTCGTTTATGGTACCATTCATCTCTACAATTCCCACAGTAATGTGATATTGCTTCTCATTTACTATCTTGAGAGGGGGAGGAAATTCTAACACTTCCTACCACATGGCCTGTATGTCAGGGAGCCACTGTGGGGAATTCTACCAGTTACTGAGCATGTCTATTCTAATTTTACATTAGAGAACTGAGGAAATAATGACCGGATAGGTCCCTGAACCAACTGATCCACTGTGTGTGAGACCAGAGCTAACACTACACCTATTACCTGATTTGAGTCAACACAGTGGAGCATCACAGTCTATCAACCAGTTTCCAAACCTATGTCAATTCAAAGATCAAGAGCCCCTTTACTGAAAGGGAGGCCAAGTCTCCTTGAGGAAGTACCCTGCATCATTAATACAAACACACACTGTAAATCTTCCACCAAACCTTCCCCCAAAGGGACCTATACCCATATACTAGAGTGACTTCACCAAGTAATAGGAAATACCAAGACCTTTCAAGGATTACTTGACACTGGCCCAAAATTTATGCTAACATTTTGGTACCCAAAATCTCACTATGGCTCATCAATCAAAATGATGGCTTATAGGGGTCAGATGGACAAAATGACATGCACTGTAGATGTCAATCAGCCTTTCTCCCAGCTACCTTAGTATTTGTTCAAAGGCTCCCATGAACAAAATGGCCATGTTAGCAGAGATGAAACCTATACTTAGGCTCAACAATATGGACTTCCCCTTATCAAAGCTGACCTGGATAACATCATTGTTGAGCACCCAATCTGCCAAAAGCAGCAACCAATAATAACCCTTAAATATGACATTATTTCTTGTTAAGAAACAGCCTGGTGGCAGGTTAATGATAATGGACCTCTTTCATAATGGAAGGGGCAGAAATCTGTCTTTGCTGGAATAGACACAAATTCTGAAAACGGATTTGCTTTCCCTACCCGTAATGCTTTCTGCCAGTCCTACTGCCTGTGGACACTCAGAATGCCTTAACCACCATCATGGCATTCCCTGCAGCATTGCATCTGGTAAAGGAACTCATTTCACAATACAGGAAGTACAGCAATGGACTCATGCTTATGGAATTAACTAGTCTTACCGTATATTCCATTATCCAGAAATAGCTGATGTATTTGAAAGATGAATGGCTTACTAATGACTCAGTTACTCCACCAGTTTTGAGATATCTTAAAATCATAGTGTTCTGTTTTAAATCAGTGTATGTTCTGAATCGGACAATTATATAGTCAGAATTCATGGGTCCAGGAGTTAAGGGGTGGAAGTGGTAATGGCTCCTTTTACTCCCATTTCACTTAATGACTCACTTGCAGGATTTTTCTTCCTGTCCCAGCATCCTTAGCTCCACTGGTCTTAGTACTCATGGGCAAAATATTTCTAACCAGGGAATGGGACAGAAATAATTAAATTTAATTAGAAGGTGAGACAGTCACCTGGCCATTTGTGACCCCACACATCACTGAACCAACAGTAATCCCATGTTACAATTAATCCATTATATTAAACTTTCATTATTCAAATTGCTGTGTGATTTCTATCTCCTGAATGGACCATGACTGATAACACTTCTTTTTTACACTAAGCAATCATATTTTCTAAGCACTGCTTTAGCTGAATCTCACAAGTTTTAATATCTTACATCTTAATTTCTATTCAATTCCAAATATTTTCCAATTTCCCTTATAATCTATTCTTCAACCCATCAGTTTTTAGGCTGTATGTTAATTTTTAAATGTTTTTCCCAGATTTTTTTTGTTTGATTTAGAATTGAATTCCACTATGGTCAGAGAACATACTTTTTATTATTCCAATCCTTATAAATATATTGAGTCTTATGATTCATATGTCCACTCTTGCTTCCATGTGCACTTGAAAAAAGAGTGTATTCTGCTGTTGTTGGTTGGAAGATTCTATAAATATCAAAAGGCCAAATGTACTAAAACGTGGAACAGCTGTTTTATATGCTTATTTACTGTCTACTCATTCAATCAATTGCTAAGCAAGTATTGAAATCCCCAATCAGAATTGTAAATTTATCTATTTCTCTCTTTAACTTAGCTTTTGTTTTATTTATTTTAGAACTCTATTACTAGGAGCATGTATATTTAAGATTGTCATGCCTTACTGATGAATTAGCTTTTTATTTTAATAAAATATCCCATTTTATTTATGATAATATTTCTTGCTTTGAAGTCTACTTTGTTTGATATTAATGAAAAATGAAGGTGGAAGTAAAGGCATTTTAAGATAAGTGAAAATTGGGATAATTTCTACACTACCAGAAATTGCTAAAGAAGTTCTAGAAGATATAACCCCTTCAGTACAATTAGAGTTTGCATGGTATATCTTTCCCTACACTTTTTCTTTCAATTTATCTGTGTATTTTTGTCAAATTTCTCTTTTAAATAGTGTATAGTTGAGTCTTGCTTGTTTTTATCCATTCTGACAACATCTGCCTTTTCACTGACATGTTTAGTACAGTTGACCCTTGAACACAGGTTTGAACTGCACAGGTATACTTATAGATGAATTTTTTTCAATACATATATTACTATGTTTACAATCTGAGGTTGGCTGAATTCACAAATGCAGAACCACAGATACAAAGTGTCAACTGTAAAGTTATATGTGGATTTTCGACTGCTGGGATGGGGGTAGTAGGGGTGTGTTGTGAGCACCCTTAACCTCCACATCACTGAAGGGTCAACCATATACCTAGGTTGAATACAGTTCTCAATACCATTGAATTTCAGTCTACTCTTTTACTATTTTTTCTATTTGTCTCATTTGTTAGCTGTTCCTCTGTTCCTTTATTCCTTCTTAAATATTAATATACTTCTTAAATATTAAAATAATTAAATATTTTTAGTATTCTATTTCTGTACTGCCTTCATAGGTATACCTCATTGCATTATTCTTTTCATTATTGTTCTATGGGTATGCATTCTTAACTTATTACAATCTTTCTTAGTTAAAATTGTACCACTTCTTGTTAAACAAAGGCATCTTATAACAATATTGTTATATTTAGCTCTTTCTTTATGTTATAGTTGTCACGTATATGACATCTATTATGTTATAAGCCTCACAATACTACGTCATAATATTTTCTTTAAATTATAATATATTCTTTAAAACAACTGAAAGAAAAATAAGATACCTTTGTTTACTCACATATTAACATATCTTCATTCCTCTTTATATATCCATAGTGATCTTCATTCCTCTTTATATATCTATAGCTTGCATCTTGTGTCATATCCCTTCAGTCTTAAGAAGTTCCTTTAGCATTTCTGGTAGTGTATAATTATCTCAATTTTCACTTACCTGAAAATATCTTTATTTCACATATATATGTAATTTTTGAATGATATTTTTTACTGGACATAGAATTCTGACTTAACACTAAAAACGTCACTCAACTGTTTTCTGGTCTCTATTGTTTTCAATTAGAAGTCAGTGAAATCATTGTTCCCTTGTATGTAATTTACCACTTTAACCTGGTGACTTTCAAGACTTCTTTTTTTAAAAAAAAATAATTAATTAATTTATTTATTTTTGGCTGCGTTGTGTCTTCATTGCTGCCCACGGGCTTTCTCTAGTTGCAGTGAGCAGGGGCTGCTCTTTGTTGTGGTGCACAGTCTCATTGTGGTGGCCTCTCTTGTTGTGCAGCACGGGCTCTAGGCACACGGACTTCAATAGTTGTGGCGCATGGACTCAGTAGTTGTGGCTCATGGGCTCTAGAATGCAGGCTAAGTAGTTGTGGCACACGGGATTAGTTGCTCTGCGGCATGTGGGATCTTCCCGGACCAGGGCTCAAACCTGTGTTGCCTGCATTGGCAGGTGGATTTCCAACCACTGCGCCACCAGGGAAGCCCTCAAGATTTCTTTATCTTTGATTTTTAAAGATTCAGCTCTGATGTACATAGACTTGATTCTTTTTATTTATCCTGTTTGGAATTCACTGAGATTCTTGGATTTGTTAGTTTATATTTCTCACTAATTTGGCCAATGAATCTCCGGATATTTTTGTGACACATTCTACTCTCTGAGACTCCAATTACATGGACATTAGAATTCTTGTATTGTTGCATGAATCATTGAGACTTTTCATTCATTTCTTTTCTGTTCTTAGATCAATAGAAATTATTGAATTTGATCTTCAAGTTAATTGACCCTGTCTTTTACCAGTTACAATTTTCTGTTAAGAAGATTAGTAAATATTTCATTTCAAATATTGTAACTTTCAGTTCTATAAATTCTATTTCCTTCCTATTACAGCTCTCATTTCTTAACTGAGATTCCACATCTGTTTGTTCATTAAGAGCATGGTTTCCTGTAAATCTTTGAACCTATGTATACTACCTGCTTTTAAGTCCCTGACTACTAATTTGGGCCGTCTTAAGGTTAACTTATACAGACTATCTTTCTCTTGATTATGGGTCATATTTTTCTGTTTATTCCAATGTTGAGCATTTAATTGTATACTGGGCATTGTGGAGGATACATTATAGAAATACTTGGATTCATTAATCTTGGTGCACTTGCCATCTTTGAGTAGGCACAATGTCAGGAAGTCTCCCTACAGCACAGTGTTTGGACTTGCTAAATTCATTCACCTTGACCTGAATCTTCCAATACATGAACAGATGAAGTCACCAACTGAGTCATGTCATTTCCTTTCTTGGGGTTACACGGTACTCTGTTTATAGCACTAATCACACTCTAATGAAATTGGCTGCAAGCAGACTGTGAGCTACTCAAGAGCAAGGCTCAGGTCTTATCTCTGCATCTAGTGCCTAACCCAGTGCCTGATACTCAGAGTGGATATGCATGTCATATTTGTTGATGTAACAAAATGAATCATTTAAAAAGTCAGAAATCATACAATGCTAACACAAAATTCACAAAATACTGTAATATGTGGGTCATTTAACTCTGTTAACTCAAAGACTCTAACATAAGTTCAGTTTCAACCGACGATATCAATGAACCACAATACAAGGTAATTTTAAATGCTTATGGTAAACATTTAAAGAAATATATTCATGAGGTTCAATATACTTTGTTTACAAAGGCAGGAATGAAAACAGAACATTTCAGTAAGAGTCTATCAATACTGACTGAAATGAAGTTCCAGTATCTAAAACATGAAGTTTACTCATTCATCATACCCTATTCCCTGATTAGAATAAATTGTGTGTTTGAGCATGTAAATTCCCTGATTAGAATAAATTGTGTGTGTGTTTGTACATATGGATGGAGTAACAGAAAGAGCATGGAATTTAGGATTAATAGATCTGTAACTGAGGCTCCATTTTTAGCCCTACTTCTATCTCTAATTGTGTATGTGCCCTTAGGAACGTCCCCAGTGTATTTCTCTGAAAATGAGGTAGCAATATTTATCTTACACAGTGCTGTTAGTATAAAATGAGGTCATGAATGTGAAAGACCTTTGTGAACTGTAAAGAGTTACATAAAGGGCTTCCCTGGTGGCGCAGTGGTTGGGAGTCCGCCTGCCGATGCAGGGGACGCGGGTTCGTGCCCCGGTCCGGGAGGATCCCACGTGCCGCGGAGCGGCTGGGCCTGTGAGCCATGGCCGCTGAGCCTGCGCGTCTGGAGCCTGTGCTCCGCAACGGGAGAGGCCACAGCAGTGAGAGGCCCGCGTACCGCAAAAAAAAAAAAAAAAAAAAAAAAAAAAAAAGAGTTACATAAATATTAGAGATAGTTATAAAATAATTCAAATAAAGCATTATTATCAATACCTTTGACCATGGCATTCATCACATCTAAAACTCCCAAATGTTATCTCTCCCCTTACAAAAATATACATGCATACTTACACACACACGTACGAACACATACGCTACCACACATGTGTGCATACTTCATTCAGCAACAGCATCAAAACTGATCTGAGATCTTGCACCTTTTAAATATGCCTTTTTTAAAATTAAGCCCTGTGGGTCACTTACTTCCTGTCTTAATATGGCTTAATATTATCCCTCCTGCCTACCTCCCTCCTCTCTCCACCTGGAAACATTTATACTCATTAAGAAAATGTTTTATTCTACTTATTGTTGGTAGGGCTGCAACTATATTCTCTAATCCATCATGCATTGCAAGTAGGGAGTGTGAAAGGATATCAGGTGAAACTGGTTTTTCTCTAGAGAAGCTACAAAGTCAACACTGTGAAAATCCTATTTCAGAATGTTTAAGATCCGTAATAGTCTGTTTCACATTTTCTTTTCTAAAAGATTAAGTATTAAACTATCTTAACTCTTGGTTTTATATGTCAAGCTATCAAACAATCAGTTTCAAGTCTGTTATTTTTCTGGTTATGGCTAAAACATACTAACCTAGTATTAATCCAGTTTCCTTCCAAAGAAGGATATTTTTCCTCCAGCCCAGTTTTAAGTGACTAATTAACAAAAATGCATGAATGTCAACTGAGCTTATGGAACAAGTGAGAACTGCTTATAGGCAATCCTGCAATGGGGAAAAGTAATTTCAACTATGCTTCCAAGGTTGTCACCTCTACTTTGTCATTTTCTGTTAGTTTACTTTAGGTGAGGGAAGTCTATATGGCAGGCAGAGGGAATATGATATGATATGTCTATCCAAACAAAAGCTGGAAATTCCTGGACAAGACCTTATACTTAATATTTGTTCACACATTCATCTTTCCAAAGGTTTATTAAGTACCTATTATTTGTCAAGCTAATATTCAATACAGCAATGGGCATACAGAGATGAATAATACCCACCTGCTAGTACATCTAGTTTTTTCAGGCCTGTGTGTCTCTGCTCAGGCTCTTTTCTTTCCCTTGACTGTCCTCCCTCATCCCTCCCCCAGACTTCAATTGACCCAATGCCACAAAAAGTTAATTAAATATCACCTCTCTGAATTATTTTCTGACCTTCTAAATAGATTTGACCAGTTCTCTTTTTTGCACAACACTCCTGACCCCAAACAACAATCCTGTACGTATGCCTATAGCAAGTTTTGGTATTCTTTGCTATTTTGTCTGTCTTCCCCATCAGACTGTGAATAACTTGAAACAGAGTCCCTGCATTACTCGTTACTGTAACCCCACAGCTAGTTAACTGCTTAATGCACAGTGCTTGAGAAATACACATAGACTGAATAAATAACTGACATTATGGTTATTTTTCTGATGCACAGAAGAGATAAACAAAAAAAAGTGCTAAAAGAAAAGAGGTGTTTGCAATGCACAAGAGAAGCAAGATGAAGAAATATGGGTAGAGTGAGACATTAGAGAATTATAACAAAAAGAAAGAAGATAATGAAGATAGCCCCCACATTAACCAGCAATCTAAGTAACATGCATAATTACAGGAGAGAGCAATAAAATGATTCACTGTTCCTGATTCATCATACTGGAAGGATATGAGACCACATAGGCCTACCCACTTTTGTACTATTTGTTGCACTTCTCCTGTAGGAGCTGCTTTCTCCAGTGAGTCTAAAGTCATGCAAAGTGTGTAAAACAACTAACATTAGTGGGCAATTCACTGATGCATCAGGTGTGAGGGGGAAGGGCAAGAATGATGTTTAAATGCTTAGGAAATGGAGGGGATGGAATGGGAGAAGGCCAGAAAACTTTCAACACAGAAGACCACATGTGCCTTCTGATATCTCTCCACCCCCCATTATCCCTCAGCCTCCCAGCTGAGAACCACACACACCTTCTATTTCCCCAACTTAATGAAAAATAGCAGTGCCCACATAGGCAAAAGTGTACAGGGTCAAAGAGTGCTTCTCTAAGAGAGTTTAAGGAAATTATGGAAGCAAATGATCTATAAAAGAAGAAAATTGGATTCTGTGGTATATTTCTGCTAGGATTTGAGGGAAGAAATACTTATACCAGAGAAAATTCTTTGAGAATATGATGGAAATGACACATTCATACTTGTGCACAAAATCTAGTAAATAATTCCATAAAGTTCAAAACCCCTCTAAGCCCTTCCAAACACTACTCCTCAAGGCACTATGAAGCTCAGGTTGAGATACCTCTCCTAGAGGGATACCCAGCGATGTTTATCACGGAGACTCTGACATCAGCTATGATGTCACGCAACTGTGAGAGCCTGCAACGAGGGACACTGGACAAAGAACCCCAGCCCTGTTGACCTCCTCACATCAGGATCTGTGGAACAGAGAGTAAATTACAGGTCACCTAGAAGATGCAGCAATACTATTTCTGTGGCTCAGAACAGAAAAATAAAACTGGAAAGTAAGGGACAGGAACTACCCTGGGGATGGAATCACAATGGAAGTGTGTGAAAAGACATGTTGCCATATCAGTGTCTCTTGGTATCTTCCAGCTCTGTCTCAGAGCAGAGATAAACTAGTAGTAAGATCCACAAAAAAATATTCCCACATGGACTTCCCTGGTGGTGCAGTGGTTAAGAATCCACCTGTCAAGGCAGGGGACACAGTTTTGAGCCCTGGTCCAAGAAGATCCCACATGCCGCTGAGCAACTAAGCCCACGCGCCACAACTACTAAGCCTGCGCTCTAGAGCCTGCAAGCCACAACTACTGAGCCCACATGCTACAACTATTGAAGCTTGCACTCTAGATCCTGTGCTCTGCAACAAGAGAAGCCACCACAATGAGAAGCCCACGCACCGAAACGAAGAGTAACCCCCGCTCACACCTAGTAGAGAAAGCCCGCGCACAACAACAAAGACCCAACGCAGCCAAAAATAAATAAATTTACAAAAAGAAAAGTTTATTAAAAAATATTCCCACAACCTTCCTCATTGAGGATATAAAATAACGTAGCATGAATATGCTTATTTTGATATACATTGTATTGGGAGAAGGATAAGTTTGCACTGCTGCTGATAGAAGGGAATTCAATGACATTTGTCTTAGACTCTGCAATCAGAATAGCCAGTATCTGAGAAAACTACTTCAATGCCACTGCAGTTACTACATAGAAGTTTTAAATCTGAAAGGCTTCCATAGGTTGAAAAAAGAAGTGTGTTTATAACAAGTACATCTGGATAAAAGTGCAGTTACAGAGAACAGCCACCAATACATTCTCTCCCAGCTTAGCCTCTAGGAATGACAGAGATTTTTGCCTTGATTGCAAAGAAGGAAGGGAGACACACAGAAATGAATATTAGCTAAGGAGCTAACATGGCTGGATAATGAAAGAAATGACCCTTTTTGCTGAGGCTGTTCATTCTTCAATCAGCAAGAATTAAGAAAATTGTTTCTGAAATGACTGTCACGGGGTAAGTGATTTAGCTTCTGAGAATGAAAGCCATCCTCAGGCTGTCTCTGCAGCTTCATTTCCTAAGACCTCTTTCACATCTGTTCCAACTGCCTTTTCTCCACTTCTCCTTACCAGACTACGTCAAGGATTTGACTGTCTGAGAGGAGCCAGGTAAAGTGAGGGCCAAAAGAGGTTTGCAAGCAGAACTCCTCAGGCACAGAAACAAGTAGTCTTAATCTGGCTTGGAATGATTCTTGTATCTGGTAACAAAATTTGACAGAGCAAAAACCTTGCTTTCTGCTTTTCCCTTAGAGCATGAGAAGGAAAAGCATTTCAACTCTTTGACATTATTCTCCACAAACATTGTATTTGATGAACTTGTGAATCATGGCATGCTTGTGAGTAGACACACATTACACTGGACAAAAGGTCTCCTGACAAAACAATTCAATCTGTTAAGAAATGTTTCTGCCCACAGCTCTGCATAGGGCATCCTTGACCTCGTTGCTCCTCAGACTGTAAACAACAGGGTTCAGCAGAGGAGTGATGATGGTGTAGGTCACAGAGAGAAGAAGATCTTTTTCTGTTGCATTTTCTGACTTGGGCTTGAGGTAGGCAATGGAGACACAGCCATAGTGGACCATGACCACAGTGAGGTGGGAGGCACATGTGGCAAAGGTCTTCTTCCAGCCCTTGGTTGACAGTATCTTAAGGATGGAAGAGATAATGAGGATATAGGAGGTGAAGAACAGGCCCACAGGAACAAAAATCACATATGAACTTACACCATAATTGATAATCTCATTGATAGTGGTATCAATGCTAGAAAGTTTCATGACTGGGTAAATGCCACAGAAGGGCAAATGGAACATGGCCATTATATGGAGAACTGCCATAACCAGACCAGTGCCAAAGGACACACAGACTAACCTAGCACACACTCCTTTATTCATGAGGACTGTGTACCTCAGGGGCTTGCAGATGGCCACATAGCAGTCATAGCCCATAGATGTGATCAAGAAGCAATTATTAGTGGCCAAGATGACAGAAAAGAACATCTGGGTTGCACAGCCTTACAAGGAGATAGGCTGGTTATGAAAAATAAGACCAGAAAGCACTCGTGGGATGATGACCAATGTGTACACGGTCTCAGAACTAGCCAGCATGTTCAGGAAGAAGTACATGGGCATGTGGTGGTGAAGATCAACACAAATCATGGTCACAATGATGATGTTCCCAGCCAGAGTGAAAATGGAGATGGTAAGGAAAACCACAAAGAGGGTTATCTGGTGCGTTCCAAAGACAGAGAAACCCAGGAAGATGAATTCTGCCACTTCTGTGAAGTTCTTTCTCTGCATTCTACTATATCAGTGCCCTAAAGCAATAAAAGGAAGCAGTCATCAAGGGGAAAATTCCCATCAGCAACTGGACTTCACAGCAGGGACAATGACAGCTGAACTGAGAAAGTGAGTCCAATTCCCCCCTTGTGACCAACAAGCTCACACGTATGGCCCTGGCACAGAAAGAAAGATAACTACTTTTGTCTCTTTGGGGCTTATACATGTGAACATGATCAAGATGGAGCAAACTTCCCCTGTGCATGAAGACTTCCAAGCAAATGCTCACCACACACACATCATAGTGATGTTAGGAAGGGGAAGAGAACAGCCAGGAAAGAGTCATGCTCTGGGTCCCTATCAGTAATGATATCCACCACTTAAACTCTAGGAACAAAGGGCTCACTAATAAAGTGCATGTCAAGAAAATGATAAAAGTGAGAGTTTCGAGGGGGATTATAGCAGAAGGAAGTAGACTTGAAGATGACGAACTGTGATAAGCAGTCCCTGGATCTGGTGACAGGGCCACCAAGAACTTTTACACAGTATTTCAGTTGAGTTCTGAATCTAGAAACCTCATTTCAGAGAGAGAATGTGGTCCAAATATGTCACCACACCCTCAAAGAACAACTACAGAACAACTTCTGTTGTGATCACTCTACTGAAAGAGTTCACTCAAGTCCCGCCACAGTAATCTTTTTTGCTGACTCCAGTAGTACTTTTAAGAACGAAGTCAGGAAAAGAGTTGGGTAATTGGGAGAACATTGTTTAGTTTCCACTGTGATAGGAAAGGATTAGGACAATTCAAGGTGTGGACAAGGGAATGTAAGTACCAGAGTTGAGAGAGGAGGAGAAAGGAGTCTGCCAGCTACTTGGAGCTGAACTGGCCTACCAATTGTTTTTAATTGGAGTAAAACTGCTTTACAATGTTGTGTTAGTTTCTGCTGTACAATGAAGTGAATCAGCTATATGCATATCTATATCCCCTCCCTCTTGGACCTCCCTCCCTCCCTTCGATCTAGGTCACCACAGAGCACTGAGCTAAGCTCCCTGTGCTATACAGCAGGTTCCCACTAGCTATCTATTTTTAAAAATCTGGTGAACACAGAATTTGATATGATTACAAGAAACAGAGTGCACTAGTCCCCTCTGTTGAAAAGCAAGAGTACACAACCTGTGTGGACAGCATACATCTGATCCTGTGGTTCTCTACAGTGACCATTCCATTGTCCTCCCTCCTTTCATTTTCAGAATTACTGAAATAGACTTCCTCTCCTATCCCCCATAATTCCCTGAAAGTTGGCTTCATCACGGTCCCTCCCACAAAACTGTTCTCTCAAATGTCAAAGAAGTCTTCACTGCTAAAACTGTCAGACTTTGCTTTTTCCTCTTTCTCTCGTCCTTCTGATTCATTTTACACTTCTGAAAACCCTGCCTCCTGGAAATATTCTCTGACCTTGGTTTCCATGACACCACACTATTTTTTCTCTTTTCTCAGCACTCAGTTCTCTTCCATGAAGCTGCTCATTTCACCTATATTGTAATTGGAAATGTTGTTCTTTGGTCAATCCTTGGCCCTTGCTATTTTCTGTCCACGCTCGCCTCAATTTTTTCAGTTATAATTTCTAAATTAATTGCTCTCAAATCTTTATTTCCATCAACAGTCTTTTCTCCAAGTCTATGATGTACCTTCCTCTGGACTTCTCTACTTGTGGGTCTTGCTGACATAATAAACTTTATTTTTTCAAAAACTAAACATCTACCCTCTCAGATTTGGAAAAGCCTCTCCGTCTCAAATTCTCTGTCTTCCTCGATGACCTCACCCATATTCAAGTCAATCAAGGTCAGCATTTTGGAGTCATATCTACCTCATCATCACATTCAATGTAATTCTTCCTTAAATAATGTCTACTGTCTATTCCATTTTCTGGATTCACAATGACCCTCATAAGATTAGGATATCAAATCCTCTAGTCAGGATAATAAAACATACGCCCATTCTAAAATGTATATGGAAATGCAAAGAACCAAGAATGCCACAGCAATATCAAAAAAATTTTTAAAGTTAAAGAACTTACACTACTGCAGTTGAAGACTACAGTAATCAAGGCATCATGGTATTGGTGTAAGGATAGACATACAGATCAATGAAACAAAACACAGTCCAAAAATAATCCACACATATACGATCAACTGATTTTTGATAAAGTTCTAAAGTATCTCAATAATAGTATTTTCAACAAATGTTGCTGGAACAACTGGATATCTAGATGGAAAAAAGATAAACCTCAAATTTTACCTCATGCCATACACAAAATAACAACTCAACATGAATCAAAGACATAAATATAAAAGTTAAAACTAAAATTCTAGACAAAAATGTGATAAAATCATGACCTTGGAATGAGCAAATTTCCTAGATACAAAATAAAAAGCATAAACTATAAAAGGACAAAATCACAAATTGAACTTCATCAAAATAAAGCTTCTATTCTTCAATAGACATTGTTAGAAAAATGAAAAGGAAAGCCACAGACTGGGAGAAAATATGCACAATATATATTCTGAATAAAAGTTTAGATATATGTAAAGAATTCTTACAACTCAATACTAAGACATATTTTTGAAATTGGAAAAATATTTAAACAGACATTTTACATAAGAAGATATACAAATGGTCAATAAGTGCATGAAAGGATACTCAACATCATAACATCATTAGCCACCAGAGAAATGTAAAATAACACCATGAGATACCACTATACACTCACTCAAATGGCTAAAATTTAAAACAAGACCTAATATTGTCAGGGAACTGAAAGAACTGGAACTCTTAAACATTGATGGTGGCCATGTAAAATGGTACAACCAATCTGTAAAACAGTTTGGTATATTTTTAGAAAGGTAAATATATGCTTATCCCATGATTCAATATTTTTGCTAAGTATTCACACAAGAGAAATTAAAACATGTGTCCACACAGAGACCTGTACATGAATGTTCCTAGCAGCTTTATTCCTAAAAGCCAGAAACTGGAAACAACTCAAATGTTTATGGTGTATCTGTGTAACAAAATACTGCTCAGCAATAAAAGGAACAGATTACTAATACAAACAACATGACAGATCTTTTAAAATGTTATAATGAATCAAAGAAGTTAGATACAAAAGAGCGCATACAGTGTAATTCCATTTATAGGACACTCTAGAAAATATAATTTTATTCTATACTGCAAGAAAACAAGCAGTAGTTGCCAGAACTGTTAGGGAATTGACTGCAACAGAACACTAGAGAACTTTTAGGGACGAAGGGAATGTTCTTGATCATGATGGTAGTTATACAGGTACATAAATTTATCAAAATCCACCAAAATGTATACTTAAATTGGCACATTTTGTTGTTATTTACACTGCATGGTATTTATCATACTGTATAATATTGTATAGTACAATATTATGTAATCTATTACAGCTCATCTAAGTTGATTTTTTTAAAAGATTCTCATTTGGCCACAAATAAGATTCTATGCCTGCAAATCTGTCACTGCTAGATCCACAGTTCCTTAAGGTCTCATTGTGATGTAAGAAACATGGGAATTTTCTAGGACTTGGAAAATCTGGAACCTGATCTGGAAACTGCCAATGTCAAAACATGTGGTCTTGGGTGAACCACTTAAAATTATTCTTGGTATACCCCTCTGATAGGAAGAAGCTACTCAAGAATTTGTAAAAAGTCAACAAAAACAAAGAAGAAAACAGTGTGAGACAATGAAAGATGAGAGAGACAGAGAGAAATGTATTTGTAGATTCTCCTCTTGGGAAAATAAGAACACTGAAGTGGAGTAATATACAATGAAAAGATAGTATAGCAAATGTTCTAATCATGAAGATTATATTCCAAATAAAAGAAAAGGAGAACAAAAGTTTGAAAATGCAATAAGAATTGCATTTATAAGGAAAAACACTATTACAGAATTTATTGATACTTACAACGAATCATGTACATTACTTATATTTTTAACATCTTTATTGGCGTATAATTGCTTTACAATGGTGTGTTAGTTTCTGCTGTATAACAAAGTGAATCAGCTATACATATCCCCATATCTCCTCCCTCTTGCATCTCCCTCCCACCCTCCCTATCCCACCCCTCTAGGTGGTAACAAAGCACCGAGCTGATCTCCCTGCGCTATGTAGCTGCTTCTCACTAGCTATCTATTTTACATTTGATAGTGTATATATGTCAATGCTACTCTCTCACTTCGCCCCAGCTTACCCTTCCCCTCCCCATGTCCTTAAGTCCATTCTCTACGTGGGTGTCATTATATCTGTCCTGTCTCTAGGTTCATCAGAAGCTTTTTGTTGTTGTTGTTGTTAGATTCTATATATATGAGTTAGCATATGGTATTTGTTTTTCTCTTTCTTACTTCACTCTGTATGACAGACACCGGGTCCATCCACTTCACTAAAAATTACTCAATTTCATTTCTTTTTATGGTGAGTAATATTCCATTGTATATAGGTACCACATCTTCTTTATCCATTCATCTGTCAATGGACACTTAGATTGCTTCCATGTCCTGGCTATTGTAAATAGTGCTGCAATGAACACTGTGGTACATGACTCTTTTTGAATTATGGTTTTCTCAGGGTATATGCCCAGGAGTGGGACTTCTGGGTCAAATGGTAGTCTAATGGTAGTCTAATCTAATTTTAGATTTTAAGGAACCTCCATACTGTTCTCCATAGTGGCTGTATCAATTTACATTCCCACCAACAGTGCAAGAGGGTTCCCTATTCCCTAGCAGTTATTCTTTGTAGATTTTTTGATGATGGCCATTCTGATTGGTGTAAGGTGATATCTCATTGTAGTTTTGATTTGCATTTCGCTAATGATTAGTGATGTTGAGCATCCTTTCATGTGTTTTCTGGCAATCTGTATATCTTTCTGGAGAAATGCCTATTTACATGTTCTGTCCATTTTTGGATTGGGTTGTTTGATTTTTTGATATTGAGCTGCTTCTATATTTTGGAGAATAATCCATTGTCAGTTGCTTAGTTTGCAAATATTTACTCCCATTCTGAAGGTTGTCTTTTCATCTTGTTTATGGTTTCTGTTGTTGTGCAAAAGCTTTTAAGTCTCATTAGGTCCCATTTGTTTATTTTTGTTTTTATTTCTATTTCTCTAGGAGGTGGGTCAAAAAGGATCTTGCTGTGATTTATGTCGTAGAGTGTTCTGCCTATGTTTTCCTCTAAGAGTTTTATAGTGTCCGGTCTTACATTTAGGTCTTTAATCCATTGTGAGTTTATTTTTGTGTATGGTGTTAGGGAGTGTTCTAATCTCATACTTTTACATGTACCTGTCCAGTTTTCCTAGCACCACTTATTGAAGAGGCTGTCTTTTCTCCACTGTATATTCTTGCCTCCTTTATCAAAGATAAGGTGACCATATGTGCATGGGTTTATCTCTGGGCTTTCTATCCTGTTCCATTGATCTATATTTCTGTTTTTGTGTCAGTACCATACTGTCTTGATTACTGTAGCTGTATAGTACAGTCTGAAGTCAGGGAGCCTGATTCCTCCAGCTCTGTTTCTCTTTCTCAAGATTGCTTTGGCTATTCAGGGTCTTTTTTGTTTCCATACAAATTGTGAAATTTTTTGTTCTAGTTCTGTGAAAAATGCCAGTGGTAGTTTGATAGGGGTTACATTGAATCTGTAGATTGCTTTGGGTAGTAGAGTCATTTTCACAATGTTGATTCTTCCAATCCAAGAACATGGTATATCTCTCCATCTATTTGTATCATCTTTAATTTCTTTCATCAGTGTCTTATAATTTTCTGCATTCAGGTCTTTTGTCTCTTTAGGTACGTTTATTCCTAGATATTTTATTCTTTTTGTTTCAGTGGTAAATGGGAGTGTTTTCTTAATTTCACTTTCAGATATTTCATCATTAGTGTATAGGCATGCAAGAGATTTCTGTGCATTAATTTTGTATCCTGCTACTTTACCAAATTCATTGATTAGCTCTAGTAGTTTTCTGGTAGCATCTTTAGGATTCTCTATGTATAGTATCATGTCATCTGCAGTGACAGCTTTACTTTTTCTTTTCTGATGTGGACTACTCCTTTTCTGTCTTTTTCTTCTCTGATTGCTGTGGCTAAGACTTCCAAAACTATGTTGAGTAACAGTGGTGAGAGTGGGCATCCTTGTCTTGTTCCTGATTTTAAAGAAAATGGTTTCAGTTTTTCACCATTGAGAATGATGTTGGCTGTGGGTTTGTCATATATGGTGTTTATTTTGTTGAGGTAAGTTCCCTCTATGCCTACTTTCTGGAGAGTTTTTATTGTAAATTGGTGTTGAATTTTGTCAAAAGCTTTTTCTGCATCTATTGAGATGATCATGTGTTTTTTCTCCTTCAGTTTGTGAATATGGTGTATCACATTGATTGATTTGCATATATTGAAGAATCCCTGCATTCCTGGGATAAACCCCACTTGATCATGGTGTATGATCCTTTTAATGTGCTTTTGGATTCTTTTTGCTAGTATTTTGTTGAGGATTTTTGCATCTATGTTCATCAGTGATATTGATCTCTAGTTTTCTTTTTTTGTGACATCTTTGTCTGATTTTGGTATCAGAGTGATGGTGGCCTTGTAGAATGAGTTTGGGAGTGTTACTCCCTCTGCTATATTTTGAAAGAGTTTGAAGTGGATAGGTGTTAGTTCTTCTCTAAATGTTTGATAGAATTCGCCTGTGAAGCCATCTAGTCCTGGGTTTTTGTTTGTTGGAAGATTTTTAGGCACAGTTTCAACTTCAGTGCTTGTGATTGGTCTGTTTATATTTTCTATTTTTTCCTGGTTCTGTTTTGGAAGGTTGTGCTTTTGTAAGAATTTGTCCATTTCTTCCAGGTTGTCCATTTTATTGGCATAGAATTGCTTTTAGTAATCTCTCATGATCCTTTGTATTTCTTCAGTGTCACTTGTTACTTCTCCTTTTTCATTTCTAATTCTGTTGATTTGAGTCTTCTTCCTTTTTTTCTTGATGAGTCTGGCTAATGGTTTATCAATCGTGTTTATCTTCTCAAAGAACCAGCTTTTAGTTTTGCTGATCTTTGCTATTGTTTCCTTCATTTCTTTTTCATTTATTTCTGATCTGATCTTTATGATTTCTTTCCTTCTCCTAACTTTAGGGTGTTTTTGTTTTTCTTTCTCTAATTGCTTTAGGTGTAAGGTTAGGTTGTTTGAGATTTTTCTTATTTCTTGAGGTAGGATTGTACTGCTATAAACTTCCCTCTTAGAACTGCTTTTGCTGCATCCTATAGGTTTTGGGTCATCATGTTTTCATTGTCATTTGTTTCTAGGTATTTTTTTGATTTCCTCTTTGATTTCTTCAGTGATCTTTTGGTTATTTGGTAGTATGTTGTTTAGCCTCCATGTGTTTTTATTTTTTACAGGGTTTTTTTTTTTTCCTGTAATTGATATCTAGTCTCATAGTGTTGTGGTAGGAAACAATATTTGATACAATTTCAATTTTCTTAAATTTACCAAGGCTTGATTTGTGACCCAAGATATGATCAATCCTGGGGTATGTTCCATGAGCACTTGAGAAAAAAGTGTATTCTGTTGTTTTTGGATGGAATGTCCTATAAATATCAATTAAGTCCATCTTGTAATGTGTCATTTAAAGCTTATGTTTCCTTATTTATTTCATTTTGGATGATCTGTCCATTGATAAAAGTGGGGTGTTAAAGTCCCCTACTATTATTGTGTCACTGTCGATTTCCCCTTTTATGGCTGTTAGCATTTGCCTTATGTATTGAAGTGTTCTTATGTTGGGTGCATACATGTATGTTACTTAAATCTGAGTGAATCTGTTAAGGAAAGGGAAAGAATTTAAAATATGCAACTTGGGCCAATCTCCTGAAAAATATTACAGGAGAATTACTCCTGCAGAAAATGAACAAACAAAACTCTATTGCCTCTTCTCCAGAGACCTTGAAACACAAACTGCAAGATGCCAGGGATTATTTAAAAATTTGTGAATATTATAGGTATGTGAAGAAGCCAGAGAAAGAAAAACACTTGATCATAGGATGGGAAAGAATCTGCTAGGCTGTGCTCTTTATTTTTTTTCCCAAGCCATGAGCCCAATTGGCATATCTTTGTAGTTTCTCACCCCAGAACTCCAGATCCTGGCCCAAAAGATCTGCAGGAGCACAAGGGACTAGAGCTTGCTTAAGTTATAAAGACATGCAGGTATCCCCAGCTCCTTGCAAAACTAATCTGAAAGCATCTACAAAAACAAAAAAAACTGGAACTTCCCTGGTGTCCAGTGGCTAAGGCTCCACTCTCTCAATGTAGGGGGCCAAGATTTGATCCTTTGTCAGGGAACTAGATCCCACATGCCACAACTAAAGATCCCAGAAGCCACAATGAAGATCCCATGTGCTGCAACTAAGACTTGGTACAGCCAAATAAATAAATATTAAAAAAAAAAAACAGGAAATTCCCTGGTCGCACAGTGGTTAAGAATCTGCCTGCCAATGCAGGCAAAATGGGTTTAAGCCCTGGTCCGGGAAGATCCCACATGCCTCAGAGCAACTAATCCTGTGTGCTACAACTACTGAGCCTGTGCTCTAGATCCCACGAGCCACAACTACTGAGTCCACGTGCCACAACTACTGAAGCCCGCATGCCTAGAGCCTGTGCTCCACAACAAGAGAAGCCACTGCAATGAGAAGTCCGCGCACCACAATGAAGAGTAGTCCCCACTCGCAGCAGCTGGAGAAAACCCACACACGGCAACGAAGACCTAAAGAGCCAAAAATAAAGAAAGAAAGAAAATTAAATTAAAACAAATAAACAAATCCTCGTGCTTCTTCAGGGATTTATAATCTTATAATCACTTACTCTCTCTAGATAGGACTGTAGCCTAGAGAAAGAGAGACACATGATGTGCACGCTGGCCCTGAAAGCTATGTCCGTAGAAGGAGGAGAAGGAAAACCTATAAACTCAGACATCATGAGAGGAATCTCCAAGGAAAAGCCATGTTGACTAGCCCTACTCTCCTGGGTCTCTTTTCCTCAAAAGTTCCTGAGTGTCTCAAGGGAACCACTATAGTCAGATTCCAGACAGGTGTCAAGGGATCTTACTAAAAAGGGGACTTCTTTATTTTTCCAAGTGGTTGGTGCTTTGTGATCCTGAAACCATCTTCTCAGATGGCTTCTCTATCCCTATCCTGGACTTTAGAAGACAGAGGATTAGCCTCTACAGTGTTTCCAAGAGAGGGCACTTATGTAAATAAATCCAGTATTTCCCAAGGACACACGTTTGTTAATAATTTCCATTTTAGCAAGATAGATATTCTTAGCCTGAGTATTAGTAGTTAGATCCCTTCTGGGAGACTTTCCAATTGGTATGGCATGTTCCTGGCATCTAGAGTTCCCTAACTTTGCCCCATGCCCACTCCTGTTGACTGATCCAAGTCCCTTTCCCCTGAGAATCCTTTAAAATTCTTCTGAGACTGTAGCAAATTATGTTGTAATGTTTCCATTTGATCTATGCTTATTCCTCTCTTTCCTACATGGAAGTTATAGAATGGTGTAAAGGCTTTAATGTACTTTTCTTCCTCCTTACACCTTATGGTAGAAGGCCATTTCGTCAGCCTAGAATTATGCACTCTGATTTAATATAAACACACACACACACACACACACACACACACACACACACACACACACACACACCAGGATCGGATGCAAGCAGTCATCTCAACTATGGTGTCTGATTCTATCCAGTTAAATGTCCTTAAACCTCCAGAGCATTTCAGTGGAAGTCAGAATAAGGAATTCTTGAGTAGCCCCAAATCCTACTCTACCTTACGTTTCAAATCCAGTAACCTCTTGTTTCAGTCTTTCCCTGAGTTTATAGTGACCTTGATATCTTGCATAACCCTTGATTTTACAAGTTATCTGAAGCACATTCATAAATTCTATAGTTAATCCTCAGTTATTTCCAACATCTCTGCTTTCTCCTAGCCTAGGTTTCTCTCAGCTCTGACAAAGGCAATGTCGTTACAGATTCCCTTTCCCCCACACATTTTTGACATTTTTATTTTAACAAGATTTTGAATTTATAGAAAAGTTGCAAGTATAATATAAGGAGCTCCTACATACCCTTTTCCTGGATTCACCAATTGTTTACATTTTGTCCCATTTCCCTCATCATTTCTAACTAAATTAAGTTGAGAGTAAGTTGGACACATCATGCCCCTACACTCTTAAATACTTCTGTGAGAGTTTCCTAAGAAAAAGGAAATTCTATTACATGGCACAATAAAACTACAAAAACACTGAGTCAAGAACCACTATCTCTCACCTCAACACTTACTGGCAGGAAACAGAAATTAAGACCCAGAATTCAGTTTTGCACATCACAATTCCAATGCTTCCCTTTCTGAAATGGAGAATACCCTATTCCTTCTTTAATTCTTCCTGACCCAGTAATGTTTTCAACCAGGGCCCTGAGAAAGGATAACTTATCCTAGAAAAGAAAGAGCAAGAGGAGAATTAGACACGCCCCCCACCTTACCTCTCCTCCTTCCACCTGATCAAGAACATTACTTCCCAAAGAAACTAGTCTCTTAGAGTGAATGATCACCCAATACGTACGTCCATCTAGAAAAATTTGCAAATGTTCACCCCCAGTTTTCCACGTCCCAAATAATTTCTCTTACTTTCTTTTTTACTGCGGCTCGTCTGCTTCTCAGGCAGGACTGAATACCACTTTTTCTCTCTAAATCCCTTTTGTTCCCTCAAACTTACAGAAAACTTGAAGGTGCAATACAAAGAACTTTTTTTTCTTGAACCTTTAGAGTAAGCTGTTGACACAGGGCTCATCACCTTCAAATACTGTAGTATTCCCTACAAACAAAGACATTCACCTACATACTACAAAGCAATCACCCCAATCAGGAAAGTAACATTGACTCATCACCATCATCCAATCCTCAGATCTCATTCAGTGTTTTGCCAGGTGTCCCAACCATACATCCAGCTCAGACTCAAGCTTTGCATTTATTGGCATGCTTTATTAACTTTCTTTAATCCAGGAAAGTTTCTCAGTCATTCCTTGTCTTTCATAACCTGGATATTTCCAAAGATTACAGGTCAGGTATTTTGTTAAAAGTCCCTAAAGTTAGCAGCCACAGAGAACAGGGAGATCAGCTCAGTGATCTGTGACCCATCTAGAGGGGTGGGATAGGGAGGGTGGGAGGGAGACGCAAGAGGGAGGAGATATGGGGATATATGTATATGTATAGCTGATTCACTTTGTTATACAGCAGAAACTAACACACCATTGTAAAGCAATTCTACTCCAATAAAGATGTTAAAAAAAAAGAGAGAGAAAAACAAAAGTCCCTAAAGTTTAGTTTGTCTAATGTCTTCTCATGAGTAGACTCAGGGTATGGATCTTTGGCAGGACAGAAGTGATGCTGTGTTCTTTCACTGCACGCTATCAAGAGGCACATGGTTCTGAATTATCCCACTTCTAATGGTGTACAGTTGGATTGCTTAAGGTGGTAGAAGTCAAGATTCTCTACTTTGAAGTTACTCTTTCTCTTTTAAATTAATATTTTTCAGGGAGGTAGTTTGAAACTATATAAATATCCTGTTTTTTATCAAACTTAATTATTCATCTATATCATTTTAGTTTCATTGTTTACTGTTTTATTCAATGGATTATAATTACTTTCAGTTTATATTGATTATTAAATTATTTCCAGTGGGATCCCCTTCAAGCTGTCTTGATGTCCTTTTGACAGGTCGACATTATACTTTGATGATTTCCTTCCTTTCTGGCAAAAAAAAATAAAAAATAGTCTAGGCTCTCTCTTGTACCTTCCCTGCCTCAGACACGGAATTAGCTATTTCCTCAAGCATCCCTGGTTCTTTTTACTGATATACAGTATGTAGAACACAAGATCTGGATCTGCTTCCAGGCACTTGCATTGGAAACAGTTTTGGGACACGCACGTGCACGCGCACACACACACACACACACACACACACACACACACACACACTGAAAACCATGAGCTCACAGCAATACCTCTAATTTCCATCTAACACTACAGGATATATTCAGGTTTTCCACATTTTCGCATTGGCAATTCTTTTCCAACAGTAAGAAATCAGATGCCCATTATCCTTCATATACTTTCTTATTTCCAATTCCCTTGTGCGTAGCTAACCTCCCTTCCTACAACTGTCCCTCACCTGCACAGATGTTCTCCTCACCCTGCTCCAGCTCTCAGTCCCTGGGCTGGCTCCTGCTCCCTGCAATACAAATGGTCACTCCTCGGCCCTCTACATTTGCACTTGGTCACCAGTGTTCCCCACTAATTCCTTCCTCTGAGTGTGAATGTCTTCTTTGCTGGGTCCCATATAATGGATTTAAGTCTAAATCTTTCAGTAAGGGAAGAGTTAAGGAGAGGAAAAGGAAGAACCTTATTTGTTTGGGGTGTTTTTCACAAACTACACTGGTAATTTGTTGATCTACAATGAGAAATTGTAAGTATCAGGCATCTGTTATGTTCTCTGAACTCTGATAAGAACCTTTAATCCATGGGAATAAGCATAGCAAGGTGCTTGACTCAGTATTTTCCCTTCTTTTCTCTTAATTGTCTCTTCACTATTTTTTTTAATTCTACAAATTTGTATTACTGCTTGTTTAGTTCAAGAAATATCTAATGAGTCCCTAACATACACGAGGCAAAGTGCTAGATGATGGGTGGGATCCAGAGACAAGAAGGATAAAATAGAATCTTTTGTAAGGTTTTCTAAGGATGTTCAGATTAATATACAAATAACTGTGAGACAATATTGTAATACCAGAAAATGTCATAATAATGATTTTTCAAGAACTTACTCTGTAAAAAGCACTGTGTGCGTTTACTACTCACTAAAACCCCACAAAGGAGGGCAGTTATATTACTGTCCTCACATGAGGAGCTGCAGGGTCAAAAGTTTGAATACCTGCTTAAGTTTCCAAATTTAGAAAATAAGTGAGCTGGATTTGGAATCCAAATTTGTCCAAAATCTTTGCCCTTCATCACTATGGCATTCAGAAGATGGAAACATCCCATCTTATCAGATCAGGAGAGACTTCAGGAAGCAAATGGCGTATAAGGTAGACATTTAAGAACTGGGGTTTTAAGAAACAGATATGCCTGAAAGCTACTTCGGTTACAGAGAAGAGAATGAATCAAAGGATTTAAAGGAGAGACTCAGGGCATGTATCCACAAGTAGAAGAGGTTGAGTGCACAGTGGGATTTGCGGAAGAAGTAAGACAAGACCAGTAGATTGGGAAAGAACTGTGAATGGTTCTAGACCCCAGGATGATGAGCCTGCATTTCATTCAAGATGCAAAAGGTAACCTAAGCCCAACTCCAACTCTAAACCTCACCAAGGTTGTCAGAGGCATGACAATGTGGAGGACTGCTTCCAGGAAGTGGCAGTTAGGGTCTGGCCGGCTCAGAGGATTCAAACAGAAGGAAAAAAGGCTTCTGGAAGGTGGTTACTAAGTCAGAGCAATCAGTCCCAGAGGTTGGGAGGCAAGATGAAGTAAAGAGGATGAAGTGCTGACCAAAACAAAAGGGGAGTGGGCAGGAGGAAAATAACCAAAATAAGATGTAGAGCATTTTAATGGGATTAAAAGTGGAATAGATGGAATAATGTCTGTGTTTAAGGAATTTCAGTTTGATATATGGAGAGGAGAGCAAGGTTAAGTTATTGTAACTCCAATACATGATGGTTTAACTACAAAAGAGATGTAGGTCACTAGATGTAGCCCATCAAAAAAGTCACTCTCTTATCTGCAAAACCTAAGTACTGCATGGCACACAAGAGATGTTCACAAAAATTGTGTGTAGTGAGTGCACACCTGAATGGAAGGCAGTATTGCCACAGATAGACATTGAACCTCACCTTGAGAGGCTGGAGGCAGAAGAAAACAAAACTATCAGATTCTGACATCTCTGAGGATAGTGAGTGAGGGTCTGGGAGGGAAAGGGTCATGAGAAAGGGGAAAGGAAAAGGGACAGATGAAAGATGAGTCAGGACAATTCTTCAGAAACCAGAGGCAGTGTCCTCCATTGCTCTGAATCTCTGTAGCAAAGTGCTGGCATATCATATTGATTTAGTAGGGGAGGAGTGGATTCAGTGTCTACAGCAGAAACCAGAATCCCAGAATTTCCCACAAACAGACTACTTCACAGAACAAAAAGAAGGAAAGGTCCTGCACCCACAGCCCATGAGAGGCCCAAGTTCAGGGAGACACCCCCTCCCACCCATATGGCTCAGGAGCTCCCAGCAGAGCACAGAGCCATCAGCAGGGGGGCCCCTGGAGGGTGGAGTCAAGCCCTCCTGATGTGGCCGGCACGGCCCCTCATCTCATCTGTAACACTGCAGCTCCACACCACTCTCTTCCCAGCACCAGAATCTGGGTCACAGTGGGGTGGAGCTCTGGCAGTTCCTTGTATCTAATAAGTAACTCCCACTGATTTTCCAGCCCTTCCTTCCCCACCAGTAGCTCTGACTGTCGGCACCAGGAGGCAGGCCTGGAAAATCACTCACACATTATTTGTGCTCTCCATCCCCCATCCTCACCCAGAGGTGCAGATAAACCCTGAATAGCCTGAGGTCTAAGAATGAGAATCTCTACGTGGGTGAGTCAGAAGCTCCGTAGATAACCAACCACTAGGCTGTGTGCTACATTTATTCTGGTCACCACTGCTTCTCTAACAGCTCCAGGCCAAGGATATGTAGCCACTGCTATGGGTCTCTGTTCTCACCAATCTCCCAGAAGCCTTTGCTCAGACAGGTTGGAAGGTCGGTGTATATGAGTCTGTGCGGTAGGGAAGGTGGGAGGGACCATGGGAAGGAAAGACTAGAGATTGCTGAATACAAGACTAAATTTATGATTTCTCCTGTTGACATTTTAGTTGAAGATTGCTGTATTCCCTTCTTTCTCTCACACACATGAATAGGAAGGTGTTTATTTTTCCTAAATGGCCTAGTAACACTCATGTGAGCTTGATCACACAGCTGGAAAAACCTCTGGAGAACTTCACTGTGTGCCTTTGTGCTTGCCCTGACCTCTCTCCATGCTTCTAGACTCTTCTACAGATGCAGGCCAAGAATAATGAGATGATCATTGTTAAACCTAATATCAGAGAGTACCATGTTATCATTGGGGGTGACAAGATTTCCTCCAAGGTCTATAAAGTGTTCCTTGCCCTGGTGCACATCTGTGCCAGGAGGGAATCCTCCTCTGGTGTTGCCGAACTTAAAGCAACCTGCCGAACAGGTTGCTTTAAGTGATAAAGGGACTGAGATAGGATTACTCTGCGGGGGCTTACCCCATATTGTCCTGGGGCAGAAGCAGCATTCCTGTAGAGGTGGGCTGATCAGAGCCAGTCCTCTGTGAGAGGGATTGGGGATTTGTATCTGTCCATCTCCAGAAAAGACTTGTTTGTGTATGAAGGTATCTACATTAGACCTGTATCTGCCCGTACAGGTGGGCCCTGAACTGTAGGATGCAGGATCATGTGCTCACAAGCTCCGGAAGTCAAGTTGAAGTTCTGCTTCAACAGGACAAAGATAGTGGGAAGAAAAATTACCCACAGGAAAGATCACCTCTGAAGACAATTATACTTATGCCCTATGCTATTGCTGTTTTCTTTGAATTTCCCATCTACTGAGCCGCTTAATTTACAAGAAAAGTACAATGACTCCTAGCATTTGTTCAATATTTTTCACGGCCCAAAACACCTCCCATTTAAGGCTCATGTTTTTGAGTTGTGCTGTTATTCAGAAAATAAGGAACAACAAGGATATGATAAAAACAAAATTTGTTGTAAGGGAAAAAAAAAAGTAAAGCATTTAACACTTGATTAGTAGAAGTTTTTAGACTTCTCCCTCAACGGAGTTTATTCTCATTCTACTCACAACTGTTTATTTCTATGGAATTTAATTGAGGGCCCGCTAAACTGGATTTCTGGGTCACAGTTAATAGAACAGAAGGGTAGAACAGGTCTGGGGTTGCTCTACTCACTAAGAGCTGGGGCTCCTCCTTCCTTCTGGCACATCCTCAGACCTGATCTAATAAAATGCACATCTGGAAACTAGGAGAGCAGGGCTGTCTGGTGCCACATAACTCAAGGCAAATCTTCACCTCCAGTAGCCCCTGGAGCACTGTAAAATAATCAGTGGCATAAGTGTCCCAAAGTCATCAAGAAAATACTACATGCTGAATAATACTCATGTCACCTTTGCTTAAAACCCTCTAAGATTCCCAGGCATTTACGGTAGAAGTCAAATTTTGGCAGGGAATAGGGTTGCTGCAGGATTTGACTACCTGTCTGAAGGTCCACCATATAAAATGTTCAGCCTACTGACTGGCATGTAATAAATGATATTATAATTAACAATATTAGCATACTATTAGCATACTATATACATTGCTTATATTACTGTTGTTTTTATGTAAAATACGTGGCACACTGTCCTGCTCTTAGTTGGTGCTTAGGGAGAATGGGTTTCAACTCTCTCAATTCCTTTCGCAAACAGAAAAGAGCAAGAGATGCTAGATTTAGGAGGGAATCCAGTTAAGCATGTCACAGGGGCACTGGCCATGGTTGCAGAGAATGGAGTCAATGAAGATCAGAAAGCAAGAATTTAGGAATAACCCAACAGTTTAATCAAACCCCATCCCCCAAAAAAGTTGAAACCAACCGGTGACAACTTAACAGGAACAGATGAAAGGCACATAGGCACAGCACAATGTAATGAACACAGAAGATTCCAGAAACAGATGATCACTCTAGAGAGTTGCCTCTCTATAAAGAATTCCTAAAAACTGAGGAAGAGCTGCCACAGTGGGTTTCTTACAAGTCAGGTCCCATGAGCCTCCCCACCAAGTAGGAGGGAAACGGTAAGTGAACCAGGTAGGCAGGTGTTTTATTGATATGGGGAATGTTTAGCTTCCCTTTGCTATCTCCTGACTTAATCATATATTTTCTGTTTATGATGTATCTCCTCATGACTTTATATTTTGAATATAGTATTCAAATAAAAACCAGACACGACCCTGCCTATTCTATTTAATGAAATGTAATGAGGATAACTTTCTGCAAACATTAAATTAATGCAAATCCTGAAGGAATCAGGGAGGAAGGAAAGATAAATGTTTCATTTTTGTTTACAAAAGTATCATCTCCTAATTGTTAAAAGTATAGATAATCTAAGAGAAAGGAGTTCCTTATATCCAGAAATATAGAACATTAAAAATCTAGCAATGTCCCAAACCAAAACCGCAATCATTCTTTATCAATACATTCAGTCCCATGTAATTAATTCTTGTTCTGCTTGATCTTGGGTGAACAGTTTAATGAACCTGGCCGTTTCTCTGTTAGAGTTCTAGAAATCCTGACTCAGTCCAGTGGTATTACAGAAGCAAAGCCATCAGAATCCTGTAGCCCAGAGTTCCTGTCATAGTCTTTTCCAAGGGACTCTGAGAAGACAAAGCACTCTGGCCTGTAGATAATTGCAAATGCTTCCCCGGAAGAACCAGAGCAAAACAGAAACTATCCGTGGGTGATGCAAGACTTAAAACGGCATGGGTAAGATATGATAAGAGTTAATTTAATAGGAATGTTTGGTTGTTTCTATGACACTCAACATTTTAAAATAATTATTAGAATTATGACTGATAACATTACATTGGACATTTCATGGACAGAGAGTACTGACCAATTTCTAGGAAATTAATACAATTTCTGAAATACTTACATTTATATTAACCCATACAAATATAACCTAAGTTAACATCTCTTATTTGACAATGCCTTTCCATATAATCCAACCTATCAAATAAACTAAATTAGTTTAACATCTCTCTTTTTACAAGGTGAGAGAAAAAATCCTCTGAGACTTTCCAGGGGCCCTCTAGGAAATCTCAAAGTCAGTTTGGAGTCAAGACGATTTCATTTAGGATTTGATTTGGGGAAGGCAAAATTGTCAAAACTGTAAAACAAACAAACAAACAAAAAAACCTTAGCTCTTTTAAAAGTGATAAGACTTGGTTCTCTTAAATAATCAAGAATAAGGTTAACATAAGGCACAGGAAATTATGCTGATAAGACAGAGAATCTTTGTTTCCTAGGTGGATGACTTAAAAAGTAAAGAAAAATCTTTTAGGATCTATTAAGAACAGACCAACAAACCAAGAAAACTCTGTTATATTAATAGAAAGAAAAACAGATTCTAGTTTTGCATCCTTATATTTTTGAGCTCATTTTTTTTAAAACCTTATGAATAAATCCATTCAATCTCAGCCAGCTTAACCACACATGAAATTACTTTTCCTCTAAACCTCCTACAACTTTCTATATCCATTCAGGTTTTTTTTCCTTTATTCTCTTCTTTCTCACTCTGGGACAACCAGTCACTTCACTTCAGGACAAAATTATTCTATTTTTCCCTTAATGAAAACACATACCTTGCAAAAGTTTCCTTATGAAAAACACATCCTACTTTTTTGTATACTTTGCCTAAAAAGTTGTTCCCCTTATAATTTGTGGTAGTTTTATTTTCATACACTGATTATACTATTTTAACCATTAGTAACCCTTCTTTTACAGAAAAAAAGTCTAGGAAGTAGACAGCTGTGAACTGCCTGTCACACATCAGCATTCTGTGATAGACTCGCAATTTTTTTTAATATACCATCTCACAGTTTTATAGGTCCATGCTTCCTCATATTTTTCAATATAGTAAAAAGAACGTGTTGACAGACTCAAATATATTTAGCTTCTCTATACCAAACAAAATTTAAAAGCCAAAAGCATATAAACTTAAATGCAAGTTCAGTAATGAATATTTCAGCAGTTTACGTTACTTAGAAATGATTGAGATGTTTAATGAATATCTGTTATTTAACTTAACATAACTCTAAGGTTGTAATTTACCAAAAAAGATTCTGGAAACGATTTTTAGGCAGACATATTAAACGATTACACAAAGCTGGCCATCATCTCCAGTTATTTCCCTGTTAACTCTTTTTACAGCACACGCGTGTTAGGCAAGTGTCAGGAAAAAACAAACAAACAACAACACAAAAAAAAACTGAAAAAAGTAAGTTAAATGCCTGGGAGTTTTTTGTTTGTTTTACTGCTGTGCTTGATTTACATAAAGCAATGGCTATCAAGCAATTCATTTGTATTCCATCTTTACTTGTACATTTGTTTTTAGATTGAATTTACAATTTTTATAACCTTAAACATCTAGTAGATATATTACCCTGTTTGACCAGTAAACCCAAGTAGAATAAAAATGTATGCTCATACTATAGTCAGTGCTGATCATCAGAAGGCATAGATGTTTCTATTCAGTCAACAGCATTAAAATAGTCTTCAAAGATTTGCTCAAATCACAAAAACTTGAAAAGCATTTGGGTTAGTTCCTATATTTCTGGAAGTGTTGGTAATATTTAATTTACATAAACACTCATTTATCTCTAAGCTGATTTAAACAGAGCTCCTCTACAGGACTTTATAAATTTGGTAATACCACCCAGAGGTAGGAAAATATCACAGATGCATAACATACTTACACACATACATAAACATACAGGTGCAAAAAGATCTTATACCTTTTTCCCGTCTAAAATTTGAGCCATGAGCCAGGTACACACAGTAATACAAAAGCTCACTGGGGCTTCCCTGGTGGTGCAGTGGTTGAGAGTTTGCCTGCCAATGCAGGGGACACGGGTTCGTGCCCCGGTCCGGGAAGATCCCACATGCCGCAGAGCGGCTGGGCCCGTGAGCCATGGCCGCTGAGCCTGCGCATCCGGAGCCTGTGCTCCGCAACGGGAGAGGCCACAACAGTGAGAGGCCCGCATACCGCAAAAAAAAAAAAAAAGAAAAAGAAAAACTCACTGGTGTATTGACACTCTCTATTTATCTAAATTGTGTTTCTGACAGATAGAAAAAGTCAAGGTTAACCACTCAATACGAGGGTTAAATCCTTTTACCAGTATTCGTGGAGATTTTTAAGATCTTTTGCCCTGTCGTATGGACAGAGGACTACATTTTAGGTAAGAGACTGAGGCGACATGAAGCAGCTGTCTAGATGTCTCCAAAGTCTGAGTGGATAAAATAGCCAGTCTGTTTCCAATTGGCCTTCTTCATTTTTCTTTTCAACCTCATGCGATTGATTTTGGGCATCCCCAATTCCCTTGAGAGCCCTAGTGGGGGCAGGGAGCATCAAGTTCAAGTGCCTGAGGGGCTGAAGTGAGAAGTAAGAGGGCCCCGACAGGGTGAACAGAGGATGGGGGAGGGAGGGGCTTGAAGGGGGGCACAAAGGATTCAAAGGAGCTGAAGGAAATATTGAAGGTGATGAAGGAGGAAGGGTGAGGGGAAGCAATGGGAAGGGAGAGGTCTCGGGGGAACCAGTTTGGGGAGATCTTCAATTTCCCAAAGAGACCCTGAAGTTCCATATCAACCTTAGTAAAATCATGCCAACAAGAAAGGAAGCAGAAGTTAGCAGAACATATAGTCATATGGGGTTCAAGAAGGGGGTTTCAGTTGACTGAGAAGCTCCCATGGGAGAAGCAGAATCAAACAGAGAAAACAGAGGTTTCAAAAGATCCAGGAAAAAAAAAATTTCCAACCTAGGAGTCAAGGAGTGGATCCCCACTTGACCATTACACAGCCATAAAAGAAATGAAATTGAGTTATTTGTAGCGAGGTGGATGGACCTAGAGTCTGTCATACAGAGTGAAGTAAGTCAGAAAGTCAGAAAGAGAAAAACAAATACCGTATGCTAACACATATATATGGAATCGAAGGAAAAAAAAGGTCAAGAAGAACCTAGGGGTAAGACAGGAATAAAGATACAGACCTACTAGAGAATGGACTTGAGGATATGGGGAGGGGGAAGGGTAAGCTGTGACAAAGTGAGAGAGTGGCATGGACATATATACACTACCAAACGTAAAATAGATAGCTAGTGGGAAGCAGCCGCATAGCACAGGGAGATCAGCTCGTGGTCTGTGACCACCTAGAGTGGGGGGATAGGGAGGGTGGGAGGGAGGGAGACGCAAGAGGAAAGAGATATGGGATCATATGTATATGTATAACTGATTCACTTTGTTATAAAGCAGAAACTAACACACCATTGTAAAACAATTATACTGCAATAAAGATGTTAAAAAAAAAAAAAAAAAAAGAGCCAGGAAGAAATTTTCTAGCCCAGGAAATCAGAAAGTGAATTTCCATTTGAAACAAAGAACCAAGGCCAGGAGTCAGGGATTGAACAAATCTCTACTCAAACAAAGAGCCAGGAAGAAAGACTTACAGCCCAGTAGGTACCCTGCAAAGAAAGAAGCCTGGGCCTCTAACCCAGTTTCTAGGGTATACTGAGAATCTTAAGAACCAAAATCTGTCAATGGACTGTCATCTGGGGCACTGGTTCAAGAGCTGGATCCCGAACAATCAGACAGGAATGAAGACAGAGTCTTCAAAGGTGCTGGGTGTCAGGGCCTAGGTGAGAAGTCCAGGGGTCCAATGATGCATCTGACCTGATCCAAGTCATGGCACCACTACTGCCAAAGAAAAGCCAGAGCCAGACAGTAGGTAAAGTAATAAAAGTAGGTCTTACGCAGAAATATTGCACTGGGGGAAAGAGACCTCAGCATAGAACTGGGCTCAGTTCCAAATGCAGCATGGACAAGTGGGCATTTATAACCAAGGAGCAGGGTGGGGGTCAGGATGTTCCAAAGAGGAAGCATTGGGGTAAAGGAGATTCTGGTTCAACTAACTTGACAAAATCCTTGCTGACGGCAGACCAGGGTGAACAGATATCAAGGGTGGGGGATGATGAACTGGATTAGATATCAAGGGTGATCAGATATAAAGTGTGGGGGATTGTTTCTCAATTGACTTGGCAGGATTCTTGCTAGAACTGGGTGATGTGAGCCTTACAAGGACAGACACAGAAGCCCAACATCAAAGCCTAGTTAAGAAGAGGGCTTCGAGAAGCCTGACTGAAGTCTGGTTAAGAAGAGGGCTTTTGTCACCTCAGATCCTGAGAGAAGTTCAGGAGGCAGGTGGGCTAAAAGTCAATACCCCTTCCGCTGGACTCATGTGGGAGGAAGAATGACATCAAGAGGAACCAAGGACCCCTCACTAAAATTCCCTTTTATACACCTGGTCACTGTCTCTGGAAAATGCAGGGAAGAGGATGAAAACAGGAGACAGTGTCCAATTATTCCAGAAGGTTATCAGCCAAAGGCAATGACTTATATTATCAGGTCAGACTAAGTTTTAAACTAAACAGAACATTCTCCCCCTGTTACCTGCTGAGTCCTGGCTCATGTAGAAGACCAGAGAGTTACAGTGTGAGTAAATTACTCCACCCCACTACACAGATATGCCTACTGGGAACTTATGGAAATGTGTGCTAACAAGGATTTTTATAATGGTAAAGGCTGTGTCTGTCTTATAGACCCCTCTTCTGTGAAACATGGAGAAGTTCTCAGAGCTAACCATACAACTTTGATATCCCATACCATCTTATTCATTCATTCATTTACCTAATTAACCACTATTTGTTTCACAACTACCCTGAGCCAGGTGCGATGCTAGGCACTGGAGATATGAAGCTGAGAAAAATGACACTGGTCCAAGGAGTTTTGTTACTGGAACAAAGTCCTCCAAGTCAGTAATTAACCAATGTAGTAAACAATGGCTTCTGAATTTTGACCTTTCTCCAATCTCCAAGTAACGCTATACCTCTTCTTTTTCACAATCTCTCTGAAGAAGAGAGGAACCCCTTTCAGAAATGTTAATTCCCATTGGGAATGTCTATAAGTCACAATAATAATAGCTTTTCTTAACAAACCTGATGGTGTTAATTGAAGTGAAACTTCTGGACATCTTTCCTGAGTACTTTCTGTAACTGTCAGATACACTGGCAGTGATGGCAAAGGAAGAAAAAAAAAAATCTCAGCAAGGAAAAACACTTGTGGCATGAAAAATCCACCAGAAAGAAAGACGGATATGGACAGCACAGAGGCCTAGAATCATAACTGGAGAAAGACATCAGAGTCAGAGATCATGATAATTTCTGACCCTTCTGGTTGTCCTAGGGTCAGTCAAGACCTAGGAAACAATGGATATACTTAATGCCCTATGATAAATGCCCAGTGGGCAGAGCCATAATCATTAACATCAAAGTCCTTTTTTTTGGCCCTCTGCTGCATTCGTAAAGGGATCTTCTTACTATATGGGAGTCAACCTGGCTCCAGAATAAGCTGCTTTTCCAAGATAAAAGCACGTATGATAATACTCTACCCCACTCCTCTCTTTCCACAGTTTACTTAGGTAAATTCAGTGTAAAGCCCTGAACTTAGAGTTAGTAGTAGACTACTTGTGTCTATAGTAAAATTTAGCTTCAGGTTGAATTGGGATGAAAGTAACAGAAGGATGTGGCCTGGAAGTGCTAATCGTTAGTTCCTTTTGGAGTGGGAGACAACCTTTTTGATGGCCCGAAGAAACACCAATGCTGACATGGAAAGAGAAACCAGACCTGGATCACTTTTAACCACTGACTTGAGAAAGGTAATAGTTTATTGGGTTATAAATTGACTTCATTTGGGCTACAGAGTTTTCTAATACCCTCCCAGGCTATGCATACCAGGTTACACCACATGAAATTATTACTATTTGTAGTTAAAACAATCAAATATCAGCAATTTCATGTGGTTCAACCTAATAAATGCCCAGAGAAACAATGTCACAGTTGGGGCAGTACCGTATTTACATCTGGAAAAATACAACGATAGAAGTCAACGTTGACTGATATACTGCAGCTGATATATTACATAAGGCCTATGAGCTACAAAAGGCCCATTCAGCTATATCCGCACTAGATAAATGCCCTCTGATGAAAACAGAATATGCTGCAGAAATGTCTTCCTTCATTGTGGCCTCTTGGGTACCATCTCTCCCATCCCACAAGCATGGACAGACAGAAGAAAGCATTCAGAGAGAGAAGAGGGAGGGAGAGGGAAAAGGAGGAACAAGGGGGAGGTAGGGGAAAGGTGTTATGTAAATTTAGAGTGCTTTCAGCTGCCAATACCTGAATTCTTTCTGGATTGACAATGGCTTAAACTAATGAAGGTATTTTTTCCTGTCTCACATACTAAGAGGTTCAAAATAGGAGACCAAGGGTGGTGCATTTTCTTCTTATTTTTATTGGAGTAGAGTTGCTTTACAATGTTGTATTAGTTTCTACTGTACAGCAAAGTGAATCAGCTATATGTATACATATATCCCCTCTTTTTTGGATTTCCTTCCCATTTAGGTCACCACAGAGCACTGAGTAGAGTTCCCTGTGCTATACAGTAGGTTCTCATCCAGGGTAGTACATTTTTAATGTTTCCTTCTAAAACAAGTTGACTCTAACTGCAGAGGTCACAAAATGGCTTCTGCAGGTCTAGCCTTCATGTTCATGCTCAAGGCAGGAGGAAGGGAAGACAGCACCAGAAATATCTATCCTATTTTTCAGAAAAGCAAGTTTCCCTAGAAGCCCTTGATCCCACCCATGCCATGCAGAAATCCATTACATCTCATTGTCCAAAACTGTGTTACATGGACACCTACATGAAAAAAGATGCTGGAATAGTGGGTATTTGGTGGCAAGCAAGGTTATGGCATCATTGAGTTTTCCTGAAGCAGCACTCCAGTATGACCAGCTTCATGGGTTTCAAGAGACAGGTGTGGCAGCCATGGCAGGAAGAAAACTGTGTGTTCCAGAGTCTGGCCATTAGCTATGCGGCTACTAAGAGGCTTTGCCCCAGCAGCATCAATGGCTTCCTGAACCTGGATCACTTAGAGTGGCCTCCTGATCCCTTTCCTTCCTGACTCTTGCAGAGACAGAAGCACACCTGGCAGGCTCGTTCAACAGTCTTGTTCTGGGAGTTTCTAGAGGCCCAGCCTAGAGCCTGCTCTCCTGTCCACAGTTTTGTAAACATTTAATGACCTCTTTTAAATCTTTCTCTTTATGGTTTCTGCTTCCTGCACCAGGGCCCTAACTGATGCACCAGCCTATTGTCCCTGCCACAGGTAGTGAGGTGGAGAGGCAGCTTTGTGGGGCCTCAGCTTCTGCCTAGGACTGTAAAGGAGAAACTAACAAGAATTAATTTCCTTAGCTACCTGAACTTCCCCAAGAGAACACATATTTACTCTCCAGGCCAAGCCTTAATTGCAAAGATCTGAATCTTTATTAGTGTTCATGGTTCTGACATTATTTCTTTCCTGAACAAAGGACACTTCTTTTGTATCCTCAGGTTTTGGATTTCCTCTCTCGTTAGTTTTCTTTCTCTTATATAAAATGACTTCAGGACTAATACTCTGATGCATGACTACATCACAGGGTATTCAGCCTCTGGAATTTGTAATCATTTTTGGAAGCTGTTTCGCTATAAAAAACAATTTATTTAGAATTTGTTCATGGATTTCTCCTTTCATGGAGTTACATTTAAAGAATAGAGACTGTGGGGAGAGAGAGATGTACAAAGAGTCTTTGCTGTAATTGTATATTTACTCGAGTCAGTTGTGGCTGGTCCTGACCTGAACCTCAAAGCCATCAGAATACAAGCTCTCCAAGGTGAGGGAACAATGTAGACTTACCACTGTGTGCTCAGCACCTAGAAGAGGGTCTGAGACATACTGGGGGCTTAATAAGTGTTGAGTGAATGAATGTATATGGACACCTCAGAAACCACTCCCCACCCAGCCTCCAACACCAGTCACCAGGATAAAGTCATTGGAAATGATACCATCCTCACCTATGTGTGCATGCTGGCCTTCATCTTCTTAGTTGATATACATGGTTTGCTCTGGATAAGATGATCAGAGTATGAAGAAAGCAAAGACTGTGGCTAACCCTGGGACCCAGAGAGGCTCCTTCTGGCTCTTGGATCCATTGCTTTCCAAGATCAGTCTCTAACCTCAGTGAAGAAAGCCCTAAATCTCACTGCTAAAACTTCACTAGATTGCTCTCTTACCCCTAAACAGAGGCAGACCAAGGTATGGATTACTTAGGCAGTTTCCCAGATTGCCCACTCTAAATGGTACTTAAATAGCACTAAGATGTGAAGAGATAGACGGAATTATACTATTTAAGAAATTAGATTTGAAGAAATATTTTTGAAGTCAGTTGAAGGATATGAGTGTGTGTGTGTGTGTGTGTGTGAGAGAGAGAGAGAGAGAGAGAGAGAGAGAGAGAGAGAGAGAGAGATAGGAGGATAAGAGTGCCAAAGAATATGCTTATGTAATAGATACTCTCTAAAGAGCTACGTTAGTAGTTTAAAACACAAACATTTATTACCTTACACAGTTTCTGAGGGACAGGAATCCAGGAGCAGCTTAGCTAGTGGTTCTGGTCCAGGGTCTCTCATAAGGTTGCAAACACGATGACACCCAGGACTGCAGCCATCAGAAGGCCTGGTTGGCACTGGTGAATCCACTTCCAAGATGGCTCACTTATACAACTGTTAGTCGATGCCTAAGTTCCTTGCTGGATCCTGGCAGAAGGCTTCAGTTCCTCACCAGTTCCTGGGTGCCCTCATGACATGAGTGATCAAGAGCAGGTGAAAGAGCAAGCAGGAAATGGCAGTGCTTATGACCCAGTCTCTGAAGTCACACCCTGACACACCCACTTTTCTCTACTCATTAGAAGCGGGTCACTAAGTCTAGTCCAGACTCAAGGGAAAGGGATTAAGCTCGCCTTAACAAAGGGGGGCATATCAAAGAATTTATGGACGCTGTAAAACAACAACTCTGTCCTAAGAAAGGTGGAAATGGTTAAGTATAGGGTGTTTGCTAAATTCAGCATGCAATTTTAGGGCTGTCAGGGGGAATACACAGAAGATTGGAAGAAGTTTGCCTTTCTCGTTCCTCCCCAAGAGTGCCTGAATTTTCCTCTAAATTAATGATTGACAACTATTTAAATAATGCTCCCCAGCTTGTGAAAGAAAGCATACAAAGATTAAAAGATAAGGCAATTGGACAGCTCAAGCTCCCTTTGGCCTTCCTGGCTCACATAAGGGGAGAAAAAGAAAAGACTAAAATTTTCAGAGCTGGAGGAATCAGACTCCCTGACTTCAGACTATACTACAAAGCTACAGTAATCAAGACAATGTGGTACTGACACAAAAACAGAAATATAGATCAATGGAACAGGATGGAAAGCCCAGAGATAAACCTGCACACCTATGGTCAACTAATCTATGACAAAGGAGGCAAGGATATACAATGGAGAAAAGACAGTCTCTTCAATAAGTGGTGTTGGGAAAACTGGACAGCTATATGTAAAAGAATGAAATTAGAACACTCCCTAATACCATACACAAAAATAAAATCAAAATGGATTAGAGACCTAAATGTAAGACAGGACACTATAAAACTCTTAGAGGAAAACATAGGAAGAACACCCTTTAACATAAATCACAGCAAGACCTTTTTTGATCCACCTCCTAGAGTAATGGAAGTAAAAACAAAAATAAACAAATGGGACCTAATGAAACTTAAAAGCTTTTGCACAGCAAAGGAAACCATAAACAAGATGAAAAGACAACCCTCAAAATGGGAGAAAATATTCGCAAACAAATCAACAGACAAAGGATTAATCTCCAAAATATATAAACAGCTCATGCAGCTCAATATTAAAAAAAACAAACAACCCAATCCAAAAATGGCCAGAAGACCTAAATAGACATTTCTCCAAAGAAGACATATAGATGGCCAAAAAGCACATGAAAAGCTGCTCAACATCACTAATTATTAGAGAAATCTAATTCAAAACTACAATGGGGTATCACCTCACACCAGTTAGAATGGGCATCATCAGAAAATCTACAAACAACAAATGCTGGAGTGGGTGTAGAGAAAAGGGGACCCTCTTGCACTGTTGGTGGGAATGTAAATTGATACAGCCACTATGGAGAACAGTATGGAGGTTCCTTAAAAATCTAAAAATAGAATTACCATATGATCCAGCAATCCCACTACTGGGCATATACCCACACTGGGCATAAAACCACAATTCAAAAAGACACATGCACCCCAATGTTCATTGCAGCACTATTTACAATAGCCAGGTCATGGAAGCAACCTAAATGCCCATTGACAGATGAATGGATAAAGAAGATGTGGTACATATATACAATGGAACATTACTCAGCCATGAAAAGGAATGAAATTGGGTCATTTGTAGAGATGTGGATGGATCTAGAGACTGTCATACAGAGTGAAGTAAGTCAGAAAGAGAAAAACAAATATCATATATTAACGCATATATGTGGAACCTAGAAAAATGGTACAGATGAACCAGTTTGCAGGGCAGAAATTGAGACACAGATGTAGAGAACAAATGTATGGACACCAAGGGGGGAAAGTGGTGGGAGGTGGGGGGTGTGATGAATTGGGAGATTGGGATTGACATGTATACACTGATGTGTGTAAAATTGATGACTAATAACCTGCTGTATAAAAACATAAATAAAATAAAATTCAATTTTATATACATCAACTTAATTGGATATAAGTACTATATGATAAATCAGAAAAAAATACAGGTGAATGTTAAACCTGGTTATTATTATGTTTTCTGTGAGCCACTGGGCTTCTTCTACCAGCATTTGTATCAAGACTATGTTACTGAAATAAATTCTGAACTCATTACTTTAAAACCCTGGTCAGTGCAGGGACTAATGAAAAATGTAAGCTATTGATTTCTGTAGAAGGATTGCAAGCATTCTTAGATAAGAAAAAAATAAAGAAAAAGGTTACTGAAAAGGAAAATTAATACATTTCCCTCAAATCATTTTAAGGTACATAAAGAATATGAAAGTCAGGCTAATATACATGGTCTTCAGTCTCAAACATGCCACAGTTACTTTGCAAGAAAGTGGGAAAGTAGCTTGACCTCTGGACTATAATGAACTGGAGTATCTCTTTATTTATTAATAAAGAAACATTTTTAAAAAAGACTAAAATTTTTCTGAATAAACAAAGATTTAATCACCTCTCCTCTCCAAAACCTTACCACCACATCAGACACCCAGTCTAGTAACAGTGGATTGCAAGTGAGAGAGCTGTAAGACAGACTCTATTTAAGAAGTTTGGAGGTAAATCCAAAGAAAAGAGGGAGAAAAAAACAAGGACACTAAAGGAAACTGACACCTACAGCAAAGAGTAAACACAGCTTATCTCTTAGCCGGGTAAACATGTCTGAAATCTCATACTAAAGACCTATTTACTTCAGTTCTTATTACCTATATTATGCCTAACTTACAAGAAAAAAATTATAAGATGTGATACAAGACGGGAAAAAGTCTGAAGAGACAAAGTAAGCAGCAGAACAAGACACAGATCTGGCAGAGATTTTGGAATTACCAGACTGGAAATTTAAAATAACTATGATGAATATGCTAAGGATTCTAATGGGAAAAGTGGACAACATGCAAGAACAGTTGGGTACTGTAATCAAAGAGACGGAAAGTCTAAGAAATAATCAAAGGCAAATGTTAAAAATCAAAAACACTTTAACAGAAATGAAGGATACCCTTGATGGACTCATCAGTAGACTGGACACAGTCAAGGAAAGAATCCGTGAGCTTGAAAATCCATCAATAGAAACTTCCCCAAGTGAAATTCAGAATTAAAAAAAAAACAGAGAGAGAGAGAGAAGAAGCAAAACAGAATATTAAAGAACTGTGGGACAATTACAAAAAATGTATTATTACACACACAATAGAAATATCAGAAGGAGCAAAAGGAGAACTATTTGAAGTAATAATGACTGAATTATTTTTTTTAACATCTTTATTGGGGTATAATTGCTTTACAATGGTGTGTTAGTTTCTGCTTTATAACAAAGTGAATCAGTCATACATAAACATATGTTCCCATATGTCTTCCCTCTTGCGTCTCCCTCCCTCCCACCCTCCCTATCCCACCTCTCCAGGCTGTCACAAAGCACCGAGCCAATATCCCTGTGCCATGCGGCTGCTTCCCACTAGCTATCTACCTTACTACGTTTGTTAGTGTGTATATGCCCATGACTCTCTCTCGCCCTGTAATGACTGAATTATTAATGACAGACACCAAACCATAGATCCAGGAAATACAGAGAATACCAAACAAAACGAATACCAAAAAATCTACACCGAGGCATATTATATTTAAACTGCAGAATATCAAAGGCACCCAAAACACTAACCAACATATGCATAATCATAGAATCAGAGAAGAGAGAGGGGAAAAAATTTCAAAAAAATAATGGCTGAGGGCTTCCCTGGTGGTGCAGTGGTTAAGAATCTACCTGCCAATGCAGGGCACAAGGGTTAGAGCCCTGGTCCGGGAAGATCCCACATGCTGCGGAGCAACTAAGCCTGTGCACCCCAACTACTGAGCATGCCATCTAGAGCCTGCGAGCCACAGGTACTGAGCCCACGTGCTGCAACTACTGAAGCCCACGTGCCTAGAGCCCATGCTCCACAACAAGTGAAGCCACTGCAATGAGAAGCCCACGCACCACAATGAAGAGTAATCCCCACTTGCCACAACTAGAGAAAGCCCATGCACAGTAACAAGGACCCAATGCAGCCAAAAAAATAAAACAATAAATAATAATAATAATAATAATGACTATTTCCCAAATTTGAGGGAAAATGTTAATCTACACAGACAAGAAACTCAACTCTAAGTAGTATAAATACAATGAAATACCCATTCAGATACATAATTGCCAAAATGTCAAAAGCCAAACACAGGAAAGAAAATCTTGAAAGCAGCAAGAGAAAAACAACTCATCATGTACACAAGAGACTCCCAATCAGATCAACAAATGACTTCTCATCAGAAGTAACTGAGGCCAGAAGACAGTGGGGTGGTAATATTCAAAGTCCTGAAAGAAAATACTGTCAACCAAGAATCCTATATCCAGCAAAACTACCTTGCAAAAATGAACGTGGGCTTCCCTGGTGGGGCAGTGGTTGAGAGTCCGCCTGCTGATGCAGGGGACACGGGTTCGTGCCCTGGTCTGGAAAGATTCCACATGCCGCGGAGCAGCTAGGCCTGTGAGCCACGGCCGCTGAGCCTGCGTGTCCAGAGACTGTGCTCTGCAACGGGAGAGGCCACAACAGTGAGAGGCCTGCGTACCGCAAAAAAAAAAAAAAAAAAAAAAAAAAATGAACGCAAAATAAACACATTTCTAGGTACAGAAATAGAATTTGTTGTTGGCAAGCCTGCCTTAGAAAAAATACTACAGAAGTTCCTCAGGCTGAAAGGAAATGACATCAGATATAATTTAAATCCATGGGGAAAAAACCCAAAGAACTCCATAATGGTAATTATACCATCTTTTATAGTTACCTATATAATCACATACTTTTCTTTCTTATCTATATTTATTAAAAGAGAAAGTACATAAAACAATACCTAAGACTTTCACTTCCAGTAAGCTGAAGTACTTTTCCCTACTCTCTCACTAAGTACAAATGAAAACCCTGGATATTGTATATGAAATAAACATAAAAAGACTGAAAGATGGAGAGAAGGAGGAAGACCAGCTAGAGACCACAGGACCTGAGGAATGACACAGTGGGGAGCTCACTGCATTTTCTTTTGGCCTCATACACCCCAGACCGCAAACTCAAAAAGCCAGTGACCCGAAAATACCAATGGGTGCAGACACACAAAAGGCCCCCGAGAAAGGTCTGCAATCTCTAGACACCGTACAGGAAAGGGATAACCTAACAAGACAGAAAACTTTGGAATAAAAACTATTCCAACAAAACACCACAGAAAAAACTGCTTCCCCACCTGCACCCCTACCATCAAAGACCCAGTAGAAAGTCTCAGTTTCCACCCTTACCAGTCTGTAATGAGACATCTCAACACTCCACTGGAATGGTGTCAAAAAAAAGACTGAATGTGTAACCAGGAATTTCATATCTGCTAGGCAGCAAGAACCCCCCACCCCTCCAGTGGTCTCAGTGGAGACCAGGTTGGGAGCTTGGACTTTGGCCTTATGCAGTGGTAATAGGTGCTTCTACCCACCCCCCTTCAGGGGTGTATCAGAGGAGGCTTATTGGAAAGTCAAGATTTTCAGCACCATCCAGCAGTAACAAGGCCACCACCTGTAGTATAGTGAGACCTCACAAGGGGCAGTAAAGAGGTACCCTACCTCTCCCAGCCAGGATGTTATCAGTTCAGGTCCACTGGGGAGACTGAACTCTCACTCCCACCCAGCAGTAACAAGGACCTGATCATCCTGCTGTCAACAAAGGCTGAGCAGAGAACCTGGACTTCCACCCCCACCTGGCAATAAAGAGGTGGCCATTCCCTCCCTTCAGAGCAGTGTAAGAGGAGGCCTGCTGAACCGTAAGTTTAAATAAGATCCAGAGTCTTATAATACTAAAAATATTCAAGTTTCAATCAAACATCATTCATCATACCAAGACCCAGAAATACTTCAAACTGAATGAAAAAAATACATTCAGATACCAACCCCAACATGACACATAGGCTGGAATTATCTAATAAGGATTTTAAAGAAGCCATCATAAAAATGTTTCAATGAACAATTACAAACATGCTTGAAACAAATAAACTAAAAAAAAACTCAGCAAAAAATAGGAAGTCTCAATAAAGAAATATAAGATATAAAAGATGAAGCAAATAGAAATTTAGAACTAAAAAAATACAGTAATCCAAATTAAGGATAAGCTCAACAGAAGAATGGAAAGAACAGTAGAAAGAATTGGAATTTGAAATAGAACAATAGAAAGTATCCAATCTGAACAACTAAGAAAATCAACTGAAAAACAATGGATAGAGTCTAAGGAACAAGTAAGACTATAATAAAAGATCTAATGTTCATGTCATCAGAGTGCCAGGGAAAGAGGATGGAACTAAAAAATTATTGGAAGACATACGATTGAGAGTTTCCCAAATTTGTCAAAAGACATAAACCTACAGACTCAAGAATCTGAGCAAACCCCAAACAGAATAAACCAAAAAATATCCACACTGAGACACATCATAGTCAAACTTCTGAAAACAAAAGGCAAAGAAAAAAATAATTGAAAGCAGCCAGAGAGAAATAATGAAAACAATTTGAATGACAGTGGATTTCTTGTCAGAAACTGTGGAGGAGAGGAGGAAGCTGCACAATATTTTTCAAGTGCTGAAAGAAATGAACTGTTAACCCAGAATTCAGTATCTAGTGAAAATAGTCTTCAGTGATGAAAAAGATAAAGACATATTCAGAGAAAGGAAAGCTAAAAATTTGTCACCAGCAGACCTACTCTAAAAGAATGGCTAAAAGAAGTTCTCTAAATTGAAAGGGAATAAAAGAAAAATCCTTGGAATATTAGCAAGGAAGGAAGAACACAGTAGGCAAAAATATAGGTGAATATAATAGACTTTTCTTCTCCTCTTGAGTTTTCTAAATTATGTTCAGCAGTTGAAGAAAAAATTATAACCCTGTCTAATATGGTTACCAGTGTATGCAGAGGAGATATTTAAGACATATATTATGAATAGGAGGGTAAAGGAATCTCAGTCATAGTTATGTAAATCTATACACGTGATAAGATGACATAGAACTACAAACCACACACACACATTACCTATGTCAAATTCCTGATTTTGATGTAGTACTGTGATTAAGTAAGAGGTAACCATTGGGGAAAACTGGGTGGAAGGTACACTAGACTTCCTGTACTATCTTTGCAACCTATGCCTGTCTCATTCTACGAGGCCAGTATTACCCTGACCCTAAAACCAAAGACTTCACAAGAAAATGAAACTCAGACCAATATCTCTTCTGAATGTAGGTGCAAAAATCCTCAACAAAATAGTAGCAAATTGATTCCAGCACAATATAAAAAGGATTTTACACTATAACTTAGTGGGAACTAACCCAAGAATGCAAGGTTGATTTAACACTCAAAAATTAATTATATGGTATATCCAAACACCAGAATATTATTTAGCCATAAAAATGAATGAAGTACTGATACCAACTACGACATTGTTCAGATGAACCTTGAAAACTTTCTGCAAAGTGAAAGGAGCCACGTGAAAGACCACATATTGGATGATTCCACTTATATGAAATGTCCAGAAGAGGCAAATCTACAGAGACAAATTCACAGAATAGTGGTTGCCTAGGGCTGGAGGCTGGAGGGAATGAAGATGAAGAGTGACTGCTACTAGGTAGAGGGTGTCTATTTAGGGGAAGAAAAACGTTTTAAATTTAGATTATGGTGATGATAGTGACTCAATAAGTAAACTAAAATCCACTAAATTGTATATTTAAACAGTGAATTCTATGAACTATAAATTGTATCTCAATAAAGTGGTTTTTAAAAACCACAAAAGTTCCCCTCACCCCATATAAGGAACAAGCTTGCCCACTTCCCACCCCCTAGGGAGCGAGAGAGCAAAGGAACCTGTCACTTGTTCTTGCTCCCCACTGCTGCAGCAGGGGCCCCAATAAAGCTTTGCCTGAAAAAAAAAAACACAAAAGTTCCTTGCAATCTGTGTATAATTTAACACAGAGGCAACACCCCTCATGCTCAGAAATTCCTGAGGATATTAACACACCACAGCTCAAGACATAGTAACTATCCCAGGAAACTGGTAAATGTGTATACTTTGTTTACGAACGCAAAGAAGAGGATAATACCTTTGAGAAATTTCTAGTAATAATGTTTGACCAGAGATATATTTGGACCGAGAAAGGATATGTTCAATTACCTGAAAACTGACTTATATGCATATTAGTCCTTATCCTGTGAGAATGGATAAATGTGGTGTTGTGGGCAGGGAGAGAGACAGAGGTGTGTGTGTGTGTGTGTGTGTGTGAGTCTGGATATGGAATTTAGAGTTAGTCCACATGGGTCTGAGGCCCAGTTCTTTCCAAGCCCCATCCTGTCACTTATTGTATGAACTTTGGTGAGTCTCTTCATTTTATGGGTGTGGGCTGTGGAGTCAGAGAGCCTGAGTTCAATCTCAGGACTCCACTCCCCAGGGTGGGTCCTAGGACAAGTTGCTCAAACTCTGTGCCTAAAATGCAACGTATAACATTACCTATCTCCGGACTTCCCTGGCGGTCCAGTGGTTAAGACTCCACGCTTGCACTGCATGGGGCGCGGGTTTGATCCCTAGTTGGGGGACTAGGATCCTGCATGCTGCGTGGCGCGGTATGCATAAATAAATAAATAAATATTGATATTACCTATCTCATGGGGTTGTATGAGGATTAAAAGATTGGACACATATAAACAACTCAGAACAGTATCTGGCTTATAAGTTAGCTCTACCCATAGTGATAAGAGCAGCAGCAGTAGTAAAAGAGGGAAAATAATGCTTGTAAAACGATTACACATCTCAAATTAGAAAATGCAGGTAAAATAAGAGTTTTAAAATTAATTAATATATAATTTTAAGGAAGTATTATTAAGTAATGTGATTTCCTACTACAGTGTTTATCACTTTCTAGACCTTCAAATATTAGTTTCCTTCCCCCAAGGCCACCACCACCCCACACACAGACACCAGCAGACTGAATTGCAGACTGATACCTTTTAAATCTGCTTTTATAAAAACCTTGTCTATGTGCTAGGCCCATCTTTTGGTCCTCTAGGACTCATCTCTTCTGCCACCTTCTCTCTTCTGCCAAAGGCACTTGTCACCTTCGTGAAGACTTTGTTTGACTTATTGTTGGGTTTGCTGCAGCTATTTCCTCCCTTAATGTTTTTTGTTTTTTTGGTTTTTTTGCGGTACGCGGGCCTCTCACTGTTGTGGTCTCTTTCATTGCAGAGCACAGGCTCCGGACGCGCAGGCTCAGAGGCTGTGGCTCACGGGCCCAGCCACTCCGCGGCACGTGGGATCTTCCCAGACCGGGGCTCAAACCTGTGTCCCATGCATCGGCAGGTGGACTCTCAACCACTGTGCCACCAGGGAAGCCCCTTTAATGTTTCTTACAGGTTGAAAAAAGAGAGTAGGAGGAGAATGTGGCCTAAGCTACAGAGGGATCTGATACATGAAAAAGAGCCCATGGATTTCTTCTTTTCCAGCATGTTTTTCCTCCTTTTCACCCCGAGATAAAGAAAGACTATAAGTGGGCCAGAGGAAATAAGGTCAGATGCTTCTACTGGCTACAGAATGCCGAAATACACAAACACAAGGCTCGGTACTTTGTAAATGCTCATCAGTTCATCCATCCCAAGTTGTATTAAGAGCCCTGGGTTGGGTACCAGGAATGCAGAGATGGATGCAAGCATGCCTGTCTTTCTCATGTTTCTTCAAGTTTGAGCTAGCCATGCTATTTCCCTTGCTTACCCTCATCTTCCTTACCCTACCCAACTTCAGTTCACCTATGTGAATACCCTAATCTTCCATCCTGACTTCATCCTCTCCTGGACTACACCAGGGAGAACTGAGTGCTCATTCCTTTGTGACCAAACTCTCCCTCCACGGTCCCTACCACCCTGACCTCCCCTAGCTGCATATAGACACACCTCAGACATACTGCAAATTCAGTTCCAGACCGTCAAAATGAAATGAACATCACAATAAAGGGAGTCACAAAAATGTTTTGGTTTCCCAAGTACATATGTTTATACTAGACTGTAGTCTATTAAGTGTGCATTATGTTAAAAAAAAAGTACATAACATAATTAAAAAATGATCCTGTTGGTAAAAAGCCACTCATCAGCTTGTTCAACACAGGTTGCCACAAACCTTCAATTTGTAAAAATGTAACCACAATATCTGCAAAGCACAACAAAGCAAAGAGCAAAGAGATATGCCTACCTTTTTTATTATTATTATTATTTTAACGTGATGGTCTCTCTCTTGAGATCCTGAGCTCCTTAGGGATACAGAATCTATCTGGCTTAGGACAGTGACTGGTACATTATAAATACTCAGCACTTATATTTTGAGTGAAAGTATGACAAATTTCCTACTAAAAGCTATACATATTTTAATGGAATACACCATGATAAATAATACTAAAATACTTAAAATATGTGCAAACAACTGTGGCAGCAGACATCAAGGAGCAACTAGTGCTGTCTGGGTTGAGCAGAGAGTGGAAAAGAGAGTAGCTGTCAATGATGTTGACCATGATGATGACGGCAGCCCCGATCAATCTATTTCCTCTCAGGCACTCTTCTTGTCACTCCTCGCTGGCCACACAGGACTTCTTGCCATTTCTCATTCTGGGATTTTCCTGACTTCAGCTTTTGAACTGCTTTGTGATGATTTTGATCGAGATGTATCTAAAGATGTGTATATGCCTGCATGCATACAGCACTGCAATATAAAATATACTTCTTACTATGGGTCTGAGTCAAAATAGTTTTACAAAACCCTAATCTAGAGCAACAGATTTTTATCTTTGGTATATGAGAGATTTCTTTGAGAATATGATGAAAAAATGCACACGTGCCCACACTCACAATATTTTGCACACAATTTTAGGGAGTTCACAAACCCACTGAAACCCCTTCAAGAACCCCTTAAGGATCTGTGGACTTCAGCTTCAGAACCGACCCTTATGGTACATCAGGTGCTGATCCTAAGACACTAGCATCACTTATTAACCCTCCCTGTCTTCTGTGTGAGACAAAAGAGAGATTCCAGGAGAAGGCAGCCCCTATTCCTGGGACCCTTGACCTTCAGCAGTCTGTTGAAGACAGAAAAATCACAAGTGGCCAAGATATGCCTCAATCCTGATTTTGAGGTTAAAAATATAACAAAAGTGTAAGATAGAAAATGGAAAGATTGGCCTTGGAGTTGAAATAACAATGGGTCATTTATATCCAAAATATAGGAATGTGTAAAAATAGATGTTACTATACTAGCCTTTTCCAATGTATTTTCTAGTTCTAACAGTGGAGGTACATAAATATTTCTTAATTAAACACATAACCACCTGTCCAAGAGACAAAAGTGTAAGTTATGAAAGAGAAGAGCTCTTCAGAGGAAGAACTCCAACGGGAAAAGACATGGGACACAAATAAACTTTCAGCCCCCACTCACCCGTCAGACGGGAAACTGGGCATTGCTGGGCTCAATTTATTAGAAATTGCATTTCACACCTAGAGCAGAGCAATCAAAGTCACTTGCCCAGAATTAGCCATTGCCACTCCAAATAGCTACCACATAGCCATTATGGAATTAACAATTCTCAAAGGCTTTCGAACGGGGGTCCCCAACATTTTTGGCACCAGGAACCGGTTTTGTGGAAGACAATTTTTCCACGGACCGGGTGGGGGGTGGGGTGCGGACAGTTCAGGCAGTAATGCAAGTTATGGGGAGCAAGCGGCAGAGGAAGCTTCGCTCGTTCGCCCGCCGCTCACCTCCTGCTGTGTGGCCCAGTTCCCAACAGGCTGCAGACGGGTATCTGTCCGTGGCCCGGGGGTTGGGGACCCCCGCTTTAGAGGGACAAGAAATTTCTGAGAAGAGGAGTTCTCGATGAAGGCACCATTCCTTGAGAAGAGACACCCCTCTGTTCTCCCTGTGCTCAGTTTCCAGGGCTGCAATAATAATGTTGTTTTAAAGGGTCTTTGTTTTCTCCTATAAAAGTAAAGGGTACTCCACCCCTAAACGCACACTATTTAAGTGGCCAGTGGGGATGAATTCATGGAAAGAAGGGCCTCTCTCGTTGCAACTATTTATTTTTCAATCAGCAAATGGTTAAGGAGAGTCTTTTTGAAATGCCCATTAAGGATCATATAACTGAGATCATGGAAGTAGGGACAGTCTCAGGTGGTCCCTGGGATTCTTTAACTGAAGTCACTGGGTCACCATCACTGGGTCTGCTCCACGCACAGGCAAAAGTCAAGTACCAAATGGCCAGGTAAGGTGGGAGCCAGGAGGATTTTCAATTAAAATGCCCCCACATAAGAAGAAGTCGTCAAAGTGCTCCTGGAGTATTGCCATCTCGGCAGTCACGTGTACCCTGATCAGAAAGCCTGGCTTCTGCCTTCTTTCTGGAGCATGAGTAGACGAGCAGGTTAAGTGCTTGAACCAGTTCACAACACAGCTTTCTATTTGGTCTACACATGAGTTATGAAATGTTGGTAAAGAGGAAAATCATTAGCCAGGACTAAAGGTCTCCTGATGAAATGAGTCAATCTGTTAAGAAATGCTTCTGTCCATAGCTCTGTACATGGTATCCTTGGCCTCCATGTACCCCACACTGTAAACAACAGGGTCCAACAGCAGAGAGATGATGGTGTAGGTCTCAGAGATGGTCTATTTTCTACTGAATTGACCAGCTCGGTCTTGAGGTAAGTGATAGAGGCACAAACATATCAGGCAATGACCATGGTGAGGTGGGAGGTACAGGTGGCAAAGCCCAGAGATGAAGCGATCCAAAGCATGGTGGAGGTGATGAGGGCTTCAGTGCAGGAAATGTAAACCAAGCCCATGAAGCCTGAACATATGTGTGGGGAATAAAAAACTGTTTACTCGGGGCTTCCCTGGTGGTGCAGTGGTTGAGAGTCTGCCTGCCGATGCAGGGGACACGGGTTCGTGTCCCGGTGCGGGAGGATCCCACATGCCCCGGAGCGGCTGGGCCCGTGAGCCATGGCCGCTGAGCCTGCGCGTCCAGAGCCTGTGCTCCACAACGGGAGAGGCCACAACAGAGAGAGGCCCGCGTACCGCAAAAAAAAAAAAAAAAAAAAAAAAAAAAAAAAAAAAAACTGTTTACTTCATGGATAGGAGTGGCAATAAAAGGAGTGTTTCATGGCAGGAGGGAGATCACAAAAGAAATAGGCCACCACAGCATCACAGAAATATAAGTGGAACAGGGGTGACATCTAGACAGCTGCTATACCTGGGCCAGTACTAAAGAAAACACACACCAACTGGGCACACACCCCCTTGTTCACAAACTCTACACCTCAAAGATTTTCACATGACCGCATAACAGCTGGTGATGGTCAAGACGACAAAGAACAGGATTGTTCTGAGACATGAGACTTGAGGGTACTAGGGAATGAGGACCAATGTATATGGTCTCTGAACTAGCCTCTGTGCTCAGGAAGAAGGATGTGGCCAATGTGGTGAGAACCAGAACAGTGGCATTTCCTGACAAGGTGAAGATTCGCACAACAGCACTCACGACGATGGAGGTGCCCGTCAAGGTGAACTCTGTCAGCTTCTGTGAGCTTCTTTCTCTGTATTCTGTAGTTTTAAGGATGTGAATTAAATGGGTGAACATGGGAAAATTCTCTTGTACTGACATGGACTCTAGGTCCTGGGCAGAAACATGACATAGGGCAAGATAAGATGACAAGAGTGAAACAAGACAGTTCTAGCTAAGACCTCTTGCAGCCGCCCAAGTGAGAAATCTGCCCACGTTTCTTCAGTGCATGTATTCTCTGCCACTACAGACTGAGAAATGCATTCCTATACATAGAGAGGGGAACTTTTCTCTTCAACATACTTAAGACACAGTCACACCGAGTTCCTGCCATTATATTTTTTCTTCTTTTCACAGCTCCTCCCCCAGATGCTGTTCTCACAGAGGGATGATGAACAGCAAGGAGGTGCTTATGACCAGTGGGTTCCAATGAATAAAAAATTTTAATGGATTAAAAAAATCCATTTCAGCCATCAAGGTGAATTTTATAAATATGAGGTTGAAGATGAGTGATGCCAAATAAATGAGTGATAATTGAGGGATGTAGAGAAGCATAAAGACTGAGAAATGGATATTGTGACATTCTAGAGGCGCAGGACAGTTGAATTCTGAAATCAGAAGTGAGATTTCATTGAGGGAGGCTGATCTAGACAGAGGCCTGAACCCAAAAGGAGACAATGACAAATTCATCAGGGAATTTCTTTTATAAATGAACCCTGAAATTAAGACCAAAGAACTGAGATCAAGGGAAGACTCCCATGTACCAACAGGACCTAGAAAGGGAGAGGTCCATGTGCCAGCATTGGGAAGGGCAGGTAGGAGTCAGTGAGCAGCCTGGAGCTGGCATTTAGAGTCTGAAATCGCTTCTTTGGTGGAAATGTCAGTCATAATCTCAGGTGAACACTGATTTTTCTCTGTCACTGGGTGAAACGTTATGCAGTGGGAAGCAGAGACACAACAGCCTCTCTGTCAAAAACAGACAATCTATAATCTGCATGGGAAACACACAATGGATCCTGAGTCCCCAATAGAAATCTTGCTTCTTTCCTTTTGATCCTTGTCAGAATTACTGCACAGGTTCCTAAGGAAGGGAAGACCTCCCTTTTTCTCCCATCATCCTCTGCAATGTGGATCCTGTCACACACCCTTTAAGGAAATTGCTCTTTCAAAGGTCACCGATGAAACTTTTATTGCTAAATCCAGCATCCTTTCTACTTAGATCTCTCTGATGCATTTAATACCACTGGACACTGCCTCCTGGAAACTTACATTAACTTGGTTTCCATGACACTATACACACCATCCTTCCCTCTACCAAACATTACTTTTTGTCTTTCTCCCTGACTCTTCCCTTGCTTCCAACCCTAGGAACCCAAATGTTCCCTCACATCAGTACTTGGTTCCTTGACCTTTGCTCTCTTCTCCCTTCCACTGAAAGAGATCATCTTTTTCTGTTTCATCATCACTTATACGTTGATTCCTCTGAAACCTCTATTTCTAATCTCAAGTGGCACTCACATATTTCAAGTTCTCCACTGGCCTGTTCTACGTGTAGGTCATACTATCATTTCAAATTTAGCATTTTAGAAACCAAATTTATCATCTACCCTCCACCTCCTCCAGATGAACTCCCTCTCAATTGTTTTATCTGCACAAATAGCACCATATTTTTCCAAATCATATGCAACCAGAAGTTTAAAATATGGGACCAAATTAGAGTTTACTCTATGTATCTTTTTTTTTTTAATCTCAGATTTGCCCTTTTTCTTTTACCATAAGACTCTGCCATCAGTCTAAGATTATTTACCTTTGATTTTATTCAACCACCCATCAGGGTGATAATCAGTTACTCTTGCTGTCTCCATTGCCCCTTTCCATCTACTACAAGTAAATGCTCTTAAATTTCCTTACGGCCAACAGAACATATGCCAAGTAATTCTTTATTAGCACCAAAATCCTCTTCTCTTCTCTGACCCCATGTTCTTTTCTCCTTCAATCTCTTCCTATCCAGGCTCTCCCAGTGGTTACTGTGACTTTGTCTTCCATAAATACCCCAGGCCTTAGAAGGAATCTTTCAAGTATTATTTAATCCCTCAGGTAATCTTCAGTTAGGTCTCGCATCTCTGCCTCCTTCCAGATCTGAGTGTATGCCACACCCTCTTTGCGGCACTGCCAGTGCCCTCCCCTCCCATCCTCTCTGAAGGCACACTTTACTGCATGCCAGCTGATGTCACCAGGACAATGCTACTTGAGGCACATGGGTGACCCTGCTTCTATTCAACACTTGCCATCTTTCCTCCCCTATCCTCAGTCTTTCCAGAGCCACCCAGACAGGAACCAACACCTCTCACCTGAATTTTCACTGGCAGGAAGGTACCCAGGAACCTCTCAGCAACCACAGGGATTGGCTCACCTTGAGAACTCAACTCAGTTCTACAGACCCAGGATTCATTTTCTTATATTCTGACATCAGAACCTTCCTTCCTGCAACAGAAAGAATCCACAGTTTCCACTGTGGCTGCTACTGAAGCTCAGGCTAGTTTCCTCCAAGGCGTAAGAACCATATTTGAGAGAAGGAAACTAAAGAACAGAATCAGGCCCCACCTCCCCTCCCTTCTTCCCATTCTACTCTGAAACCTACTTTCCAACCCAGCTGGTCTCTTCACAGTGGCTGAACATATATTTTCACGTCCAGCTATAAACTTTGGCACTCAATCCTATCAGTCACATACACTTATCATCCCCCAGGCCAGCTCCATAGCCTCATCTCCCATTAGAGAAGATGCTCTTCTACACTGATCTCCAAACCATCTTTGGTGGACAGAATGATACTTTAGTAATTTTTGATGAAAACTAGAAGCAGTTGCTGGACTCTATATTCTCTAAATTTTATGGCATTCATTAATTAACATATGGGAAAGGGAAGAGCCTAGTACCTGGATTCCCAGTAAAGGTTATCTCCCAGCTCTTACTTACAGCAGATTTGCTTATATTACTCAATTGGATTCTACTTTCTGTTTACTACTGTTCTATGTAAAAAGTCCCCACCCTGCTTGAATCATGTGATTCCACTAATATATACTGGGCTCCTTTCATGTGCAGAAATAATAGTTAAGTAAAACAGGTGATATAAAAAGGAATAAGACCTAATGCTCAGCCTTAATCAGGAGAGGATAAGAGATAAATACACTAATAGCTATAATATGAGAAAGACATGGTGATATCCATAAAAAGATTCAAAATGACAATAACCATCCAGACATTTTCCACACACTTTATGCATATTATAGTATCCCATTTAGGCTCACAATAACACCGTGAGGTGGATAGTTTTATCTTTGTTTTGAAGAAAAGGAAAGCAAGGTTCAGAGAGGTTGAGCGGCTTTCACAAGACTCAACCACTAGTATTATGGGTTCCCCCCCATAATCTGGTCTCCGCTTACCCCTTTAAGATACAACTCTTAGCATAGCAATTGGCTTCCCAATTATAACACTACAAAATAATTGTGAGATGTTATTATTAGTTATTTTCATTACTGTGAAAACCATGGAACAGAGCGTCTGGCATATCCTCAACAGATATTAAGTCCCTTCTCAGAGAAGCAAGGACCCCAAAGAAAATTTGCCTGCGTATGAGAAATAATGTAGGCTTTGTCCACAGATAACAGAATATGAAGCCAAAAGACAGCATCCAGTGGGGCTTCAGAATAACCGAGTAATTACTTTATTTACCTATTTATTTATTTATTTATTTATAGCTGCATTGGGTCTTCGTTGCTGCACACAGGTTTTCTCTAAGTGCAGCGAGCAGGGGCTACCCTTCATTGTGGTGCATGGGGTTGTCATTGTGGTGGCTTCTCTTGCTGCGGAGCACAGGCTCTAGGCACGTGGGCTTCAGTAGTTGTGGCACACGGTTTCTGTAGTTGTGGCTCACAGGCTCTAGAGCACAGGCTCAGTAGTTGTGGCACACGGGCTTAGCTGCTCCACAGCATGTGGGATCTTCCCAGACCAAGGCTCGAACCCATGTCCCCTGCCTTGGCAAGCAGATTCTTAACCACTCTGCCACCAGGGAAGTCTCCAAGTGATTACTTCTAACTCATGCGTCCATTCACCCAGGATGGACAAAGAGGCAGCCACCAGACCCAGTAAAGTAGGTTGGAGCATTTAGCAACATGGCCCCAGGGCTGGGCTTACCAGAAAAGTCTATAAAGGACCTTGCCCTAATGAGAGGGCTTGAAGCTTTCTCTATGTTTTATATGGGAACTGTGGGGAGGTCTGAGGTTAAAGCAACAAGGTCTCCTTGAGTCTGGGATATGCCTTAGCTCAGACTTGAGTTGAGTGAGGATAAAAAAAGAGATTTTCTCTTGTCCTCACTAGAAAGCAGCAATGTATAGTCAATTTTGGAGAGTAACATGGAGATTTTCTAGGCCTTCATGGTACTTCCTCTATCTACAAAGAACAGGTATCCAAGAACATTCAAAGAACATAAGGAAAACTGAAACATAACCTGACTCACCTTTAATCCTTACCTTGATGTGACTAAATAGCTGATTAACTTATAAACTAAGCTCCATTTGTGCTCCAGAATTGTCCACTTAGGTTTTGTCTGGCTGTGGCCATTCTTCTGTGAGTTCAATATGGGAGATGCAAAGCAGTTCCACCATACGTTGGGGCAGTGGTCAAGGTACACACATCATGTCACATACAACCACAGGATACAAGGCAAAACTAATCTAATGTTATTGATAAGTTACACTGAGGCCCATAGTCTACAAGGGGCTGATCCAACTGTGTCTGGAGCAAGGAGGCAAAGACAAATGAAAAGCATTTCATCCAGAGCTCTAGCTGCTACAGTAACTTCTCATTGTAACCTCATGGGGTTCTTGTGAGGATTAGATGTGATGAGACATTCACAGCACCTACTCAGTACACGTTCTGGCACCAAGTAAGTGCTAAGTGTCAACTAAGACATAAAGGAAAATGAGAATTACCACCTAAAACTTCAAATCATCTGCTTTAAACTTCTTGGTATATTCCTACAAACAAAAAGAAACATTCATGCTCTATTTTCAGTCTCTGCTCCCAACCTTAATCCTTCCCTAACCAAACCCGTGTATGTCTCCTGCTAGTAGCAGAAATGGGATAAGTTCTTCCCATAGACACTGAGGGGCACCACATCTGACTTTTATATAAGTGCATTTTCACTGATAGTAACTAAACAAGGGCAACACACTAACATGGATTCAAAGGAACAAAAGATAGTGCCATGTGACATTCAACACATCTTTGTCTGAGTTGAGCTATTTTTCTCCAGGAGAAAAAGAAAGAACCAGGCCATGTGAGACCAAAGCTTGCCCAATATTCCCTGCATGATCCATTTGTAATGAGATCTCCCAGCTCATTTCTGGATTCTGACTCCACGCAGACCCACGGGATGCACAGTAAGTCTCTTGGAAAATGAACCCTGGAGACAAGAGTTAGACAACAGGAATTCTCCTCTGAGAGTCCCTTCCAAATCAGATTTAAAGGGGCAGCTCCTCGAAGGTCAGAGGTGTTCAGGGTGAATGTGTCACCCTGTGCTTCAAACAGAGTGCAGGGAACTGTAAGTGACCTAATAATGTAATAAGACTGACCTAGAACCTAATAAGGCTGAGTTTTGTAAGGTACCAAGATTCTATTATTTCTTCTAGCAAAAAAATGACAATCAGTTTTCTTGGCATTGCAGTGACGTCTTGTAAGTAAGTCATAATTGCCTGCTATGCTCTAAAACCAGAAAAGAGCACAGGCAGATTCTACAGACTCAAGAAGGTGGGGGAATTCCTTTGAGTATGAGAAGGCTTCTGTCCCAAAGAAAAGTCATCATTCTCTTGTTTATTTAAATAGTTCACATAATCACCATTTTCTTAAGAAGTCAACTCCTCCATTCCTGGATCCTTACACCTATTTTGTTTAATGAAAGGAAAAGAAAGGAAAAGACAGGATGGCAAGTTTGGCCAAAAGACAATGTCATTATTTTTCTAGCTGCACAACTCTTTTTAACACGAAATTATAATTATAGAGACTTCGACTACCTTGCATATTTTACTTTTTAAAACAGATTCTGTTTCTAGGCACAGATTTTGCTTATAAAGATGTAGATAATTTTAAGTACCCATGAGTTTTGTCATAATTTCTTCCCCTTGCAAATGGTATTTCCTTTATACCCTCAAATTATTTTTCCCCTCTATCTTATTTTTCTTTTTCCTCTAGTCAGAGTATCGGCTTCATGACTAAAATTTTGATGCATGGGCACATTTCAGTATTCTTACTCCCCCACAGGGCTTTTGTCCTTCTGGAGTATTTAAATCATTTTGAAAGCTCCTTTCTATTCTATACTATGCTTTTGAGATTGTCTACTGGTGTGTCCCTCACACAGAAACACCCCGAGGGTTCAGGCACAGACAGGAACCAGATTTGGGTGGTAGACGGGCTGCTGCTCCAGTGCCCAGCTGTAGTCACTTCTGGCTGGGGTGACTCAAAAGAGCAACCAGGGGGAAAAGAGGAGGCAGCCATCTGGTGCTAAAATCATCCTTAAGTTCATTGACACCTGTTCCAACTGCTGAGAACTCATCCCAGCCAATCTCCACCAGTGGAACTGACCTACCCGTTCCACACACTTCTTTGGCACCGTGGTGCTCTCTACAACCTATCCTCACCTCCCCTCCGAAGGTGAACACTGGGGTCTGTTCACCCAATGTCTTCCATGCAAGAATGGAAGACACCCCAAGAGGACTCACAATGCGATCTACTCCCACATCCCATACTTCCCCATCTCCTTCACTGGGGCCTGCCTCACCTCCAGGGTCAGTAACAGCCCTGTGTTGGTCATTTCAGCTACACAGTCCTTGACAGTAACAATTTTGGATTGCACTTCAAAAAGAGACAGGTTAGGGCTTCCCTGGTGACGCAGTGGTTGGGAGTCCGCCTGCCGATGCAGGGGACATGAGTTCGCGTCCTGGTCCGGGAAGACCCCACATGCCACGGAGCGGCTGGGCCCGTGAGCCATGGCTGCTGAGCCTGCACGTCCGGAGCCTGTGCTCCGCAACGGGAGAGGCCACAACAGTGGGAGGCCCGTGTACCACAAAAAAAAAAGAGGTTAAAAAGTGAGATAGGAGGCAATTGCTCTTAATCTGTATTCTTAGTCTTTAATGTTAAAACATCCCTGGAGATGTGACAAGATGGAGTGAACCACACCCTAGAACTCCTGATGTGGACAGCAATCGTCGGGAGGAATACTTGGAAAAATATTCCAAGAGTGATGAGCGTGTGACACCTACTCTAGGAAGTACAGCTAACCACCAAAGTGCACTTTATGGAGGGTAAATCCCACTCACTACAGGGCTCTTTGTTTATTTTGGCTAAAGGGCATGTGGAAGCTTGGGCTGTGCCTGAGTTCCTCTGGAAGGAGAAATGATAGCTCCTCCTAGTGGCAGAACGTCACCCTTCCCTCACCTACTACACAACTTGCCTCTAAATAACTACTAACACAGAAAGAACGCTGCTTTGAACATTTGCATTGAACATTTGCATTATGTGCTCCCACGTGTCTTGAGCTGGCCTTCTTTTTGCATTTTTTCCCTCAAGTTCTAAGAATATCCTGCCTTAAGATAGTCTTTCATTGTCTGTTCAATCCAATTCAAATGTTCACCACAGGCAATAAACTTATTTCTCACCCCTCTTTTTCTCCTGGGCTTATGTACCTGGGCCACATTCCCTGGTCATCAGCCATCCTGTTTATAACTTTACAATTTATTCAAAGAAAGTAACTTTATTTTTACCTGAGGTATACTTATAGCAAATCCAGCTGATTCGGGGTGAAAAGCAGTATTTTTCAGGCCCTAAAGACACCAGGGATTTTCTTCCTCCTCCTGACTCAATTCAGCTTTTCTTCTTCTTCCCTACTCCAAATATGTCTATGGCTTTCCTGGCTTAATACTTTCTTAACCATTTTTTGTAACTCACTGCAATAGGCTCATCAGGAAAGGGGAAAGGCACATACGATCTGCTGTTCTCATCAATGACGTGTTAAAAGTTCTTTTTTGTTTCCTCCCCGTAACCAGGCTTTCCAGCCCAAGACTCTACTGAAACTGGCCAGTACCTCACCAGTAACCTCCTTCTTCCTCGATCTAATATCTGTTCTCAGTTGTCATCCTCCTTGACTTCTCTAAACTATCTATGAGCTATACATTTATGCTCAAAATTAAAATAAGGGCCATAATCCTCATAATGTCACCATATATTATAGGTGAGATTCCTATAATCTCACCCCCACCCGAAGATAACGGTCAACCCGTGATAATATCAGCTGTATATTCTTTCAGACTTTTTGCATATATAAATATATGCATTCACACACACAGACACTTTTAACCATATGGCAATCCACCGTGTTATTGTTCTTTATATAGCTTTTCTGTTGCTCTTATTTAATGCATTCCACACATCTGTCTATGGAAGTACATTAGAGTAGCATTGTTCAACACAACTTTCACCAAGGAAGGAAATGTTTGATATCCGTGCTGCCCAGCAGAGTAGCCACTATTCATGTGTTGCTTTTGGGCATTTGAAATGTGGCTACTGGGACTGATGAACTGAATTTTTCCTTTCATTTTAAGTAGCCACAGCTCTACAGCTCTACCTCATCCTTCCTAAAAAGCTGCTTAGAGTTGCACTGACACTCTTTCATCTCTACCTATCCAACTGGTATCTTGGCAGCCTCTTAATATAAATTACTTTAATTAGTGGCACACTCATTTCTACTTTAAATGTCTACCTTCTTATTTCCCACATTGGTACTTTCCAGAATATCCACAACATTTTCTAGATTGTGTTTCCCAGATTCCTAGGAATCTAGATTCACTAAGAATCTAGAATGTTTTCTAGATTGCTACTGTAAGTTTCCTAGATTTGCCAAAATCCTCCAGCCTGCTAGTGTTATCTTGTTCTTTGCAGAAAATGGTTCAAACCACCATTTGATATGTGGTGGCGATCCCAGAGTCCCTCACCAAACTTCCAGGAAATACTGTGTGTGCTTGCAAGGGGGAAGATAGGACAAGAGAGGCCCTGTACTTCTTCCAATCATTACTGGCAAGAAGTTTTCTTCCTCCCTCTGGATTTTACCTCTTGCATATGGTACCCTTTTTCTGCACTGCCATCACCCAACTCTCTCCACTTTTCCAAATACCACTAACTCAAGATTGTACATATGACAGCTGTAAATGAAACTTTGGGGCTCTTGGGGGGTTTTACATCACAATATAGTTTAGCAAACAATTTAAAGTCAATTATTACACCTCTTTTATTTTTAAAATTCCCTCTGCCAAAAAGAAATCGGTTCTTTCTTTCATTAAAGGTTCAGCCTTCTGACATGTTGCTGGTCCTCCTCTCTTTTCCAACAATTTCCCCCTTTTCTCCTTATTTTACTCACACCTAAACCCTCAAATCCCTGTTAATACTTTTACAACAAAGCAACTTTGTCAATGGTTTGTCTTACCTAGACCATCCTGGCTGAGCCCCCAATACCTCAATTTCACTCCCACTAACGTGTCCCTAAAGACCAGCTCTCCTGAGATTAATTCTGCTCCCTGTACACTGTTCCCAGAAGTTTTTCCTAAGTGGCACCAGTGATTTTAATTCAGTAAGTCTAACTCTTTCATCTCCATTTTGTTGTGCCAGCTTCTCGTACTTTCCCTAGAAGATAAACAAAGGCAAAGCTGGGATGGTGGAGGCTCAGGTGCCCTGCAGCTTACATGTCATTAAAAGAAACAACCTTCCATCCACGCTCTACAAAAACAACAACATATTCAGGATAAGAACTTGAAAGGATATGTGAAGTAGTCTCACATATTGGTCATTCCCTAGAGGCTTAAGAAAAGATTAAGGAGACAGTAAAAATTGAAAAAAGGGAGGAGGCTAAAGCAGACATAGAGCTATGCCAGCACCCTCCTGATTATACAGTGAGGAAATAGACTCGTGTGTGTGTGTGTGTGTGTGCGTGTGTGTGTGTGTGTGTGTGTGTCCCCACACTTCTCTCTCTATCCCTGTTTTAAGGTCACGATGGGAATTTCTCCATGTTGACTCCCTGCATTGCTTTCAGGCACTGAAACTGAAGAATGCAGAGAAAAAACCTCACAGAAGTGACAGAGTTCATTTTCCTAGGATTCTCCAGATTCCATGAACACCAGATCACCCTCTTTGCAGTTTTTCTCATCCTGTATACATTAACCCTGGCTGGCAATGCCATCATCGTGACCATTATCCACATTGATTGTCACCTCCACATGCCCATATACTTCTTCCTGAGCATCTTGGCCAGTTCAGAGACTGTGTACACATTGGTCACCATTCCACGGATGCTCTCCGGCTTCATAGCCCAGAACCAGCCAATCTCCTTGGCAGGCTGTACCACTCAAGTGTTCTTTGTTACCTTAGCCATCAACAACTGCTTTCTGCTCACAGTGATGGGATATGACCACCATGTGGCCATCTGCAACCCCCTGAGATATACACTCATCATGGGCAAGAGGGTGTGTGTCCAGCTGATGTGTGGAGCCTTCAGCACTGGCCTGGCCATGGCAGCTGTCCAGGTGACATCCATATTTACCTTACCATTTTGTCACAGAGTGGTCGGTCATTTCTTCTGTGACATCCTCCCTGTCATAACACTCTCCCGGATTGATACCACTGTCAATGAGATCATCAATTTTGTTGTCAGTTTATCAGTGATCCTGGTTCCCATGGGCCTGGTCTTCATCTCCTACGTTCTTATCATCTCCACCATCCTCAATACCGCCTCAGCCGAGGGCCAGAAGAAGGCCTTTGCCATATGTGCCTCCCACCTCACCATGGTCATGGTCCACTACAGCTGTGCCTCTACTGACTACCTCAAGCCTAAGTCAGAAAATTCTGTAGAACAACCACCTCCTTCTCTCAGTGACCTATACCATCATCACTCCCCTTCTGAACTGTGTTGTTTACAGTCTGAGGAACAAGAAGGTCAAGGATTCCCTACGCAGAGCTGTGGGCAGAAACATTTCTTAATCCACTGACCCTTTTTATAAAGAGCAGTATGTGTTCTCATTGCATCCAACCTCACAAGTCTGTCCTGTGCAGTCTATCCTGTAATGAGATGTGCACAACTTGCTTCAGCACCCTTATTACAAAAATCATCATCTTTGTCTCCACATATTTCAAACTTTTGTCCAAGCATTTTCAACTGGGTATTTAACAGGTGAGGAAGGTGGGCATGATTTTTTAAAAAGCATACCAGATTTCCAGGGTAGGGCAGGGGACTTCTTAAAAGCATATTAAATGTGGTCATTTTATGTTTGAAAAAATTTTTTTAAATCTCTATTACTTTCAAAATACAACCTACAGAAAATAAAACTGGATAAAATCTTCCCAGCAGGATAATAGTAAACAGTAAGGAAGAAAATTATACCAGAACCTTTGGGAAAGGTGAGATGCATGTTTTTTTTTTTTAATTAAGAAAGTTGGAAATCACTGGTTTAGCCCTTGAAATTTCAGCCTTTATTATTTGATTTACCCTAGAGGCTTTGCTTCCATCCAATATGGTCTTCAGAATGCTGACCAAGGCTGTAAATGGTGAACAGCTCTTGTCTCTCTGTGCTAATCCAGTTCTCTCTGGCTGCTGGTTCTCTCCATGGAGTCAGCTTCTCTCTAGTCATTATGAAGAATAACAAGTTGTTCAAAAAAGAGCTCTACCCTATTTGGAGTGAGAATCATAAAGGTATTCTTCATTGGCACACACCACGGCACTTCCTGGATAACACCAAAAAGAAAAAATAGAACAAAACCAACAGCACCAGCAGTCAGAAGTAGTTCAGAGATTTGTTTAATCACTCAATTCACCAAAAAAAGGCTAAAAAGAAAATAATCTCTACTTCTACTAGTGTCTCTTTAAGGAAACCATGTTTTTCCCCAGGGCTTCCCGGGAGTTTTTCTGGTTTCATGCCACTGGTACATACCTGCTATACTGTTGCCTTGGGTGGTGCTGGGGGAGTCAAAGACTCTTTTGTCCGTGCATCTTTCTACTAAAGTATTTTGTGTTAAAAATGTTTCTCTGCTCATCCCTTAATGTTCTTTGTCTTCTTACTGAAGGGAGTGATTTTCTTTCCCTCTACTGAGAAGGGGTAGGTAACATCCAAGGAGCTCATCTAGAGTACGATCTAGCTTTACAGACTTTTGAGATCCTAGGTGGGAAGACCATACTTCTTTCAAGGTCTGGTCATCTCTTTCTAGTTTCTGTCCAGTGTCTTTGAAATTTCTGCAGCATAAGAAGCAAGGCTTCCTACAGAAGCTTTTGAGAGGTCAAGAGCTCGGTCTGAGAGTCCTGGACTTGTCATAGGTCTTCCCTGACATTGCTCTCAGGATCAGTCCACCCTGCAGCCATCCCCCCCACACTCATAGACGACATCCCCTGAGGAATAGACTCATGTCTTCCTCCAGAATGAGAATGAGTCTCCTTGACACTATAAACGGACCCCCTCTCACTACCAACAAGACTACCTATAGGGCTGACTCTTAATTGTTACCCATCCTCCTCAATTCCCTCTGGACTAGCAACTGCTCTTAGATCTGTCCTTTTGTATGAAGAAGGAAGGCTGTGGGACAGGGAGGGTCAGTCTGAGCAGGAAAGTGGGGTAACAATGAGAAGCTGGGTGGTGGTCAAACCTGTTCTAACCACGTGCAGCTGCAGAGGCTGCCTCCCCCTGCTCATTACTCCCTTTCGACTTCTCCACGAAGCCATTCTTTCAGCAGTCCAGGGATCAAAGACCAAAGGTTGCTCCAGTGTTCTTCCTCCATCTAAATGCCCACAACAACAGATACATCACATGCCCCATGTGTAATCAGAAGTTAAACATCAGAGTTGGGCCCAAGCAGAGCTGCCAGAAAAGATGAGTCTGAAACCTTGAAGGAAAAACATCTCCTTCTCCAGATCTGTTGCCTACAATGACTCAACTACATGTGCAATTTATAAAAATATATGTGCTGCTTTTTTTAGATAATAAGCTGCTGCATTATATGGTAGGAAGGGTAGATGACCTGGAATCACAAGTCCTGAGTTCAGGTCCTGGCTCTATCTCCATCAGCACATTTTATGAAGATAATGTTTTTCATTCTGCCTCACTAGCCATCAAAAACAGTTTTAATGCCCTTACCTATTTATCCTGTGCTGTTATCCTGTTTATAAATGCTGCCTTACATTTTCTAGAGCAGTATCATTTATCTCATTCCCACCTAGGCAATTTGTTGATCTTTCTTATTTGCCCCAAAAGTTCTTTGTGCAAAATTATATTAGGATAGCACTTTTCCCATTGTGCTTTCGTTGCTTAATTGTGAGTCTGTTTCTATCACTGAATCACAAGCATATTGGGATCAGGAACTGTTTCTCTCACTGTTAAACCCTGTGCCTGGTACAGTGCTGGGTAGAATGGGTGCTTAATAGTCAAGTACCGACTGTGTACCAAGCACTATGCTTGGACTTGCTGGCATGTTTTGATCAGCTAGACATACCTGCCCTGCCTTTCTGTGTCCTCTGCAGTTGGCCCTCACCTAAAAACAAAGAGTAATAAACAGATTCATAGCGACAGGGTCACTTGGTTCTATACTTCCTCCTTCCCTGGATTTTCTATAAGCCAACTGCTCAGTTGCTTCAAGACCCTTCTCACTGTCAGTATTAATTTAGTCATTGCACTATTAATCCCTTAGCAACACAGAACTAAAACAGTTGAGGTTTTTTCATTAAAGAATATGGAGTTACCATAAAAAAAATCATTTCTACCCCTACTACGGTATAACCTTCAAAGCTTATTTAAAAAGAAATAAGTTTTTACACAAAGAGTGATATGCTATATAAAATTAAGAATCAGGACACTTATCATAAGGTCCTAAGTAAAATAAGTCAGACAAAGACAAATACTGTATGAGCTCACTCATTAGTGGAATCTTAAAAAAAAAAAAAAAAAAAAAAACCTCATAGAAAAAGAGAACAGGTTGGTGGTTGCAAGAGGCAGGGTTTGGGGAAATTGAATGAAGGCAGTCAAAAGGTACAAACTTCCATTTATGAGATAAATTAAGTTCTGAGGATGTAGCAAACAACATGATGACTCTAGGTAACGATACTGTATCACATATTTGAAAGTTGCTGAGAGAGTAGATCTTAAAAGTTCTCATCACAAGGGAAAAAAATGTTGTAGCTACATGTGGTAATAGATGTTAACTTGTGGTATTCATTTTACAACATCTACATATATCAAATCATCATGTTGCATACCTTAAGCTTATACAATATTATATGTCAATTATAGCTCAACAAAAACTGAGGAAAAAAAGAATCAAGATATCTCCAAATTACACTTTTGGGAAAATGACAGACAAATCCATTATGAGGCCAAAAATTCTTCCAAAATGTTAGATTTTAAATCATTTTACGGCAAAAGCTCAGGCCCCCTTTTAACGGGGCACTCACCACATCATTTTCCAGCCCCTATTTCTCCTGCCACTAAGGTAGTAAAAGGGGAGAAAGAAAACACGGAAACACCACCCATCCGCCATAAAAAGCCTGGTTGTGGGATTAGCTCTGGAAAATGGGAGAGGAAAGAAACAGGCAGGAGATGACACTGAGGTATAGATTAGCGGCATATGTCATGTGGCTCTAGCTCTTCAGAAACTCATCTCTGAAGGGAACAGGAATTCCAAACCAGTAAAGGGAGTGGTATACAGCAGAAGGCGACTGCCATTTACTGAGGGTTTACTACATGGCAGGCACTATGCTAAGTCGTAGTCGTATACATTATTTCACTTAATAATACTTCAGCTTTATAGTACTTTGCATTTCACGACAGTCTTCAAATATAATAGCCTACTTTCTCCTTTCAATAACCTTATGAGGTATGCATTTTTATGTCCACATTTTAGGTTAATGGTGGAAATGTCAACTGACTTTTGCTTCAAGTCACACAGTTGGTAACTGACAGAACTAGAACTGATACCACGATCCACTAGTTGACTTCAGACTATGTCTTCTTCACTGTATTACCACCATTTCTCATCTGTAATCTTTCTGAAAGACGCTATATTCTTTGAGTTACTCTGGTTTCGTTCTGGACATCACTTCCACCAAAAAGTCTTCTCTAAATAACTTACGAGGTGTTCCTTCCATGAGCTACCACACCCCTCTAAGCCGGTGGCTGCCTTAGCAGTGCATTCAGGTTGTCCATTTCCTAGTCTGCCTCCCTCACCTCACGGCAAACCCCTTGACAGAAGAACTGCTTCCGTATCCCCAGTGCCTAGCACAGTTCTTGGCTTAAGACAGATCAATAAATATTTATCAAACCTGAAAGCTAACTGCATAATGGGCCCCTATGAACCCCTGCTTCTTGATGGCTAAGTATTGACGAGTGTCCACTGCTCTCCTGTGCTGTGAAGCATCCAGGCTCTCTGGACGGCAGTTTTTGCCTCTGTTTGGAAGAGCTCACAGATTCTTCTGCTTTGGAAATTTGGGGTACCTTCTGTTATTCCTTTTTCTCCTTTCTTGTTTTCTGGATATGAGCTGTCACATTTCCGAGCTGTCCGTGTGCTGGACTGCAGCAGCCCCCCTTTCTTACACACAGTCTCCAAATCGTGGCTGAGGAATAAAAGCAGAGGAGCCACACAGAGAGGCAACAAAATAAGACTCCCTGAGAGACAGCATTGCATGAAGGCAAAGAAACAAGAATCTGGAATCAGACTGCATGGGTACTAATCTTACCTCTGCCCTTCACTAGATATTCTCGCCTCTCTAGGCGTCTATTCCCAGATCTTTCTTAATGGGGTAGTGACAGTCCCTAAAATTATTCCCACTTTTAGAGCTGGAGTTTAGCAAAGTTAAGTAAAATTTGATCAATTAAGGAAAAGTATATTGCATGCTAGACACTGGGGCTAGAGTAATAGTAAGCTATCACAATCCCTGCCTTACTAGTGCTAAGAGGGGTGTCCAAAAATTAAGCAAGTAGTGATAAATCTTATGATGTGAGAAATACTGGATGCTGTTGGAATACATATTGGTGGGTTCTAACCAAATCTCAGGGGTCAGGGAAGGGCAACCTGAGGAAATAGAGTCTAAGCTTAAGATCTGAAGGCTCGGTAGGAATCAGCTTGATGAAAGGCTGGGAAAGGTCTGCAAAAGCAAGATCAAAAGTGTATTCTAAGCAGAGGAAGCAGCACTTGCAAAGCTATATAAGAGAAGATTTGAAAAAATTATAAGAGTTTAATAGAGCTGGGGTATAAAATGCATGGGATGTAGACAGAAAAGCAAATTGAAAAGTTGGTAGCAATCACATGAATAACCCATACTACAGAGTGCGTATCCTAAAGACACTGAATAGTATTTATATGTCCTTAAGTAAAGCAATGATGTGGTCTATTCAGAATGTTCACTCTGCCAGCAGAGGGGAAATAAATTACAGAGGGGAACACTGGCAAAAAGACTGACTAAGGAGTTATTATGGGACCAAAAAAGTCAAGTGACCAAAAGTCAAGTGATGGTAGACTGGGCTGGTGAGGAGGCTGATGGAGAGAAATGGACAGGCTTGAGAGTCTTGTGGGAGGTAAGACTGACATTTCTTGGTTATGGGTTAAATATGCGGGGGGAGTAACGGAGTCAAAGAGGACCTTGAGATTTCTGGCAAGTGGGTGGACTGTGGTGTCCTTAACTAGTACAGGAAACCCTGAAAGAGAAGCAGGTTGGGAGGTGAAGAAGGAGACAATGAGTTTGATTTGGGGCTTTTAAGGTTGAAGGGTCTGTGAGTATTCAAGTGGAGACATCCAAGAAGCTAGATCCATAGATCTGGAACTCAGGAGACTGTTCTGAGATAGAGATATAGTTGTAGGAATCATAAATATATAGATGGTCATTTTTAAATGGGAATGAATGGTTTCACTCAGGGAGAATGTGTAGAAGGAGAGAAGTCCACCTCAAGCAGAATGCTGAGGAGCGACAGAAAAGATGCGATCTTGGTGCAGGGATGTAGGGGTGGTGCTGACAATAAACTATCAGGAAAGCAAGAAAGCGAGGAGACGAATTCTCCGTTCCATGTGCCAAAGTCCTCAGTGATTGGTAAGTTCTAATGTCCCTTGTGGATGGGAGAGGAAGCCTTTCTGGTTCCTTCTACTCCCCAGTACAACTGCATGTAACCCTGAATGGCATGTGGTGCCCTCCTCCCCACGGGGCTGTGCGTATAAGTGACAATAAACTGCTGCCAGTCTCATCTGTCCAGTGTCGGGTGGTCTGTGTCTGGGCATCTTATACCATGTAGAGTGGAGGGAATCCTTCACCAACAGGGTGAACAGCTAGTGATCAGAACACAGGGTAGATGTCATGACAAGAACATATGAGTTTCTTATGATCAAACGAACTCCACTGAGTGGGCTGGGCTTGAGTTAACTTGCAGGTTCCTCAGGTGAGGGCAGTCTGACAAGGGGGTCCAGCAGCAAAAGAATACCCATGTCTCCTGGAAGTAGGATCTCAGAGGGAGGGGCCTCTGAAGTCTCATGTCAGGGAACTGTCTGGAAGTTTCTGTAGGTCCTTCCAAAGAACTCATGCATGTGCCGGAGCTGCACCAAAAATCTGTCAATGACAGTGAGAGAACCATGGTAACCACTAATAGGGTGGCTACAAACAAGGCTGTCAACTGAGTTAAGAGCAACTTGTCTCTCTCCCTCTGCTTACTCACCACCACACCTTGAAGAGCTAAGTCTCAAAGCAGTGGGGAAATTTCAGAACCAGACTAGCACTTCCCCCAATCATAATTTCCAAGGTTGCTAAAGTAGAAAAGGAAGATAGTGAAATAGTAGACTCTGCCTTTCTAACCCCCTACCCACAATGCAAACAGCTGGAGTAGGAGGAAAATCACACAAACCATTGTCCCCACTGAATTTGTATCCCCAAAGCCACAAGTCGGCCCACTACAGGGCCAGCAGAGCAGGGGATCTCAACTTTTACTAATTTAAAGAGAAGGAAACATTGTGGACTCTGCCCCAAATAGCATTAAAAGGCAGGAAACAAATTCTACAGAGCCTGATTGGAAACAGAAGTTGAGGCAGAAAAAATCAAAATGTTTATACCTATCCAACTGTGTTAAAAGTGATCAATAAACTGATTACACATATAGAATTTTGTAAAATTGTTTAGCTCTCAGTGGAATCCATCTAGTAACATGTGAGATTTTGTTCACCCTTCAGAAGTAAGAGCTTTGTACACATTTTCAAAACTATTATTCAGATGTGCACAGGACTGTACCTGCCATTTTGCAGAAGCTCAATAAACATTTGTTGAATGGGAACAAATGTGTGGATGAGGTTGGGCCCTGAGTGCAAAAAATGGGGCAAACTATGAATGAGGCTAAGGTCTTAACTGGCCTAAAACAGAGCTTTGCCTGTATATGCAAGACTCCTTTCTCTCAGGCAAAAAAAAATAATAATTTTCCCAGCCAAGTCTGTAGGAATGAAGGGAGCAGGGAAGAGATATTAAATTTATCTGATTATTTAGTTGTGTTCCTTCTCAGGCACCTGTATGATCAGAAGAACAATAAATCACAGACCTGGGTTTCATATCTGATAGACCCTTCCCATCCCTTTAATTGTACCTCTCTCCCATCCCCAATCTACTATTATTCCCCTTATTTAAGGCACCACGAGCCCTCTGATAAACCTTTGAGAGCTAAGTGCTAAGAGCCAACAGGTAAAGAACAAAGCCTCCACTGGGCCTGATGTAAGCGATGCACCTGCCACACCAGGAACAAAGGCAGCTTCCCCCAGTCCGCACCAGAGACTCACATCTTCCCGGACCCGGTTCACAGGCTGCCTCCACAGGGCTCTTGAGAGACGTGGTGAGGTTGTAGTTTGACAGATTCCTATATGGCTAATTAACATTCATAGTAAGAAACAAACTTGGACTTGTAAAGGTAGTCTGTAGGTATCATAGGACAGTCTTTACACAGCTGAAGTAGTAAGATTCCAACAGGAAGTCCAAGGAAATTATTAACTTCCAGTTCATAACAAATTACATGACCATTCTTCATTTGGAGACCTGCACTATCACTGCTTTTGAGACAGGTTTACCTTCCTTGAGCCTGGATCTATAATGATACTTTCCCGAGCCTTCTTCCCCTAGGGGAAGAGAAAGGATATGGCAAAGAAGGGAAGAACATAAAGATGAACAAAATAGAGCTTCCCTGGTGGCGCAGTAGTTGAGAATCTGCCTGCTAATGCAGGGGACACGTGTTCGAGCCCTGGTCTAGGAGGATCCCACATGCCGCAGAGCAACTGGGCCCGTGAGCCACAACTACTGAGCCTGCGCGTCTGGAGCCTGTGCTCTGCAACGGGAGAGGCCGCGATAGTGAGCAGCCCACACACTGTGATGAAGAGTGGCCCCCAGTCGCCACAACTAGAGAAAGCCCTCGCACAGAAACGAAGACCCAACACAGCAAAAATAAATTAATTAATTAATAAACTCTACCTTAAAAAGAAAACATTTATAAAAAAAAAAGATGAACAAAATATAACAATATGAAATTTTGGCTGTATATACTTATATTTGAACATTTAGTCCTTTTTTTTTCCTTTTCTGTAATAGAAGGGTTTGCCTATAAGGAATGAAAACATTTCTTCTATTATTAACGACTTGGCCTTATTTTAATATAAGTTATTGGAGTTCTTCCCAGTTGGATAAAAGGGGCTGAAAGTGGGAAAGGCAGGAAAGGAACAAGGAAAAGTGGAGAATTCCAAAGACTGGGATCCAAGGAACAAGGAAAAGTGGAGAATTCCAAAGACTGGGATCCAGGGAGAAAAGTGACTCAAGAGATGAACCACTGCCTAGGAAGTGATAGCCAAGCTGGTCTGGAGAAAAAGCACAGGGAGGGAAGGGCATTGTTTGGGCACCTCGGTGCATCGAGATGCCCTATGTATCAACTGCCCAGCCTCCACACATGGCCCACACAGAGGGCTCATGTCAAGTGATGTTCCAGTCTTCGCCCATAGAAACTTTGATCCACCTGCACCTGTTCTGCACCTGCTGACCAGGGATCTAATCCGTGCTTTTTAACTGTGGCAGAGTATTCTACTATATTCGTTTAATCCATCCTCTAGTAATAGACATTTAGTTTGGCATTAATCCTCTTCTGTCACTAACAATGCTGCAGTGAATAAACCTCTTCACACTATCTGATACATGTGCAAGTATAAAGCCACATGGACAAACTCTAAACACACAGCTTGATGGAAAAAGTAAGATACAAGTATACAACATCGTAATTCCATAAACCTACCTGAAAACGCATGCATATAAAACTAATAAATTTCTAGGAAAACATGCAAAAAAGATATACATTAAAGACATTAGAATGATTATGGGAAGGTATAAGAAAGCTAAATCATCTCAACTATAACAGGAAGTTAAGAGATTAAATTTGATAAATCAATAAGTAGCATAGAAAGAGAGGAGTAAACACCAGAAGGTATAGCTAAATGAATTACTTCTAGGAAGTAGGATTTAGGGGTGAGGAGGGATAAAGAAGGAAAACTGCTGTTTTTCATTATAAGCTTTTTAGTATTGCTTGATTTTTAAACTATGGGCATGTATTACCTTAATAAGAATAAAATTTGGAAATAAAGGTAATAAAAGTCAAAACAAAAAAAATTAGCCCTAAGGGCAAAGATATGGAAAATAATGTATTAAGATTTTGAATTTCAAATCCAAGGGAACTTTTTAAGGTTTAAATGTGTATAAAATTAAATTTCCCTCTAGGAAAATAACATTACCACAGTAATAAATGAGACTGCTCTTTTCCTCATATCCTCACTAACATTAGGAATAAACTTTTTAAAAAGTCTTCACGGTAAGTTTCTGAAGAAAGTTAGGGAGGGCTTGTTTCTTCAAAATGGATATTTCTGACATTACTCTCAAATATACACACACACACAACCAGCCCAGCTACAAATTTCTGAGGCCCAGCAAAATGAAAATGCAGGGTCCCTTGTTCAAAAATTACTAAGAATTTCAAGGCAGCACCAGCAGAGCTTTAAACCAAGTTCAAGGCCCTTCTAAGTACGGGCCTGGGCAACTGCACAGATCACATGCCCATGAAGCCAGCCCTGCAACATACATCTATTTTCTGCTATTGAGTTTCTGAAGGTGAAGAACCTGGGAATTTCCACTTTTAATGAAGAATCTCAGGTGTTCTTAATCAGGGTTCCCAGGAACTATACTTTGAGAACTGCTCTAGACCCACCCATAAGGACCAGAGAAGCACTGAGAGGCACCTCGTAATGACAAAAAACAAGGTTAGCTGGCTTGAAAAAAGAGCATAATTAACCATAGAGCACTTCTCAGTCTTAATTCACCAGTGACATGAGATGAAGGAGTCGGATTACAAAGGACCCTTGAACAACACAAGGGTTAGGGTGTCAACCCTCCACTGCATCTAACTTATAGTCAGCCCTCCGTATCCACAGTTCCTCCATATCCAAAGATTCAACCAAATGCAGATCGTGTAGTACTGTAGTATTTACTACTGAAAAAAATCCACATAAAAATGGACCCATGCAGTTCAAACCCAGTGGTGTTCAGGGGTCAACTCTATATGCCAGAAGACAAGAACATGCATGATTCCACAGGCAGAAGGCCCTGGACTGAGGTTTAGTACATGAGCTTCGGTTATCAAGGGGAGTTACTAGCTGGCAAGGGCAAGACAGGGTCCTAGCTCTTGTGCCTGGAATGGACAGATCAGGTACTGGAACAGAAAGCCAGAACAGGGAAAGTGAATGAATTAATCCAACTATTATTTCCCAAGGTTTTCTGATACAGAGCCCATCTCCAAGGAACTCACAGTCCAGTGGGTGACTCAAACAAGTGAGTCGATACTGATACATGTTCTAATAGAGTCAGGCCTATGCACCATGGGAGGCCTATGCACCATAACAAAGGAAAGTAGGATGGGGAAGGGGGAAGATAGCAGTCTTAAGGAAGAGTGGGAGTCCAAGAGGGGAGGAAGGGGAGGGAGGAACTGCAACACAAAAATACTGAAGAGCCAAAGTGAAAGAGCATGTGGTGCTAGAGGAGTTAAGGAGACACTCAGTTCCCCGGATGGTGTTTAAGGTATTAGGAGATCAAGGACCAAAGCCCTGTCACCAAACAGGGGGCTCCATGAACAGGTTACAAAATAAAGGGTATCATACAGGCAACCAGCCCCATGGAACCTGAATGTGGAGAAAAACAGGCAGAGAAATCCTGCTTAGCTTCTCGCCTAAAGTCCAGAATCAAGGTCCCAGATTCTCTGGGAACCCATGCTGGACCAAGACTCTAAACCCACCTTCAGGAATCAAAGTGAGGCATCAACAGTGGAATGAATGTGAACAAGAAGGAAAGGCTGAGAGTTCTTCCCTTCCTAATTTCCCTACGTCCCTCACATGGCTGAGCATTAACCCCAAAATTGACATCCCGGTGGCTGTGTCACCTAAGCAGGCCAGGATGGACCATACCCTTCCCTTGAACCCAGCCTGCACCAGAAGCTGGAGCTCTGATGCCTGAAACATCACAGATGCACCTTGCCAGATAAGAACATAAAGACTTCCAAATCCATCCTCTGAAAGCTCTGGCTGTCATATAGGTAAGTTGTTGTATCTTTTTTTTTTCCCCAGTGCATATTTTTCTTTCTTGGTTTATGTCCGATTATCATATATTACTTAAGACTTTACTTAATCCATTACGGGCACCCTAGAACTTATTTGTTTTCAAAGACCTCAGAAGTGGCCACAGGTTATTTTTACCACACAGTCATTTACACATAAATCGTATTTACAGAGGATTGTCCTATATCACTTATTTGAATTTGTTTCTTTTCAAAACAAGATTCCCTCCAGGTCCAGAGCTTATGCATAAGTATCTGGTTCCTCTGCAGTCTCAAATTGCAGTACTTCCCCCCATTCTTTGGTTTCCTATTTTTTTCTCTAAGTGCATTGCCTTCATGGACACATCATTTGCTATCTTGATTCTTAGACGTATAGGAATATTTCCATGGTCTTTCATTCTTTTTGAGTTTTCTTCCTTGTGGTATTTTTAGTTTGTACCATCACACTGTTTTTGCTTATATTTTTGAGACTCTTTCTTAATATAGTATGTGGAAAGTTCCCTGATGGCATCATCCTTGCATGGAACTACTTCCAGACCTCAGAGAAGGAAGAGTCCAACATATGGAGTGTGGATAACTACAGTGGCTCAGGGTTGGCAAAAAGGACATGACTTGGTGGACTGATGCTATAAAAAACCTGAAAATCATATATACACAAAGTCACTTCCCAGCCCTCCCCAAATCCAAACTGTGGCTTTTCACTAAAGAAAAGATGGTGAGAGTGGATTTTTACCCTTCCACAATCCTGGGCTTTGATGAGATTTGCCATTTTCCTTTTGAAAAGGCCTTAACATTTGGAAGGCTAAACTGTGATGTAACTTCATGTGAATAAAAATATACGCACATAATGTCCTGACCCATGAAACAAAAAGGTACATAGAAGGTAGCAAAGTATGAAGCACTGAGAAGTGTGATTCTGATTGTTCAGAGGAGGGGGACCTTGGTAATCGCACCTCATCCTTGCACCTACCCTCTTGTACAGAAAAACTTAGGAAGACAGAGATAGGTAATGAGCCTACTGGGCTTGTACATCTGGGTAGAGACTTGCCTGCTGGGGAAAGGAGGAACTAGAACAATATGAAGTTGGTCTCACAGGTAAAGCTGGGATATAAAGGGCATTAAGATGAGGCAGAAGGACAGCTACAGAAGCAGAGGGATGTCACCAGAATGTTTCCACTTCACGTGATCACACAGATCCTACCACTCAACCTTCATTTTACAGTATGTATAAGGAAACTGAGACCCACAGCAGCCAAGGTCAGAAAGCTCGCTCTTAGTAGCAAGCTTTATATTGCACCCCAGTGTGCTGGCTACACTACCCCACCACGCTCCTCAGGCTGACCAGGGCTCCTTGTGAACAGTGGATTAGAGCATTGACTGCCTGCAGCCAGGGAGGCCCCGGCATGGGATGGAAAGTCTAGGGTAAAGACTGTGTATCAGAATCCAGAGTAGACACAGAATTCAAAGGAACGATCACGAGCAGCAGTAGTGAAGGATAGGAATAAATTAAAAGTAACTACAAATTTTCCAAACTAATGAAGGTTCTGTCTCAGCCACTTAAATATTGTGTGAATTTCTGAGTTAAGAAGTTAAGCAGGTAATGGTTGACCCAACTCCATGGAGCTTTTTCATATGGAAACTGGTGATAATCAACATTGCTATATCTCACAAAGTTAAGACATAAAATAACTCATTTAACAAACATTTCTCTACCATATATAAAATAACCAACAAGGACCTACTGTATAGCACAGGGAACTCTACTCATTCTGTAATCATCTATATGGGAAAAGAATGGTATATGTATAGTATAACTGAACCACTTTGCTGTACACCTGAAACCAACACAACACTGTAAATCATCTATACTCCAATATAAAATAAAAGTTAAATTTAAAAAAATTCTCGATCACTTACTGTAAATTAAACAATGTGTTAGCTGCTGGGAATATGCAATTAAGACACTAATCTTGTCCACAACACTATTAGATACGTGAAAATGCTTTTTAAAATGTAAGCCACCATATAATTTATTACAATTATTACTATTGCAATTATTACTAGGAAAATAAAAGACAACTGATACTATCAAAAATCTTAGGGATAAAAGTTTATCTTGAGGGGTAGGGGAGAGTAGCTGGTGGAAAGAGTAGTTAGAGAATATGGTTTCCAAAATATTAAGCTACAAGTGACAAGGAGGCCTTTAACAAGAAATATGAAACATAGGGCTTCCCTGGGGGCGCGGTGGTTGAGAGTCCACCTGCCGATGCAGGGGACACGGGTTCATGCCCCGGTCCGGGAAGATCCCACACGCCACGGAGCGGCTAGGCCCGTGAGCCATGGCCACTGAGCTTGTGTGTCCAGAGCCTGACCTATGCAACGGGAGACGCCACAACAGTGAGAGGCCCACGTACCACAAAAAAAAAAAAAAAAAAGAAATATGAAACATAATAGATATACAGCAAGTATTTTTTAAGTAAATGAATAAAATTAAGTTGTCGAACTGTTAAGGGCAACATCCATGATGAATCAGGATATGCTGAGTTGCAGCCTGAGGAAGAAAGAGGATTAGAAATGTAGATTTGGGGGAATTCTCTGGCGGTCCAGTGGTTAGGACTCGGCACTTGCACTGCTGAAGGCCCAGTGTTCAGTCCCTGGTCAGGGAACTAAGACCCCACAAGCTGCGCAGCACAGCCCGAAGAAAAAAGAAATGTAGATTTTGGAGTCACGAAAAGTAACATTTATTAAATGCATTTTAATCTATCAAGATCATTCTAAGTGATTACCAAAAATAAACTCATTTAATCCTAACTGGAATATTCTTGTTCTCGAGTTGCAGGTGAGGAACGTGAAACAGGGCAAGGACAAAAACCTGCTCACCATCACACAGCAGAGTCATGGTTTGAACCCCGGCAGTCAGTCTCCACAGTTTAAGAGCCTAACTACCACGCAATGCTGTGTATTCCTGTTCTTGCAACAAAGAAACGATAAATTACTAAGATCGGATGACTTCTTTATAGTGAGAAAGTGAAGAAAAATTGTCAGGAGCCCATACAGATCCGAGGTTATAAGGAGAGAATAGGGCCAGAATGTGGAAAAGTAGTAAGGTGATATAGTGGAGGGGTAGAGGCCAGAAAGGCCTATCAATCAGAGCCTACCGAGGAAAACAGAGTCCATTCTACATATGAAGAACAAGGAAATTAATACAGGAAGCTGCTTACACAGGTAATGGAAGAGCTCGAGAATCCCAACAGGATACAGTAAGACAGCCCAGGGATGAGCAACATCAAAAATCTGGTACCACCCTTAAATTGGAAGGACTAAGAAAGAAACCCGTGTCTTAGATTGGATTCTCTGTTCCCTACCCTACCCCCACTGCAAATCAGGGCCTAAGACTAGAGCTTATGAGCATGTAAATACAGGCATATCCTAAACATCAATAAGAAAACATCAAAGAAATCAAAAGAAAAAGGGCGGGAGGCCCGAGCAGACACTTCACAAAAGAGGATATCCAAATTGCAAATAAACATGTGAAAATGTTTCACTCTTCAGACTCACAGACACAGAGAACAGACTTGTAGTTTCCAAGGGGGAGGGAAGGTGAGGGAGGGAAGGACTGGGAGTTTGGGATTAGCTAATGCAAATTATTACATATAGAACGGATAAACAACAAGGTCCTACTGTATAGCACAGGGAACTATATTCAATATCCTGTGATAAACCAGAATGGTAAAGAATATTATAAAGAATGTGTGTGTGTGTGTGTGTGTGTGTGTGTGTGTGTGTGTATGTAAAACTGAATCACTTTGCTGTATACCAGAAATTAACACATTATAAATCAACCATACTTCAATTAAAAAAATGTTTCACTCTTATTAATGATCAGGGAAATCAGATTTAAAACCACAATGTCTTAGTCTGTTCATTCTGCTATAACAAAATACCACAGACTGAGTTGCTTATAAAAAATACAAATGTATTTCTCACAGAGGCAGTAGTTCCCAGATCAGGGTGCCAGCATGGTCCAGTGAAGGCCCTGTTCCAGGTCACAGACTTCTCACTGTGTCCTCCATGGTGGAAGGGGCTAGGGAGCTTTCTGGAGTCTCTTTTCTAAGAGCACTAATCCCATTCATGAGGGCTCTGCCCTCATGACCTAAGCACCTCCAAAATGCCCCACCTCCCTACCATCACCTTGTAGATTAGGATTTCAACACATTAATTTGGGGGGGACACAGACATTCAATCTATAGCACATGATGAAATTATCACTAGACACTTGCCAGACTAGTTAAAATTTTAAAAACAGACAATGCCCCAAGTTGGTGAGGTGGGGCGTGTGAAATTCTCATGCACTGCTAATAAAAAGGTAAAATAGTATATAACCACTTAGGAAAATTATGTGGTAGTTTCTATTAACACTAAATATGTATTTATCCTATGACCCAGCAATTTTATTTCTAGGTATATACCCAAAATACATACATATTTTCATCAAAAGATGTGTACAATAATGTTCATGAATGCAATATTCATAATAGCCAAATGGTGGCAACTTTCCACATTTCCATTAACCCTGCAAGGAATAACTTGTGTGACAGCCACACATTAGAATGCAGCAAGATTGAATAAATTACTACTGTATGGAACCCAGTGAGTGAATCTCACAAACGTAATGTTGAGGAAAACAATGCAAACTGCTTGATTCCATTTTACACAAAGTTCGAAAAGAGATATAACCAACCTATGGTGTTAGAAGTCACGACAGCAGTAAGTTTCAGAAAAAGAAAGCGAGGAGTCACTGGGAGGAGACACGAGGAATGCTTCTGGAGTCCTGGGAACCTTCCACTTCTTGACTTAAGTGGTGACTACATGGGTATGCTCACTTTATGATAACACACAATATGCTCATGACTTATGCATGTATATGTATTTGTGTATTTATGTGATTTGTATGCGTATAATGTTTCCATTTTAAAGCCTTCTTTAGAAAAAGATAATGTATGTAAAGCACTAAATATAGTGATTGACATGTATTAGGCTCTTGATATTAGCTATAATGAATAAAATGATGGAAGCTCAACAATGTGCATTTGTAGTATTTTGGATCATCTGTTAATTCCCTTATTAATACCCTGCAGCCAAAGCTGTAGTAGAAAACGTGTAGTGGGAGGGACCCAGGGGAAAGACCGTTAGAGCAACCATGCCATTTGGAAGAGTGGGGAAAGTACCAATCCCATCGTCTCTCCCTGAAGCTCTAGTGACCCTTCTGTCATTTCCTCATTGTATGTAAAGAGTGAATCATGCCTTAGATAGTTCTTTAATATTTAGTTACTTGGGACACACATATGCTTACTGATAGACTTTTCCCTTTTCTCCAATTCACATCAATTACCATTTACCACCCTATGCATAATTAAAGCCCATTTAATTATAAACGTTCAAAGAATTTCTGCTCCCATGAACATGCCTCTTTTACTTTTTTACAAAGAGAAGGATTCTACACTCTCCCTATATATGTAGATATAGCTCCTGCTTTGCATTAAGTTTTGCCTCTCATCTTTACCTCCTTAGTTCAGAATTCCTTAGCTTACAACTCTTGCCTGATTTAATCTTTATGGCTGTCAGCAGTGAGTCTGCAGAACTCTGGGGAGAATTTCCCTATTACAGAGTTCTTCCCTCTCAATTGGGCAATCATCCCTAGTCAACCTCATCTATGCCCATTTCCTTACAGCCTCTCTTGGACAAGGAGCACAGGTTTGCCTCCCTAGTTACACTTCCTCTTTTCCTTATGTGGGAAGATTTCACAGTCCAGCTGGCACACCTGCTTCACTTCACCAAACACATTCCTTACTCAAGGGCATGCTTGAACCACATTCCTAATTGGTCTGTCCCTTTCAGCCCTAAATGAAAGGCTCCTGCCAAGAAGCAGGCTCCATGATCCCTGGGCAGTACTTCTCTGGTTGAATATTTACATCCCACAAGCCATCAGAACAGAAGAGTTCTCCCTCGATAATTGCTGTATCTCTAGCTCTATGCCTTAGTAGGCAATCCATCCATATTTGTTTTTGAATTTAACACCCTGCGGTTGGGACGGCAGATGTCTTAGGCAGAGTATCGCTGCACTGTTTCACTTCACTGGAGACACAATAGACAGTAAGCTGAGCTAGTAGGTTGCACAGGGCCGGGACAAGCAGAAAGATGGATGCTAACCAGTGCCCTGGTTCATAAGGCCACAGAAAAAATAGCAAAATCAACATTAAAGAGTGTGAGAGCAAACTACTGTGTCTACAATTTGCAGGTCAAAACTTGCTATGTCTAGAGCAAGAATTAGGAGTATAGGTGCAGAGTTGAAGAGTTTCTAGGATTTAGGACAGAGTAAATATTTATCACACGAATGAATGAGTGAATGAATTAAATAGGGCTTCATGGGCACTAAGGAAATTAAAAGCCAAGGGCCCAAATTATAGTAGGCAATTGTAGACCACCATTGTGTGATGTGGACTACTACATCCCATTGTACAATGTTACTATCACAGTACAATACTAGCACAAATGTAGTACTGGGGTGTGAGATAGTCGCAGAACTCTGTCTTCTTTATATGCTGAAACCTGTATTCCTCTCCAACCTTCCCCTGAAATTGCAATCACAAAATCTGGCTAAACACAAATCCAATGGCCATAAAGAGTAGTATAGCAATTTGCTCTCCTACAGCAATATATGTCTCTTTACCACACATTTCCCAACACACTGTTTTCAAACTTTTTGATCTTTGTCAATCTGATTGATGAAAATTAGCATCTCAGTGAAATTTATTGTGCATTTTTCTAATTATAAAGGAGGTTGCACATCTTTTCATGAGTTTATGAGATGCTCGTATGTTCTTTCCTCTGAACTATCTAATCCAGTTTTACCTCTTTTTCTAGTGAGTTATTGGTTTATTCCCCAACAATCTATAAACGTCACTTATATAGTGTAGGACTCAGTCCTTTGGAATATGACTTGTAAATATTTTTCCTAGATAATCTGTCTTTTGACTTTGCATTTGTCATGAAGGTTTTTTAATATAGTTGAATTTATAAATATTTTCATGACTGCTATATTTTGTGGCATGCTTAGATAAGCCTTGTCCTAACCAGAATTATTTTTAAAGACTTCCTTGATTTTTCTACTCATTATTGCTTTTTGCACTTAAATCTTTAATCCACTTGGAATCCATTTTGGTCTAGGAATGTTAGGTATGCATTGTGCAACATTTTTTTTCTACATAGGTCAATGCCATATACTGATTTGAAATAATTCCTTTATCAGAGCTGAAATTCCCACATGCATTTGGGTCCATATTTGGGCTTTCTATTCTGATGCATTGGTCTACTTATGTGCTACTATAAAACTATTTCAATTTGTATAACTTTATGTTTAATGATAAAAATTTTCCTGCCCATTCTTGCTTTTTAATTTTTCTATATGAACTTTAAAATCAACTTGCCTTATTGCAAGAAACAAACAAAAACAAACCAAAAAAGTCCTACTGGTGATTTAGTAAAATGACACTAAATTCCTGACTTAACTTGTATAACCCTGTCCAATAACATGGCATCCTTCTCAACTTATGAAGTCTCCTTTATGTCCCACAGGGGATTATAATGTTTTCTTCAACTAGATCTTACACATTTCTTCAGATTATTCTTAGAAACTTTACTCGTTGTTGCTGTTATGATAACTGGATTATTCACCATCATATCCTCCAACTGTTTATAATTTGCAGATATGAAGGCTATTGTTCTCTTTATGTGGATTTTATATCCACTCATATTTCTAAATTCTCTTATCTGAATAAAATTTCACTTGATTCTTTTGGGGTTTTCAAAAGAACAATCCAGGGCTTCCCTGGTGGTGCAGTGGTTGAGAGCCCGCCTGCCGATGCAGAGGACACGGGTTCGTGCCCTGGTTCGGGAAGATCCCACATGCCGCGGAGCGGCTTTGCCCGTGAGCCATGGCGGCTGAGCCTGCGCATCCGGAGACGGGAGAGGTCACAGCAGTGAGAGGCCCGCGTACCACACAATCCAAACCCCCTCCCTCCTTCTCCCTAATTATATAGGTTAGTACCTCTACAATGATGTTCACAATTTTTCATGATGGTGGACATCCTCTAGGCATGTTTTTGCTGTTGATCTTGTAACATGACAACTTATATTGTTTCCTCTTTCTGAATCATTTGTAAATCCTGGAATAAACCCCATATGGTCTTTATATATTATGATTTTAAAGTGCTACTAGCTTCTGTTTCCTAGGGCATTTGCATCAATTTTTATAAATGAGATTGATCTATGGGTTTTTTATATTCAATCTTTATTATTTATCAATTCTATGCTTACTTCATCAAAGAATGAACGCTTTTCTTTTATAGGCTCTAGAACTGCACTGTCCAGTACAGTAGCCAATAGCAATACATGGCTGCTTAAGTTTAAGTTAATTGGAATTAAATAAAATTAAGATTCGGCCCTCCATAGAACTAGCTGCATTCAAGTGTTCAATAGTCACATGCTTCCCTATACTGGTCAGTAGAGTTAGAACATCCCTACCACCACAAAAAGTTTTAGTGGGCAGTAATGCTATAGAACAATTTAAAAGGCAATCAAATTATCTGTTATTTAATGATATTCAAAGAATAGCTCTTAGAAAAATGTTGCTGTGTCTTTGATGGAAATTGATGTTCTGATTTTTCTACTTTTTCTGGCATTACTTGTGATCATTTACATATTCCTAGAAAATTATCCAGTTCTTCAGTGTTTTCAAATTCATTCAAATAGACTTAGAAAACTAGGCTGTTATGGTTCTCCCTATTTTCTTTTAATCTGTAGGTATTTCCTCAATTATCTTTTGCTATATGAGGAATCTGTGCTACCTGCCTGTTTTCTTGATTAGATTAGGTGACGGTCAACTACAGTCCCCAGTTATTCAATCAAACCCTTATCTAGGTGTTGCTGTGAAGGTATCTTGTAGATGTGATTAAAGTTTATAATCAGTGTACTTTAAGGAAGATTTTCCTAGTAACCTGAGTGGGCATGGTTCAATCCGTTAAAAGGCCTTAAGAGCAGAACTCAGGTTTCCCACAAGAAACTCTGCTAGGGACTGCAATTTCAGCTTGTGCCGGAGTTCCAGCCTGTCCTTCCTGATGGCCTGTCCCAAGGATTTCAGACTTTCCTAGGCAGGGCGCACAATCATATAAGCCATTATGTTTCTCTAGAGGAGCCCTGACTGATATGGATTAGCTATTGGTTTTTCTCTTTTACTCATTTTTCATTACTGATTCTGTTTCTCTAGTGGAACGCTTTCTATACATTAGCTATTGGTTTTTCTGTTTTATTAATGTTTCAAAGGAATAGCTTTCATTTACTTTTTAGTTTTATCTATCATTTTTTCTGTTTCCTAAATCATTAATTTTTGTATTTATCCTTCTTAAGTCCTTCATTCTGCTTTCCATAGGATCATCTTATTGGATTTTTTAAAAGCTTCTTGAGATATATGATTAATATACTTTCATTCTTTCTTGTTTATAAGATAAATTTTGAGATGATTAATATTTCCCTGAGTAGTGCCTTAGAAGTATTTCACAAGTTATTACAATGGAGTTCTAACATTGCTATTGAATTTCTAAATATTTTGCAATTTTGGGTTTAGATATTTTTTTTTAGTTGTCTAGTAGAGTAGTTGAATGTTGTTTTAAGAGAGAGGCTGTTTTTTCCCACAAAATGGGAAAGATGATAATTCTTATTTCCTTAATTTATTTTTCATTATTTAATATGTTCTTTTATTAACTTATGATTAGAAAATGTTTTTTTTAGATTTTTTTGAATGTGGACCATTTTTTAAAGTCTTTATTGAATTTGTTACAATATTGCTTCTGGGTTTTTTATGTTTTGGTTTTCTGGCTGTGAGGCATGTGGGATCTTAGTTCCCCAACCAGGTATCGAACCTGCACCCCCTGCATTGGAAGGTGAAGTCTTAACCACTGGACCACCAGGGAAGTCCCAGAAAATGTTTTTCTATTCCCTTTATATTCTCTTAAAATTTGTTATTTTATTTATGGATTAATGTGTGGCCAAATTTTGTGACTATTCCATGGGAACTTGAATGAAAAAGGCACTTTGTTTTCAGGCTATAGAGTTAAGTATATCAATTTGATCTTATTTTTGAGATTGAAAGCTTCTATATTCTTAGATACCTTTTGTCCACTTGACAGTGAACTGAGAAAAGTGATTTAAAGTCTCCTACTCTCTATTTCTTCTCATATCTTTGATAATTTTTCATTTATAAATGTTCATACAATATTAATGAAAGTATATTTGTAAATACTCTTCTTCATTACAAATTGCACCCCTGAGTATTACAAAGGGCATTTCTTTCATTTTTGTTTAATGCTTTTTGTCTGCTCTGAATTCACCCATGTTTGATATTCTTTTTGCTTGAATTTGCCTAATGTAACTGTTCTCACTTTTTTTTTTCCACATCTTTATTGGAGTATAATTGCTTTACAATGGTGTGTTAGTTTCTGCTTTATAACAAAGTGAATCAGCTATACATATACATATATGCCCATATCTCCTCCCTCTTGCATCTCCCTCACACCCTCCTATCCCACCCCTCTAGGTGGTCACAAAGCACCGAGCTGATCTCCCTGTGCTATGCGGCTGCTTCCCACTAGCTATCTATTTTACATTTGGTAGTATATATAAGTCCATGCCACTCTCTCACTTCGTCCCAGCTTACCTTTCCCCCTCCCCGTGTCCTCAAGTCCATTCTCTATGTCTGTGTCTTTATTCCTGTCCTGCCCCTAGGTTCTTCAGAACCTTTTTTTTTTTTTTTAGATTCCATATATATGTGTTAGCATACGGTATTTGTTTTTCTCTTTCTGACTTACTTCATTCTGTATGACAGACTCTAGGTCCATCCACTTCACTACAAATAACTCAGTTTCATTTCTTTTTATGGCTGAGTATGTCCTCACTTTCATTTTCAACCTTTCTGAATCACTTTTAGAATTGATTATTGGCTTGTGATTTAATCTAATCCTTTAAAATAAGTTTGGCCTATTTAAATTTATTGACATAATTTGTGTTTTTATTCTGCAATTATATTATTTATATTTGAACATATGTGCTACCAAAGCAAGCACTATTATACATTAAAACTGTTTTGTTTTGTTTTGTTTTTCACTTAATATATAGTCTATGTTTCATTCCTTTGTTTTGGATGTATTTTTTGTGATAATTTAAACATTTTGTTATTTTTTTGTTCTAGTGGTTCTCTTTATAACTATTCTTCATATAATACCCTTAAAACTATCTTTTTAGGGAGTACATAATAGTTACCATGAAGTGTATTTCCTTTTCATCCTTTTAGTTCCTTCTCCTCCACTATCCAATTTTAGTTTATTGCATTATATTTGTATTCAAGTATACTAATACCTGTAATACTTGACATTTCTATTTTATATTACATCTTTTGATTTCCAGCTACAAAAGATGAGGGAATCAGTATATCCGTACTACCTCCTACTTTCTACTTTTTTCTCCCTATTGTAATACTCATGTATTACATATGTAATTACATCACTTAAAATCTATTGTGTGTCAAAGCACATAACATTTACAATCTCTTCTGGCCCCTTAATTGTCATGGTTGTTAAATTCTAAGTGTTCAACTAAATTATCCTTGCCATTCTCTTTGCTGTACATTTTCTTGTCATTTCTTACTTAGTTGGTTATGTTTACCCACCTGTAGATTTTTAAAGAAGGGCTCGTGAATTCTTTTAATTTTTTCACATTAAAAATATAAAAGCAAAAGACAAAAAGATTTTTTTGAATTTGTATTTAAACAATAATTTGTATGGAGGCAATTTTTTAGGTCAGATTTTCTTAAAGAATTTTGCAGGCACTGTTCTACTGTGTCATTGTACATGGCTCTAGAGAAATCTGATGTTGGCCTGATTTTTCTTTCTGTCAGAAGTGATTTGACATTTTTGCATGTCTTCCAAAATATCTTTATTATTTCAATTTTCTTCTTCTGGGATTCCAATTATGTGTATTTTGGATCTCCTTTACCTAATTCCATATATATTATTTTTCCCTTTCCCTAATTAATGTTTGACTGTATTTTCATTTCATTTTGATTTTTTTTCCTGATTTCTATACTTGGTATCCCTTTCCAAGTCCTCATCAGTGTCCTCAGCCCTGTCTATTCTCCCTGTTCTCCTTCAAATTTCACTTTCAGTGATGTGATACATGTTTTCTTCTACTTCAGTTCTTGCTCCTCATTGCTCAGGCTTTATCTTTTCCCTGAACTCTTATATCTGCTGTGGTGTTTCCTGTTGTTTGTGGAAGCAATTTCATTTTATATTTTAACTTGGGGATAATTTTCATTTCTTCTATAAAGATGTTTTGCTGAGATCTGTTCTTCATATTCCAATTGTTTTCAGTTCCTTCAATGATCTCATTTTCTTGTTGTATTGTACTAGAGATCCTGTAATGATTCCTTTTCTACCTACTTATCTTTGACTGAGGCTTTTTTTTTCTGAACATAGACGGTGTTCCATGCTACCTGAAGTCTTCTTTATGATCTTTGGCTTTGGTTATACTGTTTATCAATTGCTTCTCTCAGCCAATTAAGATAGATGGCTGTAAAATTCTTCAGTGAAAAATCTACCCTTTTCCTGACTCATATACCACTGAAACTGAATGTTTCCACATACGGCTTGTTACATGATTTCTCACTTAATCCCACTTTCTCAGGTTCTGGCAACAAACTGGGTCCAGAAAAGCTTCTCCTACCAGTCTGTTTGCTATATTTACCATTAACGAAAATGAAAAATTTACTTTTTACCTCCATATGTACTCTCAACTTTAGGAAGTACTCCTTGCTGGAAAACTCTCCCTGTTTGCTTGTTTACAACCCTGCTTGATTTTCTCTGCTTTTAGAAGCCATTCCACTTACTTTCTGATTTGACATTTTTAGCTGTTTCCTAATTTTTCCAAATATATAAAATTATATTTATATTTTGATTCTAATTCCTCTCTTTGCTATTACATCATTCACAAGAAGAGAAAGAAAAGGTCAACATTATGCTAACAATTTCAAGCTGAACTCTCTTTAATGATTACAAATATACTTGGCTCAGCATCCAGTCAACAAAGAACTAAGACAAAAACAAATATTCCAAGACACCAAAGTATCACAAGAAGGCAATTGTTTTTTTGTTAATGTCTTTGCTTGGGAGTCATTAGATCATGTGGATTATGTAAATTCAGACTGCAAATCACTGTGATGTGCAGGCCTGGGGTGTCAATTTTTAGGGGATTCATTTTTCACCTAAAGCCTAGGTATATATCTATTTCCTTGCCACTTCCTTATTTTGGTAATGAGTAGCATTTTTCCTAATCCTCCTTTCCCTTAACATGCAGTTCACCAAGGGTCCTAGATTTATACAGAAGCCTCCATCCTACCTCTTCATCTCCCAAAGCGTATTTTCCTTTACCTATACAGGTGTTAAAGCCCAAACCAACCTCCTGGAGTTCTCACTACTTTAAGGGCAGGAACTAGGCAAGGTTCTCAGGTCCTAGACAGTATATAGTCAGGCAAGAAAAGGAAATCAAAGGCATCCAGATTAATTAACCAAAATAATTCCTAGAGCAGTGGTTCCCAACCCCTTGTTAGGAACCAGGCCACACAGCAGGAGGTGAGCCTCAGGAGAAGGAGCAAAGCTTCACCTGCTGCTCCCCATCACTCCCCATTGCTCGCATTACCACCTGAACCATCCCCACCCACCCACCCCATCCATGGAAAAACTGTCTTCCACAAAACCAGTCCCAGGGGGACTGCTGTCCTAGAGAATAGATCTACAGTAATGAATTTTCCCCTCCCCTAATAATGCATAGCTATTAAGTGCTTTGGCATTCACCTGAGACCTGCCCTCCAATCAAATGAAGGATCTGCATAGGGAAGGCTCCTATCTCAAATCTTGGAGCATAGAGAGAAGCTGAGGATGGCCTGGTATAATTCCAGACCTCCACAATAGGCAAGACTTTTTAAAAAAAAAAAAACACACAACAGCCAGCCAAACCCAGGAGTAAAACAGATTAATATTTTCTACCACCAATGTAAAGATTTCCTCACGTGGTCATCAGCATGGGTCCTCAGTGGTTTTCCTCTTCCTGTCCGTGTATACTACAAGGTATCCTACCCCTCGGCCATATTAAGACCTCCCATTTGGAGGGAGTACCTTGGGGAAAGGCACGTCATGGGGAATTCAGGCCAGAAAACTCTGCCAAGCCTATAGGTGAAGAAAAGTATTTCAAACCTATACTACTATATCCAAATTATCAACCAGATGTAAGGGCAAAGCAAAGACTTTCTGGAACATGCAAAGATGGAGAACATTTACTGCTCATGTACCATTTCTTAAAAGAAAAAATTATTCTAGACTATTTTTCAGCAAAACAAAAACTTCAGGAAATCATAATATACTGCCAGTTTCCAGTAATAGCAGGCAAAATTACTCAGAAAACAACTAAAACATTAGATAAAACCTTTTTTAAGAAACCTTTTTACCTAAAAAAAAAAAGAGAATAAGCAAGAAAATAAATACAAAACCAAATTGAAGGTAAAATAGAAACCCAAGGAGATAAGTGAACATGGAAATCTGCTTTGGCCCTAAGGGTATTTGCCAATCCTAGCCAATCTGAACTTTCTTTTTAGTGGTCTCAAAGGGCAGGAAAAACAGAATCAACGCTGAAGACCTGCACAAGATGGGAAATCTAATAGACGCCTCCCCCTACAATTAACTGAGACCCTAATGGATTATATCCTTAGGACAGTGTGAACCAGAAGCAAACAAACACTTGTGCAGTCTTACTATATGGATTTACATCACTGCACACTCAGGGAATCTCAAGGCTTGAACTTGGACTATGATGATCCTAGATCAGCGGTCCCCCCAGGCATCTAAAACGCAAATGCAAATCCTCTCTGGAGGAAGAGATATTCATTCTATATATCAAATCATTCATATTAATAATATTTTTAATTTACAGTGAGAATAACATAGTCAAATAACTCAGGCACATGAGGAAACAAACTCTGTGAGCAAGTACCAGAAAAACAAACATCAGAAAATTATCCACAAAGCTTCATATATTGACATTATCAGACACATTAGAAAATTACTATGCTTGCTAGGTTAAGAGAAATTGAAAAGCAAGCTTGAAAATATCTGCTCTGAGAACAGGAAAAACTAGCACTACATATTTGAAAAAGAACCAAATAGAAATTCTAGAGCTGAAAAATAACTGAAAACAAGACTGCAATGGATCTGTTTAAGAAATAGACAACTTTATAAGATAAATTATAAGAAATAACCAGAATGCAGCACAGAGCAATTAAAAAGGTAGCAATGTCCTAAAACAAATAGGCTAACAGTCATTTCTTCAGCAAAGATGGGTCAATTTGGGATTAGTAGAGAAATGCAATTCAGGATCTGCAACAACAGCAAGCCACATGCAAGTCCCCACACAGCAAGGGAAGGAGAATGCTTTTATGGAGGGAAAAGGAAGTTGGGAGGGCTAAAGAAAATCAAGAGTCCATGGCTTTTCATTAGCAGAGTTGTTGCCAGGAAAGAAGAGGAGTCTTCCTTCCTGTGGGCCTCTGCTATCACCACCCGGCATGAGAGCTGCCCCTTCTGTCCTCCCACCTCTACTTACTTAAGGTTTCTCCTTATTATCTTTTTACAGTAGAAATCATAAAAAAGACAGAAAATAGAGCAGTGCAGTGTAACCTACATTTAATCAGATACTCAGAAGAAAAAGAAAGGCAACAGAGTACAGACAATATTCAAAAGGATAATGGTTGAGACTTTTCTAGAACCAAAGAAAGACACCAATCCAGATATTTAAGAAGACCAAAACTCTCTAGTAGAATAAATAAGAAATTCACATCTAGATATACCATTATGTAACTGCAGAAAACAAAGGACACAGAAAAATCTTAAAAGAGCCAGACACCCTCCCCAACAAAAAAAGTACCCTCTAAATAGTTTTAAAGAAAAGCTTCAAAAGAGCAACTGCCAACCTAAAATTCTATACCCAGTGAAAACTCTCAAGAATGAAAGATAGTATAAGTAATAAAGAAAATGTGAGATGCCACAATGCATCTACCAAATTGACAAAAACTAAAATCTAAGATAATGCCATGTTTCAACAAAGATGTGCAACAATTTGAGCTCTCAGAAATCTTTTAGTACTGAGAGTATAAATTAATATCATCCCCTTGTAAAACTATTTCCCATTTTCTAGCAAACCTAAAGATATGCATTTATTATAACTTAACTATACCACTCTTAGGTGTATGCCACCAAAAAATGCTTTATCTGTGGTGGTATAATAAGGATATATTGTCTTTGTCCCTGGTTTCTAGCACAGAGGTTCAAAAATCCTTGAAGTGAGTGATAAGAGTGTCTTTGTTATGCTAATGAGATGACTCATGGTGGGCCCCCACCTAACCTCAAGACCAGTGCTGGTCACCAGAAAAACCAAGCACACCATTAGAAAGTTAGGACTTTAAGCCTCCTAACCTGTAGGTAGAAGAGGGGAGCTGGAGATTTAGTTCAATGGTTTAATCAATCATACCTATATAACAAAACCTCAATAAAAACACTGGATACTGAGGTGCAGTGGAACTTTCTGGTTAGTCAACATATCGATGTGCTGGGAGGGTGATGAACCCAGATTCCATAATGAGAAGGCTTGGAAGCTCTGATGTCCCCCCACAAACACACCATACTTTGTCCTGTGCATCTCTTTGGCTTTGTCTAATCTGTATTCCTTACAATAACACTATAATCATAAGTATTGTGTTTTCAATGAGTACTATGAGTCATTCTAGCAAATTATCAAATCTGAGAAGGTCATGGGGACTCCCAAATGTACAGCCAGTCAGTCAGAAATGTAGACTGCCCCCAAGACTTGCAGTGGGTATCTAAAGTGAGGCCAGTCTTTCGAAGGACTGAATTCCTGTGGAACCTGAAGTGAACTCCAGGTGGTCAGAATCACAATTTTACTGAGGTCCACCACAGTTAGGATAGAAACCAAACATTTTGAAACTCCTAGCTGTCCAGGCAAAAGTGCGAATGTCCCTGAGATTTGCAGGTGGCATCTGAAGTAGAGACTATCTTACAAAGGACTATGCCTTTAATTTGGGGGGTCTGCACCAGCTCTGGATAGTTAGGGTCAAAATTGAATTGAATTGTAGAATATCCAGCTGGTTTCAGAGAACGGGTGTCAGAACATGCCTGTATACTGTATACTAGCATACACTAGTGTGCTCATAACAGCACTGTTTAGAGTGTCCCAAAACCAGAAATGACTCAAATATCCATCAACACTATAATTGATAATAAACTGTGGAATATATGTATGAATTACAGCTACATACCACAAAAATAGGTGAATATTAAAGACATGATATTGAAAAAAATAAGCCAGGTACAAAATAACATATACTATATAGTTCCAAACATAAAACTTCAAAAACAGGCAAAGCTAAATTAACTATTGTTTGTGATGCAAACAACAGATAGTAAACAGTAAAACTATAAAGTAAAGCAAAGAAATGATTACCATACAAATCAGGAGAGTGGGTTTTTTTTTTTCCTATTAGGAAGGGACTATGTTGTGATTGTCAAAGGACACATATGCAGATTCAGGGGTGCTAGAAATATTCTATTTGTTAACCTGGGTAATGATTTTCACTTTACTTCACTTTATTTCACAGTTTATGTATTTTTTTCTGAATGTATGCTATATTTCATTATTTTTTAAAGTTTTTAAAAAGTAGAAGTAGTGATTAGGAAAAAAACTATGAAACCCATAGGCAGGTATATATAATTGCTGAGAATGTGGCAGTGAACTATTCAGTAAAAAGGATTTTGTTAAAAAGCAGAAATTTAATGTAAAATAATGCAGAACTTAAATTAGTTTAAAAATGTAAGTTGAGAGAAAGTAAAAGGATGCTTTAAAAAATCTTGCTTAGATGCAAAAGATTATACAAACAGATAATATCATGACATGTATAAAAATGTAGATTTAGATTATTTGCTAAAATAATACCTTGCAGAATAGAAACAAAGTTTTGACTTCCAGACTAGAGCATTAATTCTTAATGTTTAATCTTAAAATCATCTGCTACAGAACCATTTGTGATATGTTTAAAATGCAGATTCCTAGGCAGCATACCCTTGCATGTACAGAATCATAATATCTGAAGGGTCCAGGCATCTGCATTTAAGAAGTACTCTGGATGATTTTAACTACTCACACTAGCATAACAGAACTACTGTACTAAGAGGAAATGGCAGGGGAGAAAAAAGGAAAGTAAAACTAAACAAAAAAAATTTGGTAATGTCAGCAAAAAGGGGGACTACACAATAGTTACAAGAGAGCATTGTTAATAGCAAACATAAAATAGGGTGGTAAGACTAAATACAAATTTATCAATAATTACAGCAAATGTGAATGGGTTAAATTCCCCTAGAAAAAGATTAAGTCTCTAAAATTAGGTTCAAAAAAATTGTTAGTCCAGGTATATGCTACTTATAAAAGACACCCTTAAAAACACACAGAAATACAACAGTGGGCTAAGGGCACAAAGTCAAGATGGCAGAGTTCATGTCTCCTCACAAGTAGGTCATCTACTAGGTGCTGGTGGGGGACCTCGGACACCTAAAGGGATGAGAGGAATCCCCACATGACCAGGTAGGATATGGGAGGGAAGAGGGGGAAGAAAAGTGGAGGTGGTACAGGACAGGGGCCCCTGAGGGGGGGGCTGGGGGAAGGGAGAGGTTCCCACACTCAGAGGGGCCCACTCAGGGCATGGGTATTGGTGGGGTGGGAGAGGGAACTTCAGGGAATTGGGGGATCAGAGGGGAACATGGCCAGCATCTCCCCAACTGCCTTGGGTCCAAGAGAGCCTACTGGGGTGCTGGGCCTGAGCTCCCACTCCAGAGGCCCGTCCGGCCACATGGGACCCAGGCCTGAGCCCTGCCCCCACGCCAAGGCCTTTTCTGGCCACACAGATTCTGGGCCTAAGCCCCCCCACAAGGACTCTTCTGGCCACATGGGTACTTGGTCAAAGCCCTCTCCCCATAAGGCCTTTTCTGGCTGCATGGGTCCTGGGTCTAAGCCCCCCACCCCCAACCACTAAGGCCTCTTCAAGCCACAGAAGTCCTAGGCCTAAGTCCCTCCCCCATACCCCCCAAGGTCTCTTCCAGCCTTTTTTTTTATTATTCTTATCTTTTAATTTTCATTTTATTTATTTATTTTTTTGCTGTTGTGTTTCTGTTTTTCTTTCTTGTGGTGGTTTCATTTTTAACTTTTTCTAATATATTTTTTATTTTTCTAATTTTACTTTATTTTTTATTCTTTTTTATTGTTCTGCTCTTTTTTGGTTGTTGTCTTTTTTTTTTTTCTTTGCAGCATTACATGGCTTGCCAGGTCTTGGTTTCCAGGCTGGGGGTCAGGCCTGAGCTCTCATGGTGGCAGCGCCAAGCCCAAACTGCTGGAAGAACAGAGAAACTCAGACATGAGGGAAAATTAATCAGTGTGAACTCTCCTGGAGGTCCTCATCTTGGCTCCAAGACCCAGCTCCACCCAAATGCCTGCAAACTCCAGTGCTGGATGCCTCAGGCCAAACAACCAGTAAGACAAGAACACAGCCCATCAAAACAAAAATGAGGTGACAAAAAAATGTTACAGACAAAGGAGCAAGGTAAAAACCTATGAGACCAAATAATGAAGAGGAAATAGGCAACCTACCTGAAAAAAAATTCAGAGTAATGATAGTAAAGATGATTCAGAATCTCAGAAATAGAATGGAGGCATGGATAGAGAAAATACAAGAAATGTTTAACAAGGACGTAGAAAAATAAAAGAACAAACAATCAGCAATGAACAACACAATAACTGAAATGAAAAATACGAGAAATATTTAACAAGGACGTAGAAAAACAAAAGAACAAACAATCAGCAATGAACAACACAATAACTGAAATGAAAAATACAATAAAAGGAATCAATAGCAGAATAACTGAGGCAGAAGAACGTATAAGTGAGCTGGAAGATAGAATGGTGGAAATAAATGCCAAAGAGCAGAATAAAGAAAAAAGAATGAGACTTCCCTGGTGGTGCAGTGGTTAAGAATCCACCTGCCGGCTTCCCTCGTGGTGCAGTGGTTAACAATCTGCCTGCCAAAGCAGGGGACACAGGTTTGAGCCCTGGTTAGGGAAGATTCCACATGCTGTGGAGCAATTAAGCCCATGCACCACAACTACTGAGCCTGCACTCTAGAGCCCACGAGCCAAAACTACTGAAGTCCACACACCTAAAGCCCATGCTCTGCAACCAGAGAAGCCACAACAATGAGAAGCCACATGCTGCAACAAAGAGTAGCCTCTGCTAACTTCAACTAGAGAAAATCTGTGCAGAACAACAAAGACTGAACGTAACCAAAAAAAAAAGAAAAAGAAAAAAGAATGAAAAGAATTGAGGACAGTCTCAGAGACTTCTGGGACAACATTAAACACACCAACATTCAAATTACAGGGGTCCCAGAAGAAGAAGAGAAAAAGAAAGGGTCTGAGAAAATATTTGAAGAGATTATAGTCAAAAACATCCTTAGCAAGGGAGAGGAAATAGCCACCCATATCCAGGAAGTGCAGAGAGTCCCATACAGGATAAACCCAAGTAGAAATATGCCGAGACACATATTAATCATACTAACAAACACTAAATACAAAGAGAAAATATTAAAAGCAGCAAGGGAAAAGCAACAAACAACATACAAGGGAATACCCATAAGGTTATGTGCTGATTTTTCAGCAGAAACTCTGCAGGTCAGAAGGGAGTGGCAGGATATATTTAAAGTGATGAAAGGGAAAAACCTACAAACAAGATTACTCTACCCATCAAGGATATCATTCAGATTCGACAGAGAAATCAAAAGCTTTACAGACAAGCAGAAGCTAAGAGAATTCAGCACCACCAAACCAGCTTTACGATAAATGCTAAAGGAACTTCTCTAGGCGGGAAACACAAGAGAAGAAAAAGACTCACAAAAACAAACCCAAAACAATTAAGAAAATGGTAGCAGGAACATACATATTGATAACTACCTTGAATATAACTGGATTTAATGCTGCAACCAAAAGACACAGACTGGCTGAATGGATACAAAACAAGACCTATATATATGTTATCTACAAGAGACCCACTTCAGATCTAGGGACACATACAGACTGAAAGTGAGGGGATGGAAAATGATATTCCATGCAAATAGAAATCAAAAGGAGGCTGGAGTAGCAATACTCATATCAGATAAAATAGACTTTAAAATAAAGACTGTCGCAAGAGACAAGGAAGGACAATACATAATTATCAATGGATCAGTCCAAGGAGAAGATATACAATTATAAATATTTAAGCACCCAACATAGAGGACCTCAATACATAAGGCAAATACTAACAGCCATAAAAGGGGAAATTGACTAAAGAATTTCCTTTAGTAACACAATAATAAGGGGGAACTTTAACACCCCACTTATACCTATGGAGAGATCATCCAGACAGAAAATTAAAAAGGAAACACAAGCTTTAAATGACATAATAGAGCAGATAGACTTAACTGATATTTATAGGACATTCCACCCAAAAGCAGCAGAAGACACTTTTTTCTCAAGTGCTCACAGAACATTCTTCAGGATAAATCACATCTTGGGTCACACATCAAGTCTCAGTAAATTTAAGAAAACTGAAATTGTAGCATGCATCTTTTATGACCACAACACTATGAGATTAGAAATCAATTACAGGGGAAAAAAATGTAAAACACACAAACAGGGACTTCCCTGGTGGTGCAGTGGTTAAGAATCCACCTGCCAATGCAGGGGACATAGGTTTGAGCCCTAGTCTGGGAAAATCCCACATGCTGCAGAGCAACTAAGCCCATATGCCACAACTACTGAGCCTGAGCTCTACAGCTCGCAAGCCACAACTACTGAAGCCCGCATGCCTAGAGCCCGTGCTCCACAACAAAAGCCACCACAGTGAGAAGCATGCGCACCGCAATGAAGAGTAGCCCCCACTCACCGCACCAGACAAAGCCCCCGCAGAGCAACGAAGACCCAATACAGCCAAAACTAAATAAATTAATTAATTAAACAAAACAAAACACATGGAGGCTAAACAATACACTACTAACTAACCAAGAGATCACTGAAGAAATCAAAGAGGAAATCAAAAAATACATAGAAACAAATGACAACAAAAACACAATGACCCAAAACCTATGGGATGCAGCAAGAGCAGTTCTAAGAGGGGAGTTTATAGCAATTCAATCTCACCTCAAGAAATAAGAAAAATCTCAAACAATCTAATCTTACACCTAAAGCAACTAGAGAAAGAAGAACAACAACAAAAAAAATCCCAAAGTTAGTAGAAGGAAAGAAATCATAAAGATCAGAATAGACATAACTTAAATAGAAACAAAGAGAACAATAGCAAAGATCAATAAAACTAAAAGTTGGTGCTTTGAGAAGCTAAACGAAATTGATAAGCCACTAGCCAGACTCATTAAGGAAAATACGAGAGGATTCAAATCAATAAAATTAGAAATGCAAAAGAAGAAATTACAACCAACACCGCAGAAATACAAAGGATCATAAGAGACTACTATGAGCAACTATATGCCAATAAAATGGACAACCTGGGAGAAATGGACAAATTCTTGGAAACGTACAAACTTCCAAGGCTGAACCAGAAAGAATTAGAAAATAGGCAGACCAATCACAAGTAATGAAATTGAAACTAAAAATCTTCCAACAAACAGAAGTCCAGGACCAGATGACTTCACAGGCAAATTCTATCAAACATTTAGAGAAGAGCTAACACCCGTTCTCCTCAAACTCTTCCCAAAAACTGCAAAGGAAGGAACACTCCCAAGCTCGTTCTATGAGGTCACCACCCCCCTGATACCAAAACCAGACAAAGATATCACCAAAAAAGAAAATTAGCGACCAATATCACTGATGAACATAGATGTAAAAATACTCAACAAAATACTACCAAACAGAATCCAACAACACATTAAAAGGATCATACACCATGATCAAGTGGGATTTATTCCAGGGATGCAAGAATTCTCTAATACACACAAATCAATGTGATACACCATATTAACAAATTAAAGAATAAAAACCATATGCTAATCTCAATAGATGCAGAAGAAGCTTTTGACAAAATTCAACACCAATTTATGATAAAAAAAAACTATCCAGAAAGTGGACACAGAGGGAACCTACCTCAACATAATAAAGGCCATATACTATAGACCAACAACAAACATCATTCTCAATGGTGAAAAACTGAAACCATTTCCTCCAACATCAGGAACAAGACAAGGATGTCCACTCTCACCACTATTATTCAACATAGTATTGGAAGTCCTAGCCATGGCAATCAGAGAAGAAAAAGAAATAAGAGGAATACAAATTGGAAAAGAAGAAGCAAAACTGTCACTGTCTGCAGATTACATGATACTATACATAGAAAATCCTACAGATGTCACCAGAAAACTACTAAAGCTAATCGGTGAATTTGGTAAAGTTTCGGGATACAAAACTAATGCACAGAAATCTCTTGCATTCCTATACGCTAACAATGAAAGACCACAAAGAGAAATTAAGGAAATAATCCCATTTTACCATTGCAACAAAAAAGAATAAAATACCTAGGAATAAACCTACCTAAGGACACAAAAGACCTATACTCAGAAAACTATAAAACACTGATGAAAGAAAGCAAAGATGACACAAACAGATGGAGAGATGTAACATGTTCCTGGACTGGAAGAATCAATATTGTGAAGGTGATTATTCTACCCAAAACAATCTACAGATTCAATGCAATCCCTATCAAGCTACCAATGGCATGTTTCACAGAATTAGAACAAAAAATTTTACCATTTGTACGGAAACACAAAAGACCCCAAATAGCCAAAGCAACCTTGAGAAAGAAAAAAGGAAATGGAGGAATCAGGCTCCCTGACTTCAGATTATACTACAAAGCTATAGTAATCAAGACAGTATGGTACTGGTGCAAAAACAGAAATATAATTTTTGACCCACCTCCTAGAGAAATGGAAGTAAAAACAAAAATAAATGGGACCTAATTAAACTTAAAAGCTTTTGCACAGCAAAGGAAACCATAAACAAGATGAAAGACAACCCTCAGAATGGGAGAAAATACTTGCAACTGAAGCAACTGACAAAGGATTAATCTCCAAAATATACAAACAGCTCATGCAGCTCAATATCAAAAAAACAAACAATCCAATGAAAAAATGGGCAGAAGACCTAAACAGACATTTCTCCAAAGAAGACATACAGGGGCTTCCCTGGTGGCGCAGTGGTTGAGAATCCGCCTGCCAATGCAGGGGACGTGGGTTTGAGCCCTGGTCCAAGAAGATCTCACATGCTGCAGAGCAACTATGCCCATGTGCCACAACTACTGAGCCTGTGTTCTAGACCCCATGAACCACAAGTAGTAAGCCCACATGCTGCAACTACTGAAGCCCATGCACCTAGAGCCCATGGTCCACAACAATAGAAGCCATCGCAATGAGAAGCCCACGCACCACAATGAAGAGTTGCCCCCGCTTGCCACAACTAGAGAAAGCCCATGCACAGCAACAAAGACCCAACACAGACAAAAATAAATAAATAAATAAAATAAATTTATTAAAAAGAAAAAGACGACATACAGGTGGCCAAACACACACATGAAAAGATGCTCAACATCACTAATTATTAGAGAAATGCAAATCAAAACTGCTAATCAGAATGGCCATCATCGAAAAATCTACAAACAATAAATGATAGGGTGTGGAGAAAAGGGAACCCTCTTGCCTGTGGGTGGGAATGTAAATTGATATAGTCACGCTGGAGAACAGTATGGAGGTTCATTAAAAAACTAAAAATAGAACTACCATATGACCCAGCAATCCCACTACTGGGCATATACTTCGAGAAAACCATAATTTAAAAAGAGACATGCAACCTAATGTTCATTGCAGCACTATTTACAATAGCCAGGATATGGATACAACCTAAATGTCCACTGACAGATGAATGGATAAAGATGATGTGGTACATATATACAATGGAATATTACTCAACAATAACAAGAAACAAAATTGGGTTCTTTGAGATGTGGATGGACATGGAGTCTGTCATACAGAGTGAAGTAAGGCAGAAAGAGAAAAATAAATATAGTATATTAATGCATATATGTGGAATGTAGGAAAAAGGTATAGATGAACCTATATGCAGGACATGAATAGAGGTGTAGATGTAGAGAATGGACTTGTGGACACAGCGGGGAAGCAGGGGTGGGATGAACTGGGAGATTTAGAATGACATATATACAGTACCATGTGTAAAATAGATAGCTAGTGGGAACATGCTGTATAGCACAGGGAGCTCAGCTCAGTGCTCTGTGACAACCTAGATGGGTGGGATGGGGGTGGGGTGGAGGGACGTCCAAGAGGGAGGGGATATATGTATACATATAGCTGATTTACTTCGTTGTACAGCAGAAACTAACACAACATTGTAAAGTAATTATACTCCAATAAACACACACAGAGAAAGAATTTGGAAATAAAAGGAGAGAGAGATAGATTGGATAAACTCTACCAAAAGAAAAGCAAGACTAGCAATATAAAAATAAGATGAAATAGAATTTAATGTAAAATGCATTTAATACAATAAAAGTGATATATTTTGTAATAATTATAATCCACCAAGATTTAACAGTTATGAACCTTTATGAAACAAAGAGCATGATATTGAAATGTATTAGGAATATGAAGAGAAATTGTCAAATCCACAATGATAGGGAAGGCTTTAACATGACTTCTAAAGAAACTTACAGATCAAATGGACAAAAGAGTAAGAACTCAGATGATTTAATAATATGATAAATAAACCTGTTATTAGATTTATAATATTTTGTACCACACAGAAAATACATATTTTTCTCAAATATCACTAAAACACTTATAAAATTGACTAGCCCCAATGAAACTCTCAATATTTTAGGGCAGTGTTACTCAAAGTGTAGTGCCCATACCAGTGTTGATCTACAAAGTATTATAATTCCAGAAGGAGGAAGGAGCTTATTCCAGAAAGTAAATCATTTAAGTCACTCAACACATCATGTGTGATCAGCTGACTTTTTCTTATTTCTTACTTTTCTTTATTTTGTTTAACCAAAATATTCATTTTGAAGGAATGAAGCACTGACTTCTGTCCTGGGTAAACACCATATCATAATGAAGATGGGTAATTAAAACATCAAAAAACAAGCATTTAATAATAGAAGAACTGGAGGAAAAAAACATTATCCATTGAGAAGTTTTTAAATTCTTTAATGTTTTGAGGACCCTCCATAGTGTTTTCCATAGTGGCTGTACCAATTTAGATTCCCAGCAGCAGTGCACAAAGGTTCCATTTTCTCAGAGAAAGACAAATATTGATACCATTTGATTTCATTTACATGTGGAATCAAAGAAAACAAAATAAATGAACAAAAAAAACAGAAACAGGCTCATAGACACGAAGAACAAGCTGGTGGTTGCCAGAGGGGAGAGGGGTGGGGGAGACAGGTGAAATAGATGAAGGGGATTAAGAGGCACAAACTTCCATTTATAAAATAAGTCACAGGGATGTAATGTACAGCACAGGGAATATAGTCAACAATATTGTAATAACTCTATGGTGACAGATGGTAACTAGACTTACTGTGCTGATCATTTTGTAACGCATAAAAATATCAAATCATTATGTTGTACACCTGAAACCAACATATCGTATATTAATTCTAGTTCAATTTAAAAATAATAAAATTAGGGGCTTCCCTGATGGCGCAGTGGTTAAGAATTCGCCTGCCAATGCAGGGGTCACAGGTTCAAGCCCTGGTCCAGGAAGATCCCACATGCCTCCTAGCAACTAAGCCTGTGCACCACAACTACTAAGCCTGCGCTCTAGAACCCGTGAGCCACAACTACTGAGCCCACGTGCCACAACTACTGAAGCCCACATGCCTAGAGCCCGTGCTCCACAACAAAGAAGCCACCACAATGAGCAATGCACTGCACCACACACTGCAACGAAGAGCAGCCCCCGCTCACTGCAACTAGAGAAAGCCAGCGCGCAGCAACGAAGACCCAATGCAGCCAAAAATAAAATAAATAAAATAAATTATAAATAAAATTAAAATTAAATTGAGGAATTAAAAAAATAAAATTCTTTTAAAAATAAATCTGGAATTTAAAATATAACAACTTCAAAGCTAAATCAGATTCTTTAGAAATTAATGGCAATAAGAGCACAATATTTCATAATATATGGAATGTGGTCAAAGGGGTAATCCAAAGATATCACATAGCCTTAAATGTATTTCAAATATGATTGAATGTAAACTAATTAAAAACTCAATTTAAAAAGTCAAGAAAATTATAAAACAAAAATATCCAACAAACATATTAAAACAGTAGACAAAAGGCATAAAGATAAATGAAATTAATAAACTGGAAAAGAAAAGAGTAGACTTTGATCAATAAAACTTAAAGGTGATTCTTGGAAAATGCCATCAAGTAAGCATAGTTCAGAAAAATATGACTGCGGGAAAAGAAAAAACAAAAGCCTTCCAAGGCTGAGAAAGAAGCTGGACAACCAAGAAACTGTGAGACTGAGGTTCTGGAGGACCAGATTGTGGCTGCGATGTTAGTTTTAAGAGGATAGAGAAATTCCTAACTGCAGGCTGAGATATTTGCTTCTGATGACATTAGATAATTCACAGTGAGCAAAAGACAAATAAGGTACCCCAGGCTTTGGCTCAAAATAAGAGAGAAAATAAGAGATATTGTATGACTATGGTAAATGATTCTCTTACTGCCTATATTCACTAAGCTGAGATCCACTTTGAGAAGTTCATTTTGCAGGCTGACAAATTAAAATGCCTGTTGAGTGCACACCCTCTCCAGATTTCTTATATGAAAATTATAGCACTGATGAAAAAGAGTGGATTCATGACCCACAGGATGTAGATACTATCAAGGAACAAGAAATGGAGAACTCCGACTCTCCACAGCCCTAAACAATTCCCACTCCATGTGTGTTGCTGCTTCCTGGGCATCTTGGGAGTAATACAGCAATCTCCACTATGTCTCACCCTTCTCTGTTATTCTATCAATGTCTGAAAAATTAGTACCCAAGAAGGAGATATGCAGAATCAGATTAGGGAAGAAAGTAGTTTCAGCTAGAAAGGATTGCCAAAATGCGCTAATCTGTCATAGGCACACTCACCTGAGATAATGCATTCAAAGTATTAGAACAGGCAGACAGATACGGCTCTGAAAATCATCTGGGTTGTTTAATGGAAACCTGGATCTAATCTTGGCCCAGGTAGCACTCACGTCTGGAAATCCTGGGCCCAATATAGCAGATGACATTCAAAGGTTGCAGAAGATAGTTAAATTATATCCATTAAATTATATCCATATGATTCTTGCTCATTTCTTTGACCCTTTCATTTTGTGTGTGTATAAACTTGTTACCTACATGTGTTACCATATGTAACATGTGTATGTTACATAAATATATATGTATACCTGTATACATATACATGTGTATATAAACTTCTCTTATTTCCTTTAGGGATCAGTTAGCAAGGAAAGACCTGAATACTTAAAAAGGAGTTCTCCTAGATGACCGAGATTTTTTTTTTTTCCTGGTATGCAGCAGCTTGGGAAACAGCTGAAATAAAAATGGGATGGGAATGAAAGAATTCTAGGGGTAGGTGGACCCAGCTGGCAGTACAGGACCAGTTGAAGTAAACTGGGCATAGTTTGTGCAGTAATCAAGGCTCATGAAAGTCCTTATATATAGAATTGACTTTCTCTGAAGTTTTCAGAAATAAATCAATAATAAAACCTCATTTGATTTGTATGATCTAAAAAACAACTCTAGGACAAGAGCAGAATGACTCTAACCAGTACATCAGAGTGTTATGAGCTTATGGAGAGCCTCCCACTCAATTGCTAGACCACAGTTCTGAGGCTCTGGTATAAAGGAAAGTCTCCTGCTATGATACTATGACCCATGGAAAAAGAAAGCTTTTATGGTAGGAATACCAAGCAAAAGCCAATGGATCCTACCCTGTCTTCTGTAATAAACAAAGGCAAAGCTGATTTCTGGGTCAAATTGAAGATTAGTACCACCATTAGTACCATGGTACCATTAGTACCATTAGTACCAAGAGTTCAAAGATGCAAATATGTTGATTCCTATTAATTTCTACTCAAATTCCTGGTAGAACTAATACTAAGTCTGATGGGTTTTAAAGAAGGCTAGCGGAACTTACAAAAATTAACTTCAAATGGATTAAAGACTTAAAGATCTGAAATCATAAAACTCCTAGAAGAAAACATAGGGGGATAGCTCCTTGATATTGGTATTGGCAATGATTTTTTTGGATATGACAGCAAAAGTACAAGCAACAGAAGCAAAAACAAAATGGGACTAAACCAGAGTAAAAAGTTTTTGCACAGTGAAAGAAAGCATCAAAATGAAAAGGCCACCTACAGAACGGGAGAATATATTTTCAAATCATGTATCCAATAAGGAGTTAATATCCAAAATATATAAAAAACTCACATAACTCAACAGCCAGAAAAGAAAACACATGCACACACACAAATTTTAAAATGGGCAAAGGACTTGAATTTTTCCAAAACAGATACTCATGTCCAACAAGTTTATGAAAAGGTGCTCAACATCACTCATCATCAGGGAAATGCAAGTCAACCATAAGGAGTTATCAGCTCATACCTGTTAGGATGCCTTTTATCAAAAAGACAAGAAATAAATCTTAGCAAGGGTGTGGAGAAAAGGGAACCCTTGTGTACTGTTGATGGAACTGTAAGTTGGTACAGCCTCTATGGAAAACAGTATGGAGGTTCCGCAAAAAATAAAAAATAGAGCTACCCTGGGCTTCCCTGGTGGCACAGTGGTTGAGAGTCCGCCTGCCGATGCAGGGGACACGGGTTCGTGCCCCGGTCCAGGAAGATCCCACATGCCATGGAGCGGCTGGGCCCGTGAGCCATGGCCGCTGAGCCTGCGCGTCCGGAGCCTGTGCTCCGCAACAGGAGAGGCCACAACAGTGAGAGGCCTGCGTACCGCAAAAATAAAGAACTACCATATGATCCAGCAATTCCACTTCTGGGTATATATCCAAAGGAAACAAAATGAGTTCTCAAAGAGATGTCCCATTTTCTTTGCAGCACTATTCACAACAGCTAAGATACAAAAACAACCTAAGTGTCCATCAATAGATAAATGGATAAAGAAGATGTGGTATATACATACAATGGAATCATTCAGTCATGGGAAAGAAGTAAATCCTGCCAGTTACAACAACATGGATGAATTGGAGGACATTATCCTAAGTGAAATAAGTCAGACAGAGAAAGACAAACTGCACAATCTCACTTAAATGTGAAATCTTTAGAAATAAATCAATCAATCAATCAAACTCATGGAATCCAAAAATGATCACTACCAGGGCCTGAAGGATCAGGCGGGGAAGAGCCACAAACAAAGGGGCACAAACCCTCAGTCATAAGACAAGTTCGTCCTGGGGATCTAGTGTATAGCTTGGTGACTATAGTTAATACTGTACCTTATTCTTGAAATTTACTAAGAATAGATCTTAAGCATTCTCACCACACACACACAAAGATACCACATGAGGTGATGGATGTGCTAATTAACCTGATTGTGGTAATCATTTCACATTATACACTCTAAATATGTATAATCTTATTTGTCAATTTATCCAATAAAGCTGGGAGAGAGGGCAAAGAATACTGGTGAAATATTTCAAACTTAAAGAAACAGTCACTCCATTTGTTCCTGCATGACATATATAACTTTCACCTTTGGAATGCCGTTTGACACCATTTAATCTACAGGGGCCTTAACCATCTCATTATCCCTTAGGACTTCACACCAGCTCACTACATTAGCAATGTCATGCTGATAGGTTCTCGAAATAAGTAGCAAGTACCTTCCATGTTTTAGTAAGGCCTACATGGTGAATCGCACAAAAATAGAGAAAGATCTGTCATTTCAGAGTGGACCATTCAGGAAGAGCCTAGAAAATACTTGCGCCATACATAGTTTTTATGGGAGTTCCCCATGGCAGACAAGATTCTTAACAGAGTCAAGAGAACATTTTATTGCTGTCAATCACCTTCCTCCTCTGGCCAGCCCAGTCCTGCCTAAGTGGACTAATAAATTATAAGGCCATGATGACCAGGGCAGAGGATATACATGGGCTCAATAGCATGGACTTCACTCACCAAGTCTAACTTGGTTACTCCAATGCTGAACTCCCAACTCTCAAGTGGAAACTGACATTATCCTCCATCATAAATGGGGTAGCAATTTATCCTCAAAAACCAGACACATTAGGGATTTGGATTTGTTTCCCTGCTCATCACACAACTGCAAGCACCACCTTTGGTGGATATACTAAATCTCTTATGCACTATTATGGTGTCCTACATAATAATGCCTCTGATTGAGGGACACACTTCACAATGGAAGTGAGGCAATAATCTGATGCCCATGGAAGGAACCGGCCAAGTCATTTTCCTATTAGTTTTGACTTATGATGGGCTTTCACAATGATATATACTTCTTGTGGTTCCTGCAGGAATTTTTTAAATTATCTTTTCATTTTTGTGTAAAATATGACAAATGATTAAAAGTTTAAAAATTATATCACCATATTATTAAATATTGCATTTAAGATTCATTTTTATACAATCTTTAATAATTCATAATACAAAAAGACTTTCACATTTAATAAGTGACATGTTATTTAATTTGTTTTAAGATACATATGAATATCTAACTGCATTATACATATTAAAAATTCATATTATATCATGTTTGATTTGGAATCCAAATGTAGCTCTCTGTAAATAACACATTGTTGGATATAATCATGACAAATTTTCTCTCTTAATACAGAGGATGCTTAATGTACTACATAAGAGTTTTAATTAGCTGAATGCCACTTAAAGCTTTGGTAAGATCATCTTGAGGTAAATTTGCTGAATTAATGTCGTTAACTCATTTCAACATCAAGCTTCATCTCTTGTACTTTTTAACTGTCCATTATGGGTATTAATTAAATAACAAGCACCTATAAAGCATATCATTTAAAACTATATAGTGGCCAAAACCATGAAGCAGGTTTTGAGGACACTGACCTGATTGCCATTAACCACAGAGATGCCCGCTCCATATATACTCAAAGGTAACAAAACTGTTCCATTTCCAAAAGGAAAGCTAGACAATGTTAAATATTTTAATAAATACTTAAGTAAATACTATTACTATGTCTAACAACACAGACCTTCTTGGATACATCTTTGAATCCTGGGAGTCTGTGAACCACCAGATGGGAAATGCTAGTATGTGTACTTTATCACTTAAGACTCAGTCATGATACCAGCTCTGAGACACAAGCTGGGCTGCTACATTACAGATGTTATTAAGCTCTGACAAGGGACCAGATGAATATTCTCACAGCTCCACACTGTCACACGTCTGACAATCAAGGCATGGAAGGGGGAGTGGCACCTCTACCTGTTTACACTTACCTTGACTAACTCCAAAAAGGATTTGAGACAGCTTGCAAAAAATAAAATTTGAGAACATTAGTTCCAAAATAAGTAAATGAGGCAGTTAGGTTTAGGATAAAGGAAAAATAAGGGTAAATAATTGAGTATTCTAGAAATGTTAATACCTAAGGGAAGAATGTTTACACTAGAAAACACAGTAAAGGTCAATTTTATCTCAATAAAGGTGAAGGGAAAAAAGAATATTCTCCTGATTTGGTACAGAGACAGCCACTAGGCCACTTTGGAATCATTAAGCCACTAAGAGAGGAATCAAAGAAGGAAGTTACCTGGTGTGATTGACTAGCTCCATGGGAAATGGGGTAACTACTCTGAAACGGGAACTAAACATTTTAGGGAGTTTTGGAGACTGAAGGAGATCATGTGACCATACTCCCCTCTCTTTGTCCAAACTCTCCTGATGAAATTAGCGAGACAAACTGGGATAGAGTAAACACTCAACACCAAACATCACATTCAGATTGAATCACATTCACCTGAAGCTGCCACAACACCACGTGCTGCCAGGAAAATTCCTTGTTTTCTTGATCAAGGAAACAAGAGCACGTTAACACTGGGCATATTAAAAGACAACCCAAATCCTTAGAGACAAGAACACCAATGGCTTAGATACCTCAAGAATAAAGATAAGTCCACTACAAGGGGAAAAAAATCACAATGAAATGAGGTCCTAAGACAAACAGAACACAGAATTGGCAGTCAGAAATCCAAATTCAAGAAAGTCTTGTGACCAATAACAAAAATGAAGGTTGTGGCTTCCTTCTATTTTTCATTGCTTACTATTTGAACGTCATTATCATCCCTTTTCCTTACCTTTATAAAGAGGAATTATTTTTTCCTTCTTTTTCCTCCTATTTCCATTGACCATTGTGTATAGAATGTGGTGGTGTTTACGGCATTTACATTGTCATTTTGTACATAGATTGAAGAATTTTGATATGGGAACACAACAAACTGGAGAAACAATGGCACAACCCAAGGAGCCCAAATTTAGGGAAACGGTGGCAGATGATACTTCCTCAAGATACAGTAAAGAGATATGACTCTGGGTTGTCTCCAACAAGTGGGAACAGCAGTGATACCTATATTATCAAATTCACCACCCGATCACAGCTGATGATGTAGGGGCAGACACAGGACCCCAGCTGAGATGGCAAAATTCTCTCCCAGGAATCTGAAGCTTGGAGTGGGGAGCACAGAGACTGAAATTTGAGTTGCATTAACAGCAAAGACCCACAGAGCAGGTCCACAGACTCTGCTGCTGTGGAATGCAAGAATGGTCCACTGCCACTGTCCTTTCTCACTTTAATCAACAGTGCCTTCAATTTCTGAGATATTCCAGTTTCCTTTCACTAAATTCCTATGTTGTTAATGTCATTTATGCTTTAGAGGGGCTTAAGTGAGAGCTGTGAATTTTACTTCGTACAAATATAACTAGTACAAAGTCAGTAAAATTCTAATCAAATTTTCAACGTGATTTTTTATTAAAGCTAATTTTAAAATTCAACTGGCAAACTAAATGCACAAGAACAACTACTGAAATGTGGGAAAGGGAAAAATGATTGGAATAATTGGCCTGGCAGACATCAAAATATACTATAAAGCCACAGTAATTTAAATACATGTTATTGGTATGATAATGACCAATAGATGAAAGAAAGAGTGAGTCCAGAAACAAATGCACTTACAAGTGAATTTAGAAATTTCCCAGTGTTTATGTTTTATGTTTATCTAGGAATGTGTTTCTATCACCTTCATATTTACTGCAAACAAAATTTGGGTTGACAGTTTGTTTTTTCAGCACTGTATTTCAACCCACTGCCTTCTGTCCTCAGTTATTTTTTCATGAGAAATTAGCCATTAATTGTACTTTTGTTCCCCTGTATGTGATGAGCCATTTTTCTCTTACTGCTTTCAAGATTTTCTTGTCTTTGGCTTTCAACAATTTGACTATGGTGTTCTAGTTGTGGATATTCTTGTGTTTTTTCCTATTGAAGTTTGTTGAGTGTCTTCGATCTGTAGATTAGTGTTTTCAAAGTTGGGACATTTTCAGTCATTATTTCCTAAAATAGTTTCTTCCCATTTCTTCTAAATATTTTCCTGTTCTTTTCTCTCTTCTATCCTTCAGACTCCCATCAAATGTACATTGGCATGCTTGATATTGTCTCACCAGTCTCTGAAGGGCTGTTCATTTTTCTTCAACCATGTTCTCTGTTGTTCAGATTAGGTAATTTCTATTTATCTATCTTAGAGTTCATTGATTCCTTTTCTTCATCACAAATCTGCTGCAGAGAACCTGTAGTGAATTTTTCCTTTTGATTATTATACTTTTCAACTCTAGAATATAAATTTGTTTCTTTTTTAATAATTTCTATCTCTCTCACTGTTTTCATCATACTTTCCTTTAATTCTATAAACACTTTCCTTGAGTTCTTTGATCATATTTATTAAAGCTACTTTGACATCTTTGTTAAATTCAACTTCTGAGGACACTCAGAGAATCTACTGTCAACTCTTTTCCTAACATAAGTACACTTTTGTGTTTCTTTGCCTGCTTCATAATTTTTGTTGAATAATTGACATATTAGGTAATATATTAAAATGAAACTGCATTCTGACTTCCCCACCACCACAGGCTGCTGTTGTTTTTTCTTATTTGTTTACTAACTTGTCTGAACTAAATATGTGTAGTCTACCTAGCAATGTAGTAACTTTTATATTTATTCTTGTATTTTTTGCTTTTATAATTTTTTCCTTTTTTTGTTTTTAAGCCTGACTTCCTAAGGGTTACTCCATGTCTGAATAGCTTACCACTCAGACAGATATTGTTCAGGGGTTGTGTTCAAACACCTTGAGCCACTAGGCTTGCTGATGCATCTACGTGTGGGCTGGGGAGCACATTCAAACACCAGGCTGTGCTCTGGTTTTCACTGGCTTTTACTTTCCACTAGGTTCTCTTACATCTCCTCTGTATAAGTGTGCAGGCTCCACTGGGCAGAGATGTGCAGGTAGTTTGGACCTACTCCAGTCTCCCGTTAAACTGAGATATACGCAGACTTTATCAAACCCTCTCTGGCAGTCTCCTGTTCCTGTTTAAATTCCTGGCTAGCCTGCTGGTTGCTCCAAGTAGCAGCACAGCCTCAGGCTAGACAAGACATTCGCCCTCCCTGTCTGCTGACCACTGAGATCACTGCTGCTATCAAATGAGTTTCTTCTGGCAGTGGAAGCCAGGCTCCTGGGTTCACAGCCGGGTTCATGGCCTGCCAAGAGATCTGAGAGGGCAAAACAGGAAATCCCTGGGCAAGTATGCCACAGACTTATGTCCTTCTTACACAAATTCAGTAGCTTTCATGAATAACAGTTTCTAAGTCTGTTGAATGCTTTTAGTGAATTCAGAGTATTGAAATGGTTATTTTTGACAACTTTGTCCAGCTCCGTAGTTGCTTCTTTAGAGAAAAGATTTCTTAACCTCTTAACCACATCCTGCTGGAGATAGATTTCATCTAAAACTTACTTTTCAACTAAATGTTTAGATTGTAAAACATTTATTAATTACTAATATAGCAGTTGAAATCCAAGTATCAGTAGAAGTGGTTGGAGTGTTTAGGAAACGAAAAACTAGCTAATTTGCTTGACTGATTAATCTGAGTCATTAAATAAATATATGTTTAAACATGTATGTTAAAATATAAGAATAACCGTGAGGAACAGAATGCTTAACTTCTAAATTATTAAAAGGTAAATACTAAAATAAAATCTTGTCAATCCAATAAGAGGCAGAAGGGGGAAGAGGGAAATTACACAAAATTCTAAATACCAAACCCAATATCAGTAATCACATGCAATATGATTAGGTAAACCTAATATATTAAAACTTAGAGATTCTCTGATTATGTTAATAAACTAAAGCATGCTGTTCACAGAAACAAACTGCAAACAGAATGACATAATAAAGAAAACAACACCAGCACAGGAAAGGAAATACCAGGCAAATAATAAGACAAAGGAAAACTGGTACAACACTATTGATATCACATAACATAGAGTTCACACTTTCAAAAGAAGGAAATGGGGATATTTTTTATAATAGAAATAATGTTAATAACTGACATATTTTATAATAACATTAATAATGTTTTATATTCATATGTATTCAGAAATAATATCAGTCATGAAATTTTATGTAACTAGCAAAATAGCTTTGAAATAAAGTAAAAGTAAGAAGAAATCATAGAACCACAACAAGAAAAAACAAATCCAATGTCTATGGATGGACTATGACACAGTTCTATCTGAAAACAGTAGATTAATTTAAAAAAAAAATACAAAAGAATAAGGGGGCAGCTTCAAGGCGGTGGAGGAGTGAGATGTGGAGTTCGCCTTCCTCCCCACAAATACATCAGAAATACATCTACATGTGGAAAAACTCCTACAGAACACCTACTGAATAGTGGCAGAAGACCTCAGACTTCCCAAAAGGCAAGAAATTCCCCACGTACCTGGGTAGGGCAAAAGAAAAAACAGGGCTAAAAGAATAGGGATGGGACCTGTACCAGTGGGAGGGAGCTGTGAAGGAGGAAAAGTTTCCACACACTAGGAAGCCCCTTCACTGGTGGAGACAGAGGGTGGCGACAGGGAAGCTTCGGAGCCACGGAGAAGAGCGCAGCAACAAGGGTGCAGAGGGCAAAGCAGAGAGATTCCCGCACAGAGGATCAGTGCTGACCAGCACTCACCAGCCCGAGAGGCTGGTCTGCTAACCACCGGGACAGGGTAGGGCTGGGAGCTGAGGCTACGGCTTCAGAGGTCAGATCCCAGGGAGAGGACTGGGGTTGGCTGCATGAAGAAAGCCTGAAAAGGGCTAGTGCACCACAGCTAACCAGGAGGGAGTCCGGGAAAAGTCTGGACCTGCCTAAGAGGCAAGAGACCATTGTTTCAGGGCGCGTGAGGAGAGGGGATTCAGAGCACCGCCTAAACGAGCTCCAGAGACGGACGTGAGCCGAGGCTATCAGTGCAGACACCATGGGCATGAAATGCTAAGGCTGCTGCTGCAGACACCAAGAAGCCTGTGTGCAAGCACAGGTCACTATCCACACCTCCCCTCCTGGGAGCCTGTGCAGCCCACCACTGCCAGGGTCCCGTGACCTAGGGACAACTTACCCGGGAGAACACACGGTGCGCCTCAGGCCATTGCAACCTCACGCTGGCCTCTGCCACCGCAGGTTCGCCCCGCATTCCGAACGCCGCCCTTCCCCCAACCTGAGTGAGCCAGAGCCCCCTAATCAGCTGCTACTTTAACCCCGTCCTGTCTGAGCGAAGAACAGACACCCTCAGGCAACCTACAACCAGAGACGGGGCCAAATCCAAACCTGAACCCCAGGAACTGTGTGAACAAAGAAGAGAAAGGGAGCTCTCTCCCAGCAACCTCAGGAGCAGTGGATTAAATCTCCACAATCATCTTGATGTTCCCTGCATCTGTGGAATACCTGAACAGACAATGAATTATCCCAAACTTGAGGCGGTGAACTTTGGGAGCAACAATATGAATACTTTTTTCCTTTTTCTCTTTTTGTGAGTGTGTATGTGTTTGCTTCTTTGTGTGATTTTGTCTGTATAGCTTTGCTTTTACCATTTGTCCTAGGGTTCTGTCTGTCCACTTTCTTTGTTTGTTTGTTTGTTTTTAGTATAGTTTTTAGTACTTGTTGTCATTGGTGGATTTGTTTTTTGGTTTGGTTGCTCTCCTTTTTTTTTTCCTTTTTTTATTACTTTTTAATTTTTTTTATTTTAATAACTTTATATATATATGTTTTTCTTTCTTTCTTTTTTTCTCCCTTTTCTTCTGAGCTGTGTGGCTAACAGGGTCTTGGTTCTCTGGCCAGGTATCAGGCCTGTGCCTCTCAGGAGGGAGAGCCAAGTTCTGGACATTGGTCCACCAGGGACCTCCTGGCTCCACATAATATCAAACAGCGAAACCTCTCCCAGAGATCTCCATCTCAATATTAACACCCAGCTCCACTCAATGACCAGCAAGCTACAGCGCTGGACACCCTATGCCAAACAACTAGCAAAACAGGAACACAACCACACACATTATAAGAGAGGCTGGCTAAAATCATAATAAGGTTACAGACACCCCAAACACACCACCAGACATGGTCCCGCCCACCAGAAAGACATGATCCAGCCTCATCCTCCAGAACACAGGCACCAGTCCCCTCCACCAGGAAGCCTACACAACCCACTGAACCAACATTAGTCACTGGGAGCAGACACCAAAAACAACAGGAATGACGAACCTGCAGCCTGCGAAAAGGAGACCCTAAACACAATGAGTTAAGCAAAATGAGAAGACAGAGAAACACACAGCAGATGAAGGAGCAAGGTAAAAACCCACCAGACCAATAAATGAAGAGGAAATAGGCAGTCTATCTGAAAATGAATTCAGAGTAATGATACTAAAGATGATCCAAAATCTTGGAAATAAAATGGAGAAAATACAACATTTAACAAGGACCTGGAAGAACTAAAGAGCAAACAATGATGAACAACACAGTAAATGAAATTTAAAATTCTCTAGAAGGAATCAATAGCAGAATAACTGAGGCAGAAGAATGGATAAGTGACCTGGAAGATAAAATAGTGGAAGTAACTACTGCAGAGCAGAATAAAGAAAAAAGGATGAGAAGAATTGAGGACAGTCTCAGAGACCTCTGGGACAACATTAAATGCACCAACATTCGAATTACAGGGGTCCCAGGAGAAGAAGAGAAAAAGAAAGGGACGGAGAAAATATTTGAAGAGATTATAGTTGAAAACTTCCCTAATATGGGAAAGGAAATAGTCAATCAAGTCCAGGAAGTGCAGAGTCCCATACTGGATAAATCCAAGGAGAAACATGCCAAGACACATATTAATCAAACTATCAACAATTAAATACAAAGAAAAAATATTAAAAGCAGCAAGGGAAAAACAACAAATAACATCCAAGGGCATCCCCATAAGGTTAACAGCTGATCTTTCAGCAGAAACTCTGCAAGCCAGAAGGGAGTGGCAGGACATATTTAAAGTGATGAAAGGGAAAAACCTACAACCAAGATTACTCTACCCAGCAAGGATCTCATTCAGATTCAACAGAGATATCAAAACCTTTACAGACAAGCAAAAGCTAAAAGAATCCAAGACCACCAAACCAGCTTTACAACAAACGCTAAAGGAACTTACCTAGGCAGGAAACACAAAAGAAGGAAAAGACCTACAATAACAAATCCAAAATAATTAAGAAAATGGTAATAAGAACATACATATCAATAACTACCTTAAATGTAAATGGATTAAATGCTCCAACCAAAAGACATAGACTGGCTGAATGGATACAAAAACAAGACCTGTGTATATGCTGTCCACAAGAGATCCACTTCAGACCTCGGGACACATACAGACTGAAAGTGAGAGGATGGAAAAATATATTCCATGCAAATGGAAATCAAAAGAAAGATGGAGTAGCAATTCTCATATCAGACAAAATAGACTTCAAAATAAAGACTAATACAAGAGACAAAGAAGGACACTACATAATGAACAAGGGAGCAATCCAAGAAGATATAACAATTGTAAATATTTATGCACCCAACACAGGAGTACCTCTATACATAATGTAAATGATAACAGCTATAAAAGGAGAAATCGACAGTAACACAATCATAGTAGGGGAATTTAACACCCCACATTCACCAATGGACAGATCATCCAAAATGAAAATGAATAAGGAAACACAAGCTTTAAATGATACATTAAACAAGATGGATTTAATTGATATTTATAGGCCATTCCATCCAAAAACAACAGAATACACTTTCTTCTCAAGTGCTCATGGAACATTTTCCAGGATAGATCATATCTTGGGTCACAATCAAGCCTTGGTAAATTTAAGAAAACTGAAATCATAGCAAGTATCTTTTCTGACAACAATGCTATGAGACTACATATCAATTACAGGAAAAAATCTGTAAAAAATACAACTACATGGAGGCTAAACAATACACTACTTAATAACCAAGACACCACTGAAGAAATCAAAGAGGAAATCAAAAAATACCTAGAAACAAATGACAATGAAAACACAATGACCCAAAACCTATGAGATGCAGCAAAAGCAGTTCTAAGAGGGAAGTTTATAGCAATATAATCCTACCTCAAGAAACAACAAACATCTCAAATAAACAACCTAACCTTACACCTAAAGCAATTAGAGAATGAAGAACAACAACAAAAATAAAACCTCGAAGTTACCAGAAGGAAGGAAATCATAAAGATCAGATTAGAAATAGATGAAAAAGAAATGAAGGAAACAATACTAAAGATCAATAAAACTAAAAGCTGGTTCTGAGAAGATAAACAAAATTGATAAACCATTAGCCAGACTCATCAAGACAAAAAGGGAGAAGACTCAATAGAATTAGAAATGAAAAAAGGAGAAGTAACAACTGACACTGCAGAAATACAAAGCATCATGAGAGATCACTACAAGCAACTATATGCCAATCAAATGGACAACCTGGAAGAAATGGACAAATTCTTAGAAAAGTACAAACTTCCAAGACTGAACCAGGAATAAGTAGAAAATCTAAACAGACCAACCATAGGCACTGAAATTGAGACTGTGATTAAAAATCTTCCAACAAACAAAAGCCCAGGACCAAATGTCTTCACAAGCAAATTCTATCAAACATTTACAGAAGACCTAACACCTATCCTTCTCAAATTCCTCCAAATTATAGCAGAGGGAGGAACACTCCCAAACTCATTCTATGAGGCCACCATCACCCTGATACTAAAACCAGACAAAGATGTCACAAAGAAAGAAAACTACAGGGCAATATCACTGATGACATAAATGCAAAAATCCTCAACAAAATATTAGCAAACAGGGGGCTTCCCTAGTGGCGCAGTGGTTGAGAATCTGCCTGCTAATGCAGGGGACATGGGTTCGAGCCCTGGTCTGGGAGGATCCCACATGCCATGGAGCAGCTAGGCCTGTGAGCCACAACTACTGAGCCTGTGCGTCTGGAGCCTGTGCTCCGCAACAAGAGAGACTGCGATAGTGAGAGGCCCGCACACCGCGATGAAGAGTGGGCCCCGCTTGCCACAACTAGAGAAAGCCCTTGCACAGAAACAAAGACCCAACACAGCAAAAATAAATAAAATAAAATTAATTAATAAACTCCTACCCCCAACATCTTGTTTAAAAAAAAATACTAGCAAACAGAATCCAACAGCACATTAAAACAATCATACACCATGATCAAGTGGGGATTATCCCAGGAATGCAAGAATTCTTCAATATATGCAAATCTATCAATGTGATACACCATATTAATAAATTGAAGGAGAAAAACCACATGATCATCTAAATAGAAGCAGAAAATGCTTTTGACAAATTTCAACACCCATTTACAATAAAAACCCTCCATAAAGTATGCATAGAGGGAACTTACCTCAACATAATAAAGGCCATATATGACAAACCCACAGTCAACATCATTCTCAATGGTGAAAAGCTGAAACCATTTCCACTAAGATCAGGAAAAAGACAAGGTTGCCCACTCTCACCACTAGTATTCAACATAATTATGGAGATTTTAGCCACAGCAATCAGAGAAGAAAAATAAATAAAAGGAATCCAAATCAGAGAAGAAGAAGTAAAGCTGTCACTGTTTGCAGATGACATGATAACTATACATAGAGAATCCTAAAGATGCTACCAGAAAACTACTAGAGCTAATCAATGAATTTATTAAAGTAGCAGGATGCAAAATCAATGCACAGAAATCTCTTGCATGCTATACACTAATGATGAAAAATCTGAAAGAGAAATTAAGGAAACACTCCCATTTACCATTGCAACAAAAAGAATAAAATACCTAGGAATAAACCTACCTAAGGAGACAAAAGACCTGTATGCAGACAACTATAAGACACTGATGAAAGAAATTAAATATGATACAAACAGATGGAGAGATATACCATGTTCTTGGACTGGAAAAATCAACATTGTGAAAATGACTATACCACCCAGAGCAATGCAATCCCTATCAAACTACCAATGGCATTTTTCACAGAACTAGAACAAAACATTTCACAATTTGTATGGAAACACAAAAGACTCTGAATAGCCAAAGCAATCTTGAGAAAGAAAAACAGAACTGGAGGAATCAGGCTCCTGGACTTCAGACTATACTACAAAGCTACAGTAATCAAGACAGAATGGTACTGGCACAAAAACAGAAAAATAGATCAATGGAACAGGATAGAAATCCGAGAGATAAACCCATGCACATATGGTCACCTTACCTTTGATAACGGAGGCAAGAATATACAATGGAGAAAAGACAGCCTCTTCAATAAGTGGTGCTGGGAAAACTGGACAGCTACGTGTAAAAGAATGAAATTAGAACACTCCCTAACACCATCCACAAAAATAAACTCAAAATGGATTAAAGACCTAAACGTAAGGCCAGACACCATCAAACTCTTAGAGGAAAACATAGGCAGAACACTCTATGACATAAATCACAGCAAGATCCTTTTTGACCCATCTCCTAGAGTAATGGAAACAAAAATAAACAAATGGGACCTAATTAAACTTAAAAGCTTTTGCACAGCAAAGGAAAACATAAACAAGACAAAAAGACAACCCTCAGAATGGGAGAAAATATTTGCAAATGAAGCAACTGACAAAGGATTAATCTCCAAAATTTACAAGTAGCTCATGCAGCTCAACAACAAAAAAAAACAAACAACCCAATCCAAAAATGGGCAAAAGACCTAAATAGACATTTCTCCAAAGAACATATACAGTTTTCCAACAAACACATGAAAGAATGCTCAATACCACTAATCATTAGAGAAACGCAAATCAAAACTACAATGAGATATCACCTCACACCAGTCATAATGGTCATCATCAAAAAGTCTACAAACAATAAATGCTAGAGAGCACGTGGAGAAAAGGGAACCCTCTTGAATTGTTGGTGGGAGTGTAAATTGATACAGCCACTATGGGGAACAGTATGGAGGTTCCTTATAAAACTAAAAATAGAACTACCATATGACCCAGCAATCCCACTACTAGGCATATACCCTGAGAAATTCAAAAAGAGTCATGTACAACAATGTTCACTGCAGCTCTATGTACAATAGCCAGGACATGGAAGCAACCTAAGTGTCCATCAACAGATGAATGGTTAAAGAAGATGTGGCACATATATACAATGGAATATTACTCAGCCATAAAAAGAAATGAAATTGAGTTATTTGTAGTGAGGTGGATGGACCTAGAGTCTGTCATACAGAGTGAAGAAAGTCAGAAAGAGAAAAACATACTGTAATGCTAACACATATATATGAAATAAAAAAAAAATGGTTCTGAAGAACCTAGGGGCAGGACAGGAATAAAGACACATATATACTGTACCAAAAAAAATGAAAATCTAAGTGGTACTTAGATTTTCATGTCCAAATGAATTGCACAATTTCTAGGAAAATATGAACTTTCAAAACTGGGGGAAGAATAGGAATAAAATGTTAAAAGACCAACACTGTAGAAGAAATTGAATAGTCTATGCACTGGTCCCAGATGGTTTATGGATAAGTTCCAGATTATTGCTAAGAAATAGATCCTTCCCAAAATATACCAACTGTCTCAGAATATAGAAAAAGACAAAAGCTAAACAACTCATTTTATAATGCTAATATAACAATACAAATTCCAGACAAGAAGAGAATAAGAAAACTGTACACTGATCTACCATCTCCCACCTTCTCTCCCTCCTCCAGTCAGTAGCTCTTCTTGCCTGTTCACTTGATGCCAGCCCCTGTATGCCAGCTGTTGTACTATACTAGTGTAGTTTAAGGTACTGTATACAAGATTTAAAATGTTTTCTTTATTTTTTGTGTTTTGTTTTTATGTATTATTTTGTACAATCTTATTAAGAAAATGTCTAAAAGATATATACCCAGCCCCACATGGCCCAGCAGCAAAGCAAGCAAGCAACATAGCTAAGAGACTGCAGATGTGCCTCTCGTTCTTGTGAGTTCTTACAAGAATCTATATTTGTAGGATAAAAATCTGCAGTGACCCTGGGAGAGACTAATGGGCTACTCCTTGCATTCTCTAGTTTGGCGAATTGGGAGGATGTGAAAGTGGGATCAGCCAGGAAATTTTAAACTATGAAATGAGATCATCTTTGGTTAGTCTACAATATAGTCCCTTAAGAATTTCAGAAAGGAGCTGACTTCTTGGGAAAGGCCACCTTTGCTTCTGGAGGAAAAAGAAAATTGTTTGAAGGTCCTTTTAACTTTCTGATGTATTTTTAGCCCTCCCATTGAACTTGGAAAAGATGTTGAAATAATCAAATGTAAAATGTTTCAGCTGAGCAGGCTGTGCTCTGTTAAGTGATGTAACTTGCATGTGCCGTTTAACATATCTTTATCAATGCAGATTGTATTCTAACAGGTAAATTTATCTTCCCTGTGTGAGAGTTTCTTAATGATTCTTGGGAGGTCCGTGTGTTATTTTTCAAGTCCTTACCAAAAGAGGAGACTAGAAAAGATATTCACATTTAACGTTTCATCACTGGAGAAGAGTGAGAAAACAAATTTAGCCAGACTGTTGCCCCGACTGGACTTAATGTCCCTTAAGTGATGTTATTTAAGACAAAATAAGGATATTGTCAAAGGGACTGATGTCTGTCTACCACGGGAAGCCTAAGGATAAAACCACACCTCAGAATCGGTGTGTATTTCAGTTTCCCAAAGGAAATGAGTCATAATACTTATCCTAGTAGACGGGCAAGCTTTCACAGGTAAATCTTGGGGCTTCACCTGAAGAGAGTGGGAAACTATTCCATATCCTTATGCTTCTAGAAGCTGGGTCCTAGATTTAAAAGGTTTAGGTTCAAAGGTACTCAAAGGGGAGGGTACCCCTTTAATATGGGCTCAGGGATATCTGTATAGTAAAAGAACCCAGAGCCAGGCAAAGACTGGTCCAATAGGGCACCCATATAGAGCAGTTTGTGCCCCCAAACTCCCAAACTATATTCATCTGGGATTTATTCACTTTCCCTGTACATTCATTAATCTATTTTCTTATTCTCAAAGTTTCAGGTTAAAACTGGGTATTTCCTTGCAGTGAAGGTTTAAGGCAATAGCCAAGAGTTTGGTTTTTGTTTTTCTGGGTTATGGGGTTTGTTTGGGTTTTTGCCTTGAAAATCCTCTAAAAGAATTTAGAAAAGTCTATGTACTTCTCATACATTGTTAGTTTGGCAATTAAAATTTTTCATCACAAGTTTAAATAATTGCAAAGAACATAATTTCTGGCATATTATAAATACTGCCATTTTTAAATCAAACTGTTACATCATTTGTTAAATACATTCCACAGAATATTGAGATTCATATACTTCATCCATTTAAAAAAACATTAACAAGGTCTATTTTAACTGTCAAAACTTTACATCACTCCTTTTCCTCCTAGAACTTATAGTTCCAATCCATTTCCCCATAGAATTTTATCATAATGTAAATTTTATTCTTGAAAGTATTTTATTGATCACCCTATCAAAATTCTCTGCCACAAAAATAAGTAAATTAATGAAAACACATTTTATTTAATTTCCAGTGGCTATAAGGATCTAAATGCTAAAGAGTTTCTTCTAATTAGGTTATTATTCTACTTTTTATATGTAGGTGATTTTGATAAGTAATTTCAAATTTAAAACATATGTTCTTGCAGGAAGTGAATTTCTTAATGAGATAGATGTGGCTTTTTAAAATTAGTTCATATATACATAGATGAACATTTTTCATTACTAGAGACCATTTATCAATTTTATTGCATTTTATGTAAGCATTTGAGAAAACTGTTCATATATATAACTAGGTGCAAACACAAGGAGCTTTATTATAGTCACTCCCTTCATTTCCTTTCACTTTTTACAAGCTACATACAAAACAAAAGCAATAATCAACAAAAATTAATTTAAATCACCTATCCACTGACAACCCCTTTAAGTCTTCCTTCAGCTTTAAGGAAAGCAAAGAACTGGAACCACCTGAGTTGCAAAAGCCTTTGTTACCAATCACTGCAGCCATTCACTTTCTCAATACCAGCACCAGTATTCTCAAGTGTTCCCTTGGTTGCCCCCTAGAAGCAAGCAAGCAACCTGGGGTGTTTACTGTCCACCCCAGGACAATGCACATAGTAAGATCTAGAATTGGTGAGACTGAGGCCTTTCCTTAACACAGTGTGAAAGTGAAAGAGTAGAAGGGGAAGTCGGAAAAGAGAACCTGCAGACCACTGGCATATTCTCAGGCAGATCAATTTTAGGAAAGGAAACATATGGAAATTGAGAATCCAGAATCGTTGTTCCTGTTACTCCTTGGAAGGCCAGGAAAATATTGCCCCAGGTTGAAAACAGGTGGGATAGGTGAAAGGGGTAACACCCTGGTCTTGAGATAAATAAATGCTAACTGCAGAATGTTGAGGCACAGATGCCTAGCTGAGGTGGCAATGACATTCAAAGGATATTTGTGGAACTATTTATCATTCCAGAGATTCCCAGAAATATTTGGCAATAAAAAATGGATTTCTTGCAGTCGATGTGATGGGATCCCAGAGTGTTTGAGCATGTAATTGAAATAGCATCTGATTTTTAAATAGCAGGAAAAAGCTGTTCCCCTTATTCTCTCAATTACCCAAAAGCAACGTGGAGAAGAAAAACAAAATGGCAAACTATCGTCGATAAAACCTCAAGATATCCATTACTCTTAACATATTATATGAACAACAAGATATCTGTAACTCTGAACACAATATAAGTGTGGCTACCATATGCAATGAAGATAAAATTGGGGTGTAGGAAGATAACAAGGCAAGATGCATGTGGCTGCAAATAAGAAGAAAATAGGTAAAGAAAGCATCTTGGAATATACTTAAGAAATATGCAAAAGAAGAAAAACATTGAAAGGTACACCATATTCTTAAATAGAAAAACAACATGTTAATTGCAGCACTTTCATAATCTATGTTTTTATACAATCCCAATGAAACTACCAATAGGGTTTAAAATTAGGCAAGCTGACCATAATGTTCCTATAGGAGAACACAGAATCAAAAATAATCAAGATTATAAAAAGGGAATGAGGAAGAAATGCTCTAGGAGATATTTAACCATATTATAAAAGCTAGAGTAATTAAAACAGTGTGGTGCTAATACATGAATAGACATATCAGTGAAACAGATTAGAAAGTCCAGAAACAAACCAAAAAAAATTTTTTTAAACCATACAGGAATTATAATAAAGGCTAATTTTCAAATTGGTGGAGAAAATATGGATTATTCAATGAATGGTGTTGGGACATCTGGGCAGCAAAGCATTAAAGAAGAAACATTTGGCTTAATACTTTATATTATATAATAGGAAAAATTCCAAATTGAGCAAATATTTAAATTTTAAAACCAAAACCATAAAAGCACTAGGAAAAAAAATGGAGGAATATTTTTATCATCTCAAAGTTGGAAAGGCCTTTCTACAGGTGAAGAAAACCGCTGAAGTCACAAAAGAAAATACTGATAAACTCAACTCTGTAAAAATAATACATACACGGAAAAGTCACTATTATACCAAAAGATAAATGACAAACCTGGAGAAGTATTTCCAACTCACATTATATTCAAAAGCCTAATTTCTTTCTTGTATAAGAAACAAAAACGACAGCCAAAGAAAACAAGCGTGAACAAAAGATATCAAAAGACAATTCACAGAAAGGAAAAAAATCAAACAATTCTAAAAATTAAGAGGTATTCGACCTCAGTCACAGTAAGGAGAACGCTAATCAAAACTACAAGCTCTGAGTTTTCACCAGTCACGTTGGCAATGGGCAAAAAGTTTGAGAACTCACCGGAGTGCTCTGGTGGTCTTTGAGCAGCTGTAATCCGACTCCGGGCCCATCCTTCCATACTCTGGGATGCTGGAGCTGTGGCTGCTCACCGTGTCGCCGCTTTGCCATCTGGCGCCCGCATAGGTTCTACCAATAGAGGTACTGGTGGGGAGCAAGGAGGCTGAAAAAGGAAGAAAGGATGTGCTTCGCCCTCTCAACATCCTGCTCTGACCCACATTACCCCATCAACTTTTTTCACCTGTGGAGTCAGTGCTTAACCACTGCAGCAGCTGATTCCAGTTTGCAGTTTTTCCACTACTTGAAGAGTCAGCCTGACCTTTCCCCTTTCGGTGAACCATCGCTAACCGATTAGTGCTCCCTCCTCGAAGTCTGGTCCGGGTCCACAGTGTCCCTCCTCCAAGCTCACAGCACCAACGGAATAAAATCCTCCTGTAAAGAGGTCTGCATTTCAATACTGTAAGTTTCCCTCCTCTAAGCTTCTAAGTTTTATTTCAGCCTCTTCATTTGCTCCTCCAGCCTTAGAGATGGCGACTGCTTTTTGCAATTGCTACCTCCCTGGTACCTCGGTATTCTCTTCTTAACAATTTTGTACGGAGGTAACAGTTCTTCACATGAAACTCTGTTTCCGTCATTGGTATGGCATATGATTGGATCTTAACTGGTACAGTAGCCAAAGTTGTGGAGACATAGGCAGTCTCATACGTTATTGGCGTTAACTGATGCATACACACATACACACACACATACACACAGAAAGCTGACAATTTACCATTAATTTCACGTTTAGGAATTTATCACAAACTTACTCATTTGTGTGTGAAATACTGTGTATAAAAGGAAGTTTATTGTAGCTTTGTTCATAAAAGCAAAAGATTGGAGGGGAAGCTAAAAGTTGATCAATAAGGGAATGTTAAATAAATTACAATGTATTCATTAGTGAAACACTTTGCAGAAATTAAAATTTTTTTTTTATTTTACATATTGCCAGTTTATTTCTTTGTTCCAGTTTGACAGTATCAACATAATTGATTCTGAAACTGATATGATAGGTACTCAACAGTAATTTTTCTTTCAGTTGTTCTGGTTAGCACAGAGGAGGTTCTTTGTTGATGCCTTCCTAACAACAGCTTATATCTGGAATTTATGTTTTTTATACCATTTATATACAGTTATAAAGATTTAAAGTAAATGTTGGCAGCCGAAGACACATTTTTTTCCCTTCCTTCTGTCACTTACCTGCACAATTCAAGATACCTAACTGATCAAGGATTGTGTGATATAAAGGTAACAAAGCACAAAGGAGCCTATCTTTCTTGCCAAGGTGAGATGAAAGTATTCTAGGGAGATTTCCAGTTAATAACCTCTTGTTTTGGACATAATCAGTACTTTCTCTTTAAGAATGTGTTTTCAGTAGCTTGCTGGAAATAATGAGTTCACATTTCAGGCAAGAAATATATTGTCAAATGTTTGCCTTGATATCACTTGCAGGCCCTTGATATGAATCCCAGGCCAGACTAGCTGGAATCTGGATGGTTTCTAGCACAAGCGAGGATTAAAAATAAATTTTAAAAAGCTCTTTGCTGTACCAATATGGAATGATCTCCAAGATACTGGTAAGTGCAAAAAGAAAAGTGTGAAACAGTGTGTTTTTATGCTTCTGCTTGCATTTTTTAAGTTTAAAAGTATACATGTTTGTGTAGATTACTTCTGGAAGGACATACAAGAAACTGGATACCTAAGGAAGAGGGATGAGAGAGACATTTAAATTTGCTATATACCCTTTTGCACCTCTTAAATTTTGTAATATATACATGTATTACCTATACTAAAGAAAAAGGTAATGCAAAAAATCATTAAACTATCAAACGGGAGAGGGAAAAGAAATGCAGAGGATTTTATGGTTCAAAATTGCAAACTGTGCAAAAATGTTTACTCTCTCTCTCCCAAGGCCACATTAAAAAGATGTTAAAAGAACAAAAATGACACAAATTCACAACAATGAAGAGAACAGGAGGGAAGCTATTAGCAAGTGAAATATTTCTAAACATTTCTGGAAAAGGAAAAAGCAAATGAGAGGTTCTGAATCTGGGCAAAGGAAACCTGGAATATATGAGGAAGGAGAAGGGAGCTACAGAGCATAGGAGAGTCTACCCAGGAGAGTCTAGAAAAATGCCAGCCTGACTTCAAGACTCTGAGAACCACAGAACTAAAGCCTGAAAACGGTTAACAGCATCACCCCCAACTATCTCTTCCATATGGTTTGACCAGAATACTAGGCAGATAAGTATTTGGCCAAAAATCAATACATAAACAATGGGCACTTTTCTAAAAGAAACTGACCAAAATAGAACAAAGGGAGCTAGTCATGGCCCTGGGGTCCCAAAGGTCTGGAAGCCCTTTAGCATCCTACTTAAGGATCCCCAGGCTAATGACTGTCTTCCCACTCACTCACCCGAAAAAAGAAAGTCCACCAGTGAACACACACACACACACACACACACACACACAAACAACTTTTTCTATGATCTTAATTTTAACTATGATGCATAAAAAGTATTATTATGTACTTGGAAAAGAATGCAGCATGAAAATAAAGATTGAGATAATGAAGGAGAAAAGCAACACTGGAGGCAGCACAGATTATTTAGGGAGCAGAAGAGAACTTAAAAAGGAAACTCAAATATTCTCAGACATTATAATCTCATAGAATGAGAATGGGGGCATTGGTTCCCAACCCCCAGAGTTCCCCATGTGAAGTCCAAATCTGACCCCTGAATGCAGAGGGCAAGGAGAGACTGAAGAAAGAGGCAGACCACTCCAAGTTGGTAGGTGGCAGATTTAATAAGCAAGAGAATTTACATAGAGGCTTGTCTTTGGTGTCCACAAGATGAGTAGATCTCCACACCTGCCCACCAGAATCTTGAAAGTTTATATAGAGGCCTTAACAGGGTTCATTTGCATATGTAGTCCAAATGCTCTCAGCAACACATTGCTCTCTCCAGGCGCCATCCTTGAAAATGACTCCTAGTATGGGAAGGAGGGCTGAAGGTATTTACATTCCAAAGGCAAGGGAGAGGTAAGAAGCCTCCAATTGCCCGGGGCCAGCTACTGGATCAAATGGTGGTCACATCCTCTCGATGACCTCCTCCAACAGGGGTGTTATGGAAAAGGAGCAATCAGAGAACCCAAAAAAAAAGCACTTAGAAATAAAAATACATAATTGCCAAATTTAAAAATATTAACAAAAAATTTGAATATAAAATAAAGAAACTGTCTCTGAAAATAGAATCTAAACACAAGGAGACAGAAAGCAAAGTCATAAAAACATCAACCCAGAAGTTCCAATATCCAGCCAATGTGAATTCTAGAAAGATAAAATGCAGAGTGGGTAATTATTAAAGAAATAATGTAAGAAATTCCCAGAATTAGGTAAACAACTTTCCAGACTAAAATGGTGCACTAATTGTGCAATAAAATAAACGAATAGAAAAATACCTACATCCAGTCCCACATTCTTGAAATTTTAGAACACCAAGTGTCAAGAGACTATCCTAAAATTTCCTGAAAGGAAAAAACAGTTCGCTCAATAATGAGAAGCAAATTGACATCAAACTTGGCAAATCAACATGTATTTTAAAACTTAAACCCTCCAAAGTAATAAAGCAAAAATTATTTTCAATTTAGAATTTGATAGTCAATCTATCAATTCAGTATGAGAAAACAATAATGACTTTTTTTTCAGACATGTAGAGACCCAGGGCATTTATCTCCCTTGTATCATACTCTTTCTTGGGAAATTACCTTAAGACATGCTCCAACAACTTTAAGATGTAAACCAAAAAAACAAAAGGTATGCAATCAAAAAACTGGGACTCCAGCCTAGGAGAGTAACAAGAGTAGGAAGATGCAAAATGACATCTCCTCAGCCAACCTAGAGGGTAATCAGCCCAGATGAGAAAAAAAGGATAGTTGGCTCCAAAAAAAGAGGTATCAATAGATCGGCGTGGGGTGGTAATGATAAAAAGATACCTTTGGTTTGACAGTATCATTACTGCTGCAAAGACAGACAATATAAGAAAAAAGGCAATTAGAAATTCAAAAAAAAAAAAAGCTAGAAGGGAAATATAATCATAGCATATAATTTGGCTCTGCAGTGAACAATATTCACAAAATCATAATCATATAAACACTCCTGAGTTTCAGCTTTTGGAATCAATCTGTAGGCAAAGCTCATAACTTTTATTATGTTAATAGATTAGAAGTACTATTAAAATTTAGTAACCTAAAAATGCAGAAGAGAGAGGGAAGTGAAAAGGGGAGGAGGGAAGTAAAAGGAAGTGTAGGGATATTAATGTTTTCATCCAGTAAAATGTAAAGTGAGGAGTAAAGAGATAACTAGGTATAAGAGTGTCTATGATGACTAGAATTTCTAAAGTAAATGTTACAGAGTAGTCAATAGACTAACTAACATGGTGATGTACCTTCACTTGGGGGAAGTGGTCAATATGCGCTGACTCTACTTCTATCATTAAAGGATGTCTATACCTCTGGGACAGCATTAAACACACCAACATTCCATTTTAGGGGTCCCAGAAGGAGAAGAGAAAAAGAAAGGTACTGAGAAAATACTTGAAGGGATTATAGTTGAAAACTTCGCTAATATGGGAAAGTAAATAGTTAATCAAGTCCAGGAAGCACAGAGAGTCCCATACAGGATAAATCCAAGGAGAAACACGCCAAGACACATATTAATCAAACTATCAAAATTAAATACAAAGAACAAATATTAAAAGCAGCAAAGGAAAAACAACAAATAACATACAAGGAAATCCCAATAAGGTTGACAGCTGATCTTTCAGCAGAAACTCTGCAAGCCAGAAGGGAGTGGCAGGACATTTAAAGTGATGAAAAGGAAAACCTACAACCAAGATTTCTCTACCCAGCAAGGATCTCATTCAGATTTGACAGAGAAATTATAACATTTACAGAAAGCAAAAGCTAAGAGAATTCAGGACCACCCACCAGCTATACAAAAATTCTAAAGGAACTTCTCTAGGCAGTAAACACAAGACAAGGAAAAGACCTACAATAACAAATCCTAAACAATTAAGAAAATAGTAATAGAAACATACATATTGATAACTCCCTTAAATGTAAATGGATTAAATACTCCAACCAAAAGTTATAGACTGGCTGAATGGATACAAAACAAAACCTGTAAATATGCTGTCTAAAAGAGACCCATTTCAGACCTAGGAACACATACAGACTGAAAGTGAGGAGATGGAAGAAGATATCCCATGAAAATGGAAATCAAAAGAGAGTTGGAGTAGCAATTCTCATATCTGACAAAATAGACTTTAAAATAAAGACTATTACAAGAGACAAAGAAGGACACTACATAATGATCAAGGGATCAATCCAAGAAGAAGATATAACAATTGTAAATATTTATGCACCCAACATAGGAACACCTCAATACATAAGGCAAATACTAACAGACATAAAAGGGGAAATCGACAGTAACACAGTCATAGTAGGGAAATTTAACACCCCACTTTCACCAATGGACAGATCATCCAAAATGAAAATGAATAAGGAAACACAAGCTTTAAATGATACATTAAAAAAGATGGACTTAATTGATATTTACAGGATATTCCATCCAAAAACAACAAAATACACTTTCTTCTCAAGTGCTTATGGAACATTACCCAGGATACATCATGTCTTGGGTCACAAATCAAGCCTTGGTAAATTTAAGAAAATTGAAATCATATCAAGTACCTTTTCTGACCACAATGCTATGAGACTAGATACCAATTACAGGAAAAAATCTGTAAAAAATACAAACACATGGAGGCTAAACAATACACTACTTAATAACCAAGAGATCACTGAAGAAATCAAAGAGGAAATCAAAAAATACCTAGAAATAAATGACAATGAAAACATGATGACCCAAAACCTATGGGATGCAGCAAAAGCAGTTCTAAGAGGGAAGTTTATAGCAATACAATCCTACCTTAAGAAACAAGAAACATCTCAAATAAACAACCTAAACTTACACCTAAAGCAATTAGAGAAAGAAGAACAAAGAAAGCTCAAAGTTACCAGAAGGAAAGAAATCATACAGGTCAGGTCAAAAATAAATGAAAAAAGAAATGAAGGAAACAGTACCAAAGATCAATAAAACTAAAAGCTGGTTCTTTGAGAAAATAAACAAAATTGATAAACCATTTGCCAGACTCATCAAGACAAAATGGGGGAAGACTCAAATGAACAGAATTAGAAATGAAAAAGGAGAGGTAACAACTGACACTGCAGAAATACAGAGGATCATGGGAGATTACTACAATCAACTATACACCAATAAAATGAACAACCTGGAAGAAATGAACCAATTCTTAGAAAAGCACAACGTTCCGAGACTGAATCAGGAAGAGAAAGGAAATATGAACAGACCAATCACAAGCACTGAAATTGAAACTGTGATTAAAAATCTTCTCACAAACAAAAGCCCAGGATCAGATGGCTTCACAGGCAAACGCTAGCAAACATTTACAGAAGAGCTAGCACCTATCCTTCTCAAACTCTTCCAAAATATAGCAGAGGAAGGAACACTCCCAAGCTCATTCTATGAGGCCACCATCACCCTGATACCAAAACCAGACAAAGATGTCACAAAGAAAGAAAATTACAGGGCAATATCACTGATGACATAGATGCAAAAATCCTCAACAAAATACTAGCAAACAGAATCCAAGAGCACATTAAAAGAATCATACACCATGATCAAGTGGGTTTTATCCCAGGAATGCAAGGATTCTTCAATATACGCAAATCAATCAATGTGATAAACCATATAAACAAAATGAAGGAGAAAAACCATATGATCATCTCAATAGATGCAGAGAAAGTTTTCAACAAAAGTAGGCATAGAGGGAACTTTCCTCAACATAATAAAGGCCATATATGACAAATCCACAGCCAACATCGTCCTCAATGGTGAATAACTGAAACCATTTCCACTAAGATCAGGAACAAGACAAGGTTGCCCACTCTCACCAAAATTATTCAACATAGTTTTGGAAGTTTTAGCCACAGCAATCAGAGAAGAAAAAGAAATAAAAGGAATCCATATTGGAAAAGAAGAAGTAAAGCTGTCACTGTTTGCAGAAGACATGATACTATACATAGTGGATCCTAAAGATGCTACCAGAAAACTGCTAGAGCTAATCAATGAGTTTGGTAAAGTAGCAGGATACAAAATTAATGCACAGAAATCTCTTGCATTCCTATACACTAATGTTGAAAATTCTGAAAGAGAAATTAAGGAAACACTCCCATTTACCATTGCAACAAAAAGAATAAAATATCTAGGAATAAACCTACCTAAGGAGACTAAAGACCTGTATGCAGATAGTTATAAGACACTGATGAAAGAAATTAAAGATGATACAAATAGATGGAGAGATATACCATGTTCTTGGATTGGAAGAATCAACATTGTGAAAATGACTCTACTACCCAAAGCAAGCTACAGATTCAATGCAATCCCTATCAAATTACCACTGGCATTTTTCACAGAACTAGAACAAAACATTTCACAATTTGTATGGAAACACAGAAGACCCTGAATAGCCAAAGCAATCTTGAGAAAGAAAAACAGAGTTGGAGGAATCAGGCTCCCAGACTCCAGACTATACTACAAAACTACAGTAATCAAGACAGTATGGTACTGGCACAAAAACAGAAATAGAGATCAATGGAACAGGATAGAAAGTCGAGAGATAAACCCACGCATATATGGTCACCTTATCTTTGATAAAGGAGGCAAGAATATCCAATGGAGAAAAGACAGCTTCTTCAATAAGTGGTGCTGGGAAAACTGGACAGCTACGTGTAAAAGAATGAAATTAGAACACTCCCTAACACCATACACAAAAATAAGCTCAAAATGGATTAAAGACCTAAATGTAAGGCCAGACACTATAAAACTCTTAGAGGAAAACATAGGCAGAACACTCTATGACATAAATCACAGCAAGATCCTTTTTGACCCACCTCCTAGAGGAATGGAAATAAAAACAAAAATAAACAAATGGGGGCTTCCCTGGTGGCGCAGTGGTTGAGAGTCCGCCTGCCGATGCAGGGGACACAGGTTCGTGCCCCAGTCTGGGAAGATCCCACATACTGCAGAGCGGCTGGGCCCGTGAGCCATGGCCGCTGAGCCTGCGCGTCCGAAGTCTGTGCTCCAAAACGGGAGAGGCCACAGCAGTGAGGGGCCCACGTACTTCAAAAAAAAATAAAAATTAAATAAAAATTAAATAAACAAATGGGACCTAATGAAACTTTAAAGCTTTTGCACAGCAGAGGAAACCATAAACAAGACCAAAAGACAACCCTCAGAATGGGAGAAAATATTTGCAAATGAAGCAACGGACAAAGGATTAATCTTCCGAATTTACAAGCAGCTAATGCAGCTCAATATCAAAAAAACAAACAACCCAATCCAAAAATAGGCAGAAGACCTAAATAGACATTTCTCCAAAGAAGATATACAGATTGCCAACAAACAGATGAAAGAATGCTCAACATCATTAATCATTAGAGAAATGCAAATCAAAACTACAATGAGATGTCATCTCACACGGGCCAGAATGTCCATCATCAAAAAATCTACAAATAATAAATGCTGGAGAGGGTGTGGAGAAAAGGGAACCCTCTTGCACTGTTGGTGGGAATGTAAATTGATATAGCCAATATGGAGAATAGTATGGAGGTTCCTTAAAGATCTAAAATTAGGACTACCATTTGACCCAGCAGTCCCACTCCTGGGCATATACCCTGAGAAAACCATAATTCAAAAAGAGTCATGTACCGCAATGTTCATTGCTGCTCTATTTACAATAGCCAGGACATGGAAGCAACCTAAGTGTCCATTGACAGATGAATGGATAAAGAAGATGTGGCACATATATACAATGGAATATTACTCAGCCATAAAAAGAAATGAAATTGAGTTATTTGTAGTGAGGTGGATCGACCTAGAGTCTGTCATACAGAGTGAAGTAAGAGAAAAACAAATACCATATGCTAACACATATATATGGAATCTAAAAAAAAAAACATAGTCATGAAGAACCTAGGGGCAAGTCGGGAATAAAGACAGAGACCTACTAGAGAATGGACTTGAGGATATGGGGAGGGGAAAGGGTAAGCTGTGACAAAGTGAGAGAGTGGCATGGACATATATACTCTACCAAATGTGAAAGAGATAGCTAATGGGAAATAGCCGCACAGTACGGGGAGATCAGCTCAGTGCTTTGTGACCACCTAGAGGGGTGGGATAGGGAGGGTGCGAGGGAGGGAGACACAAGAGGGAAGAGATATGGGAACATATGTATGTATATAACTGATTCACTTTGTTATAAAGCAGAAACTAATACACCATTGTAAAGTATTGTATTCCAATAAAGATGTTTAAAAAAATAAATAAATAATAAAAATTTTTTAAAAAGGAGGTCTATAGATAATGTCTAAAACTTACAAAGTAAGAAATAGCAACGTGAGACTTTTAGAGAAATGGAGGCTACCTCCGTAAAAACATAAATAATTGGAAAATTTCAAAGTGATTGCCTATGTGGAGTGGGACTGGGGGTAGAATGGTGAGGCAAGAGACTTGCTTTTCTTTAAAACTCTTCATCTTTAAAGCTATTTTCTTTAAAACTATTTCATCTTTTAATTGTGAGCATATATTAGTTGGATAAAATGCATATATATCCATTAAATTTTGAAGGTAGTGTTACTTCACATATTTGTAAGGTTTTGGACATCAGGGTTTCATATAGATGGGGGAAATGTGAATAGGACCAGTAAATATCTTATGAGATCATTTAAACCGAACTAATAATCTTTAGTTTTCTAGTTTAGTTTTTCAACCATTTTCTTCAAGGATCTCAATGAAAAGAATGGAGCATTTGAAAACTCTACGAAATTTCCTAGCAACTCACAAATAAAGCTGTTCCTTGAATTCCCAAAATGTTAGTGGGTTAAGATAGGAAAAAAAACACTGAATAAGACATGAGACCTGGATTTAGACCCCACTTCTGAATCTGACTCGCCATATGGCTTTTAGAAAAGCCATCCTCCTACCTTAACCTTGGTAAACTCCTCTGCAAAGTGAGAAGATCGCTCTAGATTATTGGATCTCAAAGGAGGTGCTGTACTGTGGGCAAGTGGATAAAAGAGTGAAGGATTTCCCGAAAAATTCAAAACGCATTCCAGTTTGCATTGTTCTCATTCTTAGTATTTCCTCGTAGGCACATCATATCCTTTTACTCATCTGTAACTTACAAAGCCTTTTTTGTATTGGGTGTGCAGGACACATTTACAGTGGGGATTCCCACCACAGTAATCTCCTGTAGGCAGCTGATTATCTCCTCTGTACTACAAATGTCAGAGAAAGCAACCCACTGTCAGTATCCCCTCATGTCTTGTACTGATGCCTCTAGGAACTGCTACATTTCTCTCGCCCTCCTTTAAGTGTCCCTGTGTTTTTCATAGTGGATAGAGCTGAAATGGCACTAGGCATCTTCCACACTAATATTCACCATCATCATTCTTCCTTTTTTGTTCTTTATTGCCATTCTCTTTTCTTTCTCTCACTCTTCTGTTGCTTCCTACAGCTTGACCCTAGTTCAACTCCTACTGGGTGCCACTGACTGAAGGTCATTCTGCCCTTGACACCAAGTGTGTATAATTCTATACTCCCTCCTGCAAAAACTAGGAGAGTGGCTGCTTCTAGTGTTTTTCTATCTCCTACAAGGTCTCTCTTTGGTTGACTCATCCTGGGTCCCCTTCCTCAGTCCTAGGACCTCCTCCAGACATTGACCTCCCGCATCCTTTCAAGTGAGGCCACAGCACACACTATTTACCTCTCAGCAAAAGCCACATTTAACTTTCTGTCAGAGAAAATACAGACTTATTTTTTTTAATAATTTTTTTATTTTTATTTATTTATTTTTGACTGCGTTTATTTATTTTTGACTGCGTTTGCTGTGCGCGGGCTTCCTCCACTTGCGGCGAGCAGGGGCTACTCTTCATTTTGGTGTGCAGGCTTCTCATTGCAGTGTCTTCTCTTGTTGCGGAGCATGGGCTCTAGGGGTGCGGGCTTCAGTAGTTGAAGCACATGGGCTTAGTAGTTGTGGCTCACGGGCTCCAGAGCGCAGGCTCAGTAGTTGTGATGCACAAGATTAGTTGCTCCGTGGCATGTAGGATCTTCCTGGACCAGGGCTTGAACCCATGTCCCCTGCAATGGCAGGCGGATTCTTAACCACTGTGCCACCGAGGAAGCCCTACAGGCTTATTATTGATGAACACCCTAGATCCGAATCCTAATCCCAAACATTCTCCCAATGCTGTATTTTCTCTTTCTTCAAGCATAAGGCCCCTATACCATCCTGGGTACAATTTTGAACTGACAATACATAAAATGCCACTATAAGCTGGTGCTCCTGAAGTGCTTTTAGTCCACTGAACTCAACATCCCAAGAGAAAGAATACTACTGAAGCCTTTCTCTTGATGCACAGAAACAGAATCAAAAGATGTTCTGAAAAAAAAGTAAAAGATGTTCTGGGCTTACTTTTTTTCTTTTAACTAAATAGCAAGTATGGATAAACTCACCTCTATTCAGAAGAAAGAGAAAAAGATAAAGGAAAAAATAAGTTCTAAGAAAAATATTGAACACAAAAGAAGGAATAAAAACATAAACAGACACTTCTAAACATTTGCCCCAGAATACATTAAACTATTTGATAACAGCTTATTTGCCCTCTGGTAGAAACAAGAGAAAATTAGGTCCCTGGCTTGATGGAAGACAATCTTTAAACCTTCCCAGGTTTTCTTCTCTTTTTATTCAAGTGGAGACCTCAACTTCCTTTGTTGTCCTAATTATAAACTTTTATGATTAATAATATCCTTTCCTACACCCTACACTTTTATCCCTTTAACTCAAGGAAAAAGTCTAGATCAGTGCTGTCCAATACAGTAGCCACTAGCCACATGTGGCTATTTAAATTTAAATCAATTAAAATTAAATAAAATGTAGAACGCAATTCCTCAGTCACCCTAGCCACATTTCAGGGACTCAGTAACTACATGTGTCTAGTCGCTACCATATTGGACAGCACAAATTAGAATATTCCCATCATGGCAGAAAGTTCTACTGGACAGTGCTGGTTTAGGGGAATTCTCATTTCAGTCAAGGCTGATTAAAGTCCCTTTGTAATAATGGTATAGAAAGGTAACATCGCCACAGAGGATTTAAAAAACTCGGAACCATAATGGCTTGCCCTTTTAGATGAGGTTAAAACTCTCAGTGCTATAAAGCAAGATGCAAGCAGTCCACATATGAAAGGTTGGAGCACTGACTTGGATGTATGTGTTTATGGGCACTGTGAGATGGAACAGGAAGAGGATTATTGAAATATTACTGATAAATAATAAGTCTGGCATATATAAGCTGAAAGGACAGTACTCATGTTACCGACCAAGGTTCTTGGCCTGCTTAATCAATAGAAATTTATCAGAGGACAGACAGGGAATTCCGGCAAGGCTTTATTGGGACTTGTGCTGTAGCACGAGGGAGCGAAAACAAGTACCAGGTTTCCTTGCTTGCTCCCTGAGTAGGGGGCAAGCTGGTTCCTTTTATGGGGTGAGGGTCGGGGTGGGTCTAGGGGTTGGGCCAGAGGCGTGGCTTAGGAGGTGTGCCCACCCCCTTGGTGGTGCTGTGTGCAGGGGGCTATGTGCACGCACAGTACCCTGCTTTTGCTCCTGGCTCCTCAGAAGTGGCAGTTGCGTTTTTGTATTTTGTTGTTCATAATTTGCCCCGACTGCACATGCATGCAGTTATTTTTAGTCCCTTATAGTTTCTTTGTATTTCGTTGCTCAAGGAGATGTTTGTCCAGGTACAAGCACTGCAGCAAAGGGTCCCACGTCCCAGGTCCCAGCCTGTCTCACTCAGAGGCAGGGTGGAAAGGCAGTATGGACTGACCACTGTAGGAATACAGTACATCGTACAGTACTAAATTCCCTAAGCCAGTTTTTTTGAGATCATCCCTGGACTCAGAGAGTGACAGCTATGAAAGGGTGAAGAGCAGAGGGGGATTGGAGTAGGATATTGTAAGACCAGCATTCTGTTTCCACTATAGAAACTCACCAGCCCCAGGGCCACTGTGTATGGTGTACAGGCTGTTCACTACACATGGGTGTCTAGCTGAGGGAGGGAGTGGGGGCTGTTATCTCCCCACACTCCACTCACCAAGCCGTTCACCCAGCATAGAGTTAATCCCCCATTCACACAGAAATACCACATGGACTAGCAGCAGTCCAGACGAGCCCTGTGAGTTGTTTTTTCATTCCTCTTCTTTAGGATCTCCGTTGTATCTTCTGTCAATGAATGTGATAGGCTGAATAGCCTGTCTCTGTATGTCCTAATCCCTGAAACCTGTGAATATGTTACCTTTACAGATAAGGATGTTGAGATGGATAGATTATGCTGGTATCCAGGTGGGCTCGATATAATGACAAGGGTCCTTCTAAGAGGAAGGCAGGAGGTCAGAGAGAAGAGAAAATGCTATGCCATTGCCTTTGGAGTTGGAAGAAGGAGCCACAAGCCAAGGAATGTAGGCAGCCTCTAGGTGCTAGAAAAGGCAAGGGAATCAATTCACCCCTAGAATCTCTAGAAAGAACACAGCCCTGTGGACACACCCATTTTAGACTTCTGACCTCCAGAGCTGTGAGATATTAAATTTGTGTTGGTGCTGTGTTAAGCCAATAGATTTGTGATAATTTGTTACAGCAGTGATAGAAAACCAATACAATAAGGATGCAGGATTATGTCTAAAGTCCTTTTCAATGTAAAACATAAATTCTATAATTTTGATTCCTTCTGAGAAAAGCACAACATATAGATCGCCTTTCACTTAAGAAGAAATGTTCATTCATTGATGTTAATGAAGAAGAGAGAGGAAAAGAAGTCCAGTGTCCACTCTGCAACACTCCAGGGTATAAAGGCAAAAATTCCTCAGAGTCTGAGACACAATGCTGGTGAGGTGTCATCTCCAGTGGGCATGCTCAGGACTGCTGCTGTGGGACAGGGTCGCAGCCCCAGGACGGCAGCTGGGGCTTGGTGAACACTCCACCGTGAACCCCATACATTGGCGCCCCCCCCAACACAGGAATCAGAACTGAAAGTCCACCTTCAGTGGTGGACCTTAACAATGATAGACATTGTTAATCTCTTCTGGTGACATCACAAATTCCCACATGTTCACATCTCCAGTGTCTCCCACCAAGGACTGGTTCTTATCAAAGACCACTTCCCCCAAAAAAGATATCTGCTTCTGCCCCAGAATGATGCTTGCCTCTGTCCCCATAAAGTGCCCCTTCTCCAGACTCCTCCTCAGCATGGGCTTCCCATCCACCCAGAGCTCAACAATTCCCAAAGCTACTCTCAACTCCCAGATGTGCAGCAAAGCAAGAATGGCCTGGAGACCCAGAAGAGGGCTGCCACCCCACTCAATGAGTGCCATAGACATCACTCTTTCGCTTATGAGGGAGTCTTATTAGCTTGGGCCCAGGCATCACAAAAAGAGGCTGCACCCCCAGGCAGGCAGTGTAGACCTGGATTAACTGATGAAGACCATTGGTTTCTTTATCTGTGCTTATCTGGTTACATACGATTTCTCTCTCTCTCTCTCTCTTTCTCTCCCCCCCGCCTCTGGAAAACACAAAAGCCTTTTGTGCCTATGTCTGTGGAAGAAAAAAAAAGGAAAAAATAAGAAATTATCAAAAAAAAAGTTGAATTGTATTATATATATTATTATATTTATCAAGGAAAATATTGGAAATTTTACTCTGCCTCTTCTCCCCAATTCTGTGTATTCTCAGCTCCGTTCACCCTCTCCTGAGCCCACACAAAGTTTTTCAAAGTCACAGCCCAGTAGACCAGAGCTCAGGCATAGGCTGGAGCTGCAAACAGACTGCTGGGCAGTGGCCCAGGGGGCTGATAAGATCAAGGAAACTGAGAGCTTTGCCAGCTTCACTCTTCCTGTTGTTCTGGATGGTGAGGATGTTAGTGGCTGAGTTCTTAGGACCTATATGTCTTAGACAACCTCAACTCCAGATATTAGCTAATGTGTGAAACATTTTCCAAAACTACCTCTGAAGGCTTTGTTCTGGGGCAAAGGGAACAGGATCATTCCCAAGTTGGGAAAATGACGAGCAATTTATTAGAGATCTCAGGCATTCCTGCAGCTTCAAATCTCTATAGTCATGCTTGAAAACTTGGGAAAAATTCATTCTTTCTACCAGTTTAAGGAAATTATTCAAAATATGAAAAGTTTTTCTTAACACCAGTATTATTTAGAGAGTTAAACACTTAGAAATAGACCAAATATTCATTCTGCTCACTGATTCAAGCCAGAAAACTCTCAATTGCTTTGTGTTTCTAAACTCCAGTTAACATTCCCCCTTAAGCACTACTCAGATCTACCTGGGTCTCTCCAACATGACTGCCTTAGACCTACGCCAGCTGCCATCACCTCCCACCTGGATTTCCAACAACCCTCTTATTATCCTCACAGCTATTCTCATCCCCCTCCAAAGCAGTCTTCACAAAGGAGCTGGAACAATCATTCTAAAACAAAAACATCAACTCTCACAATTAAAACATATTATTAGCTCCTTGTATTTTAATTTTCCAGTCATAATAGAAAAATAAGGCAAGAAAAAATGAGCTTGGAATGGGTGTTAAGTGAGCCAACCCCCTTTACTCTAAGAAGCTTAGCATGCATTAAAAGCTTCTCACCAATCAGAGCTCTCTTTAATCCTCTAGCTCCATTTCTCTCCACAACCCACCTTGAACCCCAGCATCCAAGGCCGGTTGGTCTTTCAGTTCTTAAAACATGCTGGTATCTCTCTCTTTTTTTTTTAAAGGAACATTTATTTATTTATTTATTTATTTATTGGGGCTGAATTGGGTCTTCGTTGCTGTGCACGGGCTTCTTCTAGTTGCGGTGGGTGGGGTCTACTCTTCTTTGCAGTGCACGCTTTTCTCATTTTGGTGGATTCTCTTGTTGCTGAGCATGGGCTCCAGGCCCGCAGGCTTCAGTAGTTGTGGCACATGGGCTCAGTAGTTGTGGTTCACGGGCTCTAGAGCGCAGGCTCTGTAGTTGTGGAGCACGGGCTTAGCTGCTCTGCGGCATGTGGAATCTTCCCGGGTCAGGAATCAAACCCTTGTCCCCTGCATTGGCAGGTGAATTCTTAACCACTGCGCCACCAGGGAAGTCCACTGGTGTCTCTCTTAACCCAGATGTTTGCACACGTTGTTCATTCTGACCCACAACCTCATTTGACCAGCTAATGCTCGCTCTTTTTCCATTTTCAACTTAAATGAAACATCCTCCAAGAATGATTTCTGCACCTCCCAACCCTCAATAGGTGACTCTCCCAAATTTATCAGCTGTGTTGTCTTTGGCTGTTGACTTTTTCATGTTGTCCACTATGACAACATACTTGAAGATGGTGATAAGGCTCTGTCATGAGCACTATTATGTTCTCAGTGCCTAGTCCAGAGTCTGTCACATAGTTAGGGGTAGATCACTATTGAATAAATAATGCAGGGATACCCTCTGAGGTAGTAATTTGCTATTGTTCTTGCTGAATATATCCTATTCTAAGCAAGTAGCATAAAGCTTCCTCATGTCAGGGGAAGGTTCATAATGGCAAGCAACCAACCAACACTGCTGGAGATAGTCTCCTATTGAACATGTGTTCATCAAAACCCTGAGCTGTTGCAGAGCTTGTACTGGGAGCTGAGAGAGGTAGACACATGGAGGCATCCAAGGAGAATGAAGAGAACCCCAGGCTAGGAGAAGGGTAGAAACTTGCAGGTCTTGTGTGTATCAGGGATCCTGGCTCCACTATCTGCCAGCCCTCTGGGGAGGGAGCAGAGTCTTTGAGAAGATGGATGCAAAGTGTACATCTAGATCCTTAGGACTCCCAACCTAGACCAAGGTGCCTGTGATCTATTTGGCAGAAGTAGCAGAGCTGCAGACTTCGAGGATCCAGGCAAGCTTGAACAATAGGCATCTCTGCAGTACTCAGTGGACCTTCCTGACATTTGAGTGTTAATGTTAGACTCTTGGAACCTTTAGCTGACCTTGGGTCATTGGAAAGGGAGCCTCAATAATGACTAAGTTAGAGTGTTCAATAACTCTATGGGACATAAGCCCAGAGACTTTTTTTTTTTTTTGGCTGAGTTGGGTCTTTGTTGCTGCACGTGGGGGCTACTCTTCATTATGGTGCGCAGGCTTCTCATTGCGGTGGCTTCTCTGGTTGCAGAGCACGGGCTCTACATGCACAGGCTTCAGTAGTTGTGGCGCACGGGCTTAGTTGCTCCACGGCATGTGGGATCTTCCCGGCCCAGGGCTTGAACCCATGTCCCCTGCATTGGCAGGTGGATTCTTAACCACTGCGCCACCAGGGAAGCCCCCAGAGACTTATTTAACTTTATTTAAAGCAAATAGAGATGTGGCATTTCTTACTCACCTGAGTTTATTGAATAAGATTTATATTCCCTACATAAATGAATGGCTTGATGATTTATACTACATACACATGACAGATGAAAAAATAAGCAGTCATTCAAACTAACAGTGGCATACCCAGAGAGAAATAAGCCTCACAGTGACAAAGTTCTATACATGTTTATTACCTGGTTTTATTCTCTCTGGACACCATTATTTTAACCTAAAAATCTGAATCCATTCTGTCAAGCTCTCAATACAAGAATACCTGAAAGATCTTCATCAGAAATCTTCAGAGAAGTAGCAGATGGATCCATTGAGAGTGACTGAACTTTCATTCTGTAATGAGAACAATAAGTTTATTGGTTATAACTACTTGGCCTTTCAGGTTAGACCATGTGTAATGATTTGCCTCTTCTGGTTCACCTCACTGAAGAATAAAAGAACCCTTAATCCCTGAAAGATAATGAACTAGTGTCTGTTCTGGTCACATCTAGATGCTCTTTCTTGAGTCCCCTGATATTCCAAAACCCCATACAATTTGATCTACTTCTTTGTTCTGTTGACTTGATTATCAAGTCTCAGTATGTGCTTATGCACCTGCTCAAAATAAAGCCTGGGAGTGCTTGTTCTCTATTGATTTTTCTGAAACATCTGACCTTTCCCAGACCTCATTAATCTGGGAAAGAGAATCGAATCACATTAACTGAAAGCCCTTCGTGACCCTTTCCCTAACCCCAGTTACACTCAGTTATTTCTGAGGGTCCTAGTGGTGCTCATAGGAGTTTAGTCCCCTCTTGGACTTTTACTGTCTTTCACTATTCTGAAGCTCACAAAACCTCTCTCCCTCTCGCTGCAAACGCTGTCCTCTGTGAGAAGCTCTATATTTATTCCAGGGATGCTTGGGCTTCCAAAGCTGCCCTCACCAGGTACCAAGGCTGGGTGCTCTCTCTTCAGTCCTCAAGGCAGCAAAGTTTTGCTACCTTTCCCCATGAAGTAGGGAAAATTGGTATCTCCCCAGCTCAATAGAGAATCAAATCTACTTTCATTGTCCTCTCTATGTGTCTGAGTCTTTCAAACCTACAGCTTATTTGGTTTCTACTTATCACCCCAAATCTCCAAAATGCTCAAGAATGGATCAGTGGGGCCCAACAAGGAAAAGAGTCTAAGATACACACCTTAAGCTATCCTCCCATCTCCAGTGTTTCCCCAAATGTCCCAAACAAATACCATCTCTTCTCTGTAGGACCAAAAGTCCTTAGGCAAATTAATTCCTCCTGGTTCTGCCTCTATTTCATTAGACATGTCCTAATCCAATTTTACAGTCTCTGCTCTATAAGAAAGCTATAACTCACTCTAATTTTATAGTAGACCACTTGTTTTTATTTCCCGAGTCCCAACCATCTATCCCTGCCTATTTCTAAACCATAGACACAAAAGCAAGATGTCTTCTCTGACAACCAGGATCCCCTAAGATTTACATAAAGCTTTAGTTAAGATTTGCAGAGTGTGTGTGGTTTTCTATCATCTAATCTTCCTGTGGAAAATTCTAAAGCTATCAAATGGGCCTTTCTCTTGTCCTCTATACACAACCGGACAAAGTGAAGTGATCTAAAAATTACATCTCAGAGCCTCAAAACTTTCACTGTAAATTGATCACAAAATATTGACTCATTTATTTTAAAAAGTCATGTCCTGCTCATTATAACTTTTTCTCAAATATTCCCCTCCAGGAAAAAATGTGTTTGTCCTCAAATTCCGTTCAAAATTTCACCACCCTTGAATAGTTTCCTGACCCTCATTCCATCCACAATCTTCCCCTCCCTCATTTCAAAGGAAAAATAAATCACTCTATTAGTTCTTAACTCCTGTAGTTCATTCTTTATTAATCTGTTACAATACATATCTCATCGGAATATAGTTGTTTGTGTATGTTTTCGTCATCTGTGAGCTACAAAAACTGAGGCTACATCATCTTCATTCATTCATTTATTCAATCATTCATGTATTCAACATACATCTTGTTTCACTATGTGCCATTCACTGTATTAGCCCTCTAGCTCAAGAGATATTAAATGACTAGTTTTTGCCTGAGAAAAGAGGAAGAAATGTTCAAATGAGAAATAATTTCCCAAAGCCTCCAAAAAACGAATTTCCATTCTTTGGTTGCTTCTTTCTAGTACTTCTGCTGTGACACTTTAGGTTGTTCTGCCAGTCTATCATGCTTCTCATCACTTCAAATCCTTAGAGTACAAGACTACAAAAATAAAAACAAAACAAAAAAAAGATTTATACGAAAGGACACTGTGTTTTGGTACCTCCAACTCTGGTTCCCTGAAATTCACATTCCCAAGACGCTCTCCGTCATCACTGCCTAATGGTCTCAGAGGTTCCTCTCTCCCCCTTTTGAGCGAACCCCTCAAAATGGACATAAATCCTTCCCCCAATTCTCCATAGCACAACTAAACCCATACTGTTATAATTCTTAGATATGTTTCCTGATATGACAATTCTCAGAGCCTAAGGCTCTGGCTTATGCTCCTTGGACGGCCTCAGCCTACTTCTCTCCTGTGATACTGTGATTTATAATAAGTATATATTTGGTTTCATCCTGTTTCTGGAACAGAGCTCCTAAGACCATTGGAATTTCCTGACAAGAGCAGTAAATGTTCTTTTGTTATGTTAATGAGGTGACTTTTGGACCCCACCAAGTGACGGGGACTGGTTGCCAGTGGAGCCAAGGGTGTCATTGGAGGGTTGTAACTTCCAGTCCCACACCCTGAGCAGGGGAGGGGAAGGGGGCTTGCGCTTCAGTTCAGTCACCAATGGCCAATGATTTAGTTAATCATGCCTATGTAATGAAGCCTCCATAAAAAACCAAAAGGACTGGGTTTAGAGAGCTTCTGGGCTGGTGAGCACGTGGAGATTGGGGACAGTGTCATGCCTGGTGCTCCATGCCCCTTCCGCATACCCTGCCCTGTGCATCTCTTCCAATTGGCTCTTCCTGAGTTATAGCCTTTTACCAGTGAACTGGTAATTAAAATCTTTCTTTGAGTTCTGTCAGGCACTCTAACAAATTAATCAAATTCAAGGAGGTGGACATGGGAACCTCTGATTTATAGCCAGTTGGTCAGAAACACAGGTAATAGCCTGTGTTTGGCATCTGAAGGGAGTGGGGGAAGTCTTGTAGAACTCTTCCCCTAACCTGTAGTATCTTTTGCTATCTCCAGGTAGATAAAGTTCAGACTTGAGCAGAATTGGGTTGAATTGTGGGACACCCAGCTGGAGTCCAGAGCATTGCTTGTTGGTGTGGGAACCGCCCACCACCCACCCACCCCACACACACACACACTGGAATGGGGTCTAGAAACCCAGAAAGATCTCCCAACTCAAGGGATTCCCTGAGGCAAGAGCCGAGAAATACCCTGACACTTTTCTATCCTCCCCCAAGTCTAGGCCCTATGAGCAAGGGCCTAACACAGGAATGAGTTCCCTCTCCTTCCTGCTAAGCTCCACCTTCATCTACCTGTGAATTAAGATATCCTCTTCCCATAATAACCAACACTGGAAATATCTAGACATCTTGTGAGAGAATCAAGATCCTACTTTTGTGTGATCCTTATCTATGGGCCCAAACTCCCAATATAATAGTAGCCCAACCTTAGGACAAGAAATAAGCACATGGGGAGGGCAATAGGGGAGGATATTTTCCTTACACTGTCAGCTCCCGTGGGCAACTTCTCCATCCCAGCATGTTATTCTATTTCCCTTCTTTTGGCCATTAATCTTACTTCTTATATGTCCCTTGCCCCTTGACTGTGGACTCGCCTCAGACTAGTTTTCTCAGCTTTGACTTCAGAACACCTAACCCAGAGCACTTTGCTAGTACATGCACACACATGCACACAAATTTTAAAATAGATAAAAGTGAACATCCCTCAGGAGACGCTGGATTGCATCAGGAAGCAAGCCTGCTGCAAACATGAAATGCCATACCAGTTTTGTTTCCTTGTAAAATGAGCGCATATTTTGCACTCTGATTTCTATTATTTTTTTCATATTCATTTTAGGTTTAAAATTACTCAGAATCACATTAAACAACCCAACCACGTCCCACCTGTCTTACTGCCCTGCAGGTAAGGAGTTGATGTACTAAGCATGTCACTTTTAATATCTGCACTGAATTGAACTGAACTGGCACTTGTTAAATCAAATTCAGCAACCAGGTGATTGCTCTTGTCTGTCTGGGTATCATAATATTTCAAGAGTCTGGGCTCACTCATATAGAGACAAATAGAATCAGCTTTTGTTGGTGGTGGTTTTGTGAGGACAGAGGCTGTTTGTTTGTTTGTTTTAATGTTTGATTATTATGTCAGAGTGATCACCTAGATGAGATACCAGAAAACTGCCAATAATGTGCCAACATGTACAACTTGTAATTGGTGGAAATTTTGATCAGCATATTTTCTTTTTTTTTTTTTAACATCTTTATTGGAGTATAATTGCTTTACAATGGTGTGTTAGTTTCTGCTTTATAACAAAGTGAATCAGTTATACATATACATATGTTCCCATATCTCTTCCCTCTTGCGTCTCCCTCCCTCCCACCCTCCCTATCCCACCCCTCTAGGTGGTCACAAAGCACTGAGCTGATCTCCCTGTGCTATGTAGCTGCTTCCCACTAGCTATCTATTTTATGTTTGGTAGTGTATATATGTCCATGCCACTCTCTCGCTTTGTCACAGCTTACTCTTCCCCCTCCCCATATCCTCAAGTCCATTCTCTAGTAGGTCTGTGTCTTTATTCCTGTCTTACCCCTAGGTTCTTCATGACATTTTTTTTCTTAAATTCCATATATATGTATTAGCATACGGTATTTGTCTTTCTTTCTGACTTACTTCACTCTGTATGACAGACTCTAGGTCCATCCACCTCATTACAAATAGCTCAATTTTGTTTCTTTTTATGGCTGAGTAATATTCCATTGTATATTCCACATCTTCTTTATCCATTCCATTCCATTCCACATCTTCTTTATTCATTCATCCGATGATGGGCACTTAGGCTGTTTCCATCTCCAGGCTATTGTAAATAGAGCTGCCATGAACATTTTGGTACATGACTCTTTTTGAATTATGGTTTTCTCAGGGTATATGCCCAGTAGTGGGATTGCTGGGTCATATGGTAGTTCTATTTGTAGTTTTTTAAGGAACCTCCATACTGTTCTCCATAGTGGCTGTACCAATTCACATTCCTACCAGCAGTGCAAGAGTGTTCCCTTTTCTCCACACCCTCTCCAGCATTTATTGTTTCTAGATTTTTTGATGATGGCCATTCTGACTGGTGTGAGATGATATCTCATTGTAGTTTTGATTTGCATTTCTTTAATGATTAATGATGTTGAGCATTCTTTCATGTGTTTGTTGACAATCTGTATATCTTCTTTGGAGAAATGTCTATTTAGGTCTTCTGCCCATTTTTGGCTTGGGTTGTTTGTTTTTTTGTTATTGAGCTGCATGAGCTGCTTATAAATTTTGGAGATTAATCCTTTGTCAGTTCAGCATATTTTCTTACTGAGAAATCAAGTAGCTTTTGTCATTTGTTCAGTTAAAACACCTGCTGGTCCACTGGACAGTTTATTTTACCATTTTGGGAAAATACTTGCCAAAAGAATTTGTCTCCAACAAAGAAAGATGGTAATGATGCTGCTCCTTATTTTACCACCAAAGTTGTAATTTTCATCACATACACATGAATAAAGAATTTCAAATGATTCAGACTCCACATTCAACTTTCTTCAATCAATCTCAAAGTTCATCTTCATTTCAGTATGTTTATTATATGCCATAAAAACCTTAATAGTTTTGCCTTACACTTATTTATTAAGAGTATTCAGGCTCTTACAAATTGATAAATAAGTCAAATTTGTGGCCCCTCTGTCAATGATTAAGATAAGAATTTAATGAGTTTGACTTGTCTAGATACTTATCCATTCTGAGGACATCTTTTTTCTATACAGTTAAGTAATAAATCAATCTTCAATTTGTAATTTATCCATTCTGAGGATATCTTTTTTCTGTTCAGTTGAGTAATAAATCAGTCTTCAATTTGTAAACTCTCACCAACATCTTCTCCAAATTGAATTGGGAGATTGGGATTGACATATATACACTAATGTGTTTAAAATGGATAACTAATAAGAACCTGCTGTATAGAAAAAATAAATAAAATTAAGTCTTGGAGGAAAAAAAAAGAATTTAGTATGAATCTATATGGCTGGTAGGAAAAAATATACTTTCAAAACTATTTCCCTCTTCATAATAAATTTCCCTTAGAATATAACTTTTATTAAAAACTGAAAATTTAACTATATTTTTAAAATTTAAGTTAATTATTTGGAGGGATAATTTTTCCCTTCCAAAAATTTCCCAAGTACCACAAATGACTGTGCAAAAAATATAGCCAAACCTAAATTAAATAAGTTACTTTTAGTTAAATAATTTTGAAAGAAAAAGTATACAAATTATTTCAAATTTTTACAGGAAAAAATTATATTTAGGGAGGTGAATACATGTGAATGTTCTTCCTAATATTTTGAATGGAACCTCCAAAAGTTAAGAGGGTACAAATTTTATCATATAAGAAAAAAAAGTTTTATGCTCATTCACAGCTTTTTTCTTTTTTTTTTTCTTTATTTCTTTCATTCACATTTAAACATAATAAAACCTGTATTTGAATAGGTTTCCAAGAACATCCTAAAGCTTTTAATTTGGATGCTGCTGTTTAGTAACAGTTCATTCATTATGACAAGGGGTAGTTCTGTCATCTTCTCTGTTTAGTTCATATTTAATGTTTATTTCACTTTTTTAAAAGCAAGATAAAACTTAAATGCATATTATGAAGTAAAAGATGCCAGTATGAAAAGGCTACATATTGGATGATTCCAACTGTATGACATTCTGGAAAAGGGAAAACTATGAAGACAGTAAAAAATCATTGGTTGCCAGAGACTGGAGTTTGGAGGGAGGGATGAGTAAGCAGAGCACAGAGGATTTTTAAGGCAGTGAAATTATTCTGTATGATACTATAATGATGGATACATATCATTATACATTTATGTAAAGCCATAGAATGTACACCACCAAGAGTGAACTTTAATGTAAACTACAGACTTTGAGTGATAATGATATGTTAATGTAGGTTCATCACTTATAACAAACGTACCACTCTGATTCAGGATATTAATAGTGGAGGAGGTTGCTCATGTGTGGGGCATGGAATAAATGGAAACTCTGTACTTTTGGCTCAGTTTTGCTACAAATCTAAAGCTGCTCTTAAAAAATAAAGATTATTGGGCTTCCCTGGTGGCGCAGTGGTTGAGAGTCCGCCTGCCAATGCAGGGGACACGGGTTCATGCCCTGGTCCGGAAGATCCCACATGCCGCGGAGCGGCTGGGCCCGTGAGCCATGGCCGCTGAGCTTGCACGTCCGGAGCCTGTGCTCTGCAGCGGGAGAGGCCACAACAGTGAGAGGCCCGCGTACTGCAAAAAAAAAAAAAAAAAAAAAAAAAAAAAAAAACTAAAGAGTATTAATTTTTAGAAAGCAGGATATATTTATTCTAGAAAATGCCAATGATTTTTTCAACTACCTGTAATCTCCTCTTCCCCTCCAAGAAAACCACTTTGAACACCTTAGTTTGAATCCCTGTTGTATTTTTCTGAGCCTACACACATATGTGTGGATGTGTGTGCTTTCATTATTAAAAAATGGGAAAATATGGGTATCAATATTCATTCTTTTAAATTAAGATGATCAACATATCAGCATATCAGCATATCAAACATATCAAAACATTTTAAAACACAATAAAGTAAGCTTTATTCATAATCCCCTTGGTGGATCCTGTGCATTTATCCAGTCAGTCTCTCTTTGTAATGATGATAAGGTACACACTACATTTCCCAGGCTCCCTTGCAGCTCATATTCTGGATGTGAATAAGGTTCTGCCAATTCAGTGAACTTACATGAAATTTGAAGATGGGACTCAGAAGGAAACCCTTTTGCTCCTCTCTTTCAGGTAGTTTTTGCTGTCTAACAAAATCATGGAGACATGAGATTTCCTTGGGGACCGTGTTCCAGTGCCCATTATTCAGCAATCTGGGCATTGAGAAACAGCTGCCACTATGTCTTGATTCTAACTCTCTGACCCTGGGATGGTAACTATGGGATTGTGGGGGGTTTGTTTGGTTTTTGCTTAGTTGGTTTGCCAATTTTATTGAGTTATTTTTGACATATAATGTTGTATTAGTCTAAGTTGCTCAACATAATGATTTGATATATGTATATACTGAGAAATGATTTCACAATGTTTCATTAATATCTATCACCTCACATAATTTTATTTTCTTATGATGAGAACTTTTAAGGTCTACTCTCCGGGCAACTTTCAAATATACAATGCAGTATTCTTAAGTATAGTTACCATGCTGTACATCCCCAGAGCTTAATTATCTTATAACTAGAAGCTTATACCCTTTAGCTACCTTCATCCATTTCCCTCATATCCCCACTTCTGACAATCACCAATCTGTTCTGTTTCTATGAGTTTGGGGTTTTTTTAGGTTCCACATATAAGTGAAATGATACCTTTCTCTGTCTGATTTATTTCACTTAGTATAGAGGTCCATCCATGTTGTTGCAAATGGCAGGATTCCCTTCTTTTTAGGGCTGCATAATATTTCACTATTTATTTTTTTTTTCTATTTATAATTTATCTCCTTTAGATATATAACCAGAAGTGGAATTGCTGGATCATATGGTGGTTCTATTTTTTGTTTTTTGAGGAACCTCCATATTGTGTTCCAATTGCCTGCACCAATTTACGTTCCCACCAACAGTGTACAAGTGTTCTTGTGCATGTTCTTGCCAACATTTCCATGTTCCTGCCAACATTTGTTATCTCTTGTCTTTTTGATGATAGCCATTCTAACAGGTGTTGGGAGGGATTGTGTTCTTGACTTGGAGTTCCAGTGGTGGCCTCAAAGGAGATCTTGGTATGTCACTTTTTGATTGATCTAGGAGTCATTCCATTCCCAAAATCCATCTAAGAACCTACTTTTTCAGTTCTTCCAATGATTTTACAAACACTTAATTTCCTGTATTAAATCATTCCCCACTTAAAATATTTAGAATAGTTTCTCTTTACTACATGGAACTCTGACTGACACAATCTCAACACACTAAAAATTTTATAATAAAGTAATAGAGAATTCCCACCTCTGCTTATTTATTGTAACATGAACATAATCTTTACCAATGTATCTGCCTACCTTTGATCTATCTATCTATCTGCCTATGTACCTATCATCTGTATATCCATACACATAAAAATGTTTTGTGTTGAATGGAAATATGCTGCATGTGCTGGTCTGCAACTTGCTTTTTTCCCTCTGAACCGTTTTCCTGAATGGTACATGTGGATATATCTCATTATTTTTTAATAGCTACACAATGTTCTATAGTATGGTTGTAGCATAATTATTCAACAAATCCAAAAATTCCCCCACCGATGAACATGTGTGTTTTTCCAAATGTTTTCTGTGAGAATGCTGTAATGAATATCTTTTTACATATTTCCTTGGGAGCTTTGATTTTACTGATGTAGGATAGATTTCTATAAGCAGAATTACTGGGTCAAAGAATATAAGCATTTCAAAGTTTAAATAGATACTGTCAAATTAAATTCCAATAAGCTTCTACAAATTTACACTCCCAGCACAAATACGTGAAACTGCTTATATCTCCATAATCTGGCTATAACTGGATATTAATGACTTTTTCTAGCCAATCTAATAACATTTAAAAAGTAGCATACTATCATCTTTAAATTGCATTTCTTGGATTACAATTAAAATTGAGTGTCATTTCAGATTTTTACTGGCTATCTGCAATTTATGGGCTATGATTGTCCTTTCACATGTACCCTTTGCCCATTGAATTAATTTTCGTATCTATTTGTAAGTATTTTTAGTATATTAAAGATATTATCCCTTTGTCTGTCTGTCTCTCTCTGTCTCTCATACACACACACAGAAAGAGAGGAAAGAGACTATTCTCCCAGTTTGTTGTTTGCTATTTGTTGTAATTTTTTTTTTTTTTTTTTTGCGGTACACTGCCCTCTCACTGTTGTGGCCTCGCCCGTTGTGGAGCACAGGCTCCAGACGTGCAGGCCCAGCGGCCATGGCTCACGGGCCTAGCCGCTCCGCAGAATGTGGGATCTCCCGGACCGGGGCACGAACGCATGTCCCCTGCATCGGCAGGCGGACTCTCAACCACTGCGCCACCAGAGAAGCCCGATTTGTTGTAATTTATATTGACTCTTGCTGTAGCAAGTTTTTCATGTAGCCATTGGTTTACTGTGTTGCTTAGAAAAGGCTCTGTGACCTTGATATTTTACAAATATTTTTCTAAATTTTTAAATATTTTTTGGGTTTTGTTGTTTATAATTAAAGGGTTAACCCACCAAATTTTTAATTGATTGTATTGTATAAAATTAACATTTAACTTTATTTTAGTTCTAATGGATAGATAATTGTCCCAATACCAACCATTGTCTAAGCCATCCTTTCCTCCATTGAACTTAATTGTTTTACTCCCCATATACCTGGATCCGTCTCTGAGTTTTTATTTGTGTTTCACTGGTCTATTGTCCAATTCCTATTCAAATGCCATATTGATTTGATTAAACTGCTTTATAGATAGTAAGCTCTGGAATCTACTAAAAAAGCAGTTCCCCTTACTATTTTTTTCATTTTGAAACATTTCTTGCCATTTGTAACATATTTATTCTTCAAGGTCAATTTCAGATTTCTTTCCTTTTATTAAAATAAGCTGGAAATTTTATTCAAATTAAATTAAATTTACATATTAATTTAGTGATTAATTTAATGATTGACATCCTTGGAATGATTGAGAGTTTATAATATATATGGAATATATATATGACATGTCTTTCCAATTTATTCATGTCTTGTACTTCAATAACACTTCTTTTCCTTCATATAGACCTTGTGGCTTCTATTAAGGTTCTTCCTTAAGAGATTGACAGTTCTTACAGAATACAACAAACTAGCATGGATTCATGCTTCCTTCCCTTGAACCAAACTCTGGAGAAGCCACTGAAGTGAGAGGGAGGTTGCTGGATCCCAGTACAAAAAATAATGGAAGAAATGGTTGGGAAGATGAGTTGACTGAGCCCCAATGTGAAAGGGAAGAAGGTTCAAGCAAAAGGAAGCCATGCCCCATGACTGCGGGAGTGATGGGAAGCAGTTGTCTAATTGGGCCTTTTATTCTCTGGCCCACATTGCCCTGGGAGGACTATTGCTCATCCCTTCACAATGGCTTGGTGAGAAAGCACACCACCAGCCCAGTAATAGCACCAGCCCTAAGTGGCAGACTCACAGCAGGGTGACTCTGAGTGCAGAGTTGATAACCAGAAGTGCACTTAGTCTGGTCAATCACTAAGCATTCCCTTCCATATCCTCCCCCTCTATCTCACTCTATGATAGCATCAGTCACGATAGAAGAAGACAGCCTCTGGAAAACAGAAGTACTTGGGGCAGAGATATTAAGTGGGTGGGATTCATGAAAGACAAGGTCGTCTGGTGAGTCAGATGAAGTAAATAGGAAATGGTTGAGACCATATTACAGAACTAGAAGCTCTCTACTCTGGGATATACCCCATTCCCCCTCTCAAACTCACCAATAGGACAACAAGCCAGGGCAGAGGATCTTATCTTTCCATCAAAGTACATGTTACCTCTCAAGATAGTTGATAGCTCCAAAAGAATATGAGTTTGCACAGAAAAAATGTTAGCATAATAGGTCTGAGACTGTTATACTTAGAATGGTCTGTTTGCAAGGCTGGACTTTCTCTTTAGCTGTAAGAAGATTCAAGGATATTTAAACACATACACACACACACACACACACACACACACACACACACACAGAGCAAACATCATACTTAATCACAAATTATCGGAAACATTCCCCTTGAAGTTAGGAAAAAAATGGATGGTGACAATTACCATTTTCATTCAAGTGAAAGTAAACACAGTAGAATGAAACCAAAAATAATATATGAGTCTATACTGATATTAAAAAAAGGAATGAATTAATGTAGAGAAGAGAGACTTTTTCCTTTTCAGTAGAATGTCATTAATAAACCAGAAGGAATGATGGAATTAGAAAATCACCATTTGTTAAATTATCACAGTAATAATTAATTAAACTAAGAAACATTGATGGATGCTAAACCTAGTGAGTGAAAGTTTGATGGGGAAAGGTATATTTACATAGTCTTGAAGTATTTCCTCACAACGTATTTATGAAATTAAAAGAGAAAAAGAGTAACTTTAAATGGAGAAAACCAAATGAAACCACTTTAATCAAATGATCAAGTAATGGGACAAATCAAAATGTGTTCTTCTTGTTGGAATGCAGTGAGAAGTATACAGCCTCAATTCTGAGATACTTCTGCCAAAAGTTTATAACCTGAATCTAATCATTGGAAAATACCAGGTAAACCCAAATTGAGAAATATTCTGGCCTGTAGCCTTCAAGAGTTAAGGTTATGAAAGTTTAAAAAAGACTGAAAAGAATAGGAAATGCTCCAGATATTGAAGGAGACTAAAGAGACAAGACAACAAATGCAACACTGATCCTGGACTGGAACGGTTTGCTATTGTTAACAGAAACAAACAAACAAACAAAGACTGTCACTCATCATCCAGTTATTCAAAGGGTTAAGTTGCAACCCTCTGCCAGTGCCCACTGACAGTCAGCCCTGAGAGGAATTCAGGATGGAAAAAAACAGGATGAGGCCTTCTGTGCTTTGGATAAACAGGCCCTTAGATAGTTAGATGCATATTGCAGGAAGAATTTCAATGACCCCAGATTCTTGCATCTTCCCATACATAGAAAAGAACTAAAACCATGAACTTGAGATGTCTGTTCTTTGTGATGAGCAGTAATCTTTTACCAAGATGTATGCTTGGCTGCACTATTCCCTAGCCAAAAAAATAAATAAATCATACCTAAGCTGGCTCCTCCCCTACCTCTTCAGAGCAGTTTTTCAGAGCTAGTGAGAGGCTGTCTCCCAGGCTATAGTCCCCAGTAAGGTCCCTGAATAAAATTTAATTCACAATTTTCATGTTGTGTGTTTTTCCTTCAGTCAGTCCTATACAGGACATGATTGGGACAATTGGTGAAACTTGAATGGGATCTGTAAATTAGATAATAGTAATACATCGGTATTTCCTGATTTTGATCGTTGCATTGTGGTTATGTAAGAAGTCTTCGTTTGCATGAATTTTACTTTGAAGTATTCCAGAGTGACAGGGCATCATGTTGTCAGGGAGGAAGACACCTTCCTTTACCTTTCTAGGTTCTTCTGGCTGGTCTAAGAATTAAATTGACATGAGACAGATTAACAGGAGAAAATCAAACAAAAGTATAAATAACAGGGATACATGGGAGAGACCCATGAGAATTGAGTAACTCACCAAAATGGCCCAAGCCACCGCCTTGAATACCATCTTCAGCTAAGGACAAAAGAAAGATATTGGGAGCAGGGGAGAGTTGTGGGAAGTTGCCAGGAAAAACACAGTAAACAAGAGTAAATCTGTGATGCAGATTTAAGTCATTCCCTTCTCCATTGATAAGAAGTTTCTAGAGGTTTAGAGTCATCCTTCTCTTCCTGGTACAGAGGAGACACCCTTACACACGGAGATTTCCCTTATACAGGTAAGTGTCTCTTACGAAAGGGTAACTTCTACTCAGTTTTCAGAGCTCCTCTGCTATTTCTTAAAAGTAGCTAAATGAAAATAATTAAGTTGCCAAAGAGGCACATTTTGGGGTGGCATATTCTGTTCCCCTCCCCAAAGTGATTTCAGGTGCCCTCAGCCTGCAGTGGCTTAAAGCAGGGTTTTGGTTCCTGGCCAGAGACTGAGGTTGCGTCACGGCAGTGAAATCCTAGCTGCTAGACCAGTGGTCAGAGACAAGGCCCTGGCTCTTCGGCTTTGCAGAAGAGAATTCCCCAAAGACAAAAAGTAGTGAAACAAGTCAAGTGTTTATTAGGAGAAAAAGAAGAGTACAGTACTTCTGGATAGACACACAGGCGGACTCAGAGAGAGAGAAAGTCACGCCCCCATGGTAGTTTAAATCACTTATATGGGGCATTTCTTCTGGGTTTCCATTGGCCAATCATTTTGATTTGCCTGGTTCAGAGTCTGTATCTGGTATACCTCAGTATCCTCCCATGTGTGCATGCATCTCTCAGCCAAGATGGATTCCACCAAAGAGGCCTATGGGTAGTTGACATCACCTACTATGGGGTTGGCGCCCTCTCCCTTTTTTGACCTCCAAAGAGCTTTCTAGTCGGGAAGTTTCCTTGACTTCGAGAATGAGAAATATGTGGTCTCTTATCTTCTATCTGGGCAGGGCCCAGCCTCCTCTCTCACTTGTCCTTCTGTTCTAATCTTGGAGTATCAGTCCACAGGGAATGAATCTCCAGTTGTTTACCCTGGGGGGGCCCAGCTACCTCTGGCCTCAAAAGACAGTTAAACATCAATACGTCAGCACAAGCCTTAAATACACACACACACACACACACACACACACACACACACACACACACACACACGGGAGAAATCTCCCTCCTATCAAGAAGTTCATTGTACTACAATAGTTTCCATATCCTTGAGAAAAATTCACTAGCATGTATCCTGCCTCTTGTTATGGAGACTAGCATTTGGAATACTTCTGTCTCTGAAAAATGTAGAGATATGAGATGGTTTGCAATTGGCAGATTTCTCCTGAAGTTACTTGATCCCTCTGTCTACTCCATTTATTGTTAGTAATTTTTAAATTTCCATTTCCTTTCCTGTTTTATTCCCAGAAGCGTATTGCTGAATCAAATGCATACTCTGTGGCCATTCCCTCCCTCCTCTAAGAAGCAAGCTATCATACATTTATAACAGGCCATTCTGTGAGCAAAATTACAGCTTTACAATTTCTCGCTCTTTAAGTATTTCTTCACCCTCAGCAGCATCCAAAGCATTTCTTTGCTGCTGCTGCCTCCTCCAGAATTAATTAGTTCATCAAATATTTATTGAGAAAATACTATGAGCCATACCATTCTAGAACCTGGGAATACAATAGGGAATAATGTCTCAGATCTCATGGAATTTACAATCTACTAGGGGAGGAAACAATAAAAAAGAACTCCCCCCCTTATTTTTTCAGATAATGATATCTGCTTAGAAAACAATAACAGATGCTAAAAATGACTGGGGAAGGTCCTTTCTAAGGAGAGGACATCTGATCAGAGACAAAATGATGTGGAACCAGCCACATGAGGATCTGGAAAAAGGGCAAATGCAGAAGCTTTGTGGAAACAAATCAAGCATATTTAAACTCACTATAACGTAAGTCCCAGGTGACCGTGATTTTGTCTATTGTGTGTGTGGTTGTGGTCATTTCAGTGGTTTTACTGCTTATCCCAAGCCCATGTCTGTCACATCACAGGCATTCGATGTATATTTGTGGAAGAAATGAACAGACCACATGGCCGAAGGCCTGGGATCGCAGAGTGAGGGAGAGATGTGTAAGGCTGTGACTGAGGGGAGAGGAAGTCAGAAATCACAGAGCCCTGAGCACCAGGTAAAGGGTTGTAAATTATTCTAAGTGCAATGGGAAACCTTTGCAGGTTTTTCCTCAGAAGGGGACTTGGTCTTATATACATTTGAAAAGATCATTCTCGCAGCTTCCGCCTATGTGGCAATGCTTCCTCTTTGAGCCTGACCTCCCAGCAAGAGGTTGGAGGACTCTGAATTTGTGCTGTGTAGTTAGTGCTTGCAAAGCCTTGCTCTCACAGAAGTTCAGTGGTGACCCCCTTGTCCTCCAGCCCGGCTCCGCCCCAGCCACCACCTTCCTTCAGATTTAGAGTGTCCAGGCCCCAAGTGACTTGAGCTATTCAATGGTACAAAAACCTTTCTTTCTACCTTCTTTTTCTCAGAACTTTGATCTGATGCTTCTTCCTCTAACATCCCATTTCCTTTCTCTCTGTTCTTTTGAAGCCATCCCACTGCTGAGCTGTGAAAGCTGCAGCCAACTGCCCACACTGATCCCGTTCCTTTTATTCCCTGTAGGACCAACACGGACCAGATCACAGTATCTCCTGTTCCTTTCCCACTTCCTGTTGTTTTGACTGTAGAATAAAGCCTGCCCTTTAAGTTGATTTCATTCTCTCTGAGTTTCTGATACTCTCCTAAAAATCCAACATTTCTGACCACATGCCAAATTCTGAAGCCTCCTCACCCTTCACTGTCATCCTCATTCTGCGGTAGAGCAAACCTGTTCCCTGTAGCCACAAGCGTCCCAGGCACAGACCTTTCAAATGGTCCCCTTGTTCCTTAAGTTTGTGATAATTTCCATATTTTTTTTTCTCCGCCACAAGCTAACACACTGTTCACAGAGTCAGAGTCTTCATTTGATGATGAATACCTTCAACCTATTGGGTCTCTGATCCAGAGCCTGGGTCTTTGAAATCCACAGCTGTGAGCCAGCTTGAAAGTGAGCAGGACCCCGTGTGGCTCCTGGGCACAGAACTGTTTCAAACAGTTGCTAATCAGGGAAGGGAGGGGATGCAGAGATAACGGAGGAGCAGGCAAGAAACAGTAGTGCAGCCTTGGGGCAGGGTCCTGGTTCCACCTCAAGGGATACACATGACAGTATCTTTGAGCTCTTTACAGAACTAAAACCACCAACAAATGGAAGATGTTACCATTCTTCATTCCAGAGGATATCACAATTTGATAACTTTGAGAAGCTCATCAAAAGACCACCTGAGGCCAGATTAAAAGAGTGCAAGCCCTGCACACAGCCTAATTCTTATCAGCAGCTCTGACCTTGAACCATTGCTATAAAACTCCTTACCAATTCCTCCTGGGTTGGACACACAGTCTTGAGGGACACAAGCCCACCGTGTCCCTCTTTGCCTGGCAAAACAATAAAGCTATTCTTTTCTACTTCACCCAAAACTCTGTCTCTGAGATTTAATTCAGTGTCGGGGTACAGAGGCCAGATTCAGCTTCAGCCCTGTCCCTAACAATAGCAGACCCTCTGTGCTGTCTGTGAGAGGTTGTCCACTACTCTGTTGTTGCACTAACATGCCTGAAGTCTGCTCAGCCCTCCTTCCTGCTGCTTGTAGGTGGGGAACCACAAAATATAGATCTCTCAATACAGAAGCTTCCGTCTGTCTTCATGCTCCGGTTAGAGCTCTGAAGGGACAATCTCACCTCTTCACCTCTGAAGGGACAATCTCACCCTGTGGGTTCTAAAGGAACTGAGCAATAGACATTGGACTCAGGAAAGATCACAACATCAGCCTTGTGCCTGGTGCTGGGGAAGGGAAAAAATTTCCCTCTACCCTTTTTAGGTTCTTCTGGCTAGTCTAATAATTAAATTGACATGAGACAGATTAACAGGAGAAAACCAAATTTAATTACATATGAATGGAGGTCCCATAAGAAAAATTGAGGCAGGAGATAGATGGGCTCCAGGCTAGGCATTTAAAACTGGCCTCCTGTTTGCACTTCTTGGGGTGAAAAAAATATGGGTTCAGGCCGGACACTTACAACTAGCCTCCTGTTTGCATTTCCTGGGACAGGAGATATGTGGGCTCCAGCTTAGATATTTACAGCCAGCTTCCTGTTTGCTCTCCGAAATGGAAGCAATGACCGAGACAGGGTAAATAGCCAGACTTTTTCTCCTGTGGGCACCTTAAGGTAACAGTCATGACAAGCACAGAGAGGGGCTAATCCTTGTTTGAGTAAAGGCTCAAGAGGTCACATATTTCCCCTCCTTGGGGCAAGGGAGAAATTGCACATGTGCAGCAAGGCTCCTGGGGGGTCAAAAAAGAGGGGGAACCACCCCATAATATGTGATCCTAAGGCCACCCCATAGGGCTCTGGGCTGGAATCCATCTTCCATAAAAGCAGCGCACGCATGTTGGGGAGGGTCCTAGGGCAGGTCAGGTGTGGAAAAAGAAACCAGATAATTGGCCAAAGGTAAACAAAGACCTGGAAGAACTTCCCTTTATAAATTATTTAACCACCTCTTTTCTGCTCTCCTCCTCATTAGGGAGGATGCCCACACTCTTTCTCTCTGAGGTGCATCTCTGCCTTGCTAAACAAATTATTTCTCTGTGTGCTGTCCCACTTGTTGTTGTGCTACGTCTCTCATAATAAACTTTGTACCTGTTTTTATATTTTTATATACCTCCATGAGAAATACATTTTTCACTGGGGACTAGAGCCAGGGAAAAGTAGCTGCTAGCCTCTAGCTCTTGCTTGTCTGGTGGCTAGGATTCCTGGTGTTCACCCAGGCTACCCAGGTTCAATTCCTGGACAGGGAATTAATATCTTGCTTCATGCCACCACTCACTGCTGCCTCTCCAAGATCAACGTGAGACACAAGGATAAGTTAGGGAATTGAGACTTATATGCCACTGAAAGAAGGAGAATGGGGTAGGGGTTTGAGCCTTCAAAGGGGAGAAAGGCAATTCACATAGAGATGGAAAAACAAATGTTTGGTAAACAAATGTTTGCTATGCCATACAGAGACAAGGGGAGACAGAGAGGGCTTTGGTCTCCAGGCCCTGCCAAGTTCCCCCTACCACACCTAGCTCATATTCTTTGCAGGTATCTCTGGTGAGAGTGTTCTTCCTGGACCAGATCCTTTATCTAAATTCTTTTAGGCAGTTAAGGGGGAGGTAAAAAGAAACACTTTGAGTCTTCAATTTCTTAAAAATAATCATCCTAAAATAATCCTCCTGCCAAAGATATAAACTTTGGGGAGGCAAATTTTGATCCACTAGAGAATCCAGCTTAGATCTAAAGTAAGAAAGGTCTTCCTGAAACTTTCCCTCTCCAGATCTAAGTTTTAGGACAGAACATGTCAATGAAAATTAATCAGTCAATCTAAGAAAGAAATGGAAAATTTTATTCAAGCCAAATTTGAGGATTATAATCAAGGAAGAGCATCTCAGAAAGCTCTGAGGACCGTTCCACTCATTAGAAGTCAAGGCACAGTTATATAAGTTTTTTGAGACAGAGGGCTGAACATCAAATGACATCTTATTATTGACAGTTTACATAATCCATATCTAAGTGTCATTGTGGTAGGTCACATGACCTCTTACAAGATCAAAAAGGAATATTATCTTTTAAGGAGTTGTCTTGTTGATGCTAGGAGAATGGTGCTGTTTATGGTTGAGCAGGTATTCCTGCTGATGGGGGAGGTTTGGTCAATGCATGATGCAGATACACCATGCAGAGTGAGGGAAGGGAGAAGGCCAACAGAAAGAGAAGAACTTTTTATATTTAAATTTTTCTTGCCTTGTCATAAAATATGAATTTTATTTCACAAGCAGCAACAAGAATCTCCACACATGGTGGAGAGCAAAGGATCCCAGAGCCTCAGAGGTTATCATGTGCATATGAAATTTGACCCCTGAGCTGTGGACCCATGGATGTTAGACTTGGGAAATGGTGCCAGCATGATGAGTCTTTCTTCATTCCAAGCGGAGGAGCCAGTCAGTGGGATGTAAAATTTTCCCTAGGTTATGACCCTCTCCAAAAGAACCGAAGACCTCATCTTGCCTATTATGATGCTATTATCAAAGTTGTCCTCTTCAGCACTCCAGGTCATTCCACTGAGAGAGAAATGAAGACACAAATATCTTAAAAAGTGCACCTATGTGAGTCTGGGACAGTTGGCAGAAATTGGTAGAGGTGAGGGTCATTTAAAATGGGAGTTGCAGGATGTCAGGGCGGGAATACATGACTAGAAACTACTAATATAAGCATCAATCCACCAGCTAACTAGTTTAAATTATTAGGGAATCTAATTGTGTCCAGGTAAGCAGGAAGGGGACTCAGAGAACTCACTTCTCACACTATATTAGAACAAATAGGAGGACTGAAAATTACTAAAATATAAAAGAAAATTATTTAAAGCATGTAAAAGATTTACTTCATAAAAGATTAATCACAGGAAATTTAGAAAATTTTAGGCAGCAACTGCATTAAACTCTCAAGCAAATTGAAGAAAAACAGAGACTTGATGAAAGATGAAAGTTGAAGAAGAAAAACACACTAAATCCAAGAAAGAATTTAAGACAACTCAAAGCATTGTAGAATTTTAAATGACATTAGAAATAGTAAGGATCCCAATATGCTAAAGAGAAAACCAAATCACTTGTAGGGGAGCAAAATCTGCCACCCCAAAATGTTTCTTTGGCATGTGGATTATTTCAGGCTGAAAACAATCAAGGCCCAAAAGACTCAGGAAGAAACTTTGACCATCCCGCTAACTGCCTAAAAGTATTTAGATACAAGGACTGTTTCCAGAATATAGCTATCACCGGAGATACTTGCAAAGAATATGGGCTAGGGGATGTAGGGGAAACTCTGCAGGTCCTAGAGGTCAGAGTCCACTCTGTGTCCCATTGTCTCTGGTGGTCCAGCAAACATTTATTTATCAAACGTTTGCTTTTCCATCTCCGTGTGAATTGTCTTCCTCCCTTCTGAAGTCCCAAACCACTACCCCCAGCATCCTCTTTTGTCTTTAGCTGAAGATGATAAAGTGAGGATTTTGGTCATTTTGGCAAGTTACTCAATTTTTCTGAGTTCCTCCCATGTATACATGTTATTAAATTTTGTTTGATTTTCTCCTGTTAATCTGTCTCATGCCAATTTAATTCTTAGATCAGCCAAAAGAACTTAGAAGGGTAGAGGAAAAATTCTTCCTCCCTAACACTAATATGAAGGTTAGGTTTGAAAAAATAAAAGCTCAAAATATAAGGATAAAGGACACCGATAAAAGTGATCTGGATGATGGTAAATGAGAAGAAAAAATAATGGAAATTTCACACAATGAAAACTGGTGATCCTGAAGAAAAAAATAGAACAAATTAAACAGAAACAACAACAAAACATTTCTTTTTTCAATTTTTGAATATTCAAATTGAAAGGATTAAAGAATTAAAGATAATTCTAATATGTAATGACCTCATCCTGATGGTGGGGGAAGAATGCTGGAAAAATTCTATTCCTGTATTCTTTTTCTTCTTATTAATTAATTAATTATTTATTTATTTTTGGTTGCATTGGGTAGGTTGCTGTGTGTGGGCTTTCTCTAGTTGCAGTGAGCGGGGCTACTCTTCTTTGAGGTGAGTGGGCTTCTCATTGTGGTGGCTTCTCTTGTTGTGGCGCACGGGCTCTAGGCGCACAAACTTCAGTAGTTGTGGCACGTGGGCTCAGTAGTTGTGGCTCACAGGCTCTAGAACACAGGCTCAGTAGTTGTGGCGCATGGGCTTAGTTGCTCCACGGCATGTGAGATCTTCCTGGACCAGGGCTTGAACCCATGTCCCCTGCATTGGCAGGCGCATTCTTAACCACTGTGCCACCAGGGAAGCCCTATTCCTGTATTCTTTAGATAATTCAATAAAACACAATAAATGGGGTGGGTGTTCCTATAAAGGGAAATGAAAATATTGGCAGGACTACAGTTAGACACATGCAGCCTTTTAGGTGAAAAAAAGTTGGCTCAGTTTTTCTTAAACACTCATTAAAATGCAATGGCTCTCAACCTCAGCTGAACACTGGAATTACTTGGAGAGCTTTAAAAAACATTGATGCTTGGGTCCCACGCCCCCAAAATCAGATTTAATTGGCATGGGGTGTGACCTGGTAATTCTAATGTGGAGAAATGTATAAGACCCTCTGCTTGGCACTGTCCCATGGAAAAAGAGTGGTGAAAGGAGAGGGAAATACACTCCTCCCAGGGCACAAGAGCCCAGTGTGTAGGGCAGTAAAACATCAGAGCCAGAGACAAGGGAAATGTAAGGTGTAATCCCCAAAAGGCAACTTCAGGATTCACAAAAGGGCCTCAGGGCCATAGCTGTCATTTGACGAACACCTCACCATGTGTTTTATTTTTTTTTAATATATTTATTTTTTTAATAAATTTATTTATTTATTTGTTGGTTTGCTTTTGGCTGCATTGGGTGTTTGTTGCTGCACGTGGGCTTTCTCTATTGACAAGCGAGGGCTACTCTTCGTTGTGGTGCGTGGGCTTCTCATTGTGGTGGCTTCTCTTGTTGAGGAGCACAGGCTCTAGGCACGTGGGCTTCAGTAGTTGTGGCACACGGGCTCAGCAGTTGTGGCACGTGGGCTCAGTAGTTGTGGCTCATGGGCTGAGTTGCTCCGCAGCATGTGCGATCTTCCCGGACCAGGGCTCGAACCCATGTCCCCTGTACTGGCAGGTGGATACTTAACCACTGTGCCACCAGGGAAGTCCCTCACCATGTGTTTTATCCTTCAGCACCCGCCAGTCCAGGACATTAGGACTGAAGGTCCCACCAGCATAGATAGTGCTAATCTCTTCTGGTGATAACACATAGTCCCACATGTTCACATCTCCAGTGTCTCCCACCAAAGACTGTTTTTTTATCAAAGCCCCCAGCAAATGTGTCCTGCTCCTGCCTCAGGACGAAGCTTGCCTCTGTCTCCAAAGAGTATCCCCTCTTCATACTCCTCCTCACCATGGGCTTCCCATCCACCCAGAGCTCTGTAATCCCTGAGGTAGACTCCCAGGTCACACAGAAGTGCATTGGTACAGGATAACTCTCAGGAGGCTTGAAAAAGACATCAGCTCCACCCACGGATACACTGTATGCAGCAGTCTTTCCCTTGAAGAGGAGGATCTCATTATATTGTTGCTTTGTGGCATAAGAGAAGAGGCTATCGTTGTGGGTCAGATCGGTATAGACATGCAGGCACACGGTCAAGGCCTTAAGTGGCTTCGTTAGCTGTGCAGTCAGCGTCACAACGGAATTATCCGACTCTTTGGGGAACACAGACCTTTGTGTGCATATCTGTAGCATAAAAAAACAGAGAGGGGAAATGTCAGCAGCAGAGTTTTTTTAAAAAACAAAACTCAACTGAGTAAATTTAAAGATCTAATTGTCGTTATTCAATGACTCATGAAGTGGGCAGCATCCCGTCTAGCAGATAGAAAGGAACTTTGAAGAGCTGTACAAAATGAAAGCCTTTTATAGACAGAAGAGGGTGGGAAGAGGAAGTTCCTAGAAAAGAGTGGATTATTTCAGGCAAGGTCACCTTCCTATAGGGAAAGAAAGGGGTCTTATTGGGTGGATTACCTCATTAGAGAGGCCAGGTAATTTCACACTGACAGCTTAAAAGCCACATTCCTGGGAGAGGTGAAACTGCAATTAGGTTAGGTATTGCATCTTGGCTCGCTAACATGGGACTTGACACAAGTGACTCCATTTTAGGTCAGTTGTCTCTTTTTGTAAACGATTCCCCCCTTTTCATCAACCTGAGATATCTCCAGCTGGTGTGCAGGACCAGAAGCCAAATGAGTCTTCTTTGACTGTGAGATGTGTACCTAAGGTTCAAGTCCCTGGTTTTTGGCTGTCATTTGGGTAGTGAGGAGGACCGTGAGTCCCTTCCAAAGAGATTTAAGGGCAGTCTTTGTTCTTGGTGATTCCAAATCAGGATGGGAGAAAATTGAAACATTCATTTGCAGATTCATAGCCAAATTCTTAAGGAAAATAGAAGAATTCAGCACCCAGTCCAATTTGCAGATATATGACAAAACCTCAGGGACAATCAACAGGATGAGAATTTAATATCTACAAAGGTGCACACATAACTTTTCTCTCTAAAATCACCCCATTTTTAAAAATCAAAGATAACCACAGTGAAACTAATTTATTTGTATTAAACTTGGCCTAATTATTTACATAAATGCAGCAAGAATAGTGATTGACCATATAAGCTCTTTGGAAGACTGCTCCATTGGAACCTTGTAAGTAAAGTACCAAGCTAATTTTTCCAAGGGGCTTTACTGACTCCAGAAAGTCAACCTTAGTTCCTTAAAAGTGTCTGGTCATATCCGAGTCTATGCACATCTCCCTCAAATATGACATTTCTGTCAAAGCCTCAGTAGTATAACCAGTGTTTCCACTTGTATACTGTTACAAGGAGAACAGATTCTTATTGAATTTATGTAAATGACTAACTATGATGCCATGAAAAGAATATTTAAGAATTTTCAAATTTGCAAGAAATCAGGTAGAGAGAAAAAGTAAATGTTTCATCTTTGTTTACAAAGGTATACTTTGCCAAATTGCTTTAAGTCATAGATAGCTTAAGAAAAAAAGGTTTCCTGAAATCTGGAGAAAAAAATATTAAGAAAACTGCAATATTTCAAACAAAACAATTATAATCATCTTCCTTAATTCCTTCAGTCCCCTGTAATTAATATTTGTTTGCTTGAATCCAGTTTTTCCATTAGCTCTGTAAATTTTTACTCAATTTAGTTTTATGATGTTAAAGCTACAAGAAACCTGCACGTGTCAAAGTCCTTTCCAATAATCTTTTTGAAGATGAAGCACATTTGCAGAAACACTTCTGCAAAAGCATCTGAGTAAAAAAATAACTGTCTGGGGACTTCCCTGGTGGCGCAGTGGTTGAGAGTCAGCCTGCCGATGCAGGGGACACAGGTTCATGCCCCGGTCCAGGAAGATCCCACATGCCGCGGAGTGGCTGGGCTCGTGAGCCATGGCCACTGGGCCTGCGTGTCCGGAGCCTGTGCTCTGCAACAGGAGAGGCCACAACAGTGAGAGACCCGCGTACCGCAAAAAAAAAAAAAAAAAAATCTGTTGAGAGCTCATTATAATGGAACTGACAAGGAAATTTGGTTATTTCTGTGACATACAATGTTTTAAGATAAGACTGGAATTATGACTGATAATCATTACACCAGGATATGTCAGATTTCTAGGAATTCTCAAAATTTTATAAAATTTATAGCATATGCAAATACAACATAAAGGCGGCTTAGTATTACTTCTTCTTTGACAATGCTTCCAATATAATTTAATATATCAAATAAGCCTAATTTGTTTAACATCTCCTTTTTATAAGGAGAGAGAACAAGTGTTTTGAGATTTTCCAGGGGTCCTCTGGAATATCTCAAAGTTACTTTGAGGTCAAAATGACTTCATTTAGAATTTGATTTACAGGAAGTTTGTCAAAAATATTGAAAGATTGTAAAGCCCTTGGTCAAATAGGATCATAGGTCATTGCAAAACAATACTTAGTTATACATTTAACCATAATGACAATTAAAGACTTCAAAGGAAAATACAGAAGGTTAAATAGTTGTAAAGGAAAATGTAGCTCTTTTAATAGAGAAGACTCAGCTTTCTTAACTAATCAAAAGACGCGATAAGGACAGCACAGGAGGGCTTCCCTGGTGGTGCAGTGGTTGAGAGTCCGCCTGCCGATACAGGGGACATGGGTTCGTGCCCCGGTCTGGGAAGATCCCACATGCCGTGGAGTGGCTAGGCAGCTGAGCCTGCGCGTCTGGAACCTGTGCTCTGCAAAAAAAAAGATAGCACAGGAAGTTATTTTGACAAGACACAAAATCTTTGCTTTCTAGGCAAATTACTTGAAGTAAGAAAAAAAAACTTTTACAAAACTTTTACAATCTCTTATCAAGAGCACACCAATAGTTCAATAAAACTTTATTGTTTTCACAGAGAGAAAAGCAGATTCTAATTTTATACCTGCTTCCTTTTAATATTAAAATTTATTCACTCAATTAAATTCATTTCCATTTTAGTCAGTCTTGACCATGCATAAAACCCCTTACCAAAGATTCCTTTTCCACAAACCTTCTACAACTTTCTTCTTTACATTCATATTTTGTCCTGTGTTTTTTCCCTCTCCCATTCTGAAATAAGCAGTCTCTCTTTAGGACAAAATTACTTTATTTTCATTCAACAAAATGCTTTTTCATTCCTCATATCTTCTTTTACTGAAAACACACATCTTCTTTTCTTTACATATGGAGATATTCATCTCATTATTTCTGTTTTTAACCCTTAGAAAATTTAAGATTTAGTGAAATAAAGAAGTAAATAGTTGTGAACTGTCTTTTACTTTAGCATTTTGTGGCTTGGCAAATGTATAAATACTTTTTATTGTTTTTAGAAATATCTGCTTTTTCATAGTAAATTTCTCAGTGTGGCACAAAACATGTTTAATAGAACCAAACATATTTAGCTCCTCTGTAAAAGGAAGCCAAAAGTGGATAAACCTGTGTTCAGTAATTAATGTTTCAGTATTTTATCTTATTTGGAAATGATCTAAATATTTAATGATTGTCCATAATTTAGTTTAACCTAGCAAAACTTTAAGGTGTTAGTTTACCAAAAAGATTTGGGGAAATGATTTTATTTTTCTTAAAAAAATTTTTTTTTGGTATTTTTAAATTTTTTTATTTTAAAAAATTTTTTGTGGGAAAACTATTTTAAAAGTTCACCTAAAAACTTTTTTCCCACTTACATCTATTTAATTCACTTGTTCTCAACAGTTTGTTTACTCATGAAAATTTCATCATACCAAGTTATTTCTCTTGCTGACAAATTTTGAAACAGAGATGACATGAACTTATTTGACTAGTAAACCCAGGTAGAATAAAAGTTGTAGGTTTGCATTATTTTTAATGTTGGTAACTCTAAAGATATAACTCTGTAGACATTTTAATTAAACCAACAAGCTCAAATTATCATTAATATTCAATATTTTCCCAGATTGTGTGAACTTGAAAAGCATTTGGGTCAGTTTCTATTATATTACTGAAAATTTTAGAAACACTTTATTTAAGTGCCTAATTTTCTTTAAGCCAATTAAATAGTGCTCTTTTACAGATTAATTTTTGGCAATATTATCCATAGGTAGAAAAATACCATACATCCACAGCACAAATATATAGAGAGACACACATAAGTGACAGAGGCAAACAGAGACTTTATAGCTTTCATTTTAATATTACTGCCACTATTCAGGTACACTAATACACAGCTCACTAGTTATAAAAAAGCTGGATTTAAGTTGTTATGGTAGATAGAATAAGTTAAGGTTACCTGCTCAGATGGGTAAAACTTTTTAATAATATTTGTTATTATTATTATTATTATATATAATATAATGTTATTTGAGAAGACACTTAAAAGATTTTTCATTCACCTAAGTTTTAAATGACCTCTTCCTCTTTTGTTTTCCCCCTAATAAGAATTACCCTCCCTGGAGTTTGTAGTTTAAAGAGATTGGCCTAGAAAATAATTCCTGGAGAAGACCAGGTAGGACATTTACACCTCAAAGGTACAGGGAAGGGATGCAAGTTCCTCTGAGAAGAACTTTGCTTCTTAAAGCCAGAATTTTTACAATATTTATTTGAGATAAATATGGGAAGTTTCAGGATTGGTAAAAAGAACAGGTGGGCTTTGAACTGTTTCTAGAGAAGATAAGGGCAATTGCTCTTAATTCCTCAAAGAATTGGGTTGCAGCCTAAAAAATACCAAGCGGTTAATCCTCCCATCTAGCCATATTATCTTCAGTTTGCTCTCCTTCCCTCCCAGGTACATGGTTTTATTTCTCGCAGTATTGAACACCTCTTGGATGTGTCCAAGGGGTGTCCCCCAAAGAGGTTGCAAAAGATATTTTATTCCCCTCTCCACAGAGATCCAGGAGAGCTGGCTCTGATAAGAATTGTTACCTTTTGCTGGCTTCTGCCAGTTTTCCCAAGATCCCCTCTGCAAGCTCCAGTATCTATCAGAATTTGGCAAAGTTTTTAATTAATTTTAATTTAGTTTCCCTTTGGATGTTTAAGGGAATAACATAGCAGTTTACCAGAAAAATCCCTCAGAGTCTCATCAACTCTGGGAGGCGCCCATATGGGGCCCTCCACTGAAGGTAGACATGGGGTCTGTAAGGCCACTTTGGTTTACAGTAATGTAAAGACAATTCAGACAGAGGATCAGTAGACTCTGAGACTCAATTAAAGGAGCTAAAGAGGAATAGTAGGAATCACATCAATCTTAGACTTTTGTATTAGGTACTTCTTGTATCTTTTTCATTAGCCTTTTGCAATGCATTTATCAATGAAGCTAGTTTGGAATTTTGAAGCCTTTTGGAGACTTCTGCATGCTGATTAAAACTGGTATCTAATTCTATTTGTTTGATTTGGGAACCCTTACTTTCAGGTGCACTTCTTAAATAATCATAACTAATTGGAACATTCCCCATAATGGCCACTGTAATTCTAGATTGTTTTTAGTAAGGTTTAGCCATTTTTGTAGGTATTTATATCTTTTAGCAGTATAGTTCATAGACATAAAGTAAGCAGGTGTGCTGGAAGGCAGCGTGCTCAACTCTTTTGAATTCAAGGATTCGCTTTTTTTTTTTTTTTTTTTAGTTAAGACTTTGGGTCTCTCAGAGGCAAACTAATATCTAAGAGGGATGTGCCACTGGGTTGGGGATTGTGTGGTGTTTTACAGTGTACCTTCTAGCATGGAAATTTTCTTGAGGTTGGCAGGTAATCTAGTGTCAATATAAACTGTCCCATGACCAACTTACCCTAACACAGGAGTTTAGTTATGTGGTGAGCACTCTAACAGCTTTTAAGTGCCTTAGCCATGCTCACCAATTTTGTGGGTTTCTTTTTTTTTTTTTTTTTTTACTTCTATGAATCCCATTAGCAATAACCTTTATTTACTAGACCCAGTCTAGCTTAAGTTGGACCCAGTATGATCTGAAACCCAGTCCAGTTTTTCAGCTGGTAACAGCCAGCAGTTCCCAATATGGAATTTGGGGGTTGGGGAAAGGACTGAATCAGCAGACCCCCAAGAATAGGGACTGCAGACTGGGGTTCCACACAACGGAGAACTCCAGACTGAGCCATCGGTCATTCCCAACATGGAATCTGGGGACAGAACCAAGGGCTGAGGTTTCCAATCAAATAGGGAACTGACTGGCAAGCCAATTAGATCAGGAGCTTGATGCAAAGAGAGCAGAGCTCAGAACATAGAGCAACTTACCCAGGGCCCCTCTGAAAAGGACAGAACTCCAAAAGGTCTGAGGGTACAATGCCCGTGTTTCTTGTTTTAGAAGATCTTGGAAGGGCTCTGTGGATTCCATCGCTGACACCAAATCTGCTAAATTAAGTCAGATTCAACTGAGTACATTTAAAGATCTAATTGGCTTTAATTCAATGATTCATGAAGCAGGCAGCCAGCCATCTAGCAGACAGAAAGGAATTTCAAAGAGCTGTACCAAAGGAAAGGGGTAGGAAGAGGAAGTTTCTAATGAAGAGTAGATTATTTCAGGCAAGGTCACCTTTCTATGGGGGAAGGAGAGAGTCTTATCAGGTGGGTAACCTCTAGTCTTAACCAAGTAATTTCATATTGACCGGTGAAAGGTCACATTTTGGGGAGAGGCTGAAGCTGCAATTAGGTTAGGTATTAGGTCTTGGTTTGCTGACATGGGGCTTAACACGAGTGACTCCGTTTGGGGCATGTTGTCTCTTTTCTAACCTTGTTAGGCCACAAACATGTGTTCTCTCACTATGTATAGAGAGATTGGATTTAGAAACCACAGACTGCCCTCTTTCCCAGAACACAACCCCTCCCCCACTCTGACTATTTTCCCTAACTTGGCTTTGCATAGGTAGCCCTGATACAAGAGCCCAGCGCCCACCTGAAGCAGTGCCTACCTGTCTGGGAAAAAGCACTAGGGAGGCTAATGATGACCAGGAAACACAGTGACAGCTTCTCCATGTTCCCTCCCTGCAGTCACTGTGCCCAGAATCTAGGATATTCTCCTGGAAAGAGTAGCAGCGGCTGGGCTATCCGGGGCTTGGACGCCTGAAATCCCTCTGACTCAGGTCTTTTCCACTTTCACCTTATAAGTGCAATAGTCAGATTGTCTCAGCTGATGGTTAAATGATTTTCCAAAATCGCTCCTTGGAGCCGTAAATCAAAGCTCTAAGAGCAAACAAACCAAGACAAAACAAGAGATCAATATGGGTCATTTATTAGAGAGTCCATGGTGCCTACTGGTGCTCCAACAGCTCTGTGTGGCAGTGCTTTGTGAATTGAAACAGTCACACCCTGTGAATCCATTCTGGAGAAATGCTGTTAAAAGTTTGGGGGTGGGGGAGACATTTTACTCACAAAGACAACCATAACACCACTTAGGATAGTGAAAAATTAGAAAACTGGGGCATGTTTAAGGAAACTGGATACATCTACCTCCACTAAATAGAATGGATAGTCCTTTAAACTATTGGTTGGTTGTGAATTTTATGCTACAACATGTAAAAATGCTTATAATAGTATAATATGGGAAAAAATAGCGTAAATTTGTTTATACACTATTTTTTAAATGAAGTAACTAGTTTAGAAAAAAATCTATTAGGGATACCCCCCAAAAAGTAAGTGTCCTTATCACGGTAATGAAATTATTGTGTGAAGGATATGCTTCTCTCATTAACAACATTTCCATAATGTAGTTATATTGCTTATAAAATAAAGTGTGTGTGTGTGTGTGTGTGTGTGTGTGTGTGTGTGTAATTAAGAAGTAAGGAAAGAGACAATAGAATAAAGATAAGTAGCCCTTGAAGCTCCAAAAGCTACTGTTTCGTTTTATGAATAGGACACCCAGTCTGTGGCTATTTGGCTTTAATCCCAAAACATTATAATTTCATGTAAAAAGAATCTTGAGCTTATTCATCATGAGTTTTCCCATTGCCATTCAATGAGAAATTGATAATAGACATTATTTATTATTTGACTGGAAGAACTAACTGACATGCAGATAGCATATTCTAAACACACAAGAGAAAAGAACTATTGCAAATTATAGTATTGATACATTTCTGGAAAGGTTTGTTTTGTTAACTATATAATGGTATATAGTTAAATTTTCTTTTAAATTACCTTTCCCAAACTCTTTGCATCCTATTTTTTAAAAGACTGACTTAAAGTACTTGCTGCAAAAATTTTTCTCTTCTTACTGTAACCATTTGCCCAATTAAAGATATATGCATAATTTGAACAGAACAAAATATATATAATAGGTAAAAGATTGGGACAAAGAAGGAAGGTGTTTTCCCAGTACCCAAACTGCCTTCTCATTAACCTTGGGCTCCCCAGGTAAGTCAAAAGAAGGCACCTACGAGTATGATGGGTGGACTCTTTGGAAATGTTATTGATTTCAAGGAGCCCATCACATTATCAGATCTATGTCCATAATGGATATTCTGAACACAGCTTAAAATTGAAAAAGGGAGAGAGGCAGAGAGACATAGAGATAGGGAGAGTGAGAGCTAAAGCAATAGAAAGAGAAGACAGAGAAAAAGGAAAAGAGAATTTGAAAGACCTTCTGGGTGAACCGTTTCACAAGCCACCCCTGGTTCCAGTAATCTGCCAAGACAGCACTGTAACCACTCATGCCATATGACAGAGTCTTGGGTGAACTTTACCAGAAGAGAGGTGTAATAGATCAGTTTGCCATGTGACATTTTTCCTGCTCACATATGTTTGTTTGGGAGGCTTCTCCTCTCTTCCTTTTACAGTTCATGATGCCCCTGTAAAAATACTTAAATATTTCAGCTTTTCTAGACATCTTGGCACTTTGGTTTCTCCCTGATTTAAAGTCCCAGTAGATCAGAAAAACATTTCAATTGTAGAGACACCAAGTACTGACTGGGGATAAAGAAAAACATTGCAAGACAATGTTTGTTATCTTGTTATCACAGTGCAGTTTTAGTGAATAAATAAGAGCATGGTATATATAGAGCTATCATTTTATTTAATCCTCAAGTACCTACAACTCTAGACTCCAGTGCCTAAAGAGCAAGTTTGGTGTGCTCTCAGAGTTCAATCTGGAACCCCTATAACATGGGGAAAAGAGGAAGCAACGGACAAGTCGGTCAGAAACAACACATCCAGTCAGAGACAACAGTAGTCTTTTCAAAGCTGTCACTCAGCCTAGAACAGTGGTTCTCCAGCCCCCACTGTTGGAGACTCGGCTGCACATTGTAATCAACTAAGGAGCTTTAAAAATACTGATGCCCGTATACCCAGACAAAACAATAATTCAAAAAGATACATGCACCCCTATATTCATAGCAGCACTATTCACAGAAGCCAAAACATGGAAACAACCTAAATGTCCATCAACAGATGAATGGATGAAGAAGATGTGGTACGTATATACAATGGAATATTACTCAGCCATAAAAAAGAATGAAATAATGCCATTTGCAGCAACATGGATGCAACTAGAGATTATCATACTAAGCGAAGTAAGTCAGAAAGAGAAAGACAAATACCATATGACATCATTTATATGTGGAATCTAAAATATGCCACAAATGAACCTATCTACAAAACAGAAACAGACTCAGGCACAGAGAACACACTTGTGGTTGCCAAAGGAGAGGGAAGGACTGGAGGTTTGGGATTACCAGATGTAAACTATTATATATAGGATGAATAAAGAACAAGGTCCTTCTGTATAGCACAGGGAACTATATTCAATATTCTGTGATAAACCATAATGGAAAATTATAATTAAAAAAAAGAATGTCTCTATGTGTGTAACTGAGTCACTTTGCTGTACAGGAGAGATTTGCATAACATTGTAAATCAACTACACTGCAATTAAAAAAAATTAAATTAAAAAAAAATACTGATGCCTGGATCTCACCAGCAGAGAATCTGCTGTAATAACCTGGCGTGTGACCTGGAAAACTGGATTTTTAAAAGCTCCCCAAGTGATTATAATATTAGCATCTAAATTTGAGAATCATTGTCCTAAAGAATTTCTCATATGATTCCGTACCCTTGATGAATGCTTCCTAGAATATGAAATGATGTCTAAGGGCACACCTAACAGTGGAAAAGGTAGGGGCTTCCAAGTCAAAGATCTTCGATAGTGTGTCAAGGGCATAGGTTGCCTAATGTTATGCTGATGCCAAAGCTGAATAGGATTTTTATGTGCAATCCATTCTCCCAAACATAAAATAACAAAATGAAAAGTTGGGAGATTGCCAGTGCCCCAGAAAAGGTAGTTTACATGCTGGATATATGGCATCCTGGAATGGCTTCTCCATGAGAAAACATGCATGCATCTCCATACCCTCCCTACTCCACTAGGGGTGTAAGTACAGCCTATGAACTTTTACTGCATGTGGCAGTAGAAAACAGTGGTTAGAAGCATGGGGCTCTGTAGTCAGACTGCCTAGGTTCAATCCCAACTCTGGGCAAGTTAATTAACCCCTCTGGACCTCAGTTTCCTCATCTGTAAAATGAGGACTATAAAATAGTACTTGCCTCATAGGTTGTCATTAAACCAATCAATATACCTAAAGGACTTTAGAGCAGTGCATGGACTATGGTAAGAGCTCAGTATGTGTTTTTAAGACTGTCTGTGATCTGCCCTGTGTGCTTAAGCAATTACCATCCTGGGAGTGGTGGTGGAAACTTACAAGATTACTTATCTGTGTGTATTAAAGGACATGGGGTAGAGGGATGAAACTGAATGAGTCTTCAGATAATGTACGAGAGGCAGGGCAAGGGGATAGATAACCTGACTCAAGATGCTAGATCTTTCTTTAAAGATCACCACCTGCCTTCAAGCTTATTGGGAGCCAGGCATGTCTTCCAGATAAGACATCTGAGCTGCCAGGAAGACACTAAAGTGATGGTTCTAAAAACATATTGGGCAAAAGAGCTTGTGAATTGCAGATTCCTGGGCTCTATATCCAGAGACTCTAATCTGGTAGGTCTGAGGTCAATGAATCTACAATAAACACCTTAGGTGATGATGATGCTTGTATTAAGCAGCCCACAATTTAAGAATCACTGGACCAGGCAATCTAGGAAATTTGAGCTAGGAATCTGCATTTTCTGAAGAAGAAGGCTAGCAAGGCCACTTAATCCACTTTCTGTTACAGGAGAAATGAAAAGATGCATAGATAAGATGGAGGCGGAGAACAGCAAGGAAGGCATACAGGCAAGTTTTGCCGATCCACTTGAGACTAGAGGTTGGTTATCTTAGGATAACGTTATTTAGAAATCGACACAGCACTCCTCTTCTTTCCCTGGGAGTCTAAGGATCAGAAATCTATGCTTTTGAAACCTGATTTGCGTTTTCTGTTTTTTTTCTTTTTGGCCACATGGCTCGCAGGATCTTAGTTCCCCAACTAGGAACTGAACCCAGGTCAACCACCAGGAAATTCCCTGGGTATTTATATCGTTGGTGTTGTTGTTTTAACGATCTGGAGTTGTTTGCTTTTTTTTTTTTTTTTTTTTTTTGGTCAGTCCTTGCTTCCGTGGAGATCAAACTTAGCGATAGTGAAAAACATAGGGAAAAAAAAATCACAGACTTACCATCCTACCTAATTTGTCAACTGGTACTCCAAATCCATTTCCATCAGGCTCAGTCCCATTTCTGGGGAGGCTTGTAATCTTTCCTCCAGGCCCTGGATGGACCACAGGGAAGGGTCCTCAACCACTCATCTGGCTGGAGACATGCAAGGCTTATCATTATACCCAATGATCCAATATTTCTCCCCAACACAGGGAGATTTTAGGTGCCTGATCTGCACATCACCATGCTGCATCCTCTGCTAAGGTGCTCACACTTGGGTCACTTCAGGTCTGGACCTGAAGGCCTGGCTCATATTCTTATACCAGCATGGCTATTTTCAGTCTTCAAAGGAAAGTGTCCTATCAGGTAGCAGCCTCCAGCATCTGCTTATGGTTTTACATTTATAATCTCTGACATGTGCAATTGGTCTACCCCAATGTTTGGCTGTAAATGTACTAAAGTATCTCTTCATGCTACTTCCCTTGTCACACCTAAGCTTCATTTCATTGATAGAAGTATACAAATCCATTCTCCTACCCCCTTTGAAGGAAAGAAATGTTTATTGTCTACTGTGCATGTGGCCTCCGTATAGTTTATTTTTCTCAAGGCAGCCCTATACAGTAGTTTTTATTGTAGGTTTTATATATCATTTGGTCCTCTTTTTTTTTATGTCAAGTTGAATTTAGGCTTTATAGCTTTATTTTTTTTTTATTCATTTTTTGGCTACGTTGGGTCTTTGTTGCTGTGTGCAGCCTTTCTCTAGTTGCAGCGAGTGGGGGCTACTCTTCATTGCAGTGCACAGGCTCTAGGTGCACAGGCTTCAGTAGTTGTGGCTGACGGGCTCTAGAGTGCAGGCTCAGTAGTTGTGGTGCACAGGCTCTGTGGCATGTGGGATCTTCCCGGACCAGAGCTCGAACCCATATCCCCTGCACTGGCAGGTGGATTCTTAACCACTGCACCACCAGGGAAGTCCCTCTGTCTTTTTAACTTGAGCCTTAATACCTGATTTTACTTCTGGACAAACTGGATGCATGATCCCTGCTATAAAGGAAAACCAGTGCTAATGACATGGCTTCATTGACATCAGCTAGAAGTGGCCTTCCTGGATAATTGATCTTACTCTCCATTTACTGTGACAAAGAATTGCTTAGAACTAACTCACCTAAACCAAAATCATCCTCTTCAGTAGATGTCATCTAATATTTAATTGGATTATGTCAAACTACTCTGTATAGTACAACAATACATCAGTTACCTTGAGATTTATTCTCTAACAAGATTACAGTGAAGTATTCACCAGTAAGCCAAATTTCTTAAACATTCTAGGAATGCTTTATTGAGATTTGTTAATGTTCACCAAATGCAAATACAAGCTTTAAAATTTTTTCTGGCTAAAATTATCAGGGCCAGAGGTTGTCCACTAAACTATGTGTAGTAAGGTACCAGTAATTGAATTCTGAGAAAAATATTAGCTCAGCCCACATCCCTGGGGAGTTGGGATGGTCTTCTATAATTAAGACATATCTCCTGACTGGATTCTTTAACTAGAAAAAAAGTGTCAACCCTTCCTTCTGCTTAGCTGAATGTCAGGGTGTATGGGTCTGCCCTAATTAGACAACAGAGAACATCTGCAATCACATATTTGCCCAAGAATGTATCCTTAACTTCTATGCTTCCAAATGGTTATGAAAAGTCACTTGGGGAATCAATATTCCTAATACAATATTCATAAATTTATCCTCCTAATATTCTGAACTTAATTTTTGGCAAATCAGACTCTTCACTTGCTGTCAACCCAGACCACATCCACCAAATTGTATTTCGGTGGTATATAATGAACCTATGTTTAGGAATATCATACAAAACAGCCTAATAATAATAATAGCAGATAACTGTTTTGAGAGCTTACTATGTGCCGGCACTACCTTAAGGGCTCTATATGCATGATCTTATTTGATCCTTTCAACAACTCTTTGAACTAATTACTATTATTTCTCCCCACTTTATAGATGAGATAACTGAGACATACAGAGGATTATGTTACCTAAAGCCCCATAGCCAGTAGGTTGTAAAGTCAGGATTTAAACCTAGGCAAGCTGATTCCAGAACCTCTATGCTTAACTAGTCTACTATATGCCTTCCCTAAAGTAACTGCTTGATGTATAATCACAGGGAACCCCATCCTTCATACTTGGATGTGACCTCTGTGGAATAACTTCAACAGCTCACTTAGTACTGAAAGGCCAAGATGAAGGACACCTCTGGAAGGAACCAGCAGCCATCATCCTTGAGGGGTCCTTTTCTACCAGGGACTCAAGCAGCCAGGAAAAGTGCATTCCAGCCATTAAACCTAAAAGCAGATTCTTGGATCTCAATGATCTTTAGTTTCTGTTCCTCAAATTGGAGTAATGATAGAGTGAGAATTCTTTTTAATTGAAATATAGTTGCAGTACAATATTATATGTTACAGGTGTATGATGTGGTGACTCACAATGTTTAAAGGTTATACTCCATTTATAGTTATTATAAAATATTGGCTACATTCTCCATGTTGTACAGTATATCTTTGTAGCTTATTTTGTATATAATAGTTTGTACCTCTTACTCTATCAAGTGAGAGTTTTAAACCCCCATAACTGACCTCACATGAATTACCAGCTATCAAAAGAGGGGCTGTGCTCGTCAGAGAGAATCCCTATAGGAGGTTAGAGGGCCATAGGTACGTTATTGCAGAAGAGGTAATGGTCATTCTGAACTCACAGGAACTTGGTTTCAGAGGATCTTTAGAAAAGTTAGTCTCCACTTCAAATGCAAGCATCAGACAACAGCTCAGACTCGCTAATATAAATAGAGGCTTTATTGGTTCGTGAACTTGGGAAGTCCAGCTATCCCCCTAGATGTCTGCATTTCAAAAAGACGGCTCCTGGGGCTTCCCTGGTGGCGCAGTGGTTGAGAGTCCGCCTGCCGATGCAGGGGACACGGGTTCGTGCCCCAGTCCGGGAAGATTCCACGTGCCGCGGAGTGGCTGGGCCTGTGAGCCATGGCCGCTGAGCCTGCGCATCCGGAGCCTGTGCTCTGCAGCGGGAGAGGCCACAACAGTGAGAGGCCCGCGTACCGCAAAAAAGAAAAAAAAAAAAAAAAAAAAAACTAGGGCAGAAGCATTAAGGCTGCAGAGAAGGGGAGAGATTTGAGAAGCAGGTCAGCAGGAAAGTTGATAGGAATGAAAAACTGATAAAATTTGAAGCTATAGAGAGCAGTGTTCAAAGATATTTAGCTAATTCTCTTATGGCAAACGCTCTGTGAATGAGGTCAAGGTGGCTTGATTGTTAGTACATGGACCAGTTGGTTTCACTTACTCAGTGGTCAAACACTACAATTTTAACCTTGGTAGGCATCTAAGAAAGATGATCCCAAGGTCAAGAAAAATTGTGCACATAGATTGGTACAGCCGCAGCATCTCTGTTAGGAAAATGAGAGAAAGTTCATACTCTATTATTTATGGGCAATGGCATCACCTTCTTGAAAGGCAGCCTATTGCAGAGCCTGACACAGAGTTGGAGCTCAGTAGTGTTGTGGGGTAATAGATGAAGAAATAATGAGGGAATGTAGGAAGGAACTGCAGGTTAAAAAGGCTAGATGCTAAATGTAATCAATGGTGGACAGAACTCAAGCACAAATATCTTCTTCCCATCTGAATTCCTACAAATGATAGAGAACATTTTTAAAAGAATAAAAGAAAGAGTTCCATGGGCAGAAAGAAATGTGGGAGATATCTGAAAGACAAAAAACAGGTAAATCACATAGATAGAAGAAAAGTATAACCCAAAATATATGCTGGGGAGGGCTGTTCTGAAAATTTGAGGTGTTTCTGAGAGCACTCCAAAGTAAAGGACAATGGAAGCAAGTGGTAGAACAAAGTAGTGGAGAGATTGGTTGAGTCACTGTCACCATCCCTTGCCTTCTTAGTCAAGCATTAAGTATCAGAGGTCATTGACCTCAACCTGGGCAGTGAGAATACTTTTACCTGGGAAGTAAGGCATCCATGAGGCTGGAGACACCTACAAGGAAACTCTAAACTCCCACATCCAGAAGAGAAATTACTGGTACACCTTGACAGCACTTCTTGCTCATTCCTCAAAATCCCTGGAGACAAGCTACAGAAAACAGTAACAGCATCTACAGACAAGCTGGAAGAATTAACGCCATGAAAAGGGGGCACCCCATTCCACAAGCATAGGAACACTCACCTTAGGAAACAGAATTTAAGAGCAGTTGAGAAGTTATTTGTTGAGAAATATAATTAAGACACTCAGAGCAGGGCTCCCCTGGTGGCACAGTGGTTAAGAATCCACCTGCCAATGCAAGGGACGCAGATTTGAGCCCTGGTCCAGGAAGGTCCCACATGCCATGGAGCAACTAAGCCCATGTGCTACAACTACTGAGCCTGCACTCTAGAGCCCGTGAGCCACAACTACTGAAGTCCACACACCTAGAGCCCGTGCTCCACAACAAGAGAAGCCACCACAATGAGAAGCCTGCACACCACAACAAAGAGTAGCACCCACTTGCCACAACTGGAGAAAGCCTGCACGCAGCAACGAAGACCCAACGCAGCCAAATAATAAATAAATAAGATAAATTAAAATAAAAATAAAAGTACAATTAAAAAAATATATACTCAGAGCATATAAAGCATAGATGGAAAGAAAGAAGAAAGAAAGGAAGGAAGGAAGGAAGGAAGGAAGGAAGGAAGGAAGGAAGGAAGGAAGAAAGAAAGAAAGAAAGAAAGAAAGAAAGAAAGAAAGAAAGAAAGAAAGAAAGAAAGAAAGAAAGAGGGCCGGAGGGAGGGAGGGAGGAAGGGAGAGAGGGAGGAAGGGAGAGAGGGAGGAAGGGAGAAAACTATGATGAAAAAGATAGAGAATTTTGAAGAAGAGAAAGCTACCTGACTTATTTTAACAAGTTAACATGACAACCCAAATAAAAATAGTTCAAGAAAAGAAAATGAGAAGTTAATCTCATCTATGAACATAGATGCAAAAACCTTACATAAAATTTATGCAAGCCAAATTAAACTACATAAAAATGTTTTAGGGTTTCCCTGGTGGCACAGTGGTTAAGAATCCACCTGCCAATGCAGGGGACATGGGTTCGAACCCTGGTCTGGGAATATACCACATGCCACAGGGCAACTAAGCCCATGTGCCACAGCTACTGAGCCTGTGCTCTAGAGCCTGCGAGCCACAATTACTGAAACCTGCGTGCCACAACTACTGAAATCTGTGCACCTAGGGCCTGTGCTCTGCAACAAGAGAAGCCACCACAATGAGAAGGCCATGCACCTCAATGAAGGGTAGACCCACTCGCCACAACTAAAAAAGCCCACACAAAAACAAAGACCCAACGCAGCCAAAAATAAATAAATAAATTTTAAAAATTTAAAAGAAAGTTTTAAACATCATGACTAAGTAGAGTTGGTAAGCAAACAAGAGCAAATGGCAAATATTCCCGCTTGCTGAAGCACCATTTACTGGGGACACTCACCATCACAGCTGTGCGCTCATAAACAATCACGTTCTAGAGCAATGCTCAGAGACCTAATAGGGCAAAACACCAGACTCTAAAGAGGGACCCCCTACCCTTGGGTTGTGAGGCTGCATGATTAGAGAAGTACTGGCTTCTCCCCTGTGCAATAAGAGTCAGTGACACAATGGCAATATGGCATGACAACTGAGCATTCATGGCTGGGGTGGGCCTCGCTTTTCCCCTGGTGTGGTTGGGGGCTGAGGTCCAAGCCTTGTAGTCGTAGCTAAACAACTCTAACTCAAGCTTAGAAAGGATGAGCCATATATACATTCACGGTGAGACCATGCTGGTATGACTGAAAAGTAGGTGTTCAAGCCTTGCAGCTGACAAGGATGGGTGCCTGAGTTGTTTCCATGGGGATTTACATTGGCCAGCACCTTTTCTGGGTAGCCAGCTGCAGAGGGTCATCTTGAACACGGTAAAATAATTAACACTTACCTCTCAGAGGTTTTCTTCAGAAATTCAGGGATAGTTTGAAATTAGGACAACCAATCAATATAATTTATACCACCTTGACAGACTTAAATGATGACATCATAAGATTATTTCAATAGATACCAGAAAATTTAGAAAAAATATAATTTATCCATCGTAAGTAAGAGTAAAAAGAGTAGATACTAAAAACTTAGAGCAAATATCACTCTTAAAAATGAAATTTTAGAAGCCTCCCTTTAGGGTCAGTGACATGACAAGTTGCCTACTATCAACTTACTGCACTGTCCAATACAAAGCAGCAAGACAAAAAAAAAAAAGTGATCTGATGATCAGAAAAGAAAGATGTACAGTGATTTACACATATGATTGTTTATATTTAAAATCCTGCAAAACCTGCACATAAACTATTAGAATCAATAGGAGTTCAACATTTGTGCTGATATAGGATAACCATGAAATGCATTAAAAATGGTTCCCACAGCAGAAATCAATTAGAAAATATGACTTATAAAAGATCCCAGTCACAATAACAATAAAACCCATACAATACCTGGAAGTAAGCACAATGGAAATGTGCAACTCTTTTATTCAAAAAATTATAAAATATTATTCAAGGACATAAAAATGAATAAATTGATAGTTAAATTATACCCATCAATTAACCCAATACCATGATGGTGCTAATGCTCCCCAAATTACTGTATATGTTCCATTAAATATGTTCATGTACTATGACCCAATAATACTTCTAGGAACATAACCTATAAAAACTTTCTCAGAGACATGTGCAAGGAAATTTTTTGCAGCATTGCTTGTAATTGGGGAAAAAAATAGAAGGAATCCAAATGTCCACCAGTTGGGAAATGCATATTCATATGAAGAAGCGGTATACGTCAGTTAAAAAGGATGAAATAGATAAGTATACACTCTTCTCTGCAAAAAATAGAAGTGTCTGGCTGCAAATTAGGACATATATGATTGGTAACTGAAAGAACAGTGTCAGAATAATATAGAAGTTATATCCATTCGTATGCCATCTTCCCTAACAGGTTAATGTTGTGAAGCAATAAAGACCACACTTTCTCACCATTAAAGAAAATACTTAGTAAGATATGGAGATCTTAATGAAAAGGCTGCAAGTTCTTTCTAAGTGCCATTAGTGCATGCAGTAGATGGTTTAGTAGCTTCAAAAATTGCCGTGCATTTCATAGCATTAAGCTATATTGTGGTGCTGCTTGTGCTGATGAACAAGCTGCCAAGATATTTCTCTTCAACCTTTAAAAACAACCATTTTTGATGATTAAAACTACACTAGGGATCAGATTTTAAATTTTGATGAAGTCAACATCTATTGGAGGTGATTGCCCTCAAAATATGCATCTAAAAGGAGGTTGTGTGAGTACTGGGCTGAAGGCTGCAAGAGCGTGACTAATTGTGAGACTGGTGAAAGTGTATGAAAAGCCTTCACCATGCTAATAATTTGATTGGGATTGTTACTGTTCATGTTAGTGCTCTGGTGTGTTAGTGTATAGGTTTTTCTTTTTTTTTTTCTTTTTAACATCTTTGTTCTTTACAATGTTGTGTTAGTTGCTGCTGTATAACAAAGTGTATCGGCTATACATATACATATATCCCCCCATATCTCCTCCCTCTTGTGTCTCCCTCCCACCCTCCCTATCCCACCCCTCTAGGTGATCACAAAGCACCGAGCTGATCTCCCTGTGCTAGGCAGCTGCTTCCCACTACCTATCTATTTTACATCTGGTAGTGTATGTATGTCCATGCCACTCTCTCACTTCAGCCCAGTTAACCCTTCCCCCTCCCTGTGTCCTCAAGTCCATTCTCTATGTCTGTGTGTTTATTCCTGTCCTGACCCTAGGTTCTTCAGAACCATTTTTTTCTTTATTTTTTTAGAGTCCATGTATAATATGTTAGCATACAGTATTTGTTTTTCTCTTTCTGACTTATTTCACTCTGTATGACAGATTCTAGGTCCAACCACCTCACTACAAATAACTCAATTTTGTTTCTTTTTATGGCTGACTAATATTCCATTGTATATATGTGCCACATCTTCTTTAACCATTCATCTGTCGATGGACACTTAGGTTGCTTCCATGTCCTGGCTACTGCAAATAGAGCTGAAATGAACATTGTAGTACATGAGTCTTTTTGAATTATGGTTTTCTCATGGTATATGCCCAGTAGGGGGATTGCTGGGTCATATGGTACTTCTATTTTTACTTTTTTAAGGAACCTCCATACTGTTCTCCATAGTGGCTGTATCAATTTACATTCCCACCAACAGTGCAAGAGTGTTCCCTTTTCTCCACACCCTCTCCAGCATTTATTGTTTCTAGATTTTTTGATGATGCCCATTCTCACGAGTGTGAGGTGATACCTCATTGTAATTTTTATTTGCATTTCTCTAATGATTAGTGATGTTGAGCATCCTTTCATGTGTTTGTTGGCAATCTGTATATCTTTGGAGAAACGTCTATTTAGGTCTTCTGCCCATTTTTGGATTGGGTTGTTTGTTTTTTTGATATTGAGCTGTGTGAGTGGCTTGTAAATTTTGGAGATTAATCCTTTGTCAGTTGCTTCATTTGCAAATATTTTCTCCATTCTGAGGGTTTTCTTTTTGTCTTGTTTATGGTTTCCTTTGTTGTGCAAAAGCTTTTAAGTTTCCTTAGGTCCCATTTGTTTATTTTTGTTTTTATTTCCATTTCTCTAGGAGGTGGGTCAAAAAGAATCTTGCTGTGATTTATGTCATAGAGTGTTCTGCCTATGTTTTCCTCTAAGAGTTTTATAGTGTTTGGCCTTACATTTCGGTCTTTAATCCATTTTGAGTTTATTTTTGTGTATGGTGTTAGGGAGTGTTCTAATTTCATTCTTTTAGATGTAGCTGTCCAGTTTTCCCAGCAGCACTTATTGAAGAGGCTGTCTTTTCTCCATTGTATATTCTTGCCTCCTTTGTCATAGATTAGGTGACCATAGGTGCGTGAACTTATCTCTGGGCTTTCTATCCTGTTTCATTGATCCATATTTCTGTTTTTGTGCCAGTACCATACTGTCTTGATTACTGTAGCTTTGTAGTATAGTCTGAAGTCAGGAAGCCTGACTCCTCCAGCTCCATTTTTCTTTCTCAAGATTGCTCTGGTTATTTGGGGTCTTTGTGTTTGCATACAAATAGTGATTTTTTTTTCTTCTAGTTCTGTGGAAAATGCCATTGGTAGTTTCATAGGGATTGCACTGAATCTGTAGATTGCTTTGGGTAGCATAGTCATTTTCACAATGTTGATTCTTCCAATCCAAGAACATGGCATATCTCTCCATCTGTTTCTATCATCTTTGATTTCTTTCATCAGTGTCTTATAGTTTTCTGCATACAGGTCTTTTGTCTCCTTAGGTAGGTTTATTCCTAGGTATTTTATTATTTTTGTTGCAATGATAAATGAGAGTGTTTCCTTAATTTCTCTTTCAGATTTTTCGTCATTAATGTATAGGCATGCCAGAGATTTTTGTGCATTATTTTTGTATCCTACTACGTTACCAAATTCATTGATTCACTCTAGTAGTTTTCTGGTAGCATCTTTAGTATTCTCTATGTATAGTATCATATCATCTGCAAACAGTGACAGCTTTACTTCTTCTTTTCTAATGTGGATTCCTTTTATTTCTTTTTCTTCTCTGATTGCTGTGGCTAAAACTTCCAACACCATGTTGAATAACAGTGGTGAGAGTGGGCAACCCTGTCTTGTTCCTGATCTTAGAGGAAATGGTTTAAGTTTTTCACCACTGAGGACGATGTTGGCTGTGGGTTTGTCATATATGGCCTTTATTATGTTGAGGAAAGTTCCCTCTATGCCTACTTTCTGCAGGGTTTGTATCATAAATCAGTGTTGAATTTTGTCGAAAGGTTTCTCTGCATCTATTGAGATGATCATATGGTTTTTCTTCAATTTGTTAATATGGTGTATCTCACTGATTGATTTGCATATATTGAAGAATGCTTGCATTCCTGGGATAAATCCCACTTGATCATGGTGTATGATCCTTTTAATGTGTTGTTGGATTCTGTTTGCTAGTATTTTGTTGAGGATTTTTGTATCTATGTTCATCAGTGATATTGACCTGTAGTTTTCTTTCTTTGTGACATCTTTGTCTGGTTTTGGTATCAGGGTGATGGTGGCCTCGTAGAATGAGTTGGGGAGTGTTCCTCCCTCTGCTATATTTTGGAAGAGTTTGAGAAGGATATGTGTTAGCTCTTCTGTAAATGTTTGATAGAATTCGCCTGTGAAGCCATCTGGTCCTGGGCTTTTGTTTGTTGGAAGATTTTTAATCACAGTCTCAATTTCAGTGCTTGTGATTTGTCAGTTTATATTCTATTTCTTTCTGGTTCAGTCTCAGAAGGTTGTGCTTTTCTAAGAATTGGTCCATTTCTTCCAGGTTGTCCATTTGATTGGCATATAGCTGCTTGTAGTAATCTCTCATGATCCTTTGTATTTCTGTGGTGTCAGTTGTTACTTCTCCTTTTTCATTTCTAATTCTGTTGATTTGAGTCTTCTCCCTTTTTTTCTTGATGAGTCTGGCTAATGGTTTATCAGTTTTGTTTATCTATCTTCTCCAAGACTCAGCTTTTAGTTTTACTGACCTTTGCTATTGTTTCCTTCATTTCTTTTTCATTTATTTCTGATCTCATTTTTACGCTATGATTTCTTTCCTTCTGCTAACTTTGGGTTTTTTTGTTGTTGTTCTTCATTCTCTAATTGCTTTAGGTGTAAGGTTAGGTTGTTTATTTGAGATGTTTCTTGAGGTAGGATTGATTTGCTATAAACTTCCCTCTTAGAGCTTCTTTTGCTGCATCCCATAGGTTTTGGGTCATCGTGTTTTCATTATCATTTGTTTATAGATATTTTTTGATTTCTCTTTGATTTCTCTCATGATCTCTTGGTTGTTTAGTAGTGTGTAGTTTAACCTCCATGTATTTGTATTTTTTACAGATTTTTTTTCCTGTAATTGATACCTAGTCTCTTAGGGTTGTGGTCAGAAAAGATACTTGATACGATTTCAGTTTTCTTAAATTTACCAAGGCTTGATTTGTGACCCATGATATGATCCATCCTGGGTAATGTTCCATAAGCACTTGAGAAGATAGCGTATTCTGTTGTTTTTGGATGGAATGTCCTATAAATATCAATTAAGTTCCTCTTGTTTAATGTATCATTTAAAGCGTGTGTTTCCTTATTCATTTTCATTTTGGATGATGTGTCCATTGGTGAAAGTAGAGTATTAAAGTCCCCTACTATGATTGTGTTACTGTCAATTTCCCCTTTTATGGCTGTTAACATTTGCCTTATGTATTGAGGTGCTCCTCTGTTGGGTGCATAAATATTTACAATTTTTATATCTTCTTCTTGGTTTGATCCCTTGATCATTATGTAGTGTCCTTCTTTGTCTCTTGTAATAGTCTTTATTTTAAAGTCTATTTTTTCTGATATGAAAATTGCTGTTCCAGCTTTCTTTTGATTTCCATATGCATGGAATATCTTTTTCCATCCTCTCACTTTTAGTCTGTTTGTGTCCCTAGGTATGAAGTGGGTCTCTTGTAGACAGCATATATATGGGTCTTTTTTTTGTATCCATTCAGCCAGTCTATGTCTTTTGGTTGGAGCATTTAAGCCATTTACATTCAGGTAGTTATTGATATGTATGTTCTTATTACCATTTTCTTAATTATTTTGGGTTTGTTATTGTAGGTCTTTTCCTTCTCTTGTGTTTCCTGCCTAGACAAGTTCCTTTAGCAGTTGTTATAAAGCTGGCTTGGTGGTCCTGAATTCTCTTAGCTTTTGCTTGTCTGCAAAGGTTATAATTTCTCTGTCAAATCTGAATGAGATCCTTGCTGGGTAGAGTAATCTTGGTTGTAGGTTTTTCCCTTTCATCACTTTAAATATGTCCTGCCACTCCCTTCTGGCTTGCAGAGTTTCTGCTGAAAGACCAGCTGTTAACCTTATGGGGATTCCCTTGTACGTTATTGGTCGTTTTTCCCTTGCTGCTTCTAATATTTTTTCTTTGTATTTAATTTTTGACAGTTTGATTAATATGTGTCTTGGCATGTTTCTCCTAGGATTTATCCAGTATGGGACTCTGCACTTCCTGGACTTGATGGACTATTTCCTTTCCCATATTAGGGAAGTTTTCAACTATAGCCTCTTCAAATATTTTCTCAGTCCCTTTCTTTTTCTCTTCTTCTTCTGGGACCCTTATAATTTGAATGTTGGTGCATTTAATATTGGCCCAGAGGTCTCTGAGACTGTCCTCAAATCTTTTCATTCTTTTTTCTTTATTCTGCTCTGTGGTAGTTATTTCCACTATTTTATATTCCAGGTCACTTATCTGCTCTTCTGCCTCAGTTATTCTGCTATTGATTCCTTCTAGAGAATTTTTAATTTCATTTATTATGTTGTTCATCATTGTTTGTTGTTCTTTAGTTCTTCTAGGTCATTGTTAAATGTTGTATTTTCTCCATTTTATTTCCAAAATTTTGGATCATCTTTAGTATCATTTCTCTGAATTATTTTTCAGATAGACTACCTATTTCCTCTTCTTATTGGTCTGGTGGGTTTTTACCTTGCTCCTTCATCAGCTATGTGTCTCTCTGTCTTCTCATTTTCCTTAACTTACTGTGTTTAGGGTTTCCTTTTGCAGTCTGCAGGCTTGTCATTCCCATTGTTTTTGGTGTCTTCCCCCAGTGGCTAAGGTTGTTTCAGTGAGTTGTGTAGGCTTCCTGGTGGGGCAGGCTGGTGTCTGTGTTCTGGTGGATAGGGCTGGATCTTGTCTTTCTGGTGGGCAGGACTGCATCCGGTGGTGTGTTTTGGGGTGTCTGTGACCTTATTATGATTTTAGGGTGCCTCTCTGCTCATGAGTGGGGTTCTGTTCCTGTCTTGTTAGTTGTTTGGCATAGTGTGTCCAGCACTGTAGCTTGTTGGTCATTGAGTGGAGCTGGGTCTTAGCATTGAGGTGGAGATCTCTGGGAGAGCTTTTGCCATTATATATTACATGGAGCCAGGAGGTCTCTCATGGACCAGTGTCCTGAACTCGGCTCTCTCACCTCAGAGGCACAGGCCTGACACCCGGCTGGAGCACAAAGACCCTGTCAGCCACATGGCTCAGAAGAAAAGGGAGAAAGAAGAAAGAAGGAAGGAAAAAATAAGAAGATAAAATAAAGTTATTAAAATAAAAAAAAATTAAAGTAATAAAGAGAAAAAAATGAAAAAAAAAGAAATAAGAGAGTAACCAAACCAAAAAACAAACCCACCAGTGATAACAAGTGCTAAAAAATATATTAAAAAAAAAAATTGGCAGACAGAACCCTAGGACAAATGGTAAAAGTAAAGCTATGTAGACAAAATCACACAAAGAAGCATACACATACACACTCACAAAAAGAGAAAAAATGAATATATATATATATATATATATTTACAAACAAGGAAGAGAGCAACCAAATCAATAAACAAATTTACCAATGAAAATAAACTCTAAATACTAAACTAAGATAAGCATAAGACCAGAAACAACTTAGATGCAGAAAAGAAAACCCAAGTTTACAGTTGCTCCCAATGTCCACCGCCTCAATCTCGGTATGATTCGTTGTCTATTCAGCTATTCCACAGTTGCAGGGTACATCAAGTTGACTGTGGAGATTTAATCCGCTGCTCCTGAGGCTGCTGGGAGAAATTTCCCTTTCTCTTCCTTGTTCGCACAGCTCCTGGGGTTCAGCTTTGGATTTGGCCCTGCCTCGGCCTGTAGGTTGCCTGAGGGCGTCTGTTCTTCGCTCAGACAGGCCGGAGTTAAAGGAGCAGCTGATTCGGGGGCTCTGGCTCACTCAGGCCGGGGGGAGGGCGGGGTACGGATGTGGGACGAGCCTGCGGTGGCAGAGGCTGGTGTGATGTTGCAATAGCCTGAGGCGCACCATGTGTTCTCCTGGGGAAGTTGTCCCTGGATCACCACACAGGCTTCTTGGTGGCTGCAGCAGCAGCCTTAGCGTTTCATGACAGTCTCTGGTGTCTGTGCTGACAGCCGCAGCTCGCGTCCGTCTCTGGAGCTCATTTAGGCGGTGCTCTGAATCCCCTGTCCTCGTGCACCCCCAAACAATTGTCTCTTGCCTCTTAGGCAGTTCCATACTTTTTCCTGGACTCCCTCACAGTTAGCTGTGGCGCACTAGCCCCTTCAAGCTTTGTTCATGCAGCCAACCCCAGTCCTCTCCCTGGGATCTGACCTCCAAAGCCCAAGCCTCAGCTCCCAGTCCAACCCTGTACCGGAGGGTAGCAGACAAGCCTCTCAGGCTGGTGAGTGCTTGTCGGCACCAATCCTCTATGCGGGAATCTCTCTGCTTTGCCTTCTGTACCCCTGTTGCTGCACTCTCCTCTGTGGCTCCGAAGCTTCCCCTCCGCCACCCCCCCAACTCCGCCAGTGAAGGCGCTTCGTAGTGTGTGGAAACTTTTCCTCCTTCACAGCTCCCTCCCAGAGTTGCAGGTCCCGTCCCTATTCTTTTGTCTCTGTTTTTTCTTTTTTCTTTTGCCCTACCCAGGCACTTGGGGAGGTTCTTGCCTTTTGGGAGGTCTGAGGTCTTCTGCCAGCGTTCGGTAAGTGTTCTGTAGGAGTTGTTCCACATGTAGATGTATTTCTGATGTATTTGTGGGAAAGAAAGTGATCTCCGTGTCTTACTCCTCTGCCATCTTGAAGGTCTCCCATGCATAGGTTTTGAGTGGTCTGTCCCTAATTATCTATGGTCTAGTTATCCCACAGCCCTGCTATTTTTAGTGCACAGTTATGCTGAACATGAGGATTTTCAGAAATGCACATATCACATTATAGCAAAAAAAAAAAAAAAAAGCCTGTATTTCAAAAGGGCTGACTCTTAAGACAAAGTTTAATAAAAAAGGCAAGTTATAAAAGCTACTTAAATGATATCTATTACTCAGCTTTTAGAATTCAAGATATTATATAATGTATATAAATATCTACATATGTATTGTGTTTATAAAGTATTTTTTAATAAATCATTTATGCTAAAACCCCACAACTCCAGTCTAATAAGGAGGGAAACATAAGATAACCTCAAATTGAGGGACTTCCTACGAAATACCTGACCAGTACTCTTCAGAACTGTCAAGGTTGTGAAACACAAGGAAAGACCCAGAAAATTGTCACAGACCAGTGAGGCTTAGGACACATGATGACTAAAGGTAACGTCATGTTCTGGATGGAATCCTTGAACAGAAAAAGGACATTAGTATAAAAACCAGGGAAATCTGAATGAAAACTGGAGTTCAATTTATAGTAATGGACCAATGCTGATTTTCTTAGTTTTGACAAATGTACCACTGTAATTCAAGATGTTAAAATTAGAGGAAATTGGGTAAAGGGCATAAAGGAACTCTCTGCCTTATTTGCGCAACTTATCTATAAATATAAAATTATTTCAAAATTAAAAGTTTATTTTAAAAATGTCAACTTATTGAAAAAATATGTAAGAAAGACAGCACTGGGACAGAGGGTAAAGTTTTCTTTAAATTATTTGAGTTTTAGTTTTAAAAATTCTGATGCAAATTTCCAGTTCTTGGTAAGATCATTTCTCAAAATAAAAAATATAATTTAGAAAAAAAACCAGAATATTTTTAAGTTAAAAATAACCAGTAGAAGAATGTATATACATACAACTTCCAAAAAACTCAAGAGAGAAAATGTAAGTGTTGAGGTATAAGGATGCTTATAAATTCTACTCTCCTTTCCAATGGAGTTTTGAAACAATTGAGAGAAATTAAGAAGGCAGACAGAGTTCAAAGCATTGACTTTAAAACTGAAGGGGCTGGGGGACTTGGTTGGTGAAGATGACTTAATACCAATCCCCAGATATAAAAAGCTTTACTCACCCAGTCCCAGGTGGTGCTAGACCAGACAGATTACTCTTCATAGGTGAAGAGTATTTACTGTCAAAGTCACCAAATTGCTGAGAGTAGACCCAAACAAGTCCTATTTGCAGACAGGTAGGTCCCAACACACACACACACACACACACACACACGGAGGGGAGAGAAAAGGACTGACATACATATGCTCAGTTCCTTATCCCAAAGTCAATAATAGGAGAAGTCATTCCTTTCAGAGTAAATGACAGATATACTGCTGGTAAACTGGTTATCTGGAACAAAAAGCCCTGATTTGTAGTGTTTGCTGGTTCTATGCTTTAAATACTCCCACTAGGGCTGATTTCAAACTACCAATGTGATGTCACTGAATGCAGAGTTGGGAAGAAGTGTACCAAGCCTGTGTTAGCCAGCTTCAGGACATGACTGACTTCTCCCCTGGAGATGAATGAGGATAAGGGAAGTGAGGTCAGGGACATTCCTCTAATGCTGCTTTCATCCTGTGGAAGGAAACATCAGGAATGGGGAGCGAATATTTCATTCAAAAATACCTCTATCTTTTGTTCTTTTAATCTAAAATGGCTCAATTAATATACCTGTGACCAGCCGGAGATGTAACTATCCCCAGTGCTCCTTCATAAATTCTCCTATGACTGCTGGCAGAATAAATAGTCAGAATAATAGAATAATTAAATTAACTCTGAGGCCATGCTACAACCAAGTCTAAAATTAACTCCCTACTGTTCCCAGTTCAAATTATTTCTAGTCATATCATCCAAATATGGTTCCATCAAATGTTCTGCAATGAAATTAAATGACAGTATTAATGTGTTTCAGTAATAATTGCCCACAACATATAATGCCCCAAATCTAAATACAGAACTCTTCATCATTAAATTTCCAGGGAGAGATTAAAGTCTAAAAATTACATTCCCTCGTAAGTAAAGTCCAAAGTCAAATTTTCTCACCTTGTGAGTTAAAAATCCAAAGAAATTAGCCTTTAAATTCATTCTCCCCAGCTTCTAATTCTGCTTTGTCTCAGCCAGCATCACACTGCAGAGACATATTCCCTCAGCATCTGCAGCCTGGGCTTCTTCCACCAAGAGGAGCATGGCTCCTACAAGCCCTGCAAAGTTGAATGAGCTCTTTCTTTAAACAGTTCAAAGAGTTCAACAGAGCACACAAGATTACCACAGCATTGACTCGCACCTACAAAATGTAGAAAACAAGCTACTACCACAGCTGCTAAATCAGATATCCCAGACAAAATTATTTTCTCCAAACCCAGGACTCAATGTTGCCAAAGGCAATAATAGAAACCTGTAATGGTTGAGAGAATGAAAATAGTTGAAGAAAATTTTGGTTTAGCTTCACAAGACACAAGTGAACTGATGTCGATTGTCCTGAGTCAATATATAAACTCATTTGGGAGCAATCCCTTGAGAGATTAATCTGAAGTCCATGGATTTACCCCTGCTGGGAGAGAATTCTACTTCTGCTCACTCTGACAGCAGCACTGGGGACATTGGAAACCTTTTGAACAGTTTAGTAATCTAGGATGTTGGCAATGCCCATCACCATGTCTCATTTGATACATCTTCCTTTTTGTTTCTGTGTGATCAAATACTCTTGATTCCCATCCACCCCTTTGAGTCTTATGTTTTTGACATCTCCTGTTTCTGACACCCCCTGGGAGCTCCCACCTAATTGCACAGCCTCAGAAGTACATTCAGGGCAGGAATGTTTGGTTCTGGGCCCCAGAAGCTGCTGCCATGGCCTCTTCCTGAAGAACTGTTCAGGCTGGTAAAGTACATTTGGGAAAGGTCTCTCTCCTGTCCTCCCTTTTGTTTCATCTTGGTCATCACCCTAAGCAGATCTCTGAACTGAAATGGTTGTTGATGCTTCTGAATCTCAGCCCGTGGGGCCAAATACACTACTTAAGAAATCACTTTGGGACTTCCCTGGTGGCTCAGTGGTTAAGAATCTGCCTGCCAATGCAGGGGACACGGGTTCGATCCCTGGTCCAGGAAGATCCCACATGCCGTGGAGCAACTAAGCCCATGTGCCACAATTACTGAGCCTGTGCTCTACAGCCAGTGAGCCACGACTACTGAGCCAGCGAGCCACAACTACTGGGCCCTCATGCCACAACTACTGAAGCCCATGCACCTAGAGCCTGTGCTCTGCAACAAGAGAAGCTACGCAATGAGAAGCCCGCGCACCACAACGAAGAGTAGCCCCCGCTCGCCGCAACTAGAGAAAGCCCGCGTGCAGCAGCAAAGACTCAACACAGCCAAAACTAAATAAATTTTTAAAAAATCACTTCATGAGCTTTCGATGCTCCAGGCCATCTCTGAACAGCATACTTTCTGCCACATCACTTTCTTATGTAATTAACAAAGCCAGAGCCAACTTTGGAGGGGATGATGTGACTTAGGTAAAAAATAAATAATAAAATATACTTGCTATTCAAATGTAGTTTCAATATAGTACCACCTAGTACCCCTTTTCAACCAGACTGCCACTCCTAAGCCCCTTGAATACAGAAATTCCAGCACCACCACCACTGGTCTTTAGTACACTCTGTTCAGCTACAGATCTTGCTTTGGGACAAGAACTAATTCAGGTGTGACTGGTAAGTGAGGGAATGATATCAGTGTAATATAGATGTTGCATCGTTGTTTTTTCTCAGCCGGTTACTATTTTCCACCACCAAGTAACAGCAGCTATCACAAAGTACACCAACACAAGGGAATACAGCAAACTGGAGGAATGCGGAACCAAATATTCTTCCTGGGTCCACCTGGGCATGTGCTCTGTCTTAGAAGTACCTTCTGTGCTGTCTCTCATCTTGATGCATTTTGCCTTTATCTCCACTACTCAACCTTTACTTATACACCTCTCTATCAAGTTAGATTTATCTGGGTTTTTTTAAGGTAAAGTCCACTATTTGGTTATTGTAACTTGATATATGAATGATAATAGTTTTATTGAAATAGTCACTGTTTTGGACATTGAGCCAATTACATCATTGCATAAGTTTTTGATGTTATGCCCTAAACCATATTTCCCCCCATAATCCCTATTACTTTTTAGGATATAATTCTAAAGAACAAATTTTCTCCATGATATATTGTATTACAGCATAAATGTCAACATTGAGAAATATTCACAGAGAGATTGAATATCATATGAGATCATTTATATGGGATTTTCTATTTTTAAGATTGGGCCAAATACTTAAACCAAATTCTGACAATGTAGAAAGTCTATACAGGGAAAAAAAAAAAAAACTTTGGGCTCCTGGAAATCAGCAACAAACAGCTGTTCACCTGAAACCTGCTAATTTAAGTCTCTTGATGATAGAAAATTATGAAGAAACTGTGTAGGGGTCTTCAGTAAAGACTTTTCCAGTAGCAGGTAGCATGAATCTGAAAGGATTTACTGAAAGCACTTTTATCAGGAACAAGAACCAGGAATCCAGGAAATTCTCTCTCTCCACCTTTCAACTCTGCTCAAACTGAAGGAGAATCTCTCACTCTTAATTCAAAAGTATGAATAGAGAAATAATCCACCTAGTCCAGTTTGGGTCAGGAGATCACCATTGGTCCAAATCAAATGTAGTCAGTGATTTAAGAGCGCGTAGTGGAAACACAGTTGCCAAAACCCACCCTTGGGGGTGGAGTGGAGGCTTAGTTATGGGAAGAAAGGGGCTGGGACCAACGTCAGAATACATCTACTATGTAGGGAATCAGAAGACCTGCATTTCATTTCCACTCTGAGCTAGACTATTACTTTTGCAGCCATTCCTTTCCTCTCTAGGTCCTCAAACTCTGTGCCATAAGGGCTTTGGTCTAAAGCATCCCTTTTCAAATTGTGTTACTTGGAAAGAAGGTCTCTGGGAAAGAATTAGGGATTTCACCCACAGCTAACACCTTCCAAAAAATAGTGAAGATTTAAACAGCTTAAAAAGATATACATTGCTTCTACCAGTTTTTGTTTGTTGTTGTTGTTTATTTTTGAGGAGGGGGGTGTTACCATAAAGTCTTATTTGGTCTCAAGTTTTCAAAAGAAATGTATGAAAACCATGATTCCATGTGGTCTCTAAGGTACCTCTAAGCTCAAAACCTTCCTCAGTTCTGATCCCCAGTGATTACTGCTTCAATAGGCTGCCTACTAACAAACACTCCCGTCAGGTGATGGTGCATTGAAGAGGGACAGGGGATTCCCCGGCGGTCCAGCGGTTAGGACTCTGTGCTTTCACTGCTAAGGGTGTGGGTTCAATCCCTGGTTGGGGAATTAAGATCCCACAAGCCGTGGGGGTGTGGGGGGAGGGAGAGCAGTCCCAACACAGCTTAAGCAAGGTCAGCAAACAAACACTGAAGAGCCTGACACATGGGGAGAGAGAGGTTTAATCTCCGAGGTTTGCCCTTCAGGACATGAACACTGAGAGGATCTGAAAGAACCTTGGAGCCACACCCGGGGCTTGGTGAACACTTCGCCATGCACCTCAGCCATTGGTGCCCTCCAAGGTCAGGACATTAGGACTGAAAGTCTCACTATGATAGACACTGTTAATCTCAACTGGTGACAGCACAGTCCCACAAGTTCACATCTCCAACATCTCCCACCAAAGACTGATTATCAAAGTTACCGCCAAAGGAATCCTGCTTCTGCCCCTGCAAATGCTTCCCTTTGTCCCCATAGAGAATCCCTTCCTTCTTCAGACTCCTCCTCACTGTGGGATTCCCATCCTCCCAGAGCTCTGCAATCCCTGGGGCAGACTCCCAGCCCACCTAGAGGTGCTTTGGACCAGGAGAGCTCTACGGGATCTTGAAAAATGTATCAGAACCACCCACAAACCCACTACACACTTCAATCTTTTCTTTAAAGAGGAGGACCTCATTTTCTTGCTCCAGGTTGTTATATGCCTAGAGACTATATCATGGGTGAGGTTAGCATAGAATCTATCATAATCTGTGTGCCAGGCCTTGATGGGCTCCACCTCCAGTGCAGCAAAGGAATCATGTGACTCGATGGGGAACACAAAGGCTACCCTTCCCCTCTCTGTTGGAGAGAAAAGGAGATACAGGAAAGAAGTTAGACAACCTGGAACACAAAGATCTCTTCTCTCACTTCTCCATAAAATTAGGAGACCACATATCTCACTCTCTCCCTTAACCCTCCTCCATGCTAAGAGTTCCCTGGACCAGCTTTGAGCAACCTCAGTTCCCTCAGGCCAGACCACAGGCACAGCCTTCACCAAACTCTACCTTCCTGAGCAAAGAACACTGAGGGTTGATGAGCACCAGGAAACATGGCAACAGCTTCACCATGTCTGCTCACCGTGCCGGCTGAGTACAATCAGGTCTTGAGGACACGTTCATGGAGAGGATGAGGGAGGCTGATGTCCAGGGCCTTGATGACTCAGATGCCACCTCTCAAGACCTACTCCTTTCTGGGCTTATATCCACAGCATGGGGGGCCATCAATGTTGGTGTGTGAATGATTTCCCAGACTCGCCCCCTTGGGACCAGGAGTCAGGGCTCCAGGGCTAAAGGTAGCAGAATCATTCCGAAAAAGGGACATCGATTAGGGTTGCATTGTGCTGGAGTTCCAACTCAGAAAATGATTGGAAACCTGGGTAATTAGGGGAAGCCAGTTGTGTCTTCCCAGGCTTGGCTACACTCTGCCCATGTGGCCCCTCTTGGAGGCCCAGGGAGGGAAAAACTGAGCCAAAAGGAATAAAGTTTTCACTTCCATTTTATGGAATAGACATGTCTCCCTTCACCAAGGGCTGTGACAGGGGCAACCTGGATACAGACCCTGCAGAGGTGTGGAAGGGAACGATTACTAGTGCAAAGAATGCTTCAAAGCTGCATTATAGGGCCAAGATTCGAAGCTTTATCAGAAAAGGAAGGAAAATCATCCTCAGCAGGGAAGTCTATGTGGGTTACATATTAGAGATTCCTGTGACTGCAGAGGTCCTGTTCCAAGAGGTACAGATTCAAAGTCAAGGAAGGCGAAATGTATTGGGATGGGACAAAAGGATGTCTCTGTCTCCATATTATGGTCTGAGTTCCCACCCTGCTCCCCATTTCTCCACTTCTAGGTCTCCAGGGAACAACCTGAACAGAGAGCCCATGCTTCGGGGGGAAACACAATTGAACAACAGAGCTAGAAAGAACTTTAGAGATTATCCAGCCCCTACACCTCAGAGATATTGGGTGACTTGTCTGAAACCACACAGCCTGGTGTTCCTTACTGGTCCAATGCTATTGCCCTTCCCCTGTCCTACTGGGAGGACCTGGAAGGGCAGAAACCCTGTCCATATTCAGGCCAGGAGCCAGGAACGGTGGTGATGGGACCTCCTTGGGAATGTTCACTGATGAATAGCAGACTTGAAAGTACCCTTGTTGTGCAACCACCTTGCCCAAAGCTCTTCCTTTATAATTGAGGACGCTAAGGTCCCAACAGCTCTTACATCCCTCTCATGAGCTCTATGGATTCAGCTTGTTTCATCTGTTCTTTGTTGTCCTAAATCATAAATAAAACCCAGAAAAGAGTCAGGGTTGTCTTAAAGCAAAAGACAAGGTTTATTGTTTGCAAGGTTTGCAAACAGAGGATATGTGCCCAACGTACATCCCTGGAGGGTGAAAGAGGTGAGGGATTTTCAGAAGCAAAACCTGCAGAAGTCACAGCTGGGGGACTTGCAAAGGGGACTGGATGGCCCTTGCAGCCTGACTGCAAGTGCTCAGCCTGACTGCAAGTCTTCTGTGATTGGCTGTCACTGGAGCTTCTCGTTGGGGGCTTTTCCAGGTAGGACCCTTAGCGGAATCAGAAGTCCTTATAGTTGTTTGTCTGTGGTTTTTCTAAGAACACAAAGTATGTGATTGAACGCCAGATCTGTCATGACTGCCTGGTTCCATTTTACTTTGGGTCCCTGTTAGCCACACTGGGTCCATTTTCTATGTTCCTTCCACAGGGGATACCTCTTATTTCTACTTTTCCTTAGGGGATTATTTTATTTTTACTTCTTCAAAGACCTACTCAGTCTCTTGGGCTTCTCGCTTGATTTGCTACAGAATCAATGTCTCTCAACAGTTCTACTCCATTTATTTGCTATTCCCCCTCCATGTAAATTTACAGACCTTTTGCTTTAGGTTTTGTTTTTCTTTGCTACCATAAACAGTAATGAAACAGATGTAAGGAAATAAAAATAACTAACATGAGACGTTGGATGAAATCTGATAAAGCACTCATAGAAAAAGTTATCTAGATTCTTTCCAGGTTCATCCTTTGCAGGTGTTGTTCTTTAGAGTTTTATGAGTTAGTCTGCACTCACCAATAAAGTCACTTCATCTCTGGCTACAGGACTCAAGAATCATCTTACCTCTCTTCACAGGGACAGGACTACGTACCTGTGGGCCAGCTACTATAGTTTCCAGGAGATTCTTAGACCACAATGTTAAATATAAGGTACACACACACACAGATTTAGTGTTAAGTCTGTTCAGCATGAAGTTCAGGCCACACTGTTGGTAATTTCTACTGAAGGCCACAGTGGTAAATTTTGTAAACTAGTTTGTTTCACTCAAGACCCACATCCTAGCTTACCTTCCTAACCTATCCTACTTGGAAAGCTAAAAGCTACATTTCCCAGATCATTTGCTGCTAAGGTTCCCCATGTGACATAAGCTTTGCCAAGCAGTAACACTCACAATTTGGATGCACGAAGACTTTCCAAGGGAATCGACTTGCAAATCCTCAACTTCCATGTAAGTCTTTCCTGGAACCGAGCCCTCTGAGCACACATTTGTTCTTGAGGCATCTCATAGGCTGTCCTTTCCTACCTCCTGTTTCACATTTACAAATGAAAAGCACAGACTGATTGACTTTTAAGGTGTACGTCTTTCTCCTTCTTCACATGTATGCACAAAGTTTAGTCATGATGTCTAATAAAGTTAATGGAATGATTTCTGATATTAATACATGGCTCTAACTTACCTCCAAAAGCCAAACCCCAGAATTTGATACATGTGTTCACACGTATTTGCAGAAGAAATACCATGCCTTTTACGGCATTGTTTCATAAAATCTTAGCTTCACACTACATTAGGTTATTACAAATTAAGTAACGAGAACGAGCACAATTGATATGTTATCTGATTTTTATAATTTATTATATATAATTTTTATTAAAATGGATAAGCATATTCACTCTATATCATTTTAATCTGAACCTTACTGATTTGAGTAATCTATATCACAAGATTCTTTCCATAATTTATTTCTTATGTTTTTATAATAGTCTTAGGAAATATAAATCTAAGTAGTTAGATGTATTCCATGAAAATATACAATTACTCATAAACAAAAGGTACATTGTATTGACATATAAAATTAGAATTTGGTTGTATATTTATTTGGTTGTATGTTCTAATGGAAAATCTTGTGATGCAAATTTTCCAATATCTGAATAAATTAATATTATTTAAACTCTGAAGTAAAATTTCACCCTTTTATATAAAAATATTTTAATTGGATGTTGTGATGGGTTGAATTGTGTCCCTCTAAAAGATAAATATTGAAGTTCTAACACCTCAGTATCTCAGAATGTGATTTTATTGGGAAATAGGGTTGTTGCAGATGTAATTAGTTACATTAGGATGGGATCATACTGAAGTAGAATGAGCCCCCATTCAATACGACTGGTGTCCTTATAGGAAGACGGCAATATGAAGATAGAGACACATAGGGAGGACGCCCTGTGACAAAACACAGAGATTGGAGGGATGCAGCTGCAAACTAAGGAACACCAAGGACTGCTGGCAAATCACCAAACTTGGGAAGAGGCAAAGGATTCCCTTGCAGGTTTCAGAGGAATCATAGCCCTGCTGACACCTTGATTTCAGATTTCTAGCCTCCAGAACTGTTAACCAGTAAATTTCTGTTGTTTTAAGCCCTCCAGGTCATGGTACTTTGTTACAGCACCCCTAGGAAGCTAATACAGATGTGTTTTATACAAATGTGATTTCCATTTTGAATTGTACTGTTGCTTTCTAGTAAAAGAAGTCTATATCATTTAAATTTTTTAAAATTTGCCAGTCTGTGGCTAAGGAAGAATCAGAGTGTTGAAGAAATCAGACTGAGGATTTCCTTGGACATATTAAACCAACAGTTTGGGGGTTTTTATAAGAGACCAAAGCTCTGACAAAACACAACAGAAGTTTTTCAATGAATATTCCAAGAACTACCAAAGATGAACTAAAAGCAAAACACCAAAACTAAACATAATAAATCTTACATATACCATGAATTTCTTCCTAAAAACAGTTCTGCATTGTGATCATCATAAAAAAAAAAATTGTAAAACAATAGTATGAAAAATATCTCTAATGCAATGTGCAATAATAATTTACAGAACGTTCAGACTTTAAAATTAAACCAGTTAATTTTTTGTGAAGGAAGCTAAGGGCACTGGTAAAATTATCACTAAGCTTAACATTTAAACATGCTTGGCTTGGAGAGCATCATCAGAATTAGCATTGCTCATTAGGTCACTATTTTTCTAGTGAAAAATAGCAAATCTTACATAAACGTGGAAAAGGTTATAATACCTGGTTCACCTTTGATAGTAGAAAGATTTTACGTACCAAGTCTGTCACTGCCATTAAATCAATTCCTATCTGACATTATTGTAATTTGTATAGCGAATGAAATTACTGAATAATAATAGTAATAATAATAATAGTGATAATAGAAAACAGTTCTGCAACTCTGTTCTACTATAGCTACAGTTCTACTATATGCCATACATTGTTCTAAGTGAATTCCCATATTAACACAATTAGTCCTCACAATTCAGGGTAGGTACATTATCCCCATTTTACAGATGAGGAAACTGAGGCACTGAGAAATTGTTCACTGGATTATGGTAAAGATTGTGATAGACAGATTTCCCATGCCTTTCAGATAGGAAAATCCACAGGTGTTTTCAGTTAATAAATTGTGTACACTTTTACGGAGAAGAAAATGCATGCACAGGGTGACCAGTGATACTATTTTTAAAATTTAAAAACTTTTATTCACATTGATTCAGCTTATACTAGGGACATAAGGGTCTCTAAGAACAAAACTATTGTCCCAGCCAGCTTGCTGGGTCTGTGACCTGCCCTTAGAAGGGCCCCATATTATGAGAGCCAGTGCTGGCTTTAAGGCTCTGATGGTCCCATCTTGAAATATTTGATTTTTTGAACAAGGGGCCCCACATTTTCACTTTGCACTGGGCCCTGCAAATTATGTAACTGGTCCTGATTGTTACAATGACTACACAGAAATTGTTTTATGTATTTTTTTATCCATGCTTTAAAATTTGCTTTAGCTTGAGAACATGATTTTATTAATAAACAAGTTTTGGTTGCAAAAAAATGGAGTTCTGACTTGCAGGGAGTATTGGATGTTGCTATTTAAATTGTAAATATTGTAAAATCAAGGGAGTTAAGCCTGTATCTTTTTAAATTGATGTGTGAGGAAATGGGATCATCTTATCCCCAGCTAGTCGCTGCATTTAGAAGTGAGCTGGTTGTCATGGGGATACATAATAGCATGTTTATTTGGATTGAATATGAAGTCATACTTTTTCTGACAGAAAAGAAGTTGATTCGGCTGAATGGTCTGACAATGGATCATGGCTCTGTTCATTAGATAACATAAACACATGTCTCAGTTTGCTCAGGTGGTTATTTACGCCTGTTGTCCTGGCATGATAATTAGTAGCCCACCATCATTAGGTCTGATGGCGGATCATTTCCATAAATTAACTGAGTTAAATTTCCAGAGCCAATATCTTTTACCCCCCCCAAAAGTGCATCATAAATGTATGTTATCAAAATATTATAAAATTAATATTCAAAATATTCTAAACCTTTCTAAGTATATCAAGTAAAACAGACACTTCTAAAAGGCAATAGATAAAATGAAGTGTCATTGATAAGTCTTAATAAGTCTTTCCTGTGTAATTCAGAGAAATTGAAAATTAAGAAACAAATCCTTTTGCAAGGTAGGTTTAAATTTTTTTTTTGTTTTCAACAAACTTAAGGATAATGTAATCAGCTTACAGAGCATCGTGTGTCATTTTTATGATAGAGAATTTGTGATTTGCATATAGCTTGGAAGGAGTTCAAAGGATTAAGCCAACGTGCAAGTATAAAACTTGTTCTGAGCTCATCTATTTATGTGAACAAGATTTCTCAAAGAGTACATTTTAGAAGGTGGGCGTGGGGGGTAGAACTGATGCTGAAACCAGCTCATCATTGCTGTAAGTAATATTTATATTCAGATATATAAACTATTTGGGGGAAAAAAAGAATAAACTAGTCAGTGAACATTTGATTAGGAAAAAAATATTTACGTAGTCTTAAGTGACCTCTCCCCAAAATACTTACTATAATAATTACAAAGACTGTAAGTAACTCTACAGGGGAGATACCTGGTTGACATCACATTAGTTAAGTGATCAAAGTTTTCAGCACTAGTAACGGACAAATTCAAATTGTGTACTCATGACTACATGAAGTGAGGGGGGAAAAATGCCTATTCGGTGATATTACGGCCAAAAAAAAAATCTAATTCTAATCATGAGGAAACAAATAACAAAACCCAATAGGAGGACATTGTACGAAGTAATTAGCTTGTAACCTGCAAAAGTGCCAATGCCTTGAAAGTGCAAAGAACTCTTTCAGACTAAAGCGACCTGACAGTTAAAAGTGATGTGAGATCTAGACTGGATCCTTTTGCTATAAAAAGGACACATTTGGAACAATTGGTGAAATTTGAAGAGGCTCTGAGGATAGAATGGCAGTACAGTATCAATGCTAGTTTCTTGGTTTTGATGGCTGTATAGTTATAGAGGAGAATGTCTTTGTAGGAATTATACAGTAAAGAATGGGGGGGCAGGTAATAGGGCTTTACGTTGGCAACTTACTCTCAAATGGTTGGAAAAACAAAAAGTTCTTTGTATTAGTTTGGGGATTGGGGGAAGAACCACCTTCAATGGACCCCATGTTAACTCAGAGAAAAAACAAAGTTCTTCAAATGACCAGTAAGTCCATCCATGACCAACCCCTCTCCTCTACTTGAACCTCATCTCGCACAAGGTCCCCTTTATGCACTTGGCTCCAGCCACACAGGCTTTCTTGCTTTTCCTCAAACACATCAGTCACACTCCCACCTTAAGACCTTTGCCTTGGCTGTTCCCTCTGCCTGAAATGCTCTTCCCCCAGAATTCTACCTAGCCAGCTCCTCATCTCCTTCAAGACTCCTTCAAATGTCGTCTTTTCAGTGGGGCTTGCTAGAACCACCTTACATTAAAAGACAAAAAAAAAAGAGTCTAACATCCTACACTCTTAATTTCCAAGCCCTGCTCTAGTTGTTTTGGGTTTTTTGTTTTGTTTTGCTTTGTTTTGTTTTTTTCAGAGCACTATCCCCTTCTAAATATCAGGCAATATCATTGTATATTATGTTTATTATTCATTGCCCGCATCTCCCACTAGAATGTAAGCTCCATGGGAAGAGAGATTTTTGTTTTGTTCACTGATTTATCCCAAATTCTTAGGACAGTGTCTTGCACATAAATATTCATGGAATAAATGAAAGAATTTCCATTTCTGGGTGAAGATTAAGATATATTTGAAATAATACCTTGTAGTTTTTAATGGTTTTAATTTCTCAAAATAAAAAAAAGAGATTAAAAAAAGAGGAAGTAAAGAGTAGGACTTCCATTTCCGGCAACATAACAGACTTAAAAAGCTTTAAATATAAAAGCTTTAGAAATTCTGGGTAAAATATAACAAACATACTTTAAAATGCACAGTTGAACTACAAAAAAAGCAAAGGAAGTCTGAAGAGACAAGATAAAAAGAAGAAGAAAAGTCAGAGTACAAGATACTAAGGGTGTATGGTTATCTTAGTTGCCCAAATCTTGGCTTCAGGGACAGGAGACAACACTATTTGTACACAGCTGTGGAACAGGAACTGAGACCACCCCCTCACCCTCCACCCACACCGTACACACAAGTACACATAATGCCAAGATCAACTTAGGTCTACATCCTCACTGAAATAGTTACAGAAACAGGAAAGCATAAGCCATACGTTTTTTAAAAATTTAGCCTTGGTTAGAAAAGAAAGACCAAAGGCAAAGACTGGAAGCCTCAATTAACAACTACTAATGAAGAATCTTTTAAAGGGGGACATGGCAGGGTAGGGTGTTGACCCCAGTGGTTTCAGAAGTCAGGCATAACTAGACATCACATTTCATTAGACTAGGAAAAGGAGAGTAAATCTTTATGTACTTCCTGCCATAAAATGTAATCTCCCCACTCAAAACTTGAGGTAAATGGAGTAAGCTTCTATTCCTTAAAAACCAATGGAAGGACTTCCCTGATGGTGCAGTGGTTAAGAATCCGCCTGCCAATGCAGGGGACATGGGTTCGATCCCTGGTCTGGGAAGATCCCACATGCCGCAGAGCAACTAGGCCCGTGCGCCACAACTACTTAGCCTGTGCTCTAGAGCCCGTGAGCCACAACTACTGAGCCCACGTGCCACAACTACTGAAGCCTGCATGCCTAGAGCCCATGCTCTGCAACAAGAGAAGCCACTGCAATGAGAAGCCCATGCAGTGCAACAAAGAGTAGCCCCCTCTCACCGCAACTAGAGAAAGCCCGTGCACAGCAACGAAGACCCAATGCAGGCAATAAAAAAAAAAAGAAAGAAAACCAATGGAGCCCAGAAACTAAGGAAGTGCTCAAAATCAATAAACAATAACCCACAATGATAGGGGTATATCAAAGGGACACAGGAGCCAACTGAAAGCTGGAACGATTTGGCCAACAAAATAAACTAACATTGGATTATAGTCCAAAGTATAAAATAAATATCTATGAGTCCCATATTGAGATAAGTAAATGATTGAGTAAATAAATATGCAGGAAGAAACCAAGATCTCATGCTGAAGAATTCCAAATCATTTTATATACATACTCCACTCTCAAGGAGGGGGGAGTAAGCAAGGAGGAGGAGGCTAACCACCCCCCTTAAGTGTGGGCTGCAAAAAGTGTGCAAGTGTGGAGGCAGGGTGGGGAGAGTAACTTTATGGTGGAGAAACCTGACAACCCCTACCTCTGAGAGTTGGTGAAAGTCAACATCACAGCCACAGATCATGTCCATAGTTTGTACTCTTGATAGAACGTGATTTTCCCTGTCCCACTTTGCCTACTGTCTCACATGCGCTTCCTCAGTCACCTGACAAATAAACCATCTGCACCCAACCTCGTGTCTCAGGGTCTACTTTTGGAGAGAACAAAACAAGGACACCCATCATTATGAGATTGGTTAAAGAATATAAAAAAGAATGCATATATATGTATAACTGAATCACTTTGCTGTACAGCAGAAATTAACACATTATAAATCAACTATACTTCAAGAAAAAAACTTACAAAACAAAACAAAAAAATGGAGATTGGTTAAATAAACTATGGTACAGCCATATAATAACATATTATAATTTAAAATAGTGAGTTGTTAGATCTATATGTGTTGATACGAAAAATCTCAAGAAAATTTCATAAAATATTATTTTCATTCTATAAATGAATACAAATAATACATGCATACGTGCTAGCATATGAATAATCGTTTTTTGGATGTTTTACATAAGAAAATTAACAATGATTACTTCTGAATAGTGGAACTTCTCATGTGCTATTGTTGTGCTAGCAAAGTGACGCTCTGATTTTTAAAAAAAGCCCTGATTATAGAATTGCTGACCTCCTTGGTGTAAATATTCCCATCGTGACTGATTTCAAGTTGCCAATGACTTCACAACAGGCTCACCATAATTCCTGAGTAACAGTCCATTCTCGTGAGCTAGTAGGGGTCAGCTCTAACACATCACTGGGTGAGAACATACACTATTTTATAACTTTACATGCTAGGTGAATTTATTTAAATCACATCTTGAAGTATATTTTATTTAAAAACAGAAGAAGAAAACTGCTGAACTTCATTGCTAAGTTTTCCATTTCCAGTTCTTGGTTACGCATAGCCTTGGAAATAAGCCCAGGCTCACATTCCTGGGTCGCAAGGGAAATCGGTCAGTGGAGATCAAGATGAAGGAAATGTGCCCTTCCTATTATTTTCCTTTCTGGGCTTTCGTAAATCCCATGTTAGTGAACAAAAACATAATACATTTTTTAAAAGATAAACATGCTACGTGGGCTCCTCTCGGTACCTCCCGCACCCTTTAGTTTATTAGGATAGAAGACACTAGAAGTTGGGACAATAAACAGAAAGAGGAACGAAGAGTACTGGGAAGTGTGAACAGGGACATTATTGCTTATTCATGCATTTTTGTGACCCTGATAGTTTCTTAAATCTAATTCAGAGCCAGAGCCATTTTCTCTTAGAATGGCTACAACTGCCAGATAGTAAATCAAGTCATTCTTGAATCTGCCCTAACCCTCCTATTGTTATTTATCAAAAGAATGTCTTCTTCCTGATTACAAAAGATTCAGTAGAAAAGAGCATTTAATTAGAAATCAAGAAACCTGCCTTACCATCCTAACACAGAGACTATTGTGCTATAAAAGCTTGAACAAATCACTTAACTTCTCTGGGTCTCAGTATCCTCACCTATAAAATAAGAGCCTTGAATTGTAAGGTGTCTGAGACCCTCTTTGGTTTTCAAAATCCTACAATTCTATTATTTCTGGTGACCAAACACTCTTAAAGAAGCTGATTCCTCTCAAGGACTCACTAAGACCCTCTGAAGTGTTCTTGGGTCAGAGGGAGAAAAGGAAGAGCCAGCCCCTCAGTGTGGACGCCAGTGGGATGGCACCGGACCCTGAGACAGAAGTGGGAGGAGCCATTTCCAGCAGCACCAGAAGGACCCGGTCCTCTGGGAGGACCAGGGCCCAGGACCACAGCTGGGAACACTGCCGTGTATCTCCTACATCAGCGCAGGCCAGTCCAGGGTGTTAGGACTAAAGTCCCCACCACCATGGCCAGTGTTAATCCCTTCAGGGACAAAAATGATTCCATCTTTGTATCTCATTTATCTCCCTCCAAAGACTGGTTCTTAACAAAGTCCCACCAAAGGAACCCTGCTCCTGCTCTAAGATCATCTTTGCCTCTGTCTCCTCAAAATGTTCTTTCTGGGACTTCCCTGGTGGCGCAGTGGTTAAGAATCTGCCTGCCAATGCAGGGGACATGGGTTCAAGCCCTGGTCCGGGAAGATCCCACATGCTGCTGAGCAACTAAGCCTGTGAGCCACAGCTACTGAGCCTGCACTCTAGAGCCCACGAGCCACAACTACTGAGACCACGTGCTGCAACTATTGAAGCCCGCGTGCCTTGAGCCCATGCTCCGCAACAAGAGAAGCCACCGCAACGAGAAGCCCATGCACTGCGATGAAGAGTAACACTCGCTGGCCGCAACTAGAGAAAGCCTGTGCACAGCAGCGAAGACCCAACACAGCCAAAAATAGATAAATAAATTTATTTTTTTTAAAAATTCTGAAACAAATAATGTTCTTTCTTCAGAATCTTCCTCACTAGAGGGTTTTTATTTGTACAGAACTCAACAAAATCTGAGCTTGGCTCTGAGTCACATAGATGTAAAATAAGGACACAGGAGGGATCCTTGTGACTCTTGGCAGGGACACACACACACACACACACACACATCCCTTTTAGATAGTATACCTAAAAGGGATGACATTATGACCGTGGTCTCTAGAGGCAGAGGGGAGAGCTAACTCTAGCTTACAGTGAGAGCAGAGAGGACTCAGACACTGGGAAGAGCCAATGGAAGCTTCATCAACTGTAGTTTAAAACCTCATAAGTATTAGCTGACTCTTTCAAAAGCTTAAAATCCATTCCCCTGAGGTTTGTGGGAGAAACAAAACAGTGAAGGAAAGTAATTTTCTCTAAGAGCAAGGGCCTCACTCTGTCACTAGGATTATTAGGGAGACCAAATCCCTAACAATAATCACAGAGCTCTTCGTGTCGCTTCTCAGAGCATAAAATGCCTTTCAGCACATCACCTAATCTGATTTTCACAACAAGCTGGGAGTTACTGTTGTCATGGGAAAAGACGTGAGGAGGAGCTTCAGGAGGCCTGGACTCTGCCACTGATTAGCTCGTGTCCTTTTTTTCTTTTTTTAATTTTTATTTTATATTGGAGTATAGTTGATTAACAATGTTGTGTTCGTTTCAGGTGTAAAGCAAAGTGATCCAGTTATACATGTATCTATTCTTTTTCAAGTTCTTTTCCTATTTAGGTTATTACAGAATATTGAGCAGAGTTCCATGTGCTATACAGTAGGTTCTTGTTGGTTATCTATTCTAAATATAGCCCCTGTGTATATGTCAATCCCAAGTAATCCCAAGTGAGTTACTTGTCCTAGGGGCATGTTTTGGCCTTCATTCTACAGATGAGGAAACAGAAGCTCTGATGGGATAAGTACTTGTCCCTACCAACAAGTAACAACAGGGACAGATTGGAAAGCATGAAGGCCTGAAGCAACACCTTCTTTGTTATGTGTCATTAACATGAAAATAATATCCAGAGGTTGAGATGGGCAGGGTGGGCAGAAAGTAGGACTCCTGAGGTTGAGGAGATAGGAAATCCATCATCAAAAAATTAACATGCAAGAGGGAAGAGATATGGGAACATATGTATATGTATAACTGATTCACTTTGTTATTAAGCAGAAACCAACACACCACTGTAAAGCAATTATACCCCAATAAAGATGTAAAAAAAAAAATTGACATGGGTTATTTTTCTAAGAAATGGCTGTGTGAATGCCAGCCCCAGTGGAATCTATAAAGAGCAAAATGAGGGGGTGACCATGACTCAGAAATGCGACTACCCCAACCCCTAAATCTGAGGGATGACCTTGAGGCTTCCAAACAGTCATAGGCCTGCCAGCCACAGCCAGTTGTCAAGGGTCTCATGAAAGGGGTCTTGTAGGTGCAGCCTCTAGTCCTTCTGGGTACCTGACTAGTTAAGAACAGAGGCCTAGAAGTGTAGAGTCCAGACCCTCAATAACTACTTGTTTAAAATAATCTCTTTTCACTTTTATACTACACATACTGCTTTAAAGTTTTAAGTCATGATTCCTAGTTCCGATGGAACAGGCAAAGGTGTAACATTATTACACCAAGGTAACCACTTCCTGTCTCGAGATTTCAATCCCACCCTCCTCAATCTTACTCTTTAGAGCCTGAAGAGTCCTTGGTGGAAAATTCATTCACCTGAATACCTGGTCTCTCAGAGGACCCCTCCCGCCGCTCCACCATGCTAAAGCCTGGGGAAGGGGCTTTTGCCAAAAGAAAAAGGAGGAACGGAACCAGAGCAAGAGTTTCACCACAGCCAATCCCCAAGGACTCTGATAGCCACTGAGACAGCAGAGGTGGGAATGAGCCAGGGCCACTGTTTTGCACCCCTGCAGGGGGCACCATTCACATGGTATCCCTTTATTGGGCCGCACTGGTACAGGCCCATCTTTCTCCTTCCTGCTTTCCTCTTGTGATCTCCCTATCTTGAGTTTTATTTCTTCCGGTTTTTTAGGGGGAAAGGGGCAAGGCAAGGTAAAGAAATTAATGTGCATTTTTTCTCCAATATAGCCCTTTGGGAAGTGTAGTGGGTGTGACTCAGCTTTACGCTAGGAAATCATAAAGTTTGCCCTTGAGGGTACCACCCTAGCCTCTGTGATGCAGAAGTAACGCTATGACATGATTTGGTGCTGACTCAGAACAGGAAGGGCCATTGATCTCAAATCTCTCTGCACCACCTATCTATTGGTGTTAGTACAACTGTGTTGTACTGGTTTAGCCTCTCTCCATTAAGATTCATAGAAAGAGACGTACGTACCTCAGAGATTCTGGTCCATTCTGCTTTATGCAACTGGACAAGTCAAAAGGAAAATGCAGAGGGTCATCTAGGCATTAAAAAAAAAGACAGCTGTTCCACTTATGCATCATAGTCAAATGATAATATACAGAGTACACATTGACCAAGGGGGACGGTAAGTTTATGCATAGTCAGCGTGAGCCCAGAAGAATGGTGAGGGGTTGTGTCAGTAAGAACCGCCTTCAGCAGAAGTAACAGAGACCCAGATACAGTGGTTTATGCGAAACTAAGGGTTCACTTTCTCACGTAAAAGAAATGAAAAGATAGAAGGCCCAGAGATGATACTGTGGTTTCACAAAGGTATCAAGGACCCAGGTATCCTCTAACTTACAAACAAACCATTCTCATTAGATGGCTTCTATTCTCAAAGTCACAAGACAACTGATGAGATCCGACCATTATATCTGTTTTCAAAACTGGGGGAAAAAATATAAAGACTAAGGGCAAAAGATTATGCCCCAGCATTCTGTCCCCTTTCAAGAAGCCTTCCCAGGAGTCCTACCCAAAAAGTTTTGTTTAAGTCTCCCTGGTCAGACTCAGTTATGTAATCAAACGTTAACTGCAAGGGAGGCTGAGAAATGTGGTCTCCTAGCTGCACACAGCACCACCTTGAATAGAACCAGGGTTTATTTCTCGGAAAAAATGGGAATATAGGTATTGAGTGGGCAAAAAGGAAGACCTTTCACAGCAATGTATAATCTGTGTGAAGTCAGCCAGCTGTTAGTGTGATCTCATCTGAGCACAGTGTAGGGTGGATGTCAAATCACTGAGATGGTGAAGCGTGTGTGTGGTTGGTGCGAGCTTAGTAGGTCAGTGAGAAACGTACAGAGTCAAGTGTGAGATTAACAATGGGGTAAGCAGTATATAATCTGTGTGGGCTCAGCGAGATGGTGAGGGCTGTGTACAGTTGGTGTGAGTTCCGACAGTTATAGTTAACGTCTGTTTGGCCTATATTGAGGAACCATCACTAAAGTCTTTATTCCCATTTTGCAGCTTTTTGAGAGCATCAGTCCATAAAAACTACTCAGCAAGAGCAGGGAAATGTGGGAACCCTGCTGTCCTTATGGAGGCCATGCCTACCCCTCTAACTATATCGGTGGTTTGTAATCAGGGTCTGCCTTCACTGGGACAGATGTTACATTAACAGGTACAAGTGGTCCCTCTTGTCAGGTCCAAGCAGGCTCCACTTTTCTATTGTCTTTCTACAGCCAAGTCTCCTCAGGTTATTCATACATCATAGTGGGCAGGTTTACACACCTTGACCCAAAGCCTGAACTGCTAACAAATTACCTTGACATGTTGATTGCTTGACTTATCTCACCCTGGAGGCCTCCAGAGTCCTCCTTCACATCACCAGAAACACTTCCAATTACTGCACTGGTTTATCAGAGACTGTTTTCTTGGTGTTCCTATTCTGCTCTCCGCTACCTTGGCTGTCTGAGTGATAGATCCTTCGAGTTGTTGCTGCATCCCTCCTAGAACGGCCCCTGCTTATCTCTGTCTCTGTTCCTGTAGGATGTGTTTTATTGCTACACGGACTTGGCTTGTGGCCTCTATTGCATCATCCAGGACTAATTGTCATTCAAGCGACTCTAGAACACCTATAGGTGGCCTCTGTAAAGAAAGATTTCCAGAAACAGAATGACAAACATCATATTTTATCAAACCTCTTGAGTTACACAATAGGAGGAAATCTTTACTTGGGATTTCAAAAGACAGCAGAGAATTTCAACATAAACCAGGAATAGTGCTCTGTTTTTGATCCAGTCAATGCCAGATAGATGACGGGAAAGGACAACTGATGTGCCATGGGATTGCCAAGCACTGTCCCAAATCCTTCCTGAGGTCAGCATTCCCAGCCCCACCAAACCCTACAGCTCAAAAAGCAGCTACAAGTACAGGGTAAAGTATGACATTGTGGAAAACTGCTTTAAGAGACACACCCAAAATTGCTTGATTTTGGTTAGAAATGTGGTTGATAACATGCCCTTAAAATTATCATGAACTCTAAGAGATGACATTGACTCATCAACTTATCTGTCATAGTCAGTTATAATTTTAGAAATAAGCTTAATGTGAATTCTTAAAAACAGTGATCTAAAAGAATTCCTATTTGAGAGCCCATCACACCTTCATTTGCAAATGTTTCAATGTATTTCCAGAAAATGGTGAGAAATTAATCTTGGGTTCGTTTGTCCAAGAAATTACCCATGGTTATATACTCTCAATAAGCCTGCAAGACAAAATATCAGAGCTTTGCTGGGATCAGATATTAAGTTTTGTTTCCCACCCAAGGACCTTGATTTGGGTTAGTTATCTTGGATGGGAAATTCTCCTTCCTTTAACAATATCCTACTGAGATACGTTGGGATTTTACACAGGTAAAGTTATTTCAAAAATCTAGGCTCTGTGGGGAAACTGACTTTTGTTCACTTTTAGAATGAGGGAGGAGCAGTAGAAATGATCACCCATGAACTCTATCAAATATCCTGCATCACAGGAATGGATCTGGTCTTCCCTGGAGACGTGGACTGACCCTAATTTCAGGACACCTCAGGAACTCAATAAAACTTGGAACAGTATGTTACAATTTATAGAGGCATAGCTAACTCAACAACTGAAAAGAATAACAATGATTGCCCCTTGCTTACAAAAGATTTCTTCTGTTCAAGCATTCTTTGAACTCTTATAACATGTAAAAGCAACCCCATGATCGAAAAGACCGTGAGATTCGTGCCAGATGCTGGATGAGGATGCGAGATTATCAACTCCTTCCACCGTCCTCTTGTTTACCTGGCTGCTCAATGAGATTGAATCTCCCTACTGAGTCAGAACTGGTGCTGATGAGGATTATCAGAGCCAGGGTGGGAAGCCAGGCAGAAAACAAGTCTAAGAATCACAGGTAGGGGCTTGGGATGGGAAAAGCCAATAGGACTCAAGCCAAATGAACAGTCAGGAATCAGGTGCATATCAGGAGTCAGGATTAAGTATGTAGGTAAAAAACCAAGCCAGCAGTTAGGAATCTGGAAACCCACAGGCACTAGGGTCAGGCAATACAAGTCAAAGGACCAGAAACCAATAAAAAGTTGTGACAGCAGGTTAAGGGGCATCATCACAATGGCCCTTAATCTGGAGCTGTGGCACCTGCTGTTTCAGGGAAGAAGGCTCTTACCCCAGTTCTGTGAGAGCAATCCAAGACGTGACCATTCTGGGTTGTATAGGTGGAAGCAGAGGACCCATGTGAAAAGGAACAGAGTCAAATGACGGAAGTATAGTGTTTGGAATCATACCGAAAGACACATCATGACACCTCTGTGCACTGCCTGATGAAGGTCTGAACTTGAAGGCAGTAATTAGCCACCTATGTTGTATCAGGATTTGGCAGCATACTGGCCAGGAATAGCCATTAGGGGTCAGGGAAAAAGTGGAAATTGAGAAATTTCACATTGACACTTTTCCAACTCCCGGTCAGTTCTGTTTTCCCATTTTCTGGCGACCTCCCCTGCTGGTTTTCAAGTACCAAGCAATTCCACACTGCCCATCTGTGGTCCAAATCCTTCCTTGGAGGTATGGCACTCAGATTTCTCCATTTCCTCAAAGTGTTCCAAGTTTTTAAAAAAATGCTTTTTTAAAACAAAATTTGGAAGGCATATCACAGATGCTAAAAGGAAAGCAGGTGTAAAGTAACTCTAACTGAGGTAAAAATGATGAATATGCTTAGCACTCCTAAAGGTATGATAATTTGAGGGAAGAACTAATTAATACAAAAGAACCTCTACAGCTCTGTCCCTAGCACTCTAGATGAATAGGGGTTTTAAAAGACCCTGCCTCTCTTCTTTTTTTCTTTTTTTTTTTTTTTTTTTTTTGCGGTATGCGGGTCTCTCACTGTTGTGGCCTCTCCCGTTGCGGAGCACAGGCTCCAGACGCGCAGGCTCCGGATGCGCAGGCTCAGCGGCCATGGCTCAGGGGCCCAGCCGCTCCGCTGGCATGTGGGATCTTCCCGGACCGGGGCACAAATCCGCGTCCCCTGCATCGGCAGGCGGACTCTCAACCACTGTGCCACCGGGGAAGCCCCCTGCCTCTCTTCTTAAAAAATTACTTAAGCATATGACTTGAATTACAGCTTTTTAAAAATGTCGGTTTTCCTTCACAATAAAAAAAAAAAAAACCTTATTAATCAAGACTTCTAAGAACTCTGTTTAAAAGTGATAACTGATTCATCTCCCTTATCTCACTTTTTAATCAGATATCGTTGTAGGAATAAACACAATTTGAATTTTAATGATTTTCCAAAAACAATACTTGACCATATTAAAAAGTTCAGACATTTCTGTTTTTTATGACAAGAGAGAAACTCTTACTCTGTGCGCTGCACGGTGGGAAGAACGTCAACTCAGTATTGTCTTGGCAATCCATCCTCAACCCTGGTCTCTGTCTCCTCACAGAGATAATAATATATGCTTTGCAGCGTTCTTGTGAAGATTCAAAATAATGTATGTGAAAGATCTAACACAGAACCTGGCACATCGCTGGTGTTGGATGAATAGTAGCAATTGTTAATATTAGCTCAGTTATCTAAGGAGTGCCCAATCGTCTTTCACTGTAAACACATTTCTACCTAGTGAAAAGGAGAGAGCATGTAGGAGGAAAAGCATTCAGTTGTAGCAGGAGAAATTCCTGTAAGATCCAGAAAACTGGGTACCAATCCCAGCTTTGTCACCAGTTATCTGTGTAAGTCTTTGCAAGACACTGAACTTCTCTGGGCAAGGGATTTGAACTACATCATAACTTTGGTCACTTCCAGATCTAGGGGGTCTCTAACACTAACTGATTACCTTCCCAGGCAGAGAGAAAGCTGGCAAAATTTTTCCCTGTCTGGGGACCGCATATCCCTAGATGATCAGATGTTGGCCCAAGGGACCTCTGCATCCACTCTTCCAACTACAGTTCCCAACCTTGTCTCTCATCCTCAGACCTTTTTCCTCAAACGCACAAATAGTTTTAGATTCCTAAGACCAGATGTAAACCTTTCCACTGATACATGTTCACCCTGAGATTTAGGATAATTTGCTTAAGTTACCTGGGCCTCAGTTTTCTCTTCTGCAAAAGTAGAAGAGTGATATACACCTCATCGAGTTTTTGGGAGGATTAGATGAGATACCGTATATGAAAATGATTTATAGGCTGTACAGTTTTGTGCAAAGTCAATACGGTAACTATGATTATTGGTGGTTTAACACCTTTGGAAGCATTTTATGGAAAGCACCCCAAGAACCTGGAATCTGAGTCAGAACACTTGTGAGTCATCCACCTGGGCTGCTGTCCTTCTGGGGTTTTATAGACCCCAAAGAATCCAGCAGAATGGCATTGAATTTTGCTGTAATCAGATATTGACTTTGGTTTTCCTAATCAAGAAAAGAGGTTTGGGGCTTCCCTGGTGGCACAGTGGTTAAGAATCTGCCTGCCAATGCAGGGCACACGGGTTCGAGCCCTGGCCCGGGAAGATCCTACATGCTGCAGAGCAGCTAGGCCCGTGAGCCACAACTACTGAGCCTGTGCTCTAGAGCCCACGAGCCAAACTGCTGAGCCCGCATGCCACAACTACTGGATCCCGTGCACCTAGGGCCCGTGCTCCACAACAAGAGAAGCCACTGAAACAACAAAGAGCCGTAACTAGAGGAAGCCCGTACACAGCAACAAAGACCCAGCGCAGCCAAAAATAAATAAATAAATTCAAAAAAAAAAAAGAAAAGAGGTTTGTTTAAACTTTCACTTACAGGCAAGTGGCAGGATCTTGTTTTAATGGTCTGGAAAAGTTTTCGCCCCATTAGCAATTTCCTACCCATGTCACCTGGGATTGTCCTATTTCAAGAGGCAATTGTGGAATTTCAGGAGAGCCGCCTGTTACTAATTGTAACAAATCAATCAAACTCTGGAAAGAACTGCAGCTCTGTCCCTACAGAGATCCACTCTGTAGCTTTGCTGGGCTTACTGTCAACAGAATACCAGGCTCCTATGATCATACGAGGCTGCAAGAAATGTAAGGCAGTCTAAGAAGAAGCTGAGCATGTTTCTGGGTTCCTCCCAAGTGTCCTGAAATGCCCCTGTTTGCAGGGCTGAGCAATGCTGTAGAATCTCTTCCAGTATTTTCTCTTCCATACTGAAGTCTAAAAGCAATTTGTTGTTAAAAGGTTTTAAGCAGTTACCTCAGAACATAGTCCCAAGTGTTGAGTTTTCTAAGCAGTCAGCTACATGGAAACTTATATCAGCATTAGTCTCTCTTCCTGAGTTGATACCATCCACATGTACAGGTCACATGCCCCTGGACAGGGCTGGTACCACAAACAGAAGAGTAAGCAGGTACTCACATAGTATAATTTGAGATGTGTCACAGCCCCCTTCCAAAAATATCTTCCCCACCAAATGCCACATAGACTAGAATTCCCAGCATTGAACTCACTGCTGCTAGACTGCTCCATCTTCCACCCCAACCTCGCTCCAATGTCTGCACATATGAATCACATCCGTCTCTCCAGGCCTAGCTTAGTATCACTCTTTCGTGACACCTTCTATGAACCTCCACTTGGAAGTGATGTCTCATTCCTCTGAACATTTACAAAGTTTAATTTGTACCTCTTTTATGATGTACAGCTGACCCTTGAACAACATGGGTTTGAACTGCATGGGTCCACTTGTATGTGAATTTTTTTCCATAGTAAATACTACAGTACTACACGATCCACCATTGATTGAATACATGAATGTGGAACTGTGGATATAAGGGATTGTGTATGTGGAGGGCTGACTATAAATTATAAGTGGATTTTTTTGCTGTGCAGAGACCCTGCAACCCTAATCCCCAGTTGTTCAAGGGTCAAATTTTTTTTTTACTTTATTTTATTTATTTATTTATTTTGGCTGCACCACCATGGCTTGCAGGATCTTAATTCCCCAATCAGAGATCAAACCTGGGTCACCTGCAGTGGAAGTGCAGAGTCCTAACCACTGGACCACCAGGGAAGTCCCCAAATGTATATCACTTTATGTTTAAACACATGTACTATCCCCACCAGGCATATCTTGAGAGTCAACCCCTGAGCAAGGTCTTACTTATCTTTGTACCACTATCCCATCCCCAGAGTAAAGAACCAACATCTGACCAGTGGGTGCCATGTGGGAGAATGGACGGTAAGATGCACCTTCACCTGGGCTGAAATTTTGCTACTCACTAGCTCTGTATCCCTCGGAGCTAGAAGTTACTTTACTTCTCAGGGCCTTATTTCCTTCCTGAAAATAAGGCCATTTGAGAGTCACACAATTCCAGCACTCTTCCGGCCATCATTATCAATCTACTGGATGATCTTGTAGCTCACATTGATTCAGCAAAGGCCCAACATTACTAACACTCACTTTTTTGAAGTGGTTTGATAATATAGACTGCATTGGGGTTTTAAAAAGAAAAAAAGGTAAGGGAATAGTAGGATGAGGCAAAAGTACAGTCCTATTTAGTTACAAAGGTGGGGAATGAATTCAGCTTTGAGTTTCTAGCAACCAAAGCAAAAAGGTATTAAAGTAAAAGATTTTAGTTGTTCAGGAAGGTGCAGCTCTTCCTGATATTAAGATCCACGAGAAAAAAAAAATCCACGAGAAATTGATGTTGTAGACTTTGTCCTCAAAACAACCCAACAATGAGTTGTGTAAGGAGTTTAATAGAACTGTTTTCTGTTGCACTGTTTCCTACCAAGACTGTTCCAGTTATCTCTTGCCGCACAACAACCTCAAAATAGTGACTTAAAACGATAGTGATCATTTATTACTACCTCACTGGGGACTGACTGGAGTCGGCTAAGCAGTTCTCTAAGCTGGGGGCTGGAATAGCTGGTCCTCTTCAGATAGCTGTAGGTGGTCTCTCCATGTGACTTCAGGATGGTAGCATGAGAGCAGCCAGAATCCTTATGTGGGAGCTCAGGCTGAGAAGGAGAGAGCCAGGCAGGGTGTATCGCCTATCATAAATCAGCCTCCAAAGTCATGTAGTATCAGTTCTTCCACATTCTATTTGCCAGAAGCAAGTCACCAAAGCAGGCCTACATTCAAGGGAAGGGTAATTCGTATCCATGTTCTTGGAGGAATGTCCAAGAATATGAAAACATGTTTTAAAACCACCATAAATGACAAAATAGAAATTTGTAATTCGATAAATGCTATTCTTTTGAAAGCCAAAGAATAGTCAGACTTGACCCAGGGATAAAGTCTAGAATATGTAGAGTGGTGCTGCCCAAGATGGTAGCCCCTGGCCTAAATGGCTATTTAAATAAATAAATAAATTGATTGAATTATTTAGTTATTTTAGTGAGTCATTGAGTTTATTTTGAATTTTTTGATTTTCTCAAAAAATACATCTGGAAGTTGAAATAGAAAGAAAGCAAAAACTGAGCAGCAAAGCATTTAAGAAGTGCTAAAATCATTTCTGAAATCAGATACTCAAAACATTTGGTGTAATTTTACTCTTGTCAATTTTAGCCATGATTAGTGAAAAACAAATTATTTGTAAATGCTGATTGTAGTACTTCTTTAAGAGGATTATTATAAGGATTAATTGAGATAGAGCAGAGCCTGGCACATTGTAAATTCTTTTATTTTTTTTGTCAGTTTTAATTTTATGTTGCTCCCCTTAGGGTACTTTTTTAAATCGAAGTATAGTTGATTTTCTTTTATTTATTTATTTATTTTGACCACACCGCGCGGTTTGCAGGAACTTAGTTCCCCAACCAGGGATTGAACCCACACCCTCAGCAGTGAAAACACGCAGAGTCCTAACCAGTGGACTGCCAGGGAATTCCCAAAGTATAGTTGATTTTAAATTGAAATTAATTGAAATTAAATTAAAAATTTTAAATGCCATTCTTCAGTCTTGACAGCCGTATTCTAAATTTTAATAGCCACACGTGGCTAGTGACTATTACATTGTACAGCACAATGATAGAACATTTCCATCATTGCAGAAAGTTCTATTGGACAGTGTTGATCTAGAATAATGAAAGAACTGTATATTCTTTAGCTGTGGATCAGAACTGCTCACCCATCTAATTAAGCTCTTGGTAGGCACTGGGCAACAGAAATGTCCAAATTTTAACATTTGACAAGAGTATGAGCTGCATGAAATCTGTCATGCTAATGAAGGAGAGTCCCATACACCTTCACAATCAACAGGGCAGGAGATATTTCACTTCCTTTAAAGTAAATAAAGACTCCTAACCAAGACCCAAATAGCTGGCTACCCCCACCTCCATGTGGGGATTTTCAGTGAAGGATCTACCAGCAGGACGAAAATTTTCCTCAAGATGGTTTCTAAAAACTGTTTCCTAAAAACAGTTGAGGGAAAGAAAGATAAAAATCAAAGTTACAAAGTTAATTACCTCACTCTTTCATTCAACCAGAATTTACTGAACAGGCATGGACGCTACACCTTGTATCTGAAAACATTTTCGAAATAGATTTCGCCAATCTCCTGGGCCCCAGAAACAAATATCAGTAATGCAGCCAAGACATACCTACTTTTAAGTAGCATAATTTTCTAGTGAAACCACCGGAGAAAATGGTTGCAAAATGACCCTTAAGTAGCTGAGAAAGTTGGCTGGCAATATACAAACATTAGATATAAGGCATTTAGACTGAATATACTCTCTGCCAAAAGTGATGATTTGGGATTTAGAAAAGTTGAATTCAAGCCACTCTGTTTTCCAGTAAGACAGAGAGGCCATTTCTGGTTAGTGACAATAAAATTATATCACCAGCATAGAGAAGAGTTATTTTTATACTTTTCATAATAGGGGTTTAGGCAGCTAGGACATGCACAAATTGTTTCAAATCATTAAGAAACAAATTAAAAAGAAAGGTTGGAGGAAGCAGAAGCAGAACACAGTCTCATTTTCTAAAGACTGAAATTATTATCTGATCTGTTAGGAGACTGTTCTCATGACTTTGCTGTGGTCAAAAGTTCAGGTTCAACATGAACATTAGTTATCAGATCTTGCATCCCAGCTGTGTTGAATGTCTTCTGTTTCGACTTCTCCATCCCCTCTCCACACTTCTCCCCAGTGCTCTGTGCTGCCAGAAGGCTGAACTGTATGGGCTGCGTCAACAAGCTCCCTTTCCCTCTCACTTCTAGAGGAGTTCAGCCAATGGGAGGCACTGGCAGGAGATGAGAGGATGAGAAGATAGAAAGGTTAGACTTATCTGTCCCCCTAGTTTCTTCCCTGCCTGGCCACCATGGGTTGGTTTCATTCCCGAAACAAAGGCTATATCTAATGTCAGGCACCCCTCTCCATATAGCTGTACTCTTCGAATTCCAGTAAGCCCTCACTTCCTTTGATCATTCAGACTTGTGAGTTGCAATGGTTCCAAGGTACTATACCAACCTTTGTAGGTTTTCCTCAACCTTGCCCATACCTTTGTATATAGGTCCTTTCTTAACTTCTCTTTAGTTATTCAGTTTGTATGGACATCTCTTTCCTTACAAGCCCTGACTGATACACCAGTCCATTACTAGTTTTTATGGACAAAGACCAAAACAAGATCAATTACATTTATAAGCCATCTTTTTCTTTTTTTTTTTTTATTTAGCGGTACACGGGCCTCTCACTGTTGTGGCCTCTCCCACTGCGGAGCACAGGCTCCGGACGCGCAGGCTCAGCGGCCATGGTTCACGGGCCCAGCCGCTCTGCGGCATGTGGGATCCTCCCGAACCAGGGCACGAACCCGTGTTCCCTACATCGGCAGGTGGACTCTCAAGCACTGCACCACCAGGGAAGCCCTATAAGCCATCTTAAATCTATTCGTGACAGATTTTTCCAACACATGATAGCATGGTTAATAATGGAATATTTTACCTAAGCCCAACCTGTTCTTCATAGAAAATATTAGAAAAAATCCAGAACTATAATTTATGAAAGACAAAACGAGCACAACATTTATACGAAAAGCCCACCAAAATAATTGCTCTATGATTTGATAGAGAAATACTGTCTTTTTTTAAAAAAGCAGGGGAAGGAAGACTTCAACCAGATAAAATTAATGAGAGTAAACAAATTAGCTCCCAATCAAAGCAGAATTTGAGCAGTTCTGGTAGTGAAAAGTCTTCAGAAAACACTTTGTAATTAAAGTACTACATGAGGAAGTATAACCAGAATCTAATTGGTGAAGAGACTTGCTCTCCCAAAGATTAGTGCAATCATTCTTGAGTTAAAGGCCTTGCAGCTGCCCTACCCAGCACCACCATGGTGCAGTGAATGAACAAAATCCTCACAATCAGGCAGAACTGCTTTCAAACCCTTCCAAGTCAAATCATTTATAAAGTAGGGAAAATAGTATCTCCATTGTAGGGTAGTTGGGACGATCATATAGAAAAATACATATTAAATACCTAGCACAGCGTCTGATGCATTAAAGTTGCTCAACAAATGGAAATTCAGAAACAAAACCAACAAAAGGAAACCAAAGACTTATAACCCAAGATCAGCCTGAAAATCAGCAAGTAGATCAGGAAAAAAAAATTAAAAATGGGAAGAAATAGGTTGTTGATAATGTATCCACCCACCCACCCCCAGTCTCCCGTGTACCATGAATATTTTGAGGACCTTTGTAATGGATGAACTCCCTTCTCAAAGGGACTGTAGGGAATAGTCACCTAAGGACTATTCTCATTTCCTGTCCTGAAAGAGCTTCTACCTTTTTTCTTCTTCCACCATTTTATGTTTTGAGGTTAACTAACTTTTTTTTTCCCAGTGTACCATAGTGATCATTTCTTGCTATCACAAACTATCCTGGAGGCCAGCAGAGTTCAAATGGGTACTAGACTGAAGTAGGCAACTCACTAGTAGTTGTGGTGCCCTTCCAATTGCCCAGGAGTTCCTCTGTTACCTTGTTTTAGAAATGTCCTAAATGTAGCACCCAACTGGGTTCTCTTCTTCAGTTTTTGAGACCATACCATCTGAGTGATGAAACATTGCCTTTGCGTGGGTTGACAACATCCTTGACCCAAAAGAAAGATCATCATTTTCTCACAAAAAGCATATCTTCCTTTGTATGCCTTGGGTTATGTCAGAGACAGGTTACTGACTCTACTTCTGGATGGAATTCATATTTTAAGAGCAATTCGTAAGACAAAGAGGTACTTCAGCAGGACCCTAGGAAATGGGAGTAAGAACAGATTATTTTGACAAGTGAGAGAGGAAGAGTATTCCAAAGACTGAGCCAGTACACAGCGTGTTACAAAAATCAATGAAAGCACATATGAAAGAACCCTGAAGACAGATCAATTCAGAAATTCTGTCCTATCACTGGAGTTGGCTTACAGATCCCTAACCCTGCAATCATAGATCCAATTTTCCCAGTTTTCCTAACCCTGGAGTTGCTGTTCCATGATCCCAAGGCCAAGGTCCCAGTGAATTCCTCAGTGAAATGCTGCATGGTGAACAGAGTGAACTCAGGTAGAAAGGAATCAACATATAATGAACACCTACCATGTGCCAGGCATTGCATAGCATATTTTTATACATATTATCTCAGTTAATCCTGATAGTAATAGCATAAAATAGACAATATAATCCTATTTCACAGGTACAGAAACAAAGACTCTGAGAAGTTAGGTAACTTGCCCAAAGTTCAGTTTTAGAACCGCAATTGCACCAACTCTCCCTGTTTCAGAACCCATTCTCATTTCTCTATTCTACCACATGTTCATCAAGGACCTCATCCATTATTCAGCATCTTTACATACAGGTGAGAAGATAATGTGTTACATACCTATAACACATTATCTTCATTCCATCATCAGTTCTTCAACTTGTACACAAAGCTATCGAGAAAGCATCAACGACTTTCAGAAATCCATGTAACACAATGTCACCCTCCTTTTCTACAATTTACTAGATATAACTGGATGCTTAGTAACAGACACCTGTATTGCTGCATAATAAGCCATCCCTTGGGGCTTCCCTGGTGGCACAGTGGTTGAGAGTCCGCCTGCCGATGCAGCGGACACGGGTTCGTGCCCCGGTCCAGCAAGATCCCACATGCCACGGAGCGGCTGGGCCCGTAAGCCATGGCCCCTGAGCCTGCGCGTCCAGAGCCTGTGCTCCGCAACAGGAGAGGCCACAAGAGTGAGCGGCCCGTGTACCGCAGAAAAAAAACAAAAAAAAAACACATCCCAAAATTAGTGGCTTAAAACAACAATTTATTATATCACATGATTCTGTGAATATTGGGACCATTCTTTATTGGTCTTGCCTGGACCCACTGATGAAGCCACATTTAGCTGATGGATTGGTTGGGTGCAGGGTTAAATTGGGACAATTTGAGGTGACAGGACCACTCTCTCCATGTGGTCTTTCATCAGACTTCTTCACAGCATGGTGATCTCAGGGCAGCTTCCAACAGGACAAGGCCCAGTGCAAAAGCACTTTTCAAGCCTCTACTTGCATCATATGTGCTGATGTCCCATTGACCAAAGCAAGCCTTATCGCCAAGCATAGAGTCATTTTATACCCAGGGGCATGGATACCATAGGACATAATATATTGAGAGTTATTACTATAACGAGGTACCACAGTCTTCTCCCTGGCCCTAGTGATTCACATTCCTCTTCTTTGAAACTATCAAGAGCCCATCCAATCATGGCATCAAACTACAAGTCCAGGATCTCCTGATCTGACTCAGGTCCAGATGTGGTTGAGGCTCCTCAAGGGCAATTCCTCATGCAGCTTCTCAGGTGTGGTTTCTCACCATTCAGGGACTCATGGACAGAAAAAACAACTTATCTGCTCTACACATACCCAGCATACAACTGTGAGAATGGAATACCCAATAGGCACTCCCATTTATAAGGGGGAGGAACAGGGAGCCACATAGCAGCCACTGGTCCATAGCAATTCTGAAATCCAGCCAGACAAATGTTGCAGAGCCTCCTACTCTGATTATGGGAAATGGTTCTTTGCTAGAGTCTAGTTCTATTCACTGGAAGTGGTTAGTTCTGCCCTCTGAAACGGTCTTCTTTTTCAATAAGAAATAGACTTTGTTTGCAGCTGAGTAACTTTCTCAGCTTGCTTCCTGCATGCTTTGGTCTAAACTGACCCAGTTCCCTTATAAACTTTGTGGACTTCCCACACACCAGGTTATAGTTCATTTCATCAGACAAAAGCTACACTAACAATTATTTTTAAGATGGGCCTCTACTTTGGTCAGCATGTCAAGGTGCTATGGGAAAAATGCCCTTAAGATTCCTAGAAGCCCTTTTATCTAGCTAAGAGAGTCTGGTAGACACCATTTAAAATCTTACTGTGGTCTTCACAGAGTCTTATAGCCACACTCCTGATTTGATCTGTATCCTGAGGTCATTTCTTACTTTGAGAATTTTTTGCAGGTTGAAGAGACTGGAAATGTGAAATGGTTTCATTTCCCAGCTCAGCATATCCTGGACCCTCCATATGTACTTTAAATTCTTCTTACAAATGGAGCAGTTCTTTCTTTAGTTTCTCTCTCCTCATATTCTATTATATATAACTTTTAAAAAGTTAATTGACCCCCTCAGCATTCTAAGTGGAAATCTTAAGCCACATCCACAACTTGATTAAGTACATTTTCTGTCTTCCAATTACTGGACGTGACAGTGTTGCCAGTTGTGTCACTATTATATACTATGCGGTGCCCTTTATCAGCCTCCAGGAACAGTTTCCTCTCAGGTCTTCCAGTCTCCACCAGCACTCTACTTGCTGTCCTTATAACCTCTGCCAGACCCTCAGTCCCAAAGCCAATGCTACATAGTTTCGGTTTTTAATACAGCAACGTGCCACTTCTGCGTATCAATTTTTATATCAGTTTTCCATCTCTGTAGCAAAGTCTTCCAAAACTTACTGACCTCATGATTATCCCTATTCCATGTTAGCTGGATCATTCTTCTGCTGGTCATGTCTTGGGTCACTGATGCAACTGCATTCAGCTGGGAGGGTTGCCCTTGGTTACTGGACTTAACTGGCCTCTCCTACCACATAGTATTTAATTCTGGGCTTCTTCATTGCATGGTGGTCTCAGGGTTCTAGGAGGACAAGCCTCAATGTGCAAGTGCTTATCAAATCTCTGCCTCCATCACATTTGTTTATGTCCATTGGCCAAAGCAAGTCACGTGGCTGAGCCCAATGTCAATGCGATAGAAGAATGTAGAAGGGTGTGGATACTGGTAGGTATGATTCATTGGGGTCATGGTTATAACAATCTTCTACAGCACTAAAATGTAAGTTTTGGGTTTTTCTCTGTTTCTTCATTCAAGTGTATAGCCCAATATATTTTGTTTACCTAGGCATATCTGGTATATATTAGTTTAACTGAATTGAAGAGGCACAGAGTTTTGGAAACAAAAGGACCAGAAAGGCTAAGAGTGCTATATCCTTGGAGATCAAAATACTATAAAACAAAGCTAACCACTAAAAGAAATTTCTTCCCACCATCTTTCCACATTCTTGTGAATCAAATATATTTCTGCCCAAAGATAGTCTTTAGAGTGTCATGAATTTCAAATAAATAACGTTCACTCATTAATCTTGTCTCTATTATGGTCATAAGCAATCCCAGAAATAAATTATATATGTATTTGAAAATTTTCTGATCCCAAACAACTGTGTGAACATCAGAATAATCACATAGTGTATATTCCTCAGTGTTTGCACAAGAGAAAAGGAATTGAAGAGAAGTATTGGCATTTCAAACCCAGTATTTGAATTTTGCTTAGATCAGACATGAAACTTGATTTGTCTTTCTCATCTGTCTTTCTCATCCCTGGGGGGATACAGGTATATTGAGTTTTTTACTAAAATAAAGAGAATCAGGAACATGTTTTAATGGCCTCAAAAGTTCTCTTCCCATCAATCATTTTCTCCAGAAGAGGTTGGGGTTTTTCATCAATAGTAGTGGGTTGGGCTTCCCTGGTGGTGCAGTGGTTGAGAGTCCACCTGCTGATGCAGGGAACACGGGTTTGTGCCCCAGTCCGGGAGGATCCCACATGCCGCGGAGCGGCTGGGCCCGTGAGCCATGGCCGCTGAGGCTGTGCGTCCGGAGCCTGTGCTCCGCAACGGGAGAGGCCACAACAGTGAGAGGCCTGCGTACCGCAAAAAATAATAATAATAAAATATTACTGGGTAATGACGAACACATTTTGAAACTATCTCTTGATTAATGATTCCTTGCCTTCAAGGATTGATAGGCCATAAAACTCTGTGCTAAAAGACACATTCTTCCCTTGTTACCATTCGTGATTCTAAGAATCCAGATATGTTTGCTCTATTTTTCCCCCATGAAGCAGAATATCCCATCAAAGTATGACAAGAGGGGCTTCCCTGGTGGCGCAGTGGTTGAGAGTCCGCCTGCCGATGCAGGGGACATAGATTTGTGCCCCGGCCCGGGAGGATCCCGCGTGCCGCGGAGCAGCTGGGCCCGTGGGCCATGGCCGCTGGGCCTGCGCGTCCGGAGCCTGTGCTCCGCAGCGGGAGAGGCCACAACGGTGTGAGGATGCACTGAGACTTTTATTTGTATGTGGTGGTTTTCTGTTCTGTTTCATTTGTTTGCTTGCTGGCTTGTTACACTATTTAACCCTCTGCCTAAGTTTCCAGTCCTAGCACTGCAAATGATGTTCCTACCCCAATCTAGGGCACGGCGGGAGGAATTCTTGAGCCTATTCTTTGGGACCAGATGGGGTCACTAAAGCATTCCAAGCTGAGGGCAGAGAGGAATGGATATCCTTTTTAGTCTCCAGTTGAAACACCTACTACCAATTAGTCCTGATAAGCACATAGAGCCTACTGTGATGATGATGACAAGAGCCAGCGTTTATTGATCTCTCACTGTGCCAAGCGCTGTTCAAAGCACTTTACATGGATTAACTCATTTAATCCTCACAACCCTATGAGGTAGGTGTTATGACTATCTCTTTATAGAAGAGGGCACTGAGGTGTAAAGCAATTTATTCGGGGTTATATAGCTTTAAATGGCTGAGTCGGGATTTGAACCCACCATCAACTCTATTGCTTCAAAGAATCTGGTCTCATGCAGAGCTCAAAATTCCTTCCTGTATCTAGGACCTTGGGACTGTACCTTCAGCACCAAGTCACTGACATTTATACATGTATGATGTTAGTTGATCTATCTTTCTGATGATTCGCACAAGCTGTTAACAGAAAGGCAATTATAGAAGCCTCTGGCCAGTCATATAAGGCCAGTGAATCTCAGCCTAGGTTCTTTTATCCTTGACTGTCTGGGCATCTACATTCTCCTGGAACTTGAATGGGATTGGTACCCATACCACTAGCTCTGAAGATACCTCACGGCCTCCAATCCCACAGAGCTGGAACTCTCATGAGACGTGTACCCTCCTCAGCCTCCAACACTATGTCCTGAGGACACACAGTCAATCAAAATCTGTTTCCTGAGGATCTACCACATGCCAGGTTCCATGGTAGGCGCAGAATATAGACCTGCATACGAGGAGCTTTCGGCCCCCTTAGCCCTGACTTCCAATTTGAGAAACACGATTAATTTGGGGGAAATACCAACCTGGAAGTAATTAGAGGGGATGTTTTAGAAACAGTCTAACTAAACCACCTTTCTGGTCCCTTCCAACCCCACCCCCATCTTCTTGATGTCTCTCTAAGGCAAGCATTTATTAGTTTCATTTCAACACACACACTTGTACCTGTAATTACTATATAATGTCTGTTTACTTTTTTAAATGAAAATTAATTTAAATTAATCTTGTTTTGTGAATTTCAAGGCACCCCCTGAGATAAATGAAGACACTCCAGGGTGTCATCAAACCAGTGCTGGGAATCCTTGCTCTAAAAAGTAGAGAAACAAGGAGCTTCAAGGAGCCAGAGGGGAGAAATGTATATAGATATAAAGATAGAGAGCGCATAGTAAAGAGAGAGTTTTATATGTATATTATTCACTTACACACACACACACACACACACACACACACACACACACAAATATGTATGAAAGGTGGTGCACCAAAATGTAGTTATCTTTAGGTGAATTATCTGTTATAAACTTAGCATCAATGCCCCTCACTATTAAGACCTCTGTACCACAGAGGAGATGCTGGGGACAATATTTCCAAAACAGAGAAGCTATTCTTTTCCAGAGATAACAAATGCATAAGCAGATGAGAGGTTCAAAACAGCCTTGGGATTCCCCACATTAGTGCTGCAGACTGAGATAATTGGTGGGAATTTTCCAGAAGTTCTTGAGCTTTACAGTGGAGTGGCTTCCAGGCAAGGTCTTTGAGAGTCTGTCACTTAGATATCATAGGCTAAAATCCCCTGGGACCCTTGCTACAACAGTCCATCTAACAGGTGTGTAAGCCTCTAATTTCTTATATCACTTCCCTTCATACTTGCAAAACACAGAGTGTCTTCTTTGAACACTAATATAAATAGGTAATAGGTAAGCATTTTTTTCTTTTTGTGTGTATATATGTTAACGATTTTAAAATAAAAATATGATATTTGTATAACAAATCAATAAATGCTTTCAAATATTTTCAATACATGATGTAATAAATGTTTTCACAGAGATGCTACAGAAGCGCGATACAAAACATAAATTGTAAGGGCACAGGAAAGGCTTCCTAGAGAGAGTGCTGTGTTCCAACCTGAATCTTGAGGGAGGTGAGGAGTTGCTGCAGGGTAAAGGTAAGAACAGGACAGGTAACGGGAATAGCACGTGCAAAGGCATGAGAGAGGGCTCTGCTCTTTGCTTTGTGATGGAGACACACATTGTTGCAGAAGAATGAGGTAAGATGAGGCTGAAGAGAGAAGCGAGAGGCCTCATCCTGGAGGGCTTTTTATGCCAGTCTACAAATGTTGGGTTTTTTTTTTTTTTCTTGAAGGCAATAAGGAAGAGCTGGGAAAGTAAGGTCTGTGTTCTATGGAAGGCATCGTAGCTGCATAGAGGGGAAATGTGTAAAGGCAGGAATAATGGGGGCCAGTCCGCAGAGCCACGGAGGTGATGGGTCCTAAGGAGATTGCAGAAGGATGGGATCTGGGCGGGAGGAATTTCTGTTGGGGGGTTGAGGGGATGTGACGGGAGGCGGTCCAATGGTTCCTTCTCCTCTTCCCAAAACTGGAGGGAGGCTGGCACACTTCAATTGAAGGATGATAAATCAGGTAATTTCAGTTATGGTTGGAACGTACTTAAAGGTGGAGAGAGTGGAAAGTGATGTTTCAAGAGTTCCTCCAGAAAGGAAATCTGGGAGCCAAGCCCTTCCTTGGAACAAAAACAGGAAATTCACAACGTACATGTAAGCATATTTTTCTTGGATAGCTTCCTGACCAGCAGGTAAAGCAGTAGATTGTTCCAACCAGGGACAGTCGGGTGTTTGTAATTGACCTCAGGCATTTACCCAGGCCAGTTAGGTCTCTTTGAGGCTTCTCCCCGTGCTCCTCTGCCTACAGCCCTGCTCAGCCAAAGACACCTGGAGATATCAGGCACCACCTCCTGTGACCAGGCTGTGTTTTAGGTGCTACCAATGACTGTCCAGCAAAGGGAAAACAGAGCTGCAGGACAAAGTTTTTACAGCAGGACTTCTCAGGCATAGGTGTGCATGTGAACCACCTGGGATCCCAAAGGTCTGGGATGGGGTCTGAGATTCTGCATTTCTCACAAGCTCCCAGGTGATGCGATGCTGCTCAACTGTGGACCACACTTTGAGAAGCACTGGTCTAAAGGTGGTTGGAGGATAAGCCAGGAGGTTGGGGAGGTGCCTAGAGGGAATGAGGCAGTGACAATTCCTGCGCTCCATTGATTCACTGTATTTGTTGCATCTGCCCTGGAAAACAGGACCTGTGTGGTCTAGAGTTTTGAAGACTGGAAGACTTAAAGGAGAAAAGAGACAAGAAATAAGACCGCCTTTTAGAAAGCTCAAAGCTCTAGTATTGCAACCAGCATATTAAAAATAAGAAAATAAAGCAAGTAAATAAGGCATCTGTATTAGTTTTTTATTACTGTGTATTACTGTGTAACCAATTGCCACAAACTTAGTGGCTACAAAAATACCCATTTATTATCTCACAGTTCTGTAGGTCAGAAGTCCGGTTACAGGTTAGCCGGATCCTCTGCTCAGGGTCTCATCAGGCTGAAATGAAGATGCCACCTAGGCTGCAACTCTCATCGGAGGCCCCAGGTCCTCCTCCAAGCTCCTTCATTTGGCAGAATTCACTTCTTTGCAGTTGTAGGACTGAAGCTTCTACTTTCTTAGTAGCTGTCAACTGGGAATCACTCTCCGCTCCCAGGGCCACCTTACTGAGTGGCCCCCTTTTGCCATGAAACATGACATAATCATGGGAGTGATAGCCCCTCATCAAAGGGTATATAGCCCCTCATCAAAGGGTATAGGTCATTTGGGCCCATCTTAGAATTCCACTAAGAGTGAAGTAAGTCAGAAAGAGAAAAACAAATACCGTATACTAATGCACATATGTGGAATCTAAGAAAACGGTACTGATGAACCTAGTGGCAGGGCAGGAATAAAGACGCAGATGTAGAGAATGGACTTGAGGACACAGGAGGGGAAGGGGAAGCTGGGATGAAGTGAGAGAGTAGAACTGACATATACACACTACCAAATGTAAAATGGATGGCTAGTGGGAAGCGGCTGCATAGCACAGGGAGATCAGCTTGTTACTTTGTGACGACCTACAGGGGTGGGATAGGGAGGGTGGGAGGGAGGCTCAAGAGGGAGGGGATATGGGGATATATGTATACATATAGCTGGTTCACTTTGTTGTACAGCAGAAACTAACACAACACTGTGAAGCAATTATACTCCAATAAAGATGTGAAAAAGAAAATTCAAAGGGAGAACTCCTAAAAAAAAAAAAAAAAAATTCCACTAACCACAGCATCCTATGATAATACTTCACATTAGAGATATATCAACATAAGTGTAATTTCTTCATTTGTTCCCATCTGGCTCTAAATCATCCTATGATGATGGTGACAGCAGAAGCAGCTTCCATTTGTGAGCACCAATTACGTGCCAGCACTTTGCTACGCACTTTACATATTCCTAGCTTATTTAACCCTATCAATAATCCTTAATAATCTATATCATTATAGACATCTGCAACAGAGACTTAGAAATTTAAAGTAACTTGGTCCAGGTCACACAGTGCAGTGACCCAGTGATATCTGATAGTGTGGACTGAGTCTTAGTCTGGACCAACTGAGTAACTCAATGAGGTGAGTTTCCTCACCCAGAAATGGAGAGGTTAAACCCGAAGATCTCTGAGGTCCTTTCCAATTTTTACAATTATGCAGTGAAAATTGCAATGCCAAGATTTTCAGTAATTTTTTTCCTTTCGGATCCAAGGCAAAGCAAAGTTTGTAGCAGCATGAATGTCAGAAGCGAGATAGTTCACCAAAACCGTTCTCATCGCAAAGGTGTCTCTTACCTAACTGAAACCAGAGCCCCCAAGTCCATCTCCAGCTCCAGCTCCCCTAATCATAGCTTCCAGTATAAGGCACCACCCCCTAACATCCTAACGGGAAGTCTCAATGTGCCCCTGGAATGGTCTAAAGAAAAAACGTAATATTAAGTGCCAAGAAGGTGATAGAATTGTCAGAAGTACAAGAAATCAACTAGTAAATTGTGGGCAATCAGTCATGGTATGTTCTGTAACAGTATACAAATCAGAAATACAAAAAAAAAAAAAAGAGAGAGAGAGAGAGCGAGTGAAACAAGGAAAAGCTATCAGGCTGTCAGTGCCATCTTGTGGAAAGACCTATATTGAAATGTCCAAGGTAACCTGACCACACCCCAGATCATGTCAAAGCCTCTACACTTGACACCAATGTGCATCCATTAACAGCAGGATAGCATCACCATTTGTTTGTAGGCAATGGTGCTGACTGGTAGAGGGTCCATTCTGGTTGCTTGCCTCCTGTGCCATGGCCAGTTATTAAATCATTTGTATATCGTCCCTAACTACACAAATACCACATCAAACCCCATACCTCCCACACCACTAACACCCAAAACCCACACCCAAACTATTCTGCTTGGTTCCTCTACACAGCATGGTTCTCCAGATGTGGAAAATTTGCACTGACCTATCTCAACACCTTATCCCCCAAAAACACACACGCACACTTAGACTACAACTGCTTATAGTATAACTTTTTCTTTGAAAAATAAACTTGATTTTATTTCGCTTCTTCAGTTTATTAGAAATTATTTCTCTTCTTTCCTTTTATCTGAATATTCCCATCTGTATTGTTTCCTATTTGCTGCATGAGAAATTCCCCCTAAATTTGATGGCTTAAAATAACCAATATTTATTATCTCATAGTTTCCGTGGGTAAGAAATTCAAGGGAGGACTAGCTGGGTGATTCTGGCTCAGGGAACCTGTGAGGTTACTGTCAAGATGTTGGGCAGGTCATCTAAGGTCTTGATGGGGCCAGAGGATCTACTTCCAAAATAGCAAGTTCTCGTACGTGATGCTGGTATGAAGCCTCCCCACACGGATGTCTCATTAGACTCCTTGAGTGTCCTCCTAATATGGCAGCTGGCTTCTCCCACAAAAGGGCAAGTCAAAACCACACTGTCTTTTGTGAGTTAACCTAAGAAGTCACACACCATCATGTCCACAATATTCTACTTGTTACACAAGCCAGGCCTATCAATGTGGAAAAGACATGAGGTGGTCTTTGAGGTTGGCTACCACACCATCCCTTCTGTAACCCAATTTCCAGATCATTGGGTCCCAGGTGTGAAATGTGTTTAGACAAAAGATCCTAACATTTAAGACACTGAGAGCTCTGACTACAGTCCAAGGGCCACAGGAACCCAAACCCAAGCAATCCTCTGCCTTGGTGGGACACAGGGACCTACTTGGAGAAAGGAATCTCTGTCTCTGGTTTCACCTCCAACTGCCACTAGCATCAAGCCCTCAAGGAACTGGGGCCTCAACATCAAAGAGAATTAGGGGAAGGGGGAGCTAGGATGCTCTAAAACTGTTCTGTTGAGCTTCCAAATAATGTTATTTCCAGTATTTCACAATATGGGCCGAGAACAAAAGGGAACGAAGACCACTGTCCTCATAAGACTTTTCTGGTGGTTCCAACCCAAGCTTATCTTTCCCCCACTGACTTCTCTTGTGCTTATTATTTTTACTGCACAATTAACTTTTCAATATATATGATCTGATTGTCTTTGATGAGTAATTTAGTACTTTACTATATATTATGAGAACAATTACTTTTGAGTCTAAATCCGCCCCTAGCATGTTGTAAATTCCTTGAAGTCAGGGAAATTAAGCTTATCACTCAGCCCACTGTCAGTGTCAACAGACTGTTCTCCAGGAAAATATCTCCCTCAACACACTTACATACACACAAGATCAAACACACGCACACAACAGGAGCAGGGCTCTGCAAAGAGCAAGGCTTATTTTTCCCTTTTTACAAAACAGTAATTAGACTTAGCCAGGATCATACTGACACAGTCATTCTCTCCTTAAAAGCACACACATGTTAAAAAGTACATCTCAAGAAGGTGTTACACCGCACTCAAATAGTCCTCAAACTCATGCAATTAAAAAGACACACAGGGCTTCCCTGGTGGCGCAGTGGTTGAGAGTCCGCCTGCCGATGCAGGGGACACGGGTTCGTGCCCTGGTCCGGGAAGATCCCACATGCCGCGGAGCGGCTGGGCCTGTGAGCCATGGCCGCTGAGCCTGCGCGTCCGGAGCCTGTGCTCCGCAGCGGGAGAGGCCACAACAGTGAGAGGCCCGTGTACCACAAAAAAAAAAAAAAAAAAAAGACACACAAACACCCCAGAAGGAAGAAAGATTTCCTTCTGGCCCATCAACAACAAGCTGCCACCGGCTGCAGCCAATGAAGAACTGTCACAGCCCTCCTCAATTCTTCCTTTCCTCTATAAAAGCAAGCCCCTCTCCTCTGTTCCCAGAACCTGTTTATGGTTTGCCATAGTTTGCTTGGCCCGAATTGCAATTCTCTACTATACCTGAGTAAACTCACCTTGCTGGTGGAAAAAAAAAAAAAAAAAGACACATAAACACACATTGTCACATAGTCCTGGAGACTCTCCTACACTCCCAGAAATGTACCTTCACAGTCTGGCCTATGCATTCTACTTATTTTTTCATTCATTTAACAATTTTGAGCACTGGGTATCAGGCTCTGTATTAGATGTGTGAAATCTGAAGATGGAATGATGCCTTCTTGGCTCTGACACAGATAACCCCAATCCAATAAACTAACTGCTATACTAGGAGTACATATTTATATAAAATGAGATGGGAGTATGAAGATTAAATCTTACTGAAGGTCAGGCAACACAGAAGAGAAAGGAAAAGAAGCTCAGTGTTGCATGAGGTTGGGGGCTACGTGCGGGGAGCTGACATTGTTTAGTTGCCGGGATCCTAGCCAGGAAACCATCAGAAAGGAGTTTTCCTTTCAACGTGAGGCCCCCTGGGCCCAAGACAGAAAACTAAATAATATTCTTGACAATGGGACACAGACCAAGGCAGGGACCTGTTGGAAGCCAGAGGCAGAGCAGTAAAGAGGGAGGAATTCCTACAAAGGAAGCCCAGGTGGGTTGATGGATGCACTTCAACCCCTGCAGAGACCCACACGGGAATCTCTGTCTCCCCCCGCGAAATGTCTTCTTTCTGAAGAAGATGGGCTTTGAGCTGGATCTCAAGGAGGCAAGGAAGGGGCATAGGGTAGTGGAGAGAGATGTGGGAAGTTTTCCCCTTATGAGTGAGGGAGCAAAGAAAGGACAGCAAGGAAAAGGGACTGAGAAAAGTTCAACCTGAAAGGAGCAAGTGCTGGAGTCTTGTCTCCAGAGGCAGTGCAGCCAGAAATCCTGAGCAAGGGATTGAGAGGAGTTGCTGGGAGGGGAGAAGGGGTGACTGGTGGCTGAAGGGCACAATCGGAATAAACTGGGATGGGCTAGAAAGAGTCATAGGGAGTTGTGTGGGAAATGGGAGTGCAGACAGGAAGGGCTTAATCAGGGCTGTGATTGTACAGAAGAAAGGGAAAGGGTAGATCTGGCAGCTCCTGGAACCTGGGGAGAGTAGGCAGAGGCGATGCTTCAGAGCTACCTGGGTAAACGGTAAGTGCATTTTCCACAGGGTCAGAGCAGGCTTTGATCTTTGGAGGAAGAAAAATTCCTTTTCATTTTGCTGGAACCAAATGTGTGTGTCAGGGGTAGATGGGAACAGAAGGAGGGAAGTACATCTTCATGACTAGGTACCCCGGGCTTGGAATGAGAGAGACCTTGGCTCAACCGGCCCAGCTACTTACTAGCTATGTGTGCTTGGCTAAGTTAACCAACTTCTTTAAGCCTCAGATTACGCATATGCAAAAGAGATATAAAAATAACTTCCCAATGTGGCTCTTCCAGAAAGCACCTGGCACAGGGCCTGGTACATAAGCAAATTCAATAAGGGTTAACTATTTTCATAATTATAATTAGTCTGATCACTAGAAGCACATTGTTCAAATGAGGATATGAACCAGTCAGATCACAGTTAAGACACTGTATTCAGATCTAGTTCCCCACCTGCTATGAATGACACAGAGAAACTCTAGCCTCCCCAGGGAAGGGTGACTCACAGAACCTGAGAATCAGGAAATACGAAGAAAAATTAACAAATCCTGCAACTGTTTAACCCAGCTGAGGGACATGAGGATGGCTAGGTAAAAAGGCAGTAACCTTCTATTTAACTTTAGAATACAATACCGTTTTGTTAAAGATTCTGGAGCCAGGCTGCTTGGTTTCAAACCCCCGCCAGCAGTCATCTCTTGGTCAAGTTCCTGAACCTCTCCAGAGCTTCAGTTTTCTCATCTATAAGATAGTTAAATAGATTACCCACCTCGTAAGATTATTGTGGCAATTAAATCAGTTTGAAAAATACCTGGCACATAGTAAATGCTCAATTTGTTAATTCTTATATTGTTGTTGTTGGTGGTGCTTTTGTTGTTGTTATTATTATTACATTATTACTCTCCCGGGTACAATTTCAGGGCACCAGATGGCAGAAACACTGGGGTTTTTTTTAATAATTTCAGCAGTGGAAAAACAAGAATAGTCCCCTGTACAGTGGCGATTCCCACTTACTGGATGAGTTCAAAAAGTCACTGATAATGACTTAGAGTTATTGTAGAGAAGATTCCTCCCCCAAGCCGTATGTAGATTTGCCATCTCTTAAACCCTTGGGCATCCATTGTGAAGAAAGTTAAGACAAGGCCAGGCCCTTGGGCAGCAGGGGCAGTTGGCCAGCGATGCAATAACTCCCACCGACCGCCAGGGAGCAGCAGAGCTCGACCCGGGGTTGCTTCAGCCACAGAAAAGAATTTTTAATTCCTTCTAGGTGTTCTGTCTTGGCTGTTTGCGTGGTCCACCAATCCCCGTGCACACGGCTGCAGTAATCCCGCCCATTATTGACTATCCAACCAATCAACGAGTGTTCTGCTTGGGGCCGGACCAGAACGCTCCAACGGTCACTAGGAGCCGGGAGTTGGGTGTTCTAGCCCCGCCCCCAGGCTGCTCGGCCAATCCCCTGAGGCGGAGCAGGACGACACCCAGGATGTGTCCCGAAGACCACGTGGCTCCAGGAGGCGCCAGTGCTAGGTAGGTGGACGGTTACCCGGCCCGGGGGCGGAGCGGGACGGGCCGGCCTCGCCCCCGGTGACCCGCTGTTCTGTGCCCCCCGTCAGCCATGGGCGTGCAGCCCCCCAACTTCTCGTGGGTGCTCCCCGGCCGGCTGGCGGGGTTGGCCCTGCCCCGGCTCCCCGCCCACTACCAGTTCCTGCTGGACCAGGGTGTGCGGCACCTGGTGTCACTGACGGAGCGCGGGCCCCCGCACAGCGACAGCTGCCCCGGCCTCACCCTGCACCGACTGCGCATCCCAGACTTCTGCTCGCCGGGCCCAGAGCAGATCGACCACTTCGTGAAGATTGTCGACGAGGCCAACGCCCGGGGAGAGGTCAGTGGGCGGGGTTAGCCCCGGGGGGTGGGACTTGGGAGGGGTCAGCGGGGACACGCGGAGCTGGGGAGGGCGGGGCCAGGAATAACTTAGCTGGGTTCCGGGAGAAAGACTGGAGGAAGAGGGTGGGGCCAGGAGACCATCTCAACCAGAACTGAAAGCCAAAGCGGGGCGGAGGCGGGGGGGGGGGGGGGGCGGCGGAGGCGGGGGGGGCGGGAGGCAAGGGGGAGGAGTATGAAGAGGGCCCAGCAGTGTGAATTGGGCTCGAGGAAAGGCAACGAAGAACCAGCTGATGTTGAGTTGAGAAGGAGAAAGGGTGAACGTACTTGGGAGAGATGGGGGTTGAAGTCAGGGGGTACTGAGCAGTCTCCAGAGCAAGGTTCTGTCCAAATGTAATGGAGCCACATTTTAAAAAGGTAAACAAGAAGCAGGAGAAATTCATCTTGATAATATAATTTAACCCAGTAACTCCAAAATATCATTTCAGCATATAAGCAATATAAAATAAATTCTTAACCAGATATTTATATTTTTCATTGTCCTACATCTTTAAAACCTGGTTGTATTTTACAAGTGAGGGTCAGGAGAGTGTTGGGAGGGCGTTGAGCTCCTCCCCACCCAGCTCCCCCTTCGCAGGCGGTGGGAGTGCACTGTGCCCTGGGCTTTGGCCGCACGGGTACCATGCTGGCTTGTTACCTGGTGAAGGAGCGGGGCCTGGCTGCAGGGGACGCCATCGCTGAGATCCGGCGCCTTCGACCCGGCTCCATCGAGACGTATGAGCAAGAGAAGGCGGTCTTCCAGTTCTACCAGCGAAGGAAATAAGGGACCTCAGCACTCTTCTGCCAGGCCCCCCATGGCCCTGACCTGTCTATTAGATGGGGCCAGAGATGCGGAAGTGAACTCAAAGTGCTAAGCCCTCCAGCGGTCAAAAGACAGAAGTAGCCCTTCCCTGCAGGCAGGTCCTGGTAGGAGGATGGCTGGAGCTGCACCAATGTGGGGTGTCCCTCTGCCACTGCCTTGAATAAATAAAGAACCAGCTCACATTGCATAGCACTTTAAGTTTACAAAGTGCTCCCACACTTTGTGACTTTTTTTGCGCCTCACAATAGCCCCATAATAAAGGGAAGGCAGAAGGGCCATCCCTTCTTTGGATGAGGCGGCCAAGACTCAGAAAGGCGCAAGGTTACACTTCCGGAAAGTGGAAGTATGGGCTAGGACTACAGCACACATTTTCAGCCTTTTAAAGATGCTGAAACTCTTATGTATCTGATCTCTAATAATATTTGATGTGTCTTCTGGGGAGCTGGTCAATGAAAAGGAAACAAATCCCTGGCAGCCCAAGGTCTCTGATGCTCGCAGGCCAGGAGGGCCCCTGTGGACACAGCCCCTCAGTCCAGGCCCGCATGCCCCACGTGTGTCATCCCTTTAGCCCTCTTACGGCAGAGAAGGCCTGGATGCTGTGCTCACAGATAATCACTGTCTCCATCTCCCAGGGGCTGGGTGCCTTTCCCCAGCCTCAGGCTGCTCCGCTCACCTGTGACCTCCAGCCCATTATGCTGCCCCACAGCATGAGGCTGAGGAATGCCAGAACCCAGCCTCTCTGGGCAGGTATGCAGAGGATATTTGATGATTAAATGAAGACATTCAGGGCTTCGAAACTTGGCCATGTTTCTCAGATGTTACCTTCACTTCCCCATTGGATGCCATGCTACCAGCACCACCACCACACCTGCAGCTTCGAGAGAGAGGATGAATGGGATAGCCTAGCCAGGTGGACTCTTTTTGCTATAACTCCTGCCTGAATTCCTGTCGGCTCTTCTGTAATGGCAGACCAGGATGGATAAGGTAGGAATTCATCATGGAATGTGTACTGAGTGCCGGTATACCAGGCTTTGTTAGACGCAGAGGCCCTCCAGCTGAAGGGGACGTGATTCACAGCCTTCTGGAGGCGGGGAGCCCGACAGAGTCCAACCACATAGAATAGGTACCATGGCAGACATGCATTCCACATCCAATGGAGACATGGAGGGAGGAGGCAAGGGTCCCCCTGCAGACCCCAGCCTTTGTAGCCCAGGCCACCACCAGCTCCAGGCCACCCACTCCTCACTGCAACTTCCTTCCTCTGCCGCCCACCCAACTCAACCCCCCTCCGACCCTCTTAGACAAAAGGAGTATGAGCCAGAGTCTTGCCACTCTAGCAGCGAGAGAAAGACTGTAAAGTGCCCTCGCCGCCCCCGCCTCCTTTCCTCTGTGTGTCGAATCTGGATAATCAGTTCCTTCATTCTGTTCCCTTGGTCCCCACCCAGTTTACCCAGGTGAGGGCATCTCTCAAAGAGAAGAACCTACAGTTCCAAGCATTCAGGCTAAAACAGAGGAGTGAGAAGTAGCAGAAGAGGGGAAGCACTGAAGCCCTTACCCTCTGCTCATCAAAGTCCCCTCTGCCCTGCCCACCCACCCACTCCTCCCACAACAGCATGACCCATTCTGTTTCCTGATGCAAACCAGAGCATCTTCCAAAGGAGTATTTTGATTGTGTGTGTGTGTGTGTGCGTGTTTGTGTGTACACGCGAAGGTGGTGGGGCAGGAAGGGTATGAACAGCCCACTTCCTGGATCCCTTCCCTCCAATTACCAGGATGCGGGGAGAGAAGAGGCAGGCTTGAAGCTGCACGTCGGAGTTCTGTCTCTGATCCCAACCCGCTGGGGTCACACAACCGTTCCTCACGTTGTCTGACCCTCCATTCCTATCTTAACTCCATCCCCCCACATCCTCTGCCCTGCAAGAGAGGAACCTGCCCTTCTCTTCCTCCCAACCCTCTTTCAAGGGAGAGGAAAAATTTTTCTAACTCCATTAAAACCCTGTGTGCAGCCTCCATCCCCATAATTTCAGCAGGTCTCCTCTGCCTCAAGAGTTCCTCAGGGAAATAAACATACAATTATGTGCTTAAGGAAATTGGTTTGTTTGGGGTTTTTTTTGCGGTACGCGGGCCTCTCACTGTTGTGGCCTCTCCCGTTGCGGAGCACAGGCTCCGGACGCGCAGGCTCAGCGGCCATGGCTCAGGGGCCCACCCGCTCCACGGCATGTGGGACCCTCCCGGACCGGGGCACGACCCCGCGTCCCCTGCATCGGTAGGCGGACTCTCAACCACTGTGCCACCAGCGAAGCCCAGGAAATTGGTTTTTAAATAAGTAAGAGTTGACTTGAAATGAAAAACTCTGCGCTTGGCCTTCCATCTACCTTGAGAGGTTAGCCTGAGTCTCTCTTTGGGCTCATTCCCACCCCACCCCCAATTTTTTGCCTTCGCACCACACCCTCTTCTGTATATGGCCACCAAAGAGGGATTGCAGACTAGCTGTGACCCTTCCCCATTCTACCCCACACTGAGATGACAGGTGAGAGGAACACGCCGCTTCCATTGACAGAGAACCTCCGCATCGCATCAGACCAGGCTTGCTCAACGCCAGCACTACTGACACTAGGGTCTGGGTAGCTCTGCTGTGGGGGCCATTCTGTGCTCTGTAAGGTAGTTAGCAGGATCCCTGACATCTACCCATTAGATGCCAGTAGCATACCCCCCAAAAAATGTGACAACCAAAAGTGTCCCCGGACATTGCCAGATGTCCCCTGGGAGGACAAAATTGGCCCCAGTTGAAAACCGCTTCATCAGACCAACAAGCGCCACATGCGACCATAGGCTTTCATTTCCTATGGGAGTAGAGGTGGGAGCATACGTGGGGATTTCTCCTGTGGACGCACACATCCTCATAGGGGAGAAAGGGCCAATCGAACCCCATCACACACCGTTACCTTTTCAAGCAGTGTCTGATACCTGTCCCCAGTCCCTCTCCTCTCCCCAGGCTGGGTTTCCAAGAGGGTGATAGACACCATTAACTTTCTACACGCAGGAGGGCTTTATTCTCAGTGAGTTGCTGGTGGGCATAGCTGTAATGTCAGCTTCCACCCCCGTGTTTTTAAAGTTTCATTCATGTTTATTCTCTGACATGTGACCTGAGTTCCCTGCTGAATAGAGGCTTTTCTGTGTTTAAAACATCCCCCTTATCACTTGGGTTCTGCCCTCGTCGCCTCTTGGGTCCCTCTCCCAGAAAACTGTTCTGATGCAGAAGCAACTGGAGTCAGGATAGGAGGAGCCCTTCTTTGAGACCATGCCTCCCTGGCCTGGTTCCCCACCTCCACTTCAGCGGCAGCACGCCTGGACTGGGGTCCGCTTGCTCTCTGGGCTGCAAGTTCCGTGACTGCCTCCCGGGCCACGTGTCCCAGCACACAGCTTCCCGCCGCAGAGATAGGGCTACATCCTGCGCACTCCCTGCGGCTCCTCGCACCTCTCTTGGAGCTGTGCTTTGTCATCACCCTTATAGGGCGGCTCGTCACTGGCTAAGAGGTCTGGTCCTCATACAGACCCTCTCCATCTGTCCCCCATGATCCCCCAGATCAGGTCTTCCCAGGGCAGTGATGAACATGTCACCCGGGGCAGGGATTTGATCCAAACCATAAGCCATTTCCCAGAATGAACTGCCCTCAGCTGCCAAGTTTCACAACAAACCTGCTGTCTGTATCTTGCCGTTCTTTCTAAGAAACTAATTTGGTCTCACAGGATCGCTTTGTCACAAAACAATATCAGTTACCACTAATGCATTTCATGCTTTGCTGTGACTGTACTTTGCTTGCTTATATCATCATTTATGAAGTGCCTACCATATAGCAGGTGTTTTACATACATTGCACTGTATCAGTTTATCCTTAGAGTCACTCTGCAAGTCAAGTATTTTCCCCTTTGTGCAGATGAAGGGACTGAGGTTTAGAGACCAGTAACTTGCCCAACACCTCACACTTGCAGTGTAGGAGCTTCACACGCTTGTAGTAAAGGAGCTGGGATCAAACCCAAGTGGTGACTCCAGACTCATTCTCCTTCCACCAGCCGTCGCACCTGCCAAGACCTCCCCCTAGTTCCAGTTACACGGGGGTCTGTCTTCACGATCAGAGCTTTACCTCGAGGGCCATTTTATCAGCACAGCCTCCGACATCCATTCTCTTCATCATCTTAGGAAGCCAAAGAACAGCGCTGCATCTGACCCTGAAGCCGGCAGCACCTGAGTTACGGGCTGCTGTTTAAAATGCCGCCCAAGCATTGAAGGCCAACGTAGTAAAGCTGATTCCTTAGGGCACGTCTGTCACATCCACTAGTATCTAATTCAGAGCACGTGGATGTCCTCACCCAGCCTGACAATCTTGACGCCCATGTGACTGGCAACGAGCCCTCGAAAATGTCTTTTTATGTCTGAGGACTTACTAAACACCTTAACGTCCTTTCTGGTTGTGTTGTTGTTGTTTGAGCCCTTAATGTATGCCAGGCACTGTGCCAAGCGCTCTATAGGCATTACCTCATCGAGTCTTCAACCCTATGAACAAGGTCTTCTTATAATGACCAGTGCACAGATGAGTAAACTGAGGCCCAGAGAGTTTAAATAACACCCAAAGTTACATAGCTAGAACAGGGTTCAAACTTAGGTCTGTGTTTGAGTATAAACTGCCTTCCCTCTTGGGAACAGAAAGAAGAGAGTTCGTTGTAATTAGAAATTGCATAACAGCATCTTGTGTTCTCCAGAATCGAGGCACTTGGCTTACGGGGCCATCAGTGTGGCTCTGAGATCACACGGCTACCCCACCCCCTGCTGCTGCCCCAGGCCTCGGGAGCACCGCCCTGACTTGGGAGTGTTGGGCCGCAGGTACAGCCATCATCCCTAACAGGCTTCTGCCGCAAGCCTCCTGCACCATCAAAAATATAGGCCCCTGTGGATTTAGAAATGAGTTACATAAGTACTTCTTCCATTACTTTAAAAGTTTTCTCCGGCTATTAAGGATTCAAGGCACACTCTTGAGAAGGCAGCATGCTTGTCCAAGCAAGCAGAAATTTGAGAAACACTTTGGTGCCCGTCCATGCCTGAAGCTGATGACTTATTTGCAACCTTGATAACTGAGTCCTTTGTGCCAACAAATGGCTTAACTCGCTTCAACCACTCTCTCACCCTATTTTTTCCTTGACTTATTCTGTCACCATGGATATGTGATCATGAAACAGATGGGTGATGTCACCTCTGAGTTTTCATTATGTGGGATTCAGTATGGAAAACAGTTCTGTTTTTTTTTTCCCCCAAGCTGTTATAATAAACACACCACTGTTTCTTCTGTACCAATATATATTGAGTGGTAACTGCTCCAAACCCAAGGTGGGTCATACAGGAGATAATGGGTGCAGCCATCCGGACAGGTGACACTGCTCATCTCCTCCAGTAGGTTTTATGTGCCCTTGGGCTCACCCCAACCCCACACCAAGCAAATTCACGGATTGGCATGTTTTCTGTAGGTACCTTTTGTGAGATCTAGCCAGGGCTGGATGCAGCCTAGGGCCATGGAATAGAATGAAATAAAGTAACCACGTTGGAATCAAGCCCACAGGCAGAACCATGTCATTCTCGATCATGACCTGTAGGCTCTGAGGAATCCAGTCTCTTTCTCCATCTCTTTCATCACCTCAGTCGTTCCCCTCCCCCCACAGCCTTTGTTCTCTCTGCTCTACCTGTGTTGGGAGTCCCCAGGACCACCCTTGGTTGTGATGATTTGCTAGAGGGACTCACAGAAAAGCTGGTGTCCTCTCCATTATGGTTTAATGCAGTGAAAGGATACAAATTACAGTCCGCAAAGGAGAAAGGCACATGGGGCAGAGTCCAGGAGAAACCAGGTGGGAGCTTCTGGTTACGCACTCTGAGTGGAGTTGCATGGACAGTGCTTAATTCTCCCAGCAGCCATGTGTGACAACACATAAGAAATATTGCCAACCAGGGTAGTTCACCTGGGCTGTGGTGTCCAGGGTGTTTGTTGAGGGTCATCATGTATCATGTAGTCAACACCTGTATAACTGACCTTATCTCCTCAGTCTCCAGCCCCAACAGAGGTCAAATTGATATGGAAGGCCCCAAACAGCCTCAGCATATAAAAACAAGGATTCACTATGTCCCTTTGTTAGCATAGACTATCTGACCTGGCCCAAGGTCTCAGATATACAAAGGCATTCTTAACAGGCAGGATATTCCAAGAGCTCGGAGGTCATCTTGCAGGAGCTGGCCCAGGGGCAGTCCTGAAGACCTTTGGAATGTATAAGTTTGGGGCAACCCACGCCAGGTGAATTAACCCTTTCCTGCATGTTACCAGATGCTTTGTGCTCTCTCTGCATGACAGTCTGGACCCATCCTATTCCCTTTGCCTGAAATGATTTGTTCCCCAGCTCTGCCTAGCTCCCAACTTCTACCCCTACTATTGGTCTCAGTTTAACATCATTTCCTGGGGAATGGCGTCCAACCATCTCCACATATACTCATACATATTACCAAAGCATCTGTCCTTCTACTTTGCTGCCCTCTGCTCACTTATAATAATTCGCGCAGTTGTTTAATTTTTCTCTTTCCTACTAGAGTCTAAGGACTGTGCCCATACCCATAGCGTCCAACACAATGCTTGGCACCTGGGTGCTCAATAAGCATGTGGCAACTGACTAATTGACATGGCGTCACCTGCCTGGGTATCTGCACATAGATGAAGAAATGGGAAGAAAAGAATAAACTTTGGAGTTGTATAATATACTGGGGAATACATTACACGTGTACACCCCTAAGTGTGCGTGCAAAGCTGGACACATACAATTAGAAAAGGGGCAATGTATAAATACTTAATGATGGAGTGATTAAAGAGATAAGAGGAGTGCATCTGGTAGAATTCACAAAGTCGAACCTTCAGTGAGATGTGGAGGGTGTGGTCAGATAGCCTAAAGGGATATACAAATTTGGATGTTATTAAAAATACGAATGTTATACGTCAGGTCCACATAGGGAGGCTTAGAGAGAGAGACGGGCAAGATGAATGGGTGGCAGTGAGGGAGAGGGAAATATATAGGGAGTCAGCTGGCATGGAGGAGGACAAAACCTCATCCAGTGGTAGCAGAAAACACATGGTCAGATTAAGGCAGTGAAAGGGCAGCAGAACCTCACACCAATGGGATCGTATCTGGTTCAAAGTGTGGAGTCACCACTGGCTTCTGAGCAGAAGACATGTCACTAGATCCCATTTTTCTTAAGTTACACAGTGACAGATTGGCCCCATTACTGAGCAGCAGTACAGTGCTTTATGGTTTAACATTGCCAGTGAGAGACAAGGTCTTACCGTGGCTGATTTTTAAGACTTCTCAGAAGAGAAGAGTTAAGTAAGAACCTGTCCCTGCTTGCTGGAAGTTAATGACTTTAATGCTTTGCAAAAGAAAGTAAAAGGGTTGTTAAGTCAGAGTGCTCATTCTCTGGGCTCGCAGGTTATGATTTTTTAATGCTTTTCAAATGGGAAAGGATCTCAAGTGCGTGTCATCCCTACATGCTAGAAATATGGGCCTTTCCAACGGCAGCTGGCAGTGGCTCCTGCACACCCACTGTTCTGGCTGATCCACTGGTGTCACATGTTACATCTTGGGCTGTTGATCCAATTCAAAGGCCTACAGGGGTGGTGACTCCCGGTGCTACATTCAGCCCAGCGGCCCAGTATTTTTCCCTATTGTCCCAAGGCCAAGGGGTACCCTGTGAGTTCAAACTTTCCTCCTCAGTTGCACCCCTGCTCCCCAGCCCTCTCTCCCATTACATTGATCCCCTTACCTCTGAACTTGTCTTCTTTTCTCCAAATAGTGGTCAATTGGTCAAGTACAGAGGAGCCAAACAGACCAAAAGGCATATTCTCCTGTAAGTGGAGGGCATGGTGTGTGCGCAGGAGGGGTAGTGCCAGGGACGCCAAAGACAGCTCCCACCACGGGAACATGCAGGGTCCTCAGAGGCGTCAAGGCTGCTACAAATGCCAGAGCACCCTGGGTCCCAGGCTGTCCTGGCTGGCACTCTCCAGCTGCAGACCTGGAGAATAACAGACCCACGTGGGCGCCCAGAGAGCCCTCTCCCACCCCTCACAGGAGGCTTCAGAGCTCAAGGTGGGACTGGGTGGGGAGGGTGCCCTGGGTCTCCAACGTTGCTCTTCAGTCCCGAGGTCCTGGATCTGGCACGTGTATTCAAAACCTTCCAGGACAGGAAGGAGGCTGGAAATACGTGGAGAGGTCCAGACCCATTCAGGAGTCAGGCTGCCCCCTTGAGAGCTTAAGAGTGACCCTCAACCCACCCCAACCTACTTCTGCTAATCTGATAACCTGGAAGCCACAAAGGAAGTCAATTGATGGCGGAAGGTGAAGGGATAGTCAGAAAGGAATTAGGGCAATGCAAATTAGCACAAGAAGATATGATTTGATATACATCAGGTGGGACGCACATATACACCAAATCTCAAGACACCAAGGTTGGCGAAGCTAAGGGGAAATGAAAACTCTCAAATTTGCTGAGGGATGTATAAAATGGAACAATAGCCTTAGAGAGTAATATGCCGAGCTCACCTGAAAATTCAGCCACTTCACTTTTATATGTATATTCTGGGCAAAGTCTGCACGTGAGCAACCTAGAAACGTGTATGAGGCTGTTCATTTATTCATTAACTCAACACAAGTTTACTGAGCAACTTCTTTGTGCCAGGCATACTTCTAGGGACTCAAAAATAAGCATGAAGAAAACAAAAATCTCTTGTGAAGTGTGTATGCAGCATTGCTCAAATAGCCAAAAGCTGAAAACAACCTAAAAATATATTGTTAGGAGAACAGATAAACACTGAACCAGATAGATAGGCATCAAGGTAGATTTATCTTGGAAACAATGTTGTATGCATAGGAAAGAAACCTGCAGGAGTATTAGGTACAGAATAGCATTTGTGTAAATAAAAACAAACAATACTATACATTGTTTATGGATACATATGTTATACAAAAAAATGGTTTGGATATCAACCAAACTCAGGATCTTAACTGCCACCTGGAAGGCAGGGAGGTGAAAGAATAGGAGAATTTCAAGTGTAACTGGAATGTTTTGTTTCTTAAAAAGAAAACATCTGAAGCAAACATATAGGTTAAAATGTTAGCATTCTATATTTTGCATGTTAAGCATACAGATGTTTCTTTTAGCAACCTAGGTCCTTTTTTGGTTTTAATTCAAGATGGAGAAGTTTTTGTTTTGTACTGCTTTCAAATTTTGGAAAAGATTTGGAGGACAGGAGGATTAAGGCCACATCTCCCAGCGACCCAGGGGCTGGAGCCTGCCCTAAATGCACCTCTGGGATCTCATCCTCAACAATGACTACCTGCGGAGCCAAGGGACCACGAACTAGCGAAAAGAAGAACTGCGTCCAGCAGCTCTCGGCACGGCCGCCCAGAATCACAGCGAGCTGCGCGGCGCCTCCTGGAAGCCCGTCCGAGCTCGGCACCTCTGTAGGTGAGAATAAGGAGCTCCGGAAATGCCCCCGCTGCGGTGGGAGTGGAAACTCTTCAACCGCTTTGAAGAGCAATCTGCCACTATCTAGTACAGTTGGAGAGGCAAGTACGCTATTATTCAGAAATTCCGATTTTAAGGTTTCACCTTAGAGAAACTCTCAAATATGTGTCCAAGGAGACGTGTACAGATGTTCTTTGCAGCAGTGTTTATGATGGTCAAAAATTGAAAACGGCACCGTTATCGATCTTGAGGAGAATAAATCAAGTTAGATGTACGTATCCAGTGAAATACTATGCCGCCGTGGACATGACAGCCAGAGCCATCTGTGTGAGTGTGGATCCATCCATCTCACAAAGCATGCTGAGGAACTGGGTGAGTTACAGAATCCTCCCACAATAAAACTACTGGCATAAAACGTAACTATGCAAACAATGCTATGTATTGTTGATGGATACACACACATGTAAGGAAAGTATAAAAACAACATGGGAATGACAAATACCAAATTCAGGAGTTACTTCTGGGAAAGAAGGGAGGAAAATAGAATTGGGAAGGAATCCAGAGGTGGGGTGTCTTCATTGTGTACTACTTTATTCCTTTAAGAAAGACAATATCTGAAGCAAATATGACATTTTAGAATTAAATAGAGCTGAGTGGTGGGTACCCAGGTGTTTCTTATGTTATCTGTTATGCATTCCTTTCTTTCTTTCCTTCTTTCTTTCTCTTGATAATCAGGTGTACTGAGGTATAATTTACATACAATAAAATTTTACTTTTCTGAATGTTTAATATTATACACACACACACACACACACCACAGAGAGTGAAGGCAGAGGTGGGGTGGGGTCAGAGCCTCTGAGGCAAAGGAAACAGCAGAGGAAGGCTGCATGGAGGGAGGAGCTGTGGTCGTTTGCAGAACTGAAGGGTCATCCACAGCAAGGTGAGAGAACTGGGTGGTTTCAAAGGAAGCCGGAAAGAGAGGTAGGGCGCCCCCTGCTAGGCATTATAAAAAGGGCTCTGTTTTATTCTCAGCGCAATGGAGAGAGACATTGGAAGTTTTAAGCCAAGGAGTGTTTACGCTGGGTCTGTTTATCTTCTGTGTAGGTCATGTCTCTGTGTCAAATGCATGGGAGGGCAAGAACAGAGGTGGGGAAAAGGATTAAGAGGCTTCCACAGTAATGGAGGCAAAAGATATCAGAAGATCCACTATAATGGTGGCAGTAAAGATGGGGAGAAACAGGTGGATTCGAGATATATTTTGGAAAGGAACCAATAGAACTGGGTAATAGATTAGCTGTGAGGAATGACTCTGAAGTTTCTATCTGAGTAGCTAGTGGTGATGCTTATTGAGATGAGAAAACATGGGGAGGAGGGGAGGGACAGTGGAAGGGTAGTTTGTTCCCACCAAGGAGAAGGATGAAGGATTTTATTTGGGTATGTTAAGTCTGAGATATTTGTGAATTATCCCAGTGGAGGAGGACAGCCAATGGTTGTATATTCCAGGTCGAAGTCTACCAGAGAGGTCGGGTCAGGTCAGGATTTCGTGTTGCTCTCCACTATTTAAAGCCATGGGACTAGGGAGACAGTGTAACCAGTGAAGAGAAGTGATGGGAAGGGGAAGGGAGGGGACCCCAGGACTGAACTCTGAGGACCCCTATGTTCAGTGTCAGGTTGAAGAGAAGGACCCAGCAAACAGACTAAGAAGGAGAGGCCAGAGAGGTAGGAGGATGATCCAGGAGAGGGGGATGAGATGGATGCCAAGAAAGAAAAGTTGCTTCAAGAGGGAAGCAGCTCGACTGTTGGAAATGCTGCTGAGTAGCCAGATGACCAGAGGGCAAGGAACGGTCTTTGGGGCTGGCCACACAGGAGTCATTGTGACTGTGACAGAAGTAGGTCAGTGGTACAATGGGGGCCGAAGCCAGATCATCGGAGACTGAGGAGTGGGTAGGGATTGCAGAAGAGGAGACGGGGAGTGTGGGTGACTCTTTTGACAAGCTTGGCAGTAAAGGGAGGAGACAACTGGGTGGAAGCTGAAGGAGACGCAGAAGACAGAGGGCAATGTTTGTTTGTTTTGAGATGATATTTGCGCATGTCCATATGCAGATGAAAAGAACCCAGTGGAGAGAGAAATTGGTGGTGGGAGGACCGCATGGAGTGAATGCAGGGAAGACAGGAACGAGAGTGAAATCCAAGCTGCACAGTGAATGCAGCTGAGCCAGGATCCTAACTCAGATCTGTCCGACTCCAAACACCATGCTCTTTCCCAGATACCTCATTGCCTCTTTTTAGTTTTTATTTGCTCACGGGCATCCAATTCCCAGGGTCCAGTGCACTGAATCCTTTACCACCACCTTCTCTAAGTACACAAGTCAACAGTCTTCCCATTTCCATCTGGGCTCTGTGTCTACGCAGGGAACTGGAGGAGAAAATAAGCAAACTGAAGAAAATGTAATCTGACCTATCTTATGCATTCTGGTTAAATCCATGAAATAGATTATATTTGACAGTGGTAAACAGACAACCTCAAAAACCCAATTTATTGCTTTAATTATATATGCTTTTCTTCCTCAATCTCCAGGGAAGAAGGTGCCTCCTTCCATTTTCAGCCACTTCTATGGAGCCATTGCCTAATTCTAAGACTGCTTTTGGTGACCACAGGCTTCTAGGCTGCCCTATCTGAACCACAGCTGAAAAAAACTTTAACATGTTACTTAGGAAAATATATGCAAGGAGGAATGTAATGGGTGTGTATACAATCAAAAGGAAGGAAATACAGATGGGATGCAGCAGTGATTCAAAGAAACACAGATTAAATGGAAGCCCCCCCACCAAAGAAATTGACGATCTCCCATTGCCAGGAAGGAAGGAATAGAAGTACTGAATTATTTGGATACTAGGCTAACTCAGAGACAGCCAAGCACCTTAGGTAGGGCAATCCCACCCTAAGACCCACTTATTTATGAATAAGAGAATGGAAGCGGGGGTGAGAGGACCTGAAGAAGGGCAGATCAGGTGACAATTCAGCAGCCCTCCAGCTGGGCTCTTACTGGGCATAAGCAGGACCAGTAAGAGGGGAGCCTCTGCTGTATCTCAGTCTCCATCCCACACATGTCTGTTGAACCAGGCACTGAATGCACAGCAAAGAACAAGACAAACTTGCCCCATGCCCTCTGAGAGCTTGCAGTCCTGTGGAGGGAATGCACACAAGAGGCGATTACAATGCCGGATGGGCGCGCTAAATGCTGAGACAGATGTATGTGCCCCTCAGCCGGCCTGGGCTGGGGGATGGGGGTTGGTCAGGAAAAAGCGTCCATAGGAATGGTTATGTAAACTGAAATCTAAGACACGACTGGGATTCAGGCAGACTGGCAGTGGGGAAACGATAAACAACAGAAATACAAAGCACGCACACATGCACGATACCAGTTATCCAAAAGGGTCATAGTATGGGAAAGTTTGGGGCAAATCAGAGTCGTGACACCCAGGTTTTTGACTTGCACAGCGGGGTGGTGAGTGGCGCTGCCAGCTAACACAGGAAACACCAGAAGAGGACCAGGTTCGAAGGCAGGGGCTGGGTTCAGTCTCGACAGTTGAGCTTATGAAGCCTCTGAGACCTTACCAGAGCTCTCTGGTAAGCAGTTTCATATCTTTTTAAAAAAAAATTTATTGGAGTATAGTTGACCTACAATGTTGTGTTAGTTTCAGGCATACAGCAAAGTGAATCAATTATACTTATACATATATCCCCTCTTTTTAGCTTCTTTTCCCACATAGGCCATTACAGAGTATTGAGTACAGTTCCCTGTGCTAACCAATAAGGACAGTAGGTCCTTATTGGTTATCTATTTTATATATAGTAGTGTTTATATGTCCATCCCAATCTCCCAATGTATCCCTCCCCCAGCAGTTTCATATCTTAAATGCAAGCTTATGACCTGCATTAGAATGACAAATATGGGAGTCTGCGTTAGAAGTGATCATTTAAACCATGGGCGCAGATGAGACTATTGAGTGAGAGACTGTAAAGTGAACAGAGAACAGGGCTTGGGACTGGGGTCAGAAGGACTTCTTCAAAGACCCTGGGGGAGGGAGCAGAGCCTGCTGAGAGTGGGGAGGAAAAACAGGAGAGGTTTCCTGGTGTCCCAGTGTTTAGGGAAGGAGGGAGTAATCAGCAGTAACAATGTGAGCATGAAATCAAACAGAGTGTGAACAAAACCCCACCCACTGGATATGCTGCAGACATGAAGGAGGCAGAAGCCAAATTGGAGCGGGTTGAGGGGTGATTGAGAGGGGAGCAAATGGAGACTGGGGGATGGCAGAATGCACGTCAGTGCTTCCCAAACCCTTTCACTTTGTGGACATATAGAAAATTATATATTTTTTAAATTTATTTTATTTATTTATTTTTGGCCGTGTTGGGTCTTCGTTGCTGCGCGAGGGCTTTCTCTAGTTGCAGTGAGCGGTGGCTACTCTTCATCGTGGTGCGTGGGCTTCTCATTGCGGTGGCTTCTCTTGTTGCGGAGCACGAGCTCTAGGCACGGGGGCTTCAGTTGCAGGCTCTAGAGCACAGGCTCAGTAGTTGTGGCACACGGGCTTAGTTGCTCTGCAGCATGTGGGACCTTCCCGGACCAGGGCTTGAACCCGTGTCCCCTGAATTGGCAGGCGGATTCTTAACCACTGCGCCACCAGGAAAGCCCTAGAAAATTATATTTAAATGGAACTTTGGGTAATTGAGCAAGGCTGCTCCCCGCTGGAAGTGTGGCCCCACCCAGCTGCCCTGAGGGCTGAGAAGATCAATGTAACACCTGTAACCATTTGAGATACGCCAGTGAGTCTTAGAACACCAGCTGGGAAGCGCTGCCATATTCTACTCTTTGAAGTAGAGTGACTGTAAATGGGGCTTATGGTGAGTGTGGAGTCAAGAGAAGGGTTGCTGGCATGGTTTGGTTTGGTTTGGTTTGGTTTGAAGACAAAAGAGACTTGAGCATCTTTCAGAAAGATCCAGTTGAGATGGTGGGACTGTACTCACGGGAGAGAAAAGTTCACGTAGCATTGGTGGTACAAGGCTCCTGAGAAGATATAAGTGTAGACCCCAATTTCAGGTGGAAGGATGAGTGTACAAGATATTGTGTGCGCAGAAGTGTAATCCTCTCCACAATACTAGAAATCAAGGTCATTATTACCTTGTTAGAGATCTAAAATCTGTGATTAAGTGACCCCTCCCACCCCCCATCCTCCACTTAGTAGGCAGCAGAGCCAGAATTAGAACCCAACTCTTTGACTCCAGAACTCCTAACAATTATACTTTGCTGTATCTTGAAGCTCTTACTATGCTAGGCCTGGAGACACAACGATAAATTAGACTTGGCTCTTGGCTTTGGGGAGATCACAAACTGGAATTAGAGAAAGACAATAAAACAAATACAATATAGTGTGATGAAATAGGATAATGGAGGCCTGAAAAAAAATGGTTTAAAAGGCACAAAGATGGGCTTCCCTGGTGGCGCAGTGGTTGAGAGTCCGCCTGCCGATGCAGGGGACACGGGTCCGTGCCCCGGTCCGGGAAGATCCCACATGCCTGCAGAGCGGCTGGGCCCGTGAGCCATGGCTGCTGAGCCTGCGCATCCGGAGCCTGTGCTCCGCAACGGGAGAGGCCACAACAGTGAGAGGCCCATGTACCGCAAAAAAAAAAAAAAAACCACAAAGACCATACTGAGTGTATGCCTGTCTCCTCCTAAGCTCCCAGGGGCACAGATGGACTGGGCATTGAGCAAGAGCTAAAAAATAAAAAATAAAGCTTGATGGATAAGTGGGTAGGTGGACAGAGAATGACCTTTCGGTATTAATAAAGATGATCTCACTAGGGCAATTGTCCATGTAACCACAGGGGATTGCTGCAGACCTGACACAAACTTTCCCATTGGCCCTTCCAAGTTCTCTCCAGGTCTCTAGGAGGGAGAGGAGAAGAGGTTGATCAGATGCCTCATAGTACAGCCAGGCCCAGAGCTTCATTCCCAGTCTGGCTCCATCTTCACTGGACTCCTGGTCTTTACAGCTCCTGTCCTAAATTCTAGGCTTTTGATAAATCTCCTCAGTTCTCTCTTTCAAACCTAATTCAGAGAAATAATGTCAAGTCTTTCCCTAGGCCTCCAGTCCCAGCTAGGGATGTGGCCCCAATCCCAGCAGGCTTCATGGCTGAGAACATTTACACAATTTACTTCACCTCTTTGGGCCTTTCCAGTACAAACTAAGGTTGAGAGGAAGGCTCTGGTAGCTCAAGGCTTCTGCACTCTTTTCCTTACAACAGTAGCTAATCATCAAGCACTTCCCACTTGCCAGTCATTACGCTAAGCTTGCAATATTCAAGGCATCCACTAGCCACATGTAGCTATTTACATTTATTTTTACTTTTTAATTTAATTTTTATTTTATATTGGAGTATAGTTGATTTACTAGCTATTTAAATTAAGTAAAATTAAAAACAAAATTTCAGTCTCACTAGGCAACCACAAGTAGCTACGTGTGGCTAGTAACTACTGAACTGGACAGCCCAGAGAACATCACCACCATCGCAGAAAGTTCTAGACAGCATTGTCTAAGTGTTTCTCAAGGTTCTATCTCCTTTAAACTTCCTAACACCCCTATGATGCAGGAGTAATTGTTTGTCCACTTTAGAACGAAGGATTCTGCGGTACAGAGAGGTTAAAAACTTCACCAAGCTCTCAGCCTATTAGTACCCAGAGCAAGGATTTAAGCTCAGGTGGGTGGTTCTGGGGCCCACCATGCTGTCTCCACACCCAGAGCTGCCCCTAACCCCTGCTATCTACCCTGCCCTTCCTTCTTACCTCCTAGGGGTGGGGCTGAATCTTCCCATTCCCCAGAAGCCATTGTCCCTTACCACTGCTCTCCTGCCAGCTCACCCTGAGGAATGAGGGGCCCTGGGCTTCAAGCCCCTTCTGGCTGAGAACCCCCCCTCTGTTACCCTCCCCACCCCCTTTTAGCCCCTTATTTCCCTTAAAGTATTAGTATTATGGGTTTTAATCCCGCCTTGATTCAAGGTGAGCCTGGGTCTGGGAAGAATCCTAACCTGGGAGCAGCCCTACTTCCCTCGGGTGACCTTCGTCCACAAGAAATGATGTGCAGCCATTTCAGCTCAGAGAACCAACTTCACTGATGCCTCTGAAGGTGCAACCAAATCTTACTCTGCAGGGGAACAGTGAGGAGTGGGGGGGCTTCATGCACTCAAGCTGCCCGAACCCAGTGAAAGCAGAAGCAGCCAGGGGCCGAGGCTTCAAGGGTTCTGCCTGCAAAGCACCTCGAGTGCTTGCAAGCTAGACTGTTTGTGGTTGCCCCATCTCCTACCTCAGCTGTAGCCCACGTTACCCTCTAGACCTGCAGCTGAACAAAGTTAAAGACAACTAGAGTCAGGAGATCTGTTGGAAAGAGAACAAGAGAGGAAAATGTATAAGTGTTAACATTGAGCTGAGCCAACAAGATATTCGATTTCTACTTTACTTCCTCACTCCTTTTACCTCCCTCCCAATCAACTGAGTCTCAAAAGAATTGCCTGGCAGTGCCAGATTGGTTTCCCATTTCCACTGAATCAGAGAATCTCGGGCAAGAAAACTTAGAAAATTCACCCCGTCTGTTCCTGCTTTCAGCAGTAAGCACAGCAAATTCCAGACTACAGTATATGAAACTTCTCACCCAAAGACTTCCAGGAACAACCTTACTGTCAGAAAGTGCTTCCTGGTATGTTACCCACCTCTCCATGCTTCACCTTAAACTCACATGTTCAGTCCTCAGAGGATGTGCGGGTTGGGGAGATGGCCTTCTCTGTTGAGAGACTAGTAGTTTCCAGTTTTTAATCTGATGCTGCTATGAACATTCTTGCACCTGTCTTTTGGTGCCCACACGTGTGCATATACGTAGGACTGAAAACGCTCAGTCATCAGGCATCTATATGTTCAGTTTTAGTAGATTCTGCCACACAGTTCTCCAAAGTGGTTGTACCAATTTATGTTCCCTGTGGAAGTATATGCAAGTTCTAGTTGCTTCACATCCTCACCAGCACTTGGTTGTCTATAGTTTTGGCCATTCTTATGGGGGTTGTGGTGGTATCTCACTGCAGTTTAAGTTTGCGTTTCCACAGTGATTTATGAAGTCAAGTTCCTTATCCTGTGTTTATTGGGCGCTTGGATATCTGCTTTTGTAAAGTACCTATCCAAAATATTGCCCATTTTTCTAGTGGGTGGTCTATCTTTTTCTAACTGACTTGTAGAAATTCTTATATTCTGGGTACGAGTCCTTTGTCAGCCATATGTATTGAAAATACCTTGCCACCCTGTGGCTTGCCTGTTCACTCTCCTAATGGTGTCTTTTAATGAATGGTTCTTCTCAAAATAATAACCTGACAGTCTTAAAGCCTCAGATTCAGAACCTCCAGCCCCATTCTACCCCAACCTCATCAATCCCTGATTCTCTCCTGAGCTCACAGTCCTGTGAACTCTTTTCACGATTCCACTTCTCTGCCTCATTGCAGTGTCCAGACACATTTCTCCTTGAAGAAGAGGGTACCTTGGAGAACTAGAGGTCACTCGGGGTGGGGAGTGGATGATCTTAGTGTTTCTAGAGCTGTGCTACCTTCCAGACTAAGTGATGCTGAGGCCAAGGAAATCCTGGCAGTGTCTGGGTCTTTCCACAGCCCTGTCCCACCCTAGTTCCTAGCATAAGCTTTTCAAACCACAGAGAGAGCATCCAAAAGTGCTTGCTTGTTGCTTACCTGACTCCTTTATGCTTTACGGTCAAGAAAATTCATTGGTTGTAACACTCCTTCTACCAAAGAAGAAATACCAATTTGAGCTTTTAAAGTTTCTTCCCACTTCCCGTATTTAGATTATCAAGCACTAACACCACCCATGTCAGAGGGGGTCACCCACCCACCCCTGTGCCTGTGGCCTAGATGCTGTCCCTCCCAGTCTCACCCCTGCCTTCAGTCTGCCCCGGGTTCCCTCCTCCACGCCAGGCCAGGCCCCATGCTGCTCTGGACAGTTGCGCTGCTCTTCGGTAAGTCACCAAGCGCCAGCATCCTCTTCTGGGCACCAAAGACTGTGAGTCGTTCCTAAGACGCGAAGTTCCTTATTTCACCTTTCCTAGTTCAAGTGGGTTTATGGCTGGAGCTTGAGACAAGTGCGTGCACATGGGCGTGCCTGAGAGTGATGGGGATGAGAGTGATGGGCATGGAGACGTAGGGGAGTCCTGGTGTTTCCTATCCCATTTTCCTGGCTCCTGGAAGGGCAACCCTTCGATGTATCAGAGCTAATTTAGGGAGGCAGAAAATCACATGCTGAGACCCAATGACACTTTTACCCTGTGAAACCGGGTTAAAATATCCATCAGTGCTATTTTGAAAGGAAAACGATACTATAGAAGGGAAGGAGGCTGCCAGAATGTAAGAGAAGAGATCGGGGAAATGGGAAAAAAGCAATTCCGTGCATTTCTGTCAGCAACAGGAGCAAAACATGGGGTTTTATAAGGAGATACGTTTTTATGACGCCTCAGCTTTTTTTTTTTTTTTTTTTTTTTTTTTTTTTTTTTGCGGTACGCGAGCCTCTCACTGTTGTGGCCTCTCGTGTTGCGGAGCACAGGCTCCGGACGCGCAGGCTCAGCGGCCATGGCTCACGGGCCCAGCCGCTCCATGGCATGTGAGATCTTCCCGGACCGGGGCACGAACCCGTGTCCCCTGCATCGGCAGGCGGACTCTCAACCACTGCACCACCAGGGAAGCCCCGAAGCCTCAGCTTTTTCTTAGAACCAGTCACCAATGACTGGGTTTCACACCTGGTCAAGAGGTTTATGCTCTAAGTGTCCAAAGCCCCCTTCAAACTGACCATTCTTCTTCTGCCTACACCCTCTCTCTATTGTGGAGGGTGGCGGGGGTGTTCTGATTTGGGTCTGACTGGTCCATGGGGACCGATACGAAGGTTCAATTCCATTCTTCTGAATCTATACCACTCTCCTTGCTCTGAGCACCCCCGGGCCAGTCGCCCCTGCCAGTGACTGCAGGGACTGGTCTCCAGGCAGAGGATTGTTGTGGGGTGAGTTCCTCGGCTCCCCCAGGCTCGGCCCAGGCTCGGCTCAGGCTCGGCTCAGGCTCGGCTCAGGCTCGGCCCAGGCTCGGCTCAGGCTCGGCCCAGGCTCGGCCCAGGCTCGGCTCAGGCTCGGCTCAGGCTCGGCTCAGGCTCGGCCCAGGCTCGGCTCAGGCTCGGCCCAGGCTCGGCTCAGGCTCGGCTCAGGCTCGGCTCAGGCTCGGCCCAGGCTCGGCTCAGGCTCGGCCCAGGCTCGGCTCAGGCTCATCTACTGTCCCCCTGCTACACTTAAAAGGAACAAGTCTGGGCACATAGTGCTTTACGGTTTCTGAGTTGACTCACTTTTTGTTTTAAACTTGGTCCCAGAAGTTTGTTTGTTTTCATTGAACCAGAAAAGCAAAACCATTCCTAAATGCACTTGCTTCCTAGACAGAGTTTGTGGGCGTTTATCCCCTGGGAAGAAAACACCTGTTTCACTCAGGGCTCTTCCTTCCCCGACATCACCGTGTTGCCCTGTGTGTTCTATGAATGGCCGTTTGGACAAGTGAGAAGGTCAGTGCTCATGTTAGTGCAGGGACAGGATGGCCTCGTGCCCGGATACACCCCAGAGGAGAGGTTGCCAAGGGCAAATCACTTCCTTGTGAAAGGAACAGCCCTTGGACTTGACTAGATAAAGTCTAAGAGTTTCCCAGCGTGTACCCCAGGATCTGGATGGGAGAGAGCAAAGGAAGAGGGAGGGAGAGTCAGTGACTGGCTGACTAGTGGACAGAGTATGGGGAACCCAGGCAGGACTGAGTCACACCTGAGGCTCAGGACCCCAGAAAGCCAGCCTAAGATTCAGACCCCACGGCTAAGTGTGTAGGAACGGAGTTACCGTAAAGGTAAAGCTGCTATTTCCTCTCAGATGTGGACAGAGAGACAGAGAAAACAAAACACTGAATACCTGCTTTGTTGTACATACATTATCTCATCTAACCTTCAGGACGTTATAGGGCAGGGTTTTTTTTTTATCTCTATTAAACAGTTGAGGAAACTGAGGTTCAAAAATGTTTAAGAAACTTGCCTAGAATTACGCTGCTAACAAGAGCAAAATTACCCTGGTAACAATGCAAACCCAAGTTCATATGATGTCAAACCCCGTGCTTTCTCCATTCTACCTCACTACCTCTAGTCTGGGTATAGTTGGATTCTAATCAGGTAAAACTAGAAAATAAAATTCATGTAAAGTGCCTGGCAGGACATGGTCACACAATAAATGGTGCCTATTATTAGTATTGGCTATCAGGGATTCAAGAGGCTAGAAGGCCTGACATTGAACATGCTGGTACATGGCTGTACGCTAAAGATGTATTTAAAGTTTAGGAGATGAACCTTGATCTTCCTCTGAGCTGGGCATTAGCCAGTTTCACTCTCAATACTGGAACCCACCCCCCATGTGCAAACACAGCATCTGTGACACACGACCCTCCCAGCTGCATGGCAGCCACACCTGGCAAAGCAGCATGTTGCGATGTGGTAGAACTCGACCGTGACATAGTTCCTCATGTTGAACTGCAACCTGCCTCTCCGATCTAACTTCCGTGAATTGGTTCCACTTCTGCCCTGTGAAGTAACAAGTCTCTCCCTTCTTTTAAGCTTAGCCCATCAAGTATTTGAAGGCCACTGTGTATTCCTGTGTACTCTCTCCCGTCTTTCTCGGATAAATGTCTCCCAATCCCTCTAATAGGAACTGCTTTCTAGACTCTGGTCATTGTCCTAGTCTGCTTGATCTTGAGGGCTTTGTCAGTGGGCCAGGAGCTGGTCTTTCTCATCCCTCCCATAGTGGCCTGAGTGCCGAGCTCAGTGGGGCTGCTCCCTGCATCATTCGGGACTCTGTTGTGCGACTTAGCGTGACAATAGCTCTCAGCTATCTCATCACGCTGTCACATCTTCAGCCTGCAGCTCACTGAGGCCCTCGGGTCTTCTTTATAGGAACTGCTGTAGGGAGGTGTCGCCCACTCTGTCCCCAGTTGGCGGCTGTCTTGATTATACACTGTGGTCCTGCAGTCACAGCCACAAGGTCTTGCAGTGCCCTGGAGAGCAAGTCATCAGGATCTGGGGACACGAGCTCATTTGAAGTGCCTATGTTCCCTGGATGCCTTCTCTCTTGTTATAGGCGTCAGTCCCCTCAACCCTGTCTGTTCCTCGCTTTGTAGCTGCAAAATCGTTTTCCAGGGGAGAAGAGAAAGGAAGGGGAGGCATCACTACCCAGTAAGGTCTTACTTAGTCACTCTGAGGTCAGGCCTTCTTTCTGCTTTCAGTCAATGTAGTAACCACCTTCCCAGGCAGAGGGTTGATACAATCTATGTAACTACTCTGTAAGGGAAAAATGACTATTATCTTTTCTGTTATGCAGACAGAACCAGGAACTGGAGGCTCTTGAACTTTAAACAACTTGTCCAAGGTCACATAGAAAGAGATGAATTCATGAGTCTAGTCCAGGTCGTCTGGTTCCAAAGCCTGCATGCTCTCCACTACACCAAGCTCATAGAAGATGTGTTTAGACATGGAGGGATGGAGGGATGGTAAGAAAGAGATTCTGCACACACTGAGAACCTGCAGGTGAGTTAACCTGAGTAGGTAGAGAATGTGTCCCAGGTCACGTGGACAGCAAGGATGACAGCCTGTGAATGAACACGCCAAACATCTCCTGAGGGGGTCTTCACCCACCCCCTCCAAGGCCATTCTTGCATTTCTCAGGGTTCTGCACAGCACCCAACAATGAAGGGCACAGGTAAATGCCTGGGGACAGGCTGGACTGACTGCACTCAGCCCCACACCATTCATCCTTTCACCCCTTGCCCCAAAGCCCAGAATACGCTCCACTGCTTTATATGCAACTGCGCCCCTCAATTTAGGGTCCTCCATCCCTTGGACTGATCACACCTGCCTCACTTCATCTGTCATCATTTTGTGGTTTGGCTTCTCTTTCCTGGCCACCTGTTCTCCTCAAACATTGGTTCCTCTAGAAGCATTAGTGCAATGCATGCAAGGTGCAACACGGTGTGTGATGCGCTGGCCCGCTGATACTTCTCTTATCCGTCCGAGCTGCCCGTCCACGTCCCACGACCTCCAGGGAAATCTCACCTCTTTCCTCTGATCACTCCCATACTCTATTCCCCAGAGCTCTGTGGACAGATGGACCACAGGAATCAGGTCCTGCCTTTGCTGTCTGAGTTCTTCTGGAGGTGTAAATTGGACCCTCGGCACATTAGCGTAAGAATCTAGTCCTATGTTTTCTATTTTTGTTCCCTGCCCCGCATGAGTGGGCACAAAGGAAAGCATTCATGCATTTATTCAGTATATGCTTGTTAAACACAGACCACGATCCAGGCACAGGCACTAGGCATAGGTAACACCGCAGTGAACAAGACAGGCAGAGTACCTGGTCTCATGGGACTTACATTCTAGACAGAGGGAGACAGTTGATAACAAGTAGGCAATTTAATGATAAGATAATTTCAAACGGTGATAAGTGCTCTGATGGTAATACAATAGGGTATTGTGATAGTGATGGAAGAGAATTCTTTTGACTGGGGGCCCCCAGCAAGACCTGTTTAAGGAGGTGGCATTTGAACTGAGATAAGGTAAAGGATTCTGGGCAGCAGGTCCACCGTAAAAGTTGAGTGGCTGAGTGGCTGGGTGGCTGGATGTCTGGGTGACTGGGTGGTTAAGTGGTTAGATAGTTGGGTGGCTGGGTGTTGAGTGGCTGGGTGACTGAGCGGTTGGGCAGCTTAGATAGTTAGGTGCTTAGGGGGCTGGGTGGTTGACTGGTTGAATGGATGTTAGCACCCATTTATGAGGTGACAGTCCTCCTTGTCAGAAAGCTTTTTCTGCTACTTAATCGAATTCTATCACTTTGTTCTCTTGCAGTTCCCTGCGTAGGGAAAACTGGTGAGTCTTGTCTATGTCTCTTTCATTTCCAAGTGTGTCTCTGGGCCAAAACTTAATGGACGGGGAAAAGTCAGGGCCATTGGGTCCCCCAGAAACATCTTCAGAGCAGCACCTGCCTAGGCTTCTTCCTCAGGAGTCTTCACTAATGCCCAGGAAGAGGAAAAGCCCAGCACTCTACTCTCTCAGGCCGAGGATAGTTATAGGGTGACTCAAGTCCCAGAAGAATGGCTCTCGGCCACTGTCCGGCTCCCTTACAAGTAGCAATGGCTTCAATCTCCTCCTCTCAGTGTGGCTCTGGAGCTCCGGTAACCTCCATTCATCAAGGCTCTGGACTCCCTTCTATCCCTCTAATGTTCAAAGAAGCAGGCATCTTTCTCTGGGGATCTTCCTTCTTTCTCTCTTGGCTACCTTTGCCCTCCCGCCCATCCTGTCCCACTGAACTCCATGGAGTCTCTGTCAAGTAGGTGGAAACTCTGGCCTAGAAACCTCTTGACCTCCAAGGACATGTTCTGTGTACGCCAGGGAGGGAAATCTAAACCAGTAGTTAGTGCTGCTAGAAAGAGCAGCCAGGGAAGCAAGACCCATTATTCAGCTGGGCTGTGAGCATCATTCCCTAGTCTAGGGGGAGGGGAATGGGGTCTAGGGATCCAGGTGGATCCAGACAAAGGCAGGATGTTCTGGGACTCTCCTCAGGGCTCCCTGTCTGATTACTCGTCACTACTCCCAGGCTTCTGAGGCTGTCTGGGATCAAAGGAGTATGTCCTGGGGCCAGGCCAGCCTGGGATTGCCCTGCAGGTGATGCTGGGTCCCCAGGAGCTCTTTTCTTGTCCATGTCAGGACATAAAATGCATTTTAGAAATGAGGACAGAAATGACAGCTCCTGCACCATGACTGTGGTGGAAATGAACCTCACTGCTGGGAGTGCCGATGGAGGCTGGGCCTGGGGAAACCTGATGAGGGAAGCAGGAGGGAGCGAGCCCAGGCCGTGGCACGTCCAACACCCACCCCTCCAGCTCCTCTCTGGTGGACAGGGGTGCAGCTCCCATCAGAGGCGGACGCTGAAGAAAGAGCTGCACTGGAGTCACCAGAGGAAAAGAAACCCATCTAGGGGAGTGAGAATCTAATAAGGAGGAATGAAGCAGAACAATAGATGGAAGGAATCCAACTTGACTCAGGCTTGTCAAGGTGGCGGAGGAAAATGCAGTATAAAAGGAGACAAGGAGGGGGACTTCCCTGGAGGTCCAGCGGTTAAGGCTCCGCGCTTCCACCGCAGGGGGCATGGGTTAGATCTCTGGTCACAGCCAAAAAAAAAAAAAAAGAGACAAGGAGGGTAGGAGGGAAAGAGGCCAGAGAGAAGGCACAGGGAGAGGAGGGGAGGGGAGGGGGGAATAGAGGAGAAGGGCAGAGGAAGGAGAGAGGAAAGAGGGGTGCAGGAAAGCAGAAGCCCGGGCCGTGGGCTGGCGTGAAGGCCTGGGAGACAGTGGCAGCTGTGAAGGAGCTGACCAGGAGCCTCCATCCCAGGGAGGGCTGCGGGAGGCATTAGGCTGCGGGAGGCATTAGGCTGCGGGAGGCATTAGGCTGGGGGACTGAGGGACCTGCAGCTCCAGGGTGACCCTGCTTCTGTGTCTCACAGCCTGGCTCAGCCTCCAAGTGCAGCCAGACCCCGTGTTTGAAGGGGATATCCTGACTCTGCGCTGCTGGGGAAGGAGGAACGCAGAGCTGTCCCAGGTGAAATTCTACAGGGACGGAAAATTCCTCCATCTCTCTAAGGACAGCCAGACTCTGTCCACGGGAACAGCAACAGTGAACAGCAGTGGCCGGTACAGCTGCACTGGACAGGTGACATACATGCAATATGTGGGCAGACGAACCTCAAGGACTGTCACAGTTCAAGTCCAAGGTGAGTCACAACTTGGGGGACTGGGGGGAGCGGGAAGGGTGCTGCTCAGGGGTCTGGTCTTACAGGTCAGCAGCGCTCTGGGCAACGCCCCTCTCTCTGGCTTCCCCTGATGCTGGGCCAATCTGCAGGGCCCTGAGGTGTCCAGGATGCTGTCCACATGCCCTGCCCCCCCCATGGGGCATGTCTGGAGCCAGGGAAGGGGGGGAAGATGCCCTGTGGGGAAAGGGAAGAACCAGCCCTAATGCTGCCCCCCTTGAGACCCTGAGCCAGACCCTTCTCCTCTGAGCACTAGGTGACCTTTAAGGCCCTTCTGTCTCTGGCCTTCTGGGACCCCAGAGGGGCTCAGGGCTGTGGGAGTCGGTTCAGAGCTGGTGTGTGGGATGAGAGGCCAGGTGCTGGGAGACAGTGACAGCACTTCCCACAGGCACAGGGCAGGGCCCGGGATGTGCCGAAGCTCAGACCTCACCTCAGACTCCAGGGGCCTCGATGTCCAGGGCTCCCCTCCTGAGCTGCGGGCTGCCTCTTCCCAGAGCTCTTCCTGCCTCCTGTGCTGAGAGCCCACCCCTCTCGTGAGCTCCGTGGGGGGAGCCCGGAGCCCACTCCCCCGTGAGGGGAGCCAGAGGTCAGCCTGGCAGCTCCTCTTCTCCTTGCACAAGGAGGGCCACACCCTGCAGGACAGGGGCCTCCACCCAGAACTCTGCATCCCAGCAGCCGAGGAGGGAGACTCTGGGCTTTACTGGTGTGAGGCGGCCCTTGAGGGTGGCTGGGTCCAGAAACAGAGTCCCCAGCTGGAGGTCAGGGTGAGGGGAGGACGGGGAGATCCTCCCCAGGGGCCTGGGCAGTGGGGCCCCCTGGGAATGTGGGGAGGGGTTCCTAAGGGAGAAGCCCGGGGGGTCCCGCTGACCCTTCCAACTGTGTGCTGCCCCGGTTCCTGTGTCCCGTCCTCTGCTCACCTTGAGACCCACCAGCCGAGTTGTGGAGCTCCTCACCTCCGATCCTCATTCTACCTCAATGGGGACACCCTGCGGAACCACGTGGCTCCCCATGGTGGAGCCGTCTCCTTCCTCTTCCCGGTGATGTCAGAGCAGGATGCTGGGGACGACACCTGCGAGGCTGAGAACAGCGTCTCCAAAGAGACAAGCAAGCCTGAGACACTCTCCGTGGATGGTAAGTCTTGTCCCCCAACTGGGCTGTGAGCCCCAGGAAGCTGGCCAGGGTCAGATCTCACTCCTCTGTGTTCCTCCCGCCATGCTGGGTACAGAGCAGGCACTGCATGACTGACTGAGCATGGACCCCGCTTGGAGCACCTGCCCACTGAACCCGGCAGGGAAAGAATGAAGTCCACAGAGAGTGAGGGGCACCGTGGAGGGAGGGCCACATGGTCTTCCGTGGAATTGCCCATCCATGTGGACATCCTTTGATCCGCCCCTCATTCCCACTGGCAAGGCTCCTTCAGGCCAGGGGGTTCCCACTAATGCCAGCCACTCTGCCTCTCCTGTGCCAGTCTGGGGTGCGTTTGTTAATTTCATCCTCAACGCTCATGGTCACCCCTACTCACCCCCCAGGTCCTCGGGTCTTCTCTGTCCCCACTAGCATCAACTGGCTGGTTCCCTGGCTGCCTGCAAGCCTGCCTGGCATGATGGTCGTTGCTGCTGCACTTCTAGGGTATTTCAGACCCCAGAGAAAAACCGGTCAGTAACTCTTTCTGGCTTTCTCGATTGCCGAATCCCTATGCCAGGTACAGCCCAGCCATTGGAAAGCCAGAGGCTGACAGGACCAACCGCGTACTTCTGGGTATTGGGAAGAGGAGGGACTTTTCTTTGCATGTCATACAAAGGGGCCCCAGGAGGGACACTTACAGCTTCCAGAGCTCACACACACAGACACAGCGTCTCACACGCCCAATCACCCAGAGAGCTCACAGACACACTCCTGCCCACTGGGGCATGAATGAAGGCACAAACAGGATTTCTTACAAGCCAAACGAGGTGTAGATCAACGTCCTTCACATTTGGAAGACAGTCTGTGGCTGTGAATGTACTGAACAAACCCAAGGCCTCCAGTCCTCTTGTTAAAGTCAGCAGAGCTCCGGCCTGCTTAGCGGAGGAGAAAGAAGACGTGAGAACTCCAGTGCACGTGCATGCTCACGCATACACACTTCTGTGCCGTGGTGTGCCCTGGGTGAGAGTCCATGGCTGTCAACTCATCAGGAAGGAAGTGTGGTGGAGAGCACTGGGGAATAGCCCGGTCCCAGCACTGCTATTTGCTAATTCAGTAACCTTGGGCCAGCTCCTTTCAAGTTTCACTAAATGTCTCCCTCTTGGGATGTTGTACGGTCTGAGTTAGTGAGGTGACATCTGTCTCATACCTGATGTATTAGCCTGGCACTGAGTGGGTGCTCAGTACATTCTCATTCTGTTCTGAGTGCATCACCCCGGCAGGTTCCCACACTGCCTTTGCTCCTGTTATCCATTCTGTAATTCCTCTGATCAGAGTCATAAAAAGTTGAGCTAAGGGCTTCCCTGGTGGCGCAGTGGTTGAGAGTCCGCCTACCGATGCAGGGGACACGGGTTCGTGCCCCGGTCCGGGAAGACCCCGCATGCCGCAGAGCAGCTGGGCCCGTGAGCCATGGCCGCTGAGCCTGCACGTCCGGAGCCTGTGCTCCACAACGGGAGAGGCCACAGCAGCGAAAGGCCAAAAGTTTAGCTAAAATTCAGATGAGAGAAATTCTATAGGGAGAGAATTCTATAGAGAGAAATAAGTGAAAATAATCAGATAAATGGCATTTCTAGGTCACCTACTGGTTTTGAAATCCCTGACTCTCCTCTTCTTCCTGTCATGGTCATGATAATTAAGCACAAATGTTGGCTTTCAAAGCAATCACCTTTGGTGGCTACAAGTTTATTCTAACCCTTGTTTGCCTGGGGCTGTGTTGAAGGGAATGGCTCCCAGTGCCAAAGCTATCTGGTGCCAGTTTATTCCTAGGGCTTCAAATCCACCTGCTTCTTCCTCCCTGGGGGCAATATTTTTATTTTCCACTTGCCAAGGGCAAAAGTAATTGTTCTCATAGACCTCCGGCTAGATTTGCTTTTTCAAATTGGCAGCTCCTTCAGTTAAGGAATTTGTGATGAGTTCTGAGAGCTAAGCCAGACTGTTCTTTGAGGAAGAGCACCCAGTCCTGCAATCCAAGTAGTCTTCCCTGACCATCAGCCAGGATACCTGAAAGCATCTCTCCCCAGCCCTAGACCCACTACCTCACCAGGCACCCCAGTTAGGGCTTGAGCCAGGCTCCGACTTCCTCTCCCCTTTTTAATTTAGCAGCCTTTGTCCATCTAACTTCTCATCTCTCCTTTCCTTTAGTCTTGAGTCTAGATTTCATGAAGGCAGGCCAGAGTTGCTTTAAGGTATACCCGTGCAGTGGGAGAAAGATGGAGCCAGGCCCAGAGTTAGATGAGGAAGCAGCTGGAGTAGGGAACCATGAACTGAAGATCTGTGAATTCTACCGTCTCTGCACCTGTCATAAAGCCAGCCTGGTCTCAATAGCATGGGTGTTTCTGCCCACTCACCTCTGGGTCAGAGAGTTAAAGGCAAAGCAACACAGTACAGCCATCTCCCTCCCAGGCCCGAACAAGATGGTGGAGGAACAGTCACTGGTGAAAGATCTTCAAGAGGAAGATGCCTTTCACAGGGAACAAAGGAACGTCCCTCTTCATGTGGCGATTTTGCCTCCCCACCCATTCCCACTCCCCTACCCCGCCCCTACTGCCAGTCTGGGAGCACCTGGGCTCCATTTTGTTAAGGAACCTGTCTCTCATGAAAATAAGACTCCTGGTGGTGGGCCTATCATCTCAGAAGCTCAGAGGCACACAACCTTCCTTAGAATGTCACTCAGAAAACCACCTTCAGGCCCAATTCCATAGCCACACAAGAAACACAGTCCAACAGCTTTTTTCTTCATGCCCAGCTTTAGAAGACCCTTAACCATTTCCAGACAGCATATCCATTCCTCAGCAAACACAAATGTGCCACCACTGAAGATATTCCACAGACTGTATCTCTGAAGGCAAGGTTCAAGACATTTTGACCAATTATGGAATTACTAGGACAAGGATGTGGTCATACAGGAGGTCTACTTGGAAGTAGCAGTTACCTAAGTGTGCAAGTTCTGGTTGTTTGCTTAAAAGCGTTCATCTCATTTCCCACCGTCACACCTCCCATAAAACACAGCTCCATCAAAGTCACAGAGCTCTTCGCGAATGGAGACTCAGAAACACAGCCTTGACAAACGAGCATCAGAGGCCTCTCTGAGTCTCCACAAACGCCCTCTTGGTTTCACAGGAGGAGCCATGTCCAAAGGTGCTACCCGACAGCTCTGATGCTTCCTTGCTGTTAGAGCTAACGAATATTTCTTGGCCACCAGGCATGAGCCAGGTGACCCAACATCCACCTGTGACCCAATTCCTATCCCAAGAGCTAATTTTTAAAGTTCTGGAAACGCCTGCTTTCACAGAGGCAGCATGCTAGTGGAGAAAAAGTATACACACTGGATTAAGATTGTCTCCACCACTTTCTGTGTGACCTCGAAGAAGTCACCTCTCCCAACCTCAGTCACCTCATCTAAAACATGGAAATCACAGTATCAACCTTTGCAAGGTGGTTGTGAAGAACATCAGACACCAAAGATTTAGGTAGGGGGGCTTTTGTGACATCCAGCTCTGTGCTTGTCCCTGGGTAAGGAGGTTTGCTATTAAGTAGACGCTGTATTTGAATTCCCTGGCCCTGTTTCTGGCACATGGTATGTTGTCAAAGTTATTAGCTTTTCCTCCTTCTGAAAAGCAGCCTGACTGGTGAGTCTGAGCCCTTTCGATGCAAGGATGGGACCCATCCTTTCTGACCCTGCTTCCTCCCAGTTTGTGATTCCCATGGAGCCATCCTCCCCTCTGGGGTATTTTTCAAAGGAAACGTCCCATAAAAGTTAACCGTGTCCAGGGCTTCCCTGGTGGCGCAGTGGTTGAGAGTCCACCTGCCGATGCAGGGGACGCGGGTTCGTGCCCTGGTCCGGGAAGATCCCACGTGCCGCGGAGCGGCTGGGCCCGTGAGCCATGGTCGCTGAGCCTGCGCGTCCGGAGCCTGTGCTCCGCAACGGGAGAGGCCACAACAGTGAGAGGCCCGCGTACCGCAAAAAAAAAAAAAAAAAAAAAAAAAAGTTAACCGTGTCCAGACCTGTGAATTAACCGTCATTAACAAACCAGCCTCAGACCTCCAGCAACCTCTCCTGGCATTCTTTTTTTTTTTTTTAGTTTAATTTTTTATACAATTTTTAAAGGTAATTTTATACAATTTTTTAAAGGTAACTGACATTCTTTCTCTCAGCCTCTCTGTCCCCACTGTCCAGTCTGCTCTCTGAGGGTGCTCAGTGAATTGTGCCTTTGCATCTCCTAGGGCCCCTTCCACCCCGAATCTGCCCCCAGCCGCAGGTGGAGAGGAACACCCACTGTATGTCAATGGTAAGGACTTGCAGTAGCACCAGTGTCTGTCCATAAAGGCAGAGAAAGGCCTCTTAAGGGGAGTCATGAGAAAGAAGGCCCCATGAGCCCGAGGCTCAGGAATCAGAGTCATCTGGGGAAGGAAACAGATGGCTTCTGGAGAGAGCTTAAGGGGCCAGTGCATGGAGCTGGTGGTGGGAGAGGGAAGCAGGAAGGGATCCCAGCCCCCAAGAGGGAGGTGTAGACCCAGGGTTAGCAAATTTGACCATGGGTCAAATCTGGTCCACCAAGTATTTTTGTAAAGAGCATTGTGTATGTGTCATGTGTGGCTGCTATCACACTACAGAGCCAGGTATTTGCAAAACCTAAAATATTCACTACCTTTTTTACAGAAAAAGATTGCCAACCTCTAGTTTAAACAATGTCAGGGCTGGGGAAGCTGCTAGAATCTGCTGCAGGGGTCAGGCACCTACTACCAAGATGGATATCCCACATTAATAACTGCTTCCCACTGCCAGTTATCTATCATCATAACAGCCCCTAATTAGCTTCCCTCCATAAGTGTTTCTAGGTCTTGAGGTGGGAGAGCAGGTGGGTCCTATTCAAGCTGCAGCTGCGTTCCTTCTTTCAGTTCATTGCCAGAATGAGAACGATGAAGGGGTTATCTGCTCTGTGGTACGTACGATCCCAAAGGAGAGTGAAAGGTGAGTGATCTCGGGTCAAACTTGACATCTTTGCTAATGTAAAGGGGAAGTTTGGGGCCTAGGGTGAGGTATCACTACCACCATCATCACCATGACAACTGTCATCACCCTGACCACCATCATCCCCCTGACCACCAACATCACCCTGACCACCAACATCACCATGACCACCACCAACACCCTGACCACGGCCACCTTCACCACCACCACCATCATCTCCTCCTTCACTACCACCATCACCACAAACAGCGCTATGTCCACCATAATCACCATCATCTACATCATCTCCACCACACCTCCACTGTTACCATCCCAACTAGGGAGGAATTTTTTTTTTTTTTTTGCCCTTTTCTGAGCATTGTGGAGCAACAAAGGAAAAACAGAAAAAGAATGATACAGTTTGTCTTTGACCCTGAGTGTAAGTCTAAACAGGACAGCCTCAGCTCTAAGAGGAAGCCATAAAGACCATGAACCCCGGCCGCAGATACCAGAGTCAAGACGGCAGGCATGGGGAAGGCTAGTCCACTCTCTAACAGACAAACAGGCAACATGGAATCATGAGAGAAGTGTGGGAGTCAGTCAGAATTGAGTTCTGTGGAATGTGGAGTCAGTCAGAATTGAGTTCAAAACTTGATTCTCTGTACTCACTGTGTGCCTGTGGGCAAGTTATTTAAGCTCTCCGAGCCTAATCTATAAAGTGTAGATAATGCCTACTTTGTAAGATTATTATGAATGGCTAGGAATAGAACCTGGGTTCTAGAATCCATAAAGATTGTCTGGTATGCAATAGGTGTTCAAAAATAGGGAGCTTGTTTTATGTCTCACCTGTGCTGAGATTTCAATTCCTGGTCTGTCAAATGGATCTGAGTCAGTCTAGGGACTCTGCTCCCACCCATAAAGGGCACTAGGGAAAGTGGACAGCCAGGACGTCTCTTGGACTCAGGGCACTTCTCCCAGGACCTGACCGGTTGCTGGCCAGAGCATTGCCAAGCAGATGGGAAAGCACACGTGGGTCCAGTTCCTTCCTGAGAAGAGTCACAATGAGGACTTAAACATAAGAAAGGAAAAATGAAGCCAACCTCAGACTCCATGGTTTTCATTAGCAAAATAAGGAAAATAAGAAAATGTGATCCTTTTAATCCTAGCAGGCAACAAGGGTGAAGGCATGATGCGGGGCAGGGTTGGGGTCTGGGACAGTCTGCTTGCAGCTCAAGCTCTGAGCAGGCTTTCCCTGTTGGGTGGGTGCAGGGACCTGAAACCCAGAGTAAGGAGAGCTGTTATGTTCCAAGATGCATAGAAGAGGGGATACTGGATCTTTTATCAGTGGGAGAATGCTTCACGTTCACAAAGATTCAATATTTGCCTACGGTTCCACTTCTTATGGAAGTGACTGTGGAGAGTTATTCACCTCGCTGAGCCTCAGTTTTCTCTTCCCACTGTGAGAAGGCATCAATACCCCCTACTTGGCAAGACTGATGTGAGATTGGATATACAGAATTATAGTTCTGTTAGCAGTATACTAGATAGATCAGCTATATAATTTTCACAGCTAAATGGTTGCCTGGTGCAGAGTGGCTGTCTAATGGAGGAGTTATTCTAGAAGTATCTTGAGCACCTTCTTATCTCTTGCTTCACACCGTAATCCTGCAAGGCAATCACTGTCAACACCACCACCCTTTCCTGGTTGAAGCAGCTGAGACTCAGAGGCCAAGTGACTGGCCTCCGGTCACACAGCTGGGGTCTCCTGATTCCCAGGCCCACCTGCTTTCAGCTTGAGAGCGAGAAGCCCTGAGAAGTAAAAGGGGGAGCAGCCCCCCACCCTGACCGGCCTGTGCTCTCTGAAGGAAGGTGCCACGAGGAGGCGGGAAGGGGACACCCTGTGAACCCAGTGCCCTAACCTTACTGCTGCTCTTCCCCACAGCCAGGCCTGCCCAGTCAGCCCGGCGGGAAACGGTGAGATGGGACCCCTGCTCTTTGCTCATTCTCTGTGTGACGTCTGCTTCCTCACCCTGACCTGACTCTCCCACAGGACATTTCTGTCATCTACGCTGAGGTGAGACGCCCTCAGCTCAGTGAGGTTCCAGCCAAGGGGCTGAAGAGAAGAAGCAGGACCCAGCAAGATCCCGTTGGTAACTGCGGGGGGGTCCTCTGCTAGTGATGGCATCTCCTTCCCCCAAGACACACAGCCATCCGCAGCCCCCAGTGCTCCCCAGGAGACCAGGGGACCCCAGCCTCTTCTGTGGTCCTCCAGTTCCCCAGCCCAGCAGCCAGAAGCCCCGTTTGGGGAGCACATCAGAAAACTCTGTTACCCCTTACATGTTTAAAAAGATACATGGTTGTAGAATCTATTTGTTAATAAAGGTGTATCAATTTGTTCCATATTTTTCATCAGTAGCAATCATTTGGGCTGCCTGATAATTTGGTCTGGTTTATTCAAGGAGAATGGACTCCCTGTGGACCTGACTGGTGATGAGGGAGATGAGAGGGCGAGGAAGGGGTAGAGTTGCCGGGGCAGGGGGTGGGAAGGGAGGGGAGTCCAGTCCACAGCCAGAGTGCTCAGTGAAGGATTTATATGTTTGCTCCTGTGAGGCCCTGGCCCCAGCTTGCAGGCCTCTGCACTGGAATCATGGGGAGTGAGGTCCAAGTTAGCAACTCTGGTACCCTCCTCCCCTAGCAAGAAGTCTGCTTGTTCAGAGCACTCTTGGCCCCTCAGAGCTGCAAACATCTTGCATTTCCCCTTGAGCTTATTAGAAATGCAGATGCCCAGATCTGCTGAATCAGAATCTGCATTTCAATAAGATCTCCAGGAGATTTGCAAGTACATGAAAGTTTTTTTTTTTAATCATCTTTATTGGAGTATAATCGCTTTACAATGTTGTTAGTTTCTGCTGTATAACAAAGTGAATCAGCTATATGTATACATATATCCCCATATCCCCTCCCTCTTGCATCTCCCTCCCGCCCTCCCTATCCCACCCCTCTAGGTGGTCACAAACCATGAGCTGATCTCCCTGTGCTATGCGGCTGCTTCTCACTAGCTATCTATTACATGAAAGTTCTAAGAGCCTGGTCTACCTCCAAAATACAAACGTCATGGAAGTTAATCAGTCCACTTGCCTTCGGGAGCTTAATTGCCTGTGGTTCTGCTCTGGGTAAAGACAGTGGATAAGGCAACCCATGCTAGCCTTTTTTCTCACTTGTCTTCTACTCCGTTTTCTCCCTTCCCTCCTCCCAACCCAACCCTTCGTCTTCCTCATCCTCCCGTCTCTGTCATCACCAGTCAAAATCCACAGTCAGAATACACCAGGGTCCCCTCCCCTTTGCCTCCTTGGTTCTGCCAGGATGACTGAGAGGCACACACCACCTAGAAGCACAGGGTCTTCACTGGTCAATCAGGAAGCACCCCCGACCCTAAGCCCCCGCCACGCCCTCTGTAAATGAGGCGCCCCCTTCTAAAAAGTGAAAACATCTCCAGTCGTCCCCACAGGCCACCTGCTTCCTGAGCTTTCATACCTCCCTCCTCCCTGCCCTACACCCGAGAACTCAACGCCTGGTCCATGGACTGGGGGCTGTCTGTGAATTGGATTTACCAGTCCAGGCAAGATAATAGAACAATCACAAGCAAAAATTTAGGAACTTTTATAGCAATCTGACAGAGTAATTTTATGTTTGTTTAATATAATCATAAAAATTAAGGCTCATATATGGTACCTCTCTTTTAATTTTTATTTTTGGTAATGTGTTTTTATTATAATTTACAAAGTATAGCTCCACAGTGGACTGGAAAGAAAAACAGGTCCTTCAACACAGGAAGGTGAGAAGTCCTATCTTACACACACACACACACACACACACACACACACACACATTCTCACTCACACACCACTGGCCTGGTCTCTCAGACACTTCGCTCTCTCCTCAGACCCTTAATTTATAAAAGAATGAGCTGGGATTTTCCAAAATGAACAATTACTAGGAAAATTAAAGGAAAAGAGAATTCCCCAAAACAACATAGAGAAAACAGAGTTTTCAGAGGAAACCCACACTCTTCAGCCCAGACTCTCTCTGGTTTGCCTGATATCAGCACACCCAGCCCCAAATCCCATCTCCAGTCCTCAGAGCAGCCAGCTACTTCTGTTCCTAGAGGATGCTGGCGGAGAGCATCCGCCAGGAGAGGAAGGGCCACAGCCAAGGGAGGATGGGACCCTCACAGTTCTCCAGGGCCAGACCCTGCAGACGCAGAAAAAGGATGCCACATTGCCCAGCCTGCCACAGTGCTGCTCCCCACAGGAATGCACACAAGCTGTCTCCACACTTGATCAAGGCTCTGAGCTATGAAACCTTATTTTTCTCTCCAAGTCAGAGCTAAATGCAGACACATATCCAGCAGAGGTGAGTTGGCTGTGCCTCATCTAGGGACCTGTGCTCTGTGGGGTCGTATCACTTACAGAGTAAGAAGAAAAGAAAGAACTTAGCTGGGATGAGGATGGAGAGGCAGCCTGGAGCTGCCCCCTTAAGGTAGAGAGTAAGAGGACAGCCAGCAGCCTCAAGGCTGCCCTCTGGTGGCCCTCTTGGGTAGTCAGGGACCTGACCACCGGCCTGCGCTGTGGTCTGATCCGTTCATCGGACAGCTTCTTTGGAAGATATCATTAGACACCCCATCTTTGCCTTGTATGTGGCTACACCATTTAGATACAAACAATAAAAATGGAGCATGGCCTTTTCCTGAACCAGGCAGGTTGCACATACTGGAATTTCTTTCAGTTCCAGGTTTGTTATTTTTAATTTGGCTAGGAAATAGACCTCCTACCTTTTTATTTAAATAAGCACCCACTAAACAGCTCTGTGTCCTTCATCTTTGTATCATCTTTGATGACGGTAAGTACAGACAAGGTGCACAGCACGGGAAAGACCCAGGCTTTCCCATATCATATCTCCGTCTACACTGCCGGAAGGAGCTGCACCCAGCAGACCTGGAGCGTCACTAAGGCGGCTCACTCAGCACGCACCACTCTCTGTGAGTGAAGAGCCTATGTTGTACTCGTTTCCGGAATTCTCTCCCATGTGACGTACAGATGAATAGTGACTGTTCCTTTCATGGTCAGGAACGTGGTCACTGTCCTCATCTGCATATGTTCCTGATCTCATGGGGCTTACACAGGCTAGGTGTTCAATAAACGTTTGCCCGGTACATTAGTGTGCACAAGATGGGGATCCAACAAATGCTGGGTAAGTGAGTGAATGAAGAAATGAGTTTCCAGCCTCTGGCTCTCTACCTCAACACAACACAGTTGTGGCTTTGTTTCTTTTTTGTGCAGCCTTCCTTTGACTCTCTGGGAAGGTATGTCTTTGCCTCAAAAGCAGACCCTACCAAAGCCTCAGATGCCTCCCACCCAGTCTCCCACGAGCCATCTCATAGGCTCCTTCTTTTCCCCCCTCCTCAGTTTCCCCCCTTGCAACTGTGAGCACCATGCCCCTGGTCCATCGAAGGTTCCATTCCCTCTAACTACTCCCAGCAGGGCCAAGATGAGGGTGAGGCAAGAGAAGTGCCCCGGGCACAGATACTGAAGAGGGAGTTATCTTCGGGGCTGTGCATACATGAGAGTGCCCTCTGGGGCAGGTAAAGTACTTCCATTTCACACATGCATGCACTGCCTCAAACCCAGTCTTCATCCACATGGCAGCGCCACTGCCCAAGCTGGCTGCCAAGGGAGGGGCGCACATGGGCTCCCCTGCCCAGGGCAGCCTTTGGGGCTGGCATGGTGTCGGCTGGCAGATGGTGCAGGCAGCTGGTCCACTCTATGGGAACTGCGCCGGTGAAGGTAGACACAAAGACAGGGCTCAGGTGGGGGCCTACCTGCTCCCTCAGCCCCATCCTGCACAGCCCCCTGGAAGTGGCACCCAGAGGCCCACCCACCCTCCAGCAACACTCTGCCCTCTTCCCTCACCCCTGCTTTCCAAAAGCCTGCTGAAGGCCCCTCCTTCCTGCCCGGCGCCGTTCCTCTGCCTCCTTCTCTGCCAGCTCCCTTCTCTCTCCAAACATCTCACCTTTTCTTTTCCCTTCTCCACTTCCCCCCATCCCAGGAGAAGCAAGGCCCCATTCTGCCCTCAGGCCAGTCCAAGGAACAAGGACGAGTGTGAGTGGACAGGGACAGGGCATCACTTGGACCACCCTTCACACCCCATCAAATTCCACCCAGCCCTGAATCTCTGCACCACGCTGCTCTCAGGGCTAAGGGTTGAGCTCAGATGCTGGTTTGGCCACATTTTACACCTGCTCCCCCACTACCCCCACCCCAGCCCACAGCGCAGGTGGGCTAATGGCAGGTGCAGCCCACGCTGCCTGGCAGATGGCGCTACCACTGCACCTGCCTGGGCTGCGGCAGAGGCTCCCGGCTTCCCAGAAAGGCCCCAGGGAGGCTGAGCGCAGCCCCGGCTGCCAGCTTCTCTCTTAATTAAAGAAGGTGGGGAGTGGCCCCTTTGAACTTACTAGCTAATTTACTCCATGCACTCCCCCTGTGGCTGGGTTATTAATGTGGTCTGAACCAGTAATTAGCACTGGAAGGGGGGGAACCTGCCACCGCAGACTTAACCCTTCCTATGCCTCCATCAGTCCATTCTTCTCCAGCTGTCGCAGGGCTGCTGGAAGTTTTTCTTTTGGGGGAGGTGGGTGGGATACTTTCAGGTCCTCACCCAACCTCCCCCTTCCCACTTTCTCAGCCTCCCTGAAATTCCCCTAAAGGAAAAGGGCTGGGGTGGTGCATAGAAGATTGCAACTCATTCGCTGCTTGGATGGACCACTATGGACCACCCCTTCTGCTGAGAGGGAGTGTGACTGCCCACTGTCTCCTCCAAAGGAACTCAGCATCCGTATTGCCAGCATTCACACACCAGCCAGACTCCTGCATTCCACGGCCACCCCAGACCTGGCCTTGACATTTCAGAATCATTCAATCCACTTCAACACATGCTTGAAGGGTACCACCTCATGGAAATCCTGTCCTTGGCGATATACAGGGTGCGGAAATGAAGGGGGTCTGATCCCCGCCCTCAGGAACTGGGAGAAGAGAGTTGAAGCAGGGCGGCTAGCACCTCAACACTCCTTTACCTGCATTTGCCCAGCTTTCCCTTCTTCCCTCTCTCTGGCCACTTAGTAACAATGGTTAATTTTTTTGAGAGCTGATTGTCAACTGAAATTAAAATGCACAACGTGAGTTTCCTTTTTATTTGGGGACTTACGGAGGACTAGAGCCCGGGAGACAGCCTCTCAGATAGCTCTGAGGAACTGCTCTGAAGAGGTAGAGGGGGAGGTCAGCATATACGTGATTTTGGAGAAAGAGTACGTGCAATTAAGCACACATCTTGGTAGAAGGTTACTGCTTGTCACGAGGCACAGCTATCTTAGTTAATGATTTTAGTGCTTTTATAAGTATGGGAAGATGCAAGAAATTGGCTTCATAAAATATCTGAGGGTCTGTTCTGCCTGTTTTTCCAGAGCACAGAATGGCTCATCTTGACTGTCCCCCTGAATTCCTTTCAAGGTGTGTTGTAGGTCAGCAACTGCAGTAGCCAGTAACTTGTAGAACTGGATGGTGGGCCACATCCTTTATTTGACCTGACTATGCACCAGACCCTATTTTAAGTGGTTTCACCCTTACGGCACCACGAAGAGGTAAATACTGTTATTAATTCCCGTTTCGTGAATGAAGATGCCGAACACAGAGCAGCCACTTTGCTCAAGGTTTCACAGCCAAGACCTGAACCCAAGAAGCTTGACCCCAGAGCTTGAGTTCTTAAGTCCTACCCTCACCCTCATCTGTTTATATCCTAAGGCTCACCTCAAACACTACCCACTCCATGAGGCCCACCTGGCCTCCTAGCCCCCCAGCTGGCTCCCACCCATCCACCCTCGGGCTCCCATAGCATCCCATGCACGCAGCTGGCATTGCTCTGACCACACTGATTGTAATTACTGAGTTACACGTCTGTCTTCTCATCTAAACTGCAGACTCCTTGAGGGCAGAGGCTGTGCCTTTCATCTTTGTGTCCCCAGCACCTGACATGTAAGTAGATGCTCAATAAATAGCTGACACATGGATGATGGAATTGACAGTGGAGTCACAGATCAGTCCTCTCCCTTGGCCTCTGTGTCCCATAGGCGGGTGGTGTCCGAGTTCTGTCACAACTCCAGCTCTGCCCCTTTCTCTCTAGAGAGTTCTTTTCTACTCCAGTCAGGACAATCACAATAGTTGCTACCCAGACCTCCCTGCCTCTTTTTTCTCCCCCAATCAGCCCTGCACGCTGTCCTCCCACTAGCAAGTTAGCCCCAAATGGACAGCAGCCCCCTCCCTCCAAGCAGTGCTTCTCAGAGCCCTCCCTCCATTCACTAGCTCAGAATCACCTGGAGTGCAGTGTTTGTTAAAACTACAGGTTCCTGAGCCCCAGCCCAGCCCTACTGAACCAGAATCCCTGAGAATCCAAGTTTTCAGCACGGGTGAGAGTGGCTGGCCTCCAGAGTAAAAGCCTAAACTTAACTCAGTACTCAAGGACCCCATAATGTGACCCCCAGCCTCCCTTTCCATTTTACCCAAGACAGCCCTAAAGGATCCCTCCCTCTGCTCCTTCACTGTCTCTGGAGCCCACACGGGACCTCCCCACTGCCAAGCTTTCCCCTCATGCTCAGAGCCCACCCCCAACCTCTGGCCCTCCCTGTTTTCTAAGCCTATCCAACTCACATCTATCTTCAAGATGCAGCTCAAATTCCACCTTTTAAGGAAGTGTCCCCTGCCCACATCCACAGAGACCTCTTCCCATGCCCTCTTGCAGCGTGGACTGTCTGTGCTTTTTTGTTTTATATATATATATATTTATTTATTTATTTTTGGCTGTGTTGGGTCTTTGTTTCTGTGCGAGGGCTTTCTCTAGTTGTGGCAAGTGGGGGCCACTCTTCATCGCGGTGCGCGGGCCTCTCACTGTCACGGCCTCTCTTGCTGCGGAGCACAGGCTCCGGACGCGCAGGCTCAGTAGCTGTGGCTCACAGGCCCAGCCGCTCCGCAGCATGTGGGATCTTCCCAGACCGGGGCACGAACCCGTGTCCTCTGCATCGGCAGGCGGACTCTCAACCACTGCGCCACCAGGGAAGCCCTGTGCTGCTCTTTTGCACAGAGCCGTGTCTGTCTGTTGTGGGCCTTCCCTTCCCGGGCATATCTTGTTCCTACAATTTGGTGGTGAGTAACTGGAGGGCAGGAACCCTGTTCTGGAATCCTCCTGCCCACGTGCCACCACGTCTGCCTCGTTCCCAGCTGGGTCCAGAGCAGAGCGTTCAGTTTGACCGACAGGTCAGAAGCTCTGCAGGACTAGATACCACAAGCCACGCTCAGGAAGCTCGGAGATTTTCCTTATCTTCTCGCAAAGCCTTCCCTGACTAAAGAAACCAAGTTACCGCCGCAAGTGAGAAGAGAAGCGGAGTTAGGATGGAGCGACTGGCAAAAGGGACCACACTTGGAAGGCTGAAGCTCCGCTCATAGCTCTGCTTCTCTGTGACCTCCGAAAGGTGCTAACCTCACTCTGGTTTTCAACCTCCCCCATCTCTAACAGGGTGATAATCCGATCCTCTCAGAGGAAAGTTGTAGGGCTTCCAGGAAGCAAAATAGGCAGCAATCTCTAGAACTCACACCCCGGTTTAACAAATGTCCATTAAGCGTCCATGACACGCCCAGCACCGAGGGGTACACAGAAATGAACATGAGACCTCGGCAACAAACCGTCTGTGGAGATGAGAAAACTGCTGCGAAACAGTGTGCTAAGAGTTATGACAGGAACGGGCAGGCCCTGGGCACCCAGAAAGGAAGGTTCCTCAGGCTGCCTGTGGTCAGGAAGCCTGGAACAGGAGTCCAGCCAGCTGCATAGCCTGCATAGCCAGGCCACATCCAGAAGGATGAACGGAACAAGTACAACGAGCGGAAGTGTGGAGTTGGCAGTTCTGAGAAGAGGCAGTCCTGGCTTGGCGTGGCTGGAGAGCGGAATGGACGTGGGACGGCAGGCTGGAGAAGCAGGCTGGGGTTGGACTTAGGAGAACCTTGTACGCTAGCCAAGAGTTTAGTCTTTATCCTGAGGGCGGTGGGAGGCTGCGGAAGAATTTTAAGCAGAGAGGTGATGATGGGAATCGCAGTTAAGAGGGTTCTCTGTGGTGACAACAGGAAAGGCAGGGGGCAGCCGGGCAGAGTGGGATGCGGGGATGCCTGGCGGGAGTCAGCGAGGAGGATGTGGGCTTGTGCGGGGGGGACTTGCCGTCTGCATTGGCCAACCATAGGCATTTGAAAGAGGCTGACTTACAAGAATCAGCTCCTGAAAGAGCCCAGCTGGACCCGAGGCCAACTTCCACTTTCCTCTGGATATTTTCACTTTCAGGGCGGCCTGTTCTGAGTCAACATTCCTCCTTCTAACCATGGGACTTTCCAGAAGGACCACAGCTCCTTCCATGCATCCACTTGACCTGGGATGTCCTGGATTTGGCTGTCTAGCGACTTTGCCTGCCTCTCCGGAGTATGGCCGTGTGGTCCCTGTGCAGTCTGCTTCTCTGGGAAGGTAAGTGGGGCAGGCGGGTGGCCTGGCCTCAGAGAGCTGAAGTCCCTTCCCCAGACATCCGGGCAGGATCCTCTCCCCAACCCGAGTGAGAACCCAGGAGCTGTGGAGGGGCAGGGAAGACTGAAGCAAGTTCTTGGGCGACCTTAAACGCTAGGCAGAGGCAAAGAGATGCAGGATCCTGGGTAGAAGGGTGGCAGCACAAGGAACCTCCATGTCCCTGAGACACAAGCTGTTTTGTGGCCCAGGGAGGTTAAAACTGAGGCTGGTGGTACCATTGTTGTTTTTTTTTGTTTTTTTTGTTTGTTTGTTTTTGCGGTACGCGGACCTCTCACTGTTGTGGCCTCTCCCGTTGCGGAGCACAGGCTCCGGACGCGCAGGCTCAGCGGCCATGGCTCACGGGCCCAGCTGCTCTGCGGCATGTGGGATCTTCCCGGACCGGGGCACGAACCCGCGCCCCCTGCACTGGCAGGCGGACTCCCAACCACTGCGCCACCAGGGAAGCCCCCCATTGGTTTTGAAAGAGATGGTCGTGAGAATGTGAGGGTCTGGCAGTGTTAACGCATGCAAATTCTAAATGTGGTCTGGGGAGAGCAGGGGAGGGCAGGGCCCTTACAATCTGAGGATGTCTTTCCAACAGCCTGTGGGAGAGCTGAGACTCCTCCCTGCAGGTCTGTGGAAGTGGACATTCAGGAGGGATGAGAGACAAAAGCAAGTTAATATATTGCCTGTGGACTTGGGGTGGTCGATAGCGGTGTGATGTCAGAAGAGACAAATCAGGTCTCTTCAACACTGGGCGACACCACCCCCCCCATCCTGTCCGATGCCTGACTTCCCTCCCTTGGTTAACAAGTGGTCAGTATGACAAGGGCCAGCGCTGCTAGGCCAGGGGATGGGAGCCATGGGGTGTGGCAAGTACTCAGACACTTTTGTTTGTGTCAGAAGCTCACAGGGACTTCAAGATGATTTTGTCTGATGTCCCCACCTGAGTTCCTGGCTCCAAAAGTCCGCAGATTTCAACATTTCTAAACATGTGAAGGAAATCCTGCCAAAAAGAGGGAATCTGTTTGGTTCACAAATCTTTCAAACCCGTGGACATGGGAAGCAAAAAGAATTTTTGTGAGTGGTGAAAGAGATGAGTACCACTGGTTGAAGGCACCCCCTGCTTTACGAATGGGACAACGGAAGCCTTTAGAGGGAAGAGGCATGCTGAGGATTGCACAGCTTGTTAGTGGCAGAGCCAGGGCAGGATAGAGCAGGAGTCTGGATTGACATCCAGTGCTATGCTCTCTTTATGTGACGTCTCCACTGTGCCTTAACCCTGAAGGCATCCCCAGTTAGGACTGAGACGACTGGGGCTGGCAGGGCAGTGAGACGGACAGGAGACTGGAGCTACCAGCGTCTGGCTGAGTGATCATCCAGAACACGGCTCCCTAACTAAACTCCCAGCACTTGGGTGCGTTCTCCATCTGCTTTTATTCTGCTCTGAACCCTCGCGCCCACCACTGTGCTGGGTACGAGGGAAGTCCTCAGCCAATTTCGTCATACATTCAGTATATCTTCTGAGCTTCTCCTACATCCCACTCCTAAACTGTGTTGGGCACAGGAAGTACAAACATGAGAAGAGGAACTCACAGTCTCGTGGGACTCATAAACACGTGGTCACAATAGAGGGATAGGAGCGTTAATAGTGGTGATCCCGGCCCGCTGTGGGAGCACAGAGTTTGTAACCTGCAGTGACAGATGGCAGAGGCCAGGGGAGGCAGTGATGCCTCAAGGAGGAGCAGAAATCAGTCAGCAGAGGAGTCAGAGGGGCACTTCAAGCAGAAGTGTCACCCCCACAAGTCACACTGAATATGTTCCCAGCAAAACAGCCTCTGGACATCTCACCCCCATTCTGTTTCTCCTCCTGTTCTGGATCACAGAGAATGGCATCCAGTGGGTCCCAAGGACCTGGGAGCCATCCTTGACTCCTGGCTCCCTCACTCCCCAGATCTAATCTGTTACCAGACCCCACTGACTACACACAATAATCTCTCCATTCCTCCCACTTCTGCCTGTCTCATCTGCTCACTTCCTCAGTACAAGTTTCCATTGTACGTCCAGTACCAGTACAACCCCACTCTCCTTGGGATTAATAGACGCAGCCTAGGTCTTGCCCCACCTCCCGTGCAGCCTGCACACCTCTGCTGGAGCCGTCTTTCTAACCATGGATCTAATCACGTCACTCTCTTACTTAAAGACTATCCAAGGCCCCCCCATCGCTCTAAGGATAAAGGCCAAACTCCAAAGTTGCTTTTAGGGCCCTGCAGGATCTGGCTCCCACAGACTCTGCAGTGCTATTTCTTACTCCCTCTGCAGAGAACTACTTTCAGTTCCCCACAGTGCACCGAGCTCTCTCACCGTCCGGGCCTTTGTGTGTGCTGCCCACTTCGTCTCTAACACTTCCCCATCCCCACTCCAGGCCGCCCTCTGCGTGACCTGGCTGATTCCCATTTCTCTTTCCGGTCTCAGCTTAACCTTTTCTTCTCTGAGTCCCTCAAGGCCTGGCAAGGTCACCCTATCAGCCTACCTGTGTTCTCCCGGGGCACCCATTTTTGCCACCATGGTAAATTGCTGTCTTAAGAGTCTGAGCTCCATGAGCACAGGGACTGGATTCCCTTCCTCACTGTTTTATTCCCAGTCCCTGGCGCAGTGCGCTCTCAGCTTGGGTGGAGGGAGTGTGGAGAGAAGGGCCCTCACTTGCTCCGCAGCAGCTCAGCTGCACGCAGGAGAGAGATGAGGACGTTTGGGGCAGGCAGAGTGATGGGGTTCTGTCCTTTCAGCACTACTTCCCTTCATTGTAACCGGTGCCCAAGTTCAGGGCCAGGTGGGGGGCTCGGCGCTGCTGGTGGCAGAGCGCCCTCCCGGCTTCCAAATCCGAGAGGCCATCTGGAGATCCCTCTGGCCTTCAGAGGAGCTCCTGGCCACGTTCTTCCGGGGGTCTCTGGAGACGCTGTACCACTCCCGCTTCCTGGGCCGAGCCCAGCTGCACAGCAACCTCAGCTTGGAGCTGCGGCCACTGAAGTCTGGAGACAGCGGCAACTTCTCCGTGCTGCTGGTGGACAAGGAAGGTCGAGCCTGGACCCAGACCCTGCAGCTCAAGGTGTATGGTGAGTGCACCTGACTCAGGCTCTCTGCCCCACCTCCTCCCACAAAGCTCCGGAAAGGCATCCTGGGTCCTGGAAACTGGGGAGAACTGGGGTCTAGAAACCTCTGGCCTCTGACCTCATGGCTGATTCAGGGAACAGCTGCTTCCCCACAGACACAGGTAAGAAAACTCCTCGGGTTCTCGCAGGTGAGCTTCTGGCTGGGGCAGCCAGGCTTTTCCGCCCTATTGTCCTGGTCTGAACTCTAGCTTGGTCTTTTCTTATCTCAGTGGCCTTGGACACAATACTTACTCCCTGACATTGACCTTTCTCACTTGTAAAACCAGTATAGTAATATTACCATGAAAATCCCAATAAACGTAAAATCAGTGGCATTTGAGAAAGCATCTGGGATAGAGGCTGGCCTAGGCATCATCAATTCTAAGATAACAGGTTATAAGACGTGCCATTATTTTATGCACCACCAAAAAGAAAAATAAGTATTGCAATTAAACTATGACACAATGTTTTTAATTTAAAAATTCATTTTAACTAAAGTATAGATTTTTTTTTTTTTTTTTTGCGGTACGTGGGCCTCTCACTGTTGTGGCCTCTCCCGTTGTGGAGCACAGGCTCCGGACACGCAGGCTCAGCGGCCATGGCCCACGGGCCCAGCCGCTCCGCAGCACGTGGGATCCTCCCGGACCGGGTCACGAACCTGCATCCCCCGCATCAGCAGGCGGACTCCCAACCACTGCGCCACCAGGGAAGCCCCCTAAAGTATAGAATTTTTATGTCATATTTCTTAAAAGAGCTCTTTTAGATGTATTGAGAGATTTTAAATTTACATCATTCATGGATATTCTCTGTTATTTGTTATTGCAAAATAAACCATCCCCAAACTTACTGGTTAAAAACAACAAATATTTTTGTTTCTCACAAGTCTGACTTGGCAGGGCTCAGCTGAGGTGATCCTCTGTTCTGCGTAGGTGTGTTAGGGTCATTCATAGAGCTGCTCTCAGCACCTCAGCTGCGGTGACTGAATTCACTGGAGGCTGGATGGGTCTTTCTTTCCAGCAACTTCACCTCCACCTCTGTCACAACCAGCACCTCCACAACCACCACCACCATGCCCTCCATCACCTGCACCACCATCACCACCTCCACCTCCACCACCCCCACCATCACCTGCACCACCATCACCACCTCCACCTCCACCACCCCCACCATCACCTGCACCACCATCACCACCTCCACCTCCACCACCCCCACCATCACCTGCACCACCATCACCACCTCCACCTCCACCACCCCCACCATCACCTGCACCACCATCACCACCTCCACCTCCACCACCCCCACCATCACCTGCACCACCATCACCACCTCCACCTCCACCACCCCCACCATCACCTGCACCACCATCACCACCTCCACCTCCACCACCCCCACCATCACCTGCACCACCATCACCACCTCCACCTCCACCACCCCCACCATCACCTGCACCACCATCACCACCTACACTTCTACCACAGCCACCATATTTCTGCTGGTAAAGATAAAATGGCCTTTGAGCTCCTATTCATGTATCTAGTGGCTTGGAAAAGATATGTCAGTGACCCCTATTTCAGTAAAACCTCAGAAATTGAGATAGAATAAGGGGAGGAAAAGGTCCAAATTTAAGAATGGAGAGTAGAGGTGATAGCTGGGCAGAGCGAAACACTGAGGGAGAGAAAGGCAGTAGCAAACTGGAAAGAGAGAGACCCTCCCACACCTAGAGGAAGATCACTGGCTCATCACTTAGATGAGCCACACGGGCTGCCAGTGTACAATTAAATGTGTGTCCTTTTCAATGCACACGACCCTGATCCATGTTGCACCATGTTGGCAAGCAGAGTGCTGGCTGGAATTCAGCACCCTGCCCTCACCTGTTACCCCCTGAGCCCAGCGCCCTTGCACAGTGAACAGCCTTCACAGCCATCCAGGCAGCCAGGGAGGCTCTCCCCCGTTCTGGGTCTCAGCTGTCACATATGTGAAATGAGGACGTTGAATGGGATAATACAGGCAGCACCCACACCACTAAGCTCTAAAATGCCTTGTTCTCAGCATCTGAATTACAGATTTTAAGGAAATTGCTGTTTTATTGCTTCCAAATACGTAGCGTGATTAGAACTAATTGCACAAAGCTGCCAGGCAGCCGTCCTTAGGAGCTCTGCTTTGACAATAGATAAGAATGATTTGAATTAGCAGATCAGTTACTAGAAATGTCAATGGGTGTTTCTACTGTGCCTGATCGTGTTTGGAAGCAGCTTGTCCTCTGAAGTAGTGTAAATATCTCCCTCCCCTGTAATCTTTGTTTATGCTATTAGGGCACCCAGCAAATCTTTTCTTTTTTCATATCGCAAATCCCACCAGATTGAGCTGGCATTCATGAGGTTTTACTCAGCTTAACTTTGGAATGCTCTCAGAGACTGAGCCCTCCCACTGTTGCCAGAATGCTCTCCCGCTGGCCCCCTTTGCCGTGAGACTCGTGATCTACTCATCAACCGATGTAGGAAAGGGCAGCCATGGCCTGGGATGCCAGGACACCAATTTGTCCAATGGCCCAGGTAGCTGAGCACCTTGAGAGCAAGGGTTATGGAGACAAAAAGGTAGAGCCCCTACCCCCTGGCCCGCTCCTTCACAGAATTTTGCATCCTTGTGATAATTTTCTTAGTTATTCATAATCACTTGTTAGTACGTCTTCTTCACCAAACTCCAAAATCTCCAAAAGTCCAGGAATGTGTTTGTTGTTTTTGTGCCTACCTTAACAAACGTTTATTGTCTCTCTGACTGATGTATCATGTATCGGGGAAATTTGATGACAAGGGATACAGAGAGTTCTCAGAGGGCTCAGAGCCGTACCTGGAATATCAGAGAAGGCTTCATAATCAGAGCAGTAAGAAGTGTGTCCAAGCTGGGCCTTGGAGGATGAGTAGGAGTTTTCTAGGAGGGTGAGATGAGAAAAGCATATGTGTACAGCTGAGCCACATGAAAGATATGAAGCATGACACGTTTGGGAGAACAGGAAATTAATTAAGATGGGTGGAGAGGGTCAGCAGGAGGTACAGCTGGAGAGGTTGACATCAACCATTTAATGAAGGATTTTGAATACCAGACTTAGAAATTCAGCTTCTGTCCTGTGGGCAATGGGAGACTGATGAGGCTTTAGAGCCAGAGTGGCCTAGTCAGAGGTGGCACCTAGCCCTGCATGGATCCCAGAGCTGGAGCTATGGGCCCCGCTCAGCATCCCTAAAACCCACACTGGTTCTGCTGTCCTTGCTCAGGTGCAGTGCCCAGGCCCGTGGTGCAAGTGTTCACTGCTGTATCAGGGGATGCTCAGCCCCCCAAGACCTGCCAAGTGTTCCTGTCCTGTTGGGCTCCCAACATCAGCGACATAACCTATAGCTGGCGACGGGAGGGAACCATTGACCTTGATATCAAGCCAGGCGGCCTCTTCATGGACGGACAGGTGCTGAGTGTGTCACTGGGACCAGGTGACAAAGGTGTGGCCTATTCCTGCATTGTCTCAAACCCTGTCAGCTGGGACTTGGCCACAGTCACCCCCTGGGAGAGCTGCCATCACCAGGCAGGTATGCCGAGGGCTGGGGATCAGTGGTTGAGGGATTGTGAAGCCTCCAGTCCACCTGTGACCCTGCCCCCTCCATGTTCAGCTCCAGGGATGGCCTCCTACAAAGATGTGCTACTGGTGGTGGTGCCTGTCTTGCTGCTTGTGATCCTGGCTGGTCTCTCTGCCTGGCACTGGGGCCCCTGCTCAGGTAGGAGTCCTGCAGGGGCTAGGGGTGGCTGGAGGAGGTAGGTCTTCTGGGAAGGAGGGCCAAGTTTGGACGGCCTCCTATTTAGGCTTCCCTCTCCCGTGTCATCTCTTGGCCCTCTCCATCTAATATTCTGGTCTCCAGTCAGACTGAACTACCTGAAGTTCCTTTAGCAGTTTTCAAATGAGCTACTCTCTTGCATGCCTCTGCAGGCATTTGCACATTCTACTCTTTCTGTCTGGAACACATTTTCCATAACTTCCACCCAACACGCCTTCTTCATTTGGCTGTCACCTCCACCATCTTCAAGGTGTGCCCCCTGCAGGAAGCCTTCCCGACCTTCTCTCCCACACCCAGGCTGGGTTTGTGTCCTGCCTTGACTCTCCAGTGCTCATCTCAGTCACAGCACTTACTGCCCTCACTCTCCCACGGAGTTCTCAGGTCTTGAAAGATAAAGGCTGAGTCACCACCCCCTGACATCTAGCAAGGGTTCCTGGAACATAGCTGGTATCAATAAAGGTGTGTTGAGTGAAAATCTAGATGAATCCCAACTCCCTCTTGCCAATCATCCTAGGAAAGGCTTCCTGAGAGAAGCACCTCTCTGGCCAGGGACTGATAGGGCCTCCTTCCCCCAGGAGAAGAGGGAAGGGGACACTCAGAGGTTAAGCTGGGTTCTGTGCTCTCCATCCAGCTCCTGAAAGAACTACCCCAGCTGACCTGGGCTTCGTGGACATGTCCATCCTAGGCTGTCTGGCTGGTCCCAGGATGGAGAAAGTGGGTCAGCAAGGAGAAGGAGGCATAAGACTTCAGTGGATGTGTCCTAAAAGGCAAGAGTCTTGGCCCAGCCACTGAGCATGCAGCTGGGCTGGCTGGCTGGCTCCTGTATGTTCTTTCCACAGGCAAGGGAGGGAAGAGGGAGCAGCAGGGGTCACACTCCACCTAGGGCCCTGTCTGCTCCTGAGAGGGTCTGACCTGGCCCTTTGCCTCAGACAGCCCCCAGGATTTGTGGTAAGAAGGTGGAAGCCAGGAAGCAAGCAGCTTTTTGTTTTAACAGCTTTATTGGACTATACTGCACATACCGTGTAATTCATGCATTTCAAGTGTAAAACTCAATGGCTTTTATTACAGTCACAGAGTTGTTCATCCCTCGCCACACTCAATTTGAGAACATCCTCTTTACCCCTAAAGGAAATTCCCAAGCCCCTTAGCCATCACTCCCTAGTGCCCCTTTCCCTTCCAGCCCCAGGCAACCACTAATCTCCTTTCTGTCCCTAGACTGTCTCTTCTGGACAGTCTATCCTGTAAATGGAGTCATGCACTGTGTGATCCTTTGTGACTGACTTCTTTCACTTCGCCTAATGTTTTCAAGGCTCAGAAAAGAGCAGCTTTGGACACTGAGAAGTGTAGAGAGAATCCAACTACCGGGGATAGTGGAAAGGCTCTACCCAGGGCATCTGGAGGCTGACCCTTGGCTCTGACACGTGGCTTCTGCCTAGTCATTTAACTGGGTCCATCCCAGCTCTAAGTTTCTATACCTTCTACAGCTAAATGCGTGCCTTAATTGCAGAAAAGTCTAGACATTAGGAAGAACTTCCTGTCCTTGAAGCATCTCCTTTTCCAGGGTCTTGGAAAACCAGGAGAGCTATTCCTTGCCTGAGGTGATCTTGAACTAGGACCATCAGGATTCAGAGGCCTTAGGTACAAACTTTGGAGGGGTAACCTTCGTTCTGATCTCCTTGCCAGGGACAAAGAAGAAGGATGTCGGTGCTGGTGAAGTGGCTCCAGAGACAGAGAACCCCCTCGTTTAGGGTCTACCGTGAGCAATGCCTGGATCACGAGGAAACCGACTGCCTAGCCACATGATGCTCTGGGATGTAGCTGGTACCTGGAAACCACCATGGACCTCGTACCTCCTGTGAGACTCCTGTACCACCGCTCAGGAGCAGCCTGGGCAGCCATCACACTGGGAGGACAGGAAACACTCGCACAACCTTCCACACCTTCCCCCTTCCCTCTCCCCTGGTTGCATGTCCTGGCTGTGCTCTGGGAAACATGGGCCCAGCAGGACATCCCCTCAAGGACACTGGAAGTTCTCCAGGATCCATAGATTGATTGTCCAGGGCACTCACTCCTCCACCACTGTTCATGAAGTATTGTTATGGATTGAATTTGTCCCCTTTAAATTCACATGTTGAAATCCTAACCCCCAATATCTCAGGATATGACTGTGTTTGGAGATAGGGTCTTCAAAGAGATAATTAAGGTTAAATGAGGTCATTGAGATGGCCCTAATCCGATATGACTGGTATCCTTATAAGAAGAGGGAGAGACACCAGGAATGCACACACAGAGAGAAAAAGCCATGGAAGGACACAGAGAGAAGGAAGCCCTCTGCAAGCCAAGGAGAGGCCTTGGGAGAAACCAAACCTGCTAACATCTTGGTCTTGGACTTCTAGTTTCCAAGACTGAGAAAATAAATTTCTGTCGTTTAAGCCACCCATTCTATCGTATCTTGTTATGGCAGCCCTAGCAGACTAACACAACTATTAACCAACCAGCATCAAAGGATTACTTCCAGCCTGGGTCCTGGCCTCTAAAAGACATTGGACAATCACCCACTTTCAGTCCTAACCCCAGCCCCTGTCATTTGAGACCCTGATGTTTCCCACAACCAAGGAATTATAAGAAAAGCTCTAGAACCTGATGAAGAAGAAACATGGGGGTCAAGGGTTTCTCTTTCCGGCTTGAAGGACTTGCAAGTTCATGGTCCTCAAAGGTAATTTACAGCTCTAGACAATCAAGGGATGGTTGATATCTCATGGTTGGGATGGGTGCCATTTTGCTGGTAACATCTTTTTAATTGACATCTTCACCCTCAGCACTGACCATCATACCTCCCACAGGAGCTGGAGTTGGGTTTGAGATTCTCTCCTCACTGTCTAGCACAGTGACCAGAAAAAGAGAGATTAAATTCCTCAGCCAACAGGAAGTTCTTGCACAACTTCAAGAAGATCAGCTCAGCTCAGGATGAGAGTCTCTGCCTGAGACTGAGAGAGGGAGGAGCCAGGAAAAGTTAAACAGAAGGGAAATTATGGAGGGAAAGGAGCTGAGGCATCCTAATATCTGCCACACTCATTTTCAGATGCAAGTGCAGAAGATCCACCCAAGTTCAAGGGACCCACCACTCAATGGGAAGATGTTCAAGGTCACTTTGAAAGGAGCGCATGTGGGATGGAAGGTATTATTATTGTGGCCATCTCTGCAAAACACAATCTGTCACTGAGCGATTTTGTCTTAAAAAGCTCTGGAATATTGCCACTGGAAAAAATAATTGATGAGCTAAACTTACACTTAAGAATTAGTAGATGATATGGTCCAGCATTACTCCCTCCCAAGTGTAACCGGATTTTTTTCTGGGACCTCACTCAAGTCTTGATGATAGAGGAAGGAGGCATTGAAGAAACAGGGGTAGGTTTTGAAGTATTTTCCTAGGACGGCTTCAATCCCTCCACCCAGGATGTCAGCCCTGTGCAAGGGGCTTCCCTCTTCTCCCCAGTTCCTGGGCAGTCACTTCACCTTAGACAAATGGTCATCTCAGCTGGCCTCCAGATTCATATGGCCACTCCTGCACACGACTAGTCCTGGAATTTCCCTGCCTGCTGGCTCTGCTCAGAGGTCCCCTGCTGGCCACCTGACTTCACCTAGTCCTTATGCCTCCCCTGCATCCACTTCTCTCCCATCACCTTCTTCCAAGTCCACCTGAACAGTGCACATGGCCACAGTAGCTAATGCTGCCGCCACCTGTCATCAGAGGCATTCCCCAGGCCTGGTCAATGAACCAGGCAAAACTGGCCTTAGTCTTTAAAACTGATGTGAAAGAGAAAGCCCAGGGTCTAGCAAATGAGCCATGGTGGTTGAATGAGGGAAACACACACACACACACCACTCCCCTTCTCTCTTCCCTTCATCTCCAGGGCCCGGCCTCAGATCAGAGCAGTTCTGGATGGGATGGGACCCACAGTTCTCCTTCACGCGGTAACCCTTGGTGACGTCATGTAGACGGTGGTTTTGTTGTGTGGTATGCCAGGGCCTTTTGAACGTATTCACGCTGCTCAAATCAACTGAGGTTCCCATCCCCAATGACTCATTTGTCCACTAGTGGAATAATTAACCCACCACAGTGTTCGTGTTGAAAAGCATCGGGATTGATGCTTTAAAAGTCACCCAGTCACAAATACTGATCGAGTGTGCGGCATGCACTGGGTACACTTCAGGGCACTGGGGACTCAGTAGTGAGTAAAGCAATGTCCTTCCTTCATGGAGTTTATATTCTAGATAATATAAGTAAGCAAGTAAGCACATGTCACATGTGGATAAGTTCTATTAAGAAAGCTAAGGTGGAGTAAATGGCAAGAGAATGGTGTGTTGGGGAGAAGGGGTCTGTCTTAGATAAGGGGATCAGAGGACACCTCCTCCTGATGAGGTGACATGAGAACAGAAGCCTAGGGCAGTGGAGTGAGCCATGCAGTGGCTGGGCAAAGAGCGTTCCAGAGAGCAGAGGATGCAAAGGCCCTGAGGGAGAGCATAGTTGGGGTTTATGAAGAAGAGAGCGGAGACCAGGGCAACTGGGCCAAAACAAAGGGGGTGGGGAAGGAAAGGGGAGGACCATAGTGATGGTCTGGGGCCACAGCACTTGGGACCTTGTGATCTGCAGAACACCCCGTTCCTGGGGTTAGGGAAGCCAGGAGCGACCCCTTCTGTTTGAGTGTCAGATTCCTCCCATAATGACCTTGGCACCATTAACTCCAGTGGGCTCATGGTCAGACCAGAATCCACTCCAAATCTGTGTTTGCTTTTCCTTGTTTTCATTATATCTCCTTTGAGCAAGAGCCTTTGTACCTGTCCTCTGTAAATACAAGAGCTGCTCGAGCAAAGGAGTCATGTGCCACGATGTCAGAAGGAATGGAGCGGGGAGGGTATCGCAAGAGAGAAGGGTTAGAGACACATTTTCTCACCAGTGGAGCTATGAGCACCCAATGCCTCATTTCAAAAAACAAAAAAACATTGGGGAAAGGAAAGGAGGATGGGGCAAGATAGGGGTAGGGGATTAAGAAGTACAAACTACAGTGCATAAAATAAATAAGCTATAATGATATACTGTATGGCACAGGGAATTATAGCCATTATTTTAGAATAACTTTAAATGGAGTATAATCTATGAAATATTGAATTACTATTTTGTACACTTGAAACTAATATAACATTGTAAATCAACTATACTTCAATTTTAAAAATTGATAGTATTTATCAATTTTAAAATTGATAAATAAAAAAATAACTGCTGCAAACATGAATGATATCTCTGGCAAATCTTCTTTCCATGTTTATTAAGAAGCAGCACCTATTCAGTTCATCAGCACTTGGTTATGTACTGGTCTTCAGAGGAAGCACCATCTCCTTCCAGACTTGACTCCATGGCTCCCTGCATCTGTTCTGCATGCAGGTTGAAGGAGGGCCTCTAAAATATACAATATATCCCTAGATTCAGGAAAGTTTTAGTGGGCTGTGCACTGGTCAGCACCGGTCCCATCAGCCAGGAGGGCCAGGCTGATCACATGGGTAAAGAGTGGGGATAGGGGACTTCCCTGGTGGTCCAGTGGTTAAGATTTCGCCTTCCAGTGCAGGGGGTGTGGGTTCGATCCCTGGTCGGGGAGCTAAGATCCCACATGCCTTGCGGCAAAAAACCAAAACATAAAACAGAAGCAATATTGTAACAAATTCAATAAAGACTTTAAAAGTGGTCCACATCAAAAAATATTAAAGAGTGGGGATACCCCCACTGCACAACTAGCCCAGGTCCAGTTCTGGGAGCCACACCTCCAGGCAGACATTGGAAAACTCAAATGTCCAGAAAAGAATGACCAGATGGTGAAAAGTCTGGAAACCTCATCATATGAGAAATGATTAAAGAAACTGGGCACGTTTAGCTGATAACAAAAAGCTCAGAAGGCCATTAGTTCTCCAATATTTGAAGGGCTGTCACATAAGCCTTACTGTGTAAGTGAGGCCAATGGAACATGTCTCTGTGAGGCAAATACCGACTCACATGAATAATAGGATCTTCAAGCTGGAAGGAAATTTTGTGGTTACTCAGTTCAAGTTTTTCATTTCTCAGGTGGAAGACTGAGGCCCGAAGAGACTGTTACTCCTTAGAATCACATACCTAGTCAGTGGCAGTCAATCAGAATTAGCTTTAGGTTATCTAAATCAACCCAGCCCCTTACTCTGCCCCATACTCCCAGGGAAGAACTTAATGACAAAAGGAGAAATCCAAATATGAAGTGAGCTGTTCCAATGAAGGTGCTTAATCAGAAACCATCTCAGAGCAATGCTATAGATCAGAGAATTTTCAGACTAGATGGGAAGTTGCATTAGATCAGGAATGACAAATATGTGGTACATATATCCAGACTTCCACCTTCCATGACCATGTCGAACGTGGAGAACTAATTATGACACAATTTTCCCACTGAGTTCACAACACTCAAGTAACTCTGACCAATTGATTGAAGCAGGAAGCCAAGATGCTATTCCTGCCCTAGACAATCCATAAGATCCTTCCAACGTTAAGAATGGATTATAGGACTTCCCTGGTGGCACAGTGGTTGAGAGTCCGCCTGCCGATGCAGGGGACACAAGTTCGTGCCCCGGTCCGGGAAGATCCCACATGCTGTGGAGCAGCTGGGCCCGTGAGCCATGGCCGCTGAGCCTGCGCGCCCGGAGCCTGTGCTCCGCAACGGGAGAGGCCACAACAGTGAGAAGCCCGCGTACCAAAAAAAAAAAAAAAAATATATATATATATATATATATATATTTAAGAACAATGGGAAACTATTTTTGGATGCAAGCAACAGAAACCAACTCTGGTTCTAACTAAAGTGGGAGAAAGAATTTATTAGAAATTCGTGGGTAGCTCAGTGTCGTAGTCAGCTTAAGCTGCTATAAAAGAATATGATATTCTAGGTGGCTTACAAACACCAGAAATTGATTTCTCATGTTTCTGGAGGCTGGGAAGTGCAAGATCAAGGCAACAGCAGATTCGGTGTCTGGTGAGAGCCAGACTTCCTGGTTCATAGACAGCTGTCTTCTTGCTGTGTCCTCACATGGCAGAAGGGGCAAGGGAGCTCTCTGGGGTCTGTTTTTAGGGGCACTAATTCTATTCCTGAGGACTCCATCCTCAGGACCTAATCACCTCCCAAAGATCTCACCTCCAAATATCATCACACTGGGAATTAGGTTTCAGCATATGAATTTTGGGGAACATAAATATTCAGTCTATAGCACTTAGAGAACCAAAGAAAACCCTGACCAACCAGGCCTTGGGAAGAACAAAGCCTGGTGGCCCTGGGGAATGCAAGCCTCAGGCCCCTTCCTTAGGGGCCACTGTGGGATAAATCTCTGTTTTCTGTTCCCATGTTACTCACTGAAGATTAAAACTCTCAACAAAAGATTGAGCTGGCCTTAGCTCTGGGGCAAAGGGCCAGTTACTCCTATGCTACCAAGTTCTGGTATGAAACTCAAATAGTGGGCTTCCCTGGTGGCGCAGTGGTTAAGAATCTGCCTGCCAATGCAAGGGACACAGATTCGAGCCCTGGCCCAGGAAGATCCCACATGCCGCGGAGCAACTAAGCCCGTGCGCCACAGCTACTGAGCCCACGTGCCACAACTACTGAAGCCTATGCACCTAGAGCCCGTGCTCCCCAGCAAGAGAAGCCACGACAATGAGAAGCCCGCACACCACAACAAAGAGTAGCCCCTGCTCACCCCAACTAAAGAAAGCCCGCACACAGCAACGAAGACCCAACACAGCCAATAAATAAATAAATAAATAAAATTTATATTAAAAAAAAGAAACTCCAATAGTCCAAAATTTCTGAATCCAAATCTAGACTTCCAGGCCATTTGGAAGGTATATGTGTCAAAGTAGGAGGACAGGACATGTTTTATGTAACAGTTTGTTAGCCTGATTTATCATTACAAAAGTTAAGGGCAGGCCTGAATATGGGGACCCCTCTCCCTGGACTTTTTTCTGTCATGATTCCCATCCACCTCCTGAACCTGAGACCCTCCCCCTGCCGTGCCATGATGAAGAGCAAGCCCCCAGCTCACACTGCAGACCAGAATCAAACTGTTCTGGAATCAAAGGGGGGACAACAGCCCCCTGATTCCCTGCAGGACTGAGCCGTGAATCTCCAGCGTTCATCATTCAGCGTGTCTCTTGCAGGCAGCTACCGTGGCCAGAGACACAGGGAATACAGCTGTGAGTAGGGCAGATGGAGCTCTGCACCCAGGAAGCTTGCCATCTAGTTGGAGAGAGCAGCATGAAACAAATACACACAACGATGTAATTAAAATTGTGCTAAGCTCTAGAGAGGAAAAGGACTGAAAATTGTGAGCAAGAATAATGAGGGAGCAAAATATAGCTGTTGCAGGGCAACCCCAATGGCTCCTCTGAGGAGGGATGTTCCCGCTGAGACTAGCAGGGACAGTAGTTAGTAAAGCAAAGTAGGGAGGACTGCTACGCTGAGGATGAGCGTGCTGGGAAGACCTTCCGGAAAGACCTTGGCATATACGAACGTCTGAAGGAAGATCCCCATGGTCAGAGTTTAATGAGCAAGGGGGGCCCTGGGAGGAGAAAACAGCAGAGGTCAGATCATGCAGGGTCTGGTAGGACATGGTAAGATTTAAATTTTAATTCTAAATGTAAACGGAGGCCACTGAAGAGTTTTAAGAAGGGAAATGATATGATCAGACTTGCACTTTTGAAAGCTCGCTCTGGGGGCTGTGTGGAGAATGGATTGATGCGGGGAGAGTGTGAAAGCAGGAAGATGAAGTTAGTGCAGGGATCCTGGCAAGACACGGTGATAGCTTTGAACTGAGGTGCGCGAGGGCGGGGGCGGGGTGAAGAAGTGGATGATTCGAGAAATACCTAGGAGCTAGACTAGACAGGACTTTTAGTTATGGGAAGGGGGGTCTGGGCGGGGTCAGGAATGACACTGGGGCGTCTGACCTGAGTAACTAAGCAGGTGGAGGTGCCGCTTACCCAAACTGGAAATACAGAAAGAAGGGCAAGTTTTAGGGGGAAGTTAAAAGTTAATTGGCCCTTAATTATCGGGGAACGGGACTTTAAAAGGAACAAGACATTTGGAGGCTGAACAATGTATTGGGTGGCATCATATGAAAATGGTCATTATTATACGTTAAAAAATGCTCAAATATAGGCGATTTCATACGACCCAAACTAATAAATTAAATGTAAATCGGTTTAAGGAAGAGAAGCCATCGATCCCTCTGCCCCGGTCCACTCCCACCCAGGACAGCTGTTTCATGCCGTAACCAGTTAAGTTTTTACATTCAGCTCCAGAATTACATTCTAGACCCCCCAACATGAACCTGAGGTTGAAAGGGCTGCAAGACAGCTCGGGCAGAGGGGTCCTCCCACAGCACCCTCAGCGCCAACTGCCCCAGCAGATCCTGTCCTGGTCAGTTTCTCAGCCACCTGGCCTGAATCCTGCCTAGTCACCCCAGAGAGCCCCTAAACATTCAGGACCCGAGGTTAATAATGGTGGGGCACACTAGAGCTGCCTCTCTGGCCATGAGGGGCCGTCCTTGACCCCAACACCCTCTGAATGCAACCCACACCCTCAGCATTCAGAGTCCCACCTAGTTGTCCAGGTGGAGCCCCGATGCTGTCTCAGGAGAGCCTTTCCAAGCAGAGGCCGTGTCATGGTCAGACAGAGAAGAGCAGCACATCAGTCACTCGAAAGGAGTCATCGTCAGACACCATGATTGTCCCATAGAGATAGGTCTCACCAGCCAGGTCAGAGGCCCTGGGCCTCTCTCTGAGGCATCCTTTCGTGGGGGGACTTCAAGAGGAGCCGCCTCAGGGTCAGGCTGGCTGGGGAAAGGAGAGTCGTCGGCTATGCCTTGCTGGACGGTAAGGAGGGTGCAGCTTCCTGGGAATGGAAACCCGTGCCTGCCAGCAGGGGGCTCTCAGCCACAGAGCTGGAGGAGCGCTAAAGCAGAGACTATCTGGCTACTCAGTGCTCTGGACTGGGAATGTTTCTTATTCTTCCAAAGTGCCAATGGGTACTTAGGGGAGGGGAGGGCAGGGCTGAGAGTCAGAGGCAGTGAGGCAGCATGAATCAGGGCCTCGGGGTGGCGGTGTTCTCAGGCCAGCAGAGGAGTGTACTAGTGGTCTGCTGTGTCCCATCCCTTGAAGCTGTGGTCATCTAGCCATCACTGACTGCAGTGAACATCCTCTCCACTGACACACAGCCTCCTGTGAGACAGTCCAAGCACCCGGTTTGAGGGACACCCAAACATCCCATCACCAAGTTCCCTCTTTGCCTCGGGGACCAACATAGCTTAAAGGCTGCCCTCAGAGCACAGCCTCATTTCTGGAGGACTGAGTCATCTGAGTCCCTTACGCTAAAGAGAAGAGGAGGGTCAGGTAAGTCCCGGGAAGATGGAGAGGAAGTTGGAGTTCCGGACAGATGAGGCTTCATGGTCACTTTCAGTGAAAGAAATAAGGGCCCTCAGACTGGACCGTGGAGAAGGACACACCTCCCTTCACGCTCACCCCTACCCCTTAGTGGGGAGCATACCAGCTGACACACACACCTCACCTCCCCTCTCCCCCAACCCCACCCTGGGAGGCCTTAAGATGGAGGTGACTCAGCAATTAGCAGCCCCATCTCACACCCTCCATGCCAGACAGGCCCAGATTTTGTCTGTCCCTGAACCTAACAAGCTCATGCACTTTGCCCCTTTTTGCAGGCTCTTCCCCTACCTCTCAGCCTAAAATATACTCTTTATCCACCTTGTTCTCCAATCAAATTTTCAAAGCCCAGCCCTAGGCACTCCTCCTCCCAGAAGACTTCCCTCAAGGAATCTCATAGCATCACCTCTCCTAGCCTTGCATGAAGCTGAATCAGCAGTCATGCGAATCATTCTTTAATTTTTCCAAATGGATTAATGGGCTCCCTAGGGAGGCTGGGAGCTCCTGGAAGGATCAGGTTTAATCCTGCAGTCCTACCACAGACACGCAGGAAGTGCATCGCCAAACATACTTGTGAACTAAATGGTTGATGCAGAAGTTGGGGACATAGAGGTGGAAGACACGTGACCATGGTTCAGACATCCCCTCAGTGAGGAAGCCAAAAGTCTCCGGTTGGGAGATTCTATATCACCCCGGCTTCTCTGTTGAGACAAAGTGTAGGTGAACAAGGGAGGAAACAGGGAGATCCGTTGAGACACTGCTGCTGTAATCCATGCAAAAGATGATGGTGGCTGGGAGCCGTTAGGTGACAGTGGTGGAGGAGCGGATGTTCAGATTCTGGATCTAAGCAAGGTATAGCCAACAGGACTTCCTGACAGATTGGATGTTGTGGGGAGAGTGGTGAGAGAAAGAAAGGTATTAAAGAAGGACAGAGTGGCCATCAACTGCAGTGGGCAAGGCAGTGGGGGCAGTAGCTTTGGGGAAGACCAGGGGCAGGGTTTGCTGAGTTTGAGGTGTCTGTTACACATCGAAGCAGTTATGGGAGTGTGCAATGTGGGAGAGAGGCCTGGCCTGGGTGCATAAATTCGGGTTTTGTAGGCATATCCATTTTATTTACTTATTTATGTATTTGGGGGTACACTATTTTTTTTTTTTTTTTTGCGGTATGCAGACCTCTCACTGCCGTGGCCTCTCCCATGGTGGAGCACAGGCTCCGGATGCACAGGCTCAGCGGCCATGGCTCACGGGCCCAGCCGCTCCACGGCACGTGGGATCTTCCCGGACCAGGGCACGAACCCGCGTCCCCTGCATCGGCAGGCGGACTCTCAACCACTGCACCACCAGGGAAGCCCAATTTTTTTTATTAACATTTAAATTTCAAACAATGAGCTCAAGCTTATACTGGCCTTACATTTAGATTTGATATAAAGATCAATGGACAGGCAGCTTTGAGGGTACAATGTATTCAACAACTAGAGACAACCTAGGGTGTGGTATAACTATATATACTCAGGAGCACAAGTATAGGGACAAGCCATGTAATTGAAGGGAAAACCTCAGCTATTCAGGACTAAACACAGGTCCTTGGGCATATCGATTTTAGCTGGGTGGATAGATAGAAAGGTGGGGGGCCAGGTAGGAGATGATTCCCATCCTCATTCCTCACTTTTTCCGACTGAGTGTTCCATTCCTGGAACGGCTGATGGGTATTGAAAGGAAGGAATCCGATTTCCCCAAGGAACAATGTTATCATAGCAGATTAGGCTCCTGCCCAAGAACCTGTTGCTCAGTTTTTTAATGGCAGTGATCAGAAGATGGTATTTCCACAAGTCCTTAATATACCGAATGGAAAGCCTTCATGCTGTACAGGAAAGAGCTTCCTAAGGAGCCTGCTAGTCAAAGGAACAGGGGCACCTGGGGGGATATGTGTGGCTTTGTCCATCATGTACCACTGAAGTCATTACGGGCATTGGCTATTGTCACCCTAAGTTAGGAGAGGAGTATTTAGTCCAATCTTTATCCATCACACTAAGTTTAGGGAAGGTCAGCTCATGAAGAGATTCTGAACTCTCGAAGGGAGTAGGTGTTGAGAAAAGAGGTGACACAGCCCTGCCCTCAGTGGAAGCCTAGTCTGATGGATATAAGAGGACGACAGGACATTCCCAGGACAGGGCAAAGATCACAAAGTAAACACCACTTCCCCTTATCTGGGAGCAGGGTAGAGACTAATCATGAAACAGGATACGGCCAGGCCACCTTTCTGAAGAACGGATGCTGGGTGAGAAAGAGGATGTGAGAGGGGGAGAGAGAGTTACAGGCAAGGAAAACAGCCTTGAGCAAGGGGCTGAGTCCCGCTGGGGGCTGGGTCTGGAGTCGGGGTTGGGAGCTGAATTGAATCCCAGCATCTGCGGAGCCAAGGAGATGAGCAAGTTCAGGCGAGTCAGGGCAGGAAGGGGAGGGGCCACAGGCTGCAGGTGGCATCCAGGCAGAAGAACGGGAGGTGCCCTGACCAAGGGCATCTGTAGGGCCTGATAGGCAGCAAGTGGGGCCTGTCGTCACTGAAGGAGCTCAGTTCCAAGGTGGAACTGATTCCCCCAAAAACGTTGAAGAAAATCTCTGTGCCCTCAGCTGGGAGGGTCTCTCCTCAGCTTTGGGAGAGCTGTGTGGAGACCCTGCTGGAGGGGCTGTCAGGTCAGTGCTCCATGGGGTGCTGCAGTGGGCACTGGGCCCAGTGGGCACACCCTGGTCCAAGGAGGGGCCTTGAGAATTCTCGCAGCTCATCCTCATGCCTGGCTCCGGACCATGCCGAGCTTGTGTTTCAGGTGCTTCCTGTTATTATTAGCTTCACCATTACTAAAGAGGACTGTCATCAATATTAATACATGCACGTGCCTCCCAGGATTCAGAAGCAAGGCCTGGTTCTCCTACTTTTCTAGTTGCTGCTTCCTGGGCTGCTTGACTCATCCCCCAGGTGGTGAGCCATCCCCCAAATTCAATCCTAAGGCTTCATTCTCCTCACTCCCTCCCTGCCTTGGACCTCCCACTGCCTCAGCCTCCACCCCCCACCCCTGTGTGGTTAGATCTCTGCCTCCAGGCCTGCCCTCCTCTGGGAGATGAAATTACATTGAAGACTAAGGACTTGGGATCAACCATTCGCAGAGCCCCTACTATGTACCAGGCTCTGTAATAAGCACGTCACACAAAACAGCCCTATTACTATTCCATTTTAAAGATGAAGAAATTAAGGCTTTGGGAGCTTAATAATAACAAGGAATCTACGTTTGTCTGAATCCAAAACTGAGGACTTTTCTTTTGCATATGTGGGCATGACTAAATCACAAATATTTAGTACAAGTTTTCTTCCTCCCTCTTTTCCTTCTTTTCTCCCCAAGACACCCAGCATGGGCCCACCATCACCTCAAACTCAGCCACTATAAAAATGAGCTCGAAAACTTCACTCCATCCTCCTCTGCTCTGCTCAAAGCCTTTGTCAAGGGCTTCAGTCTCCTCCTTAACAGTGTCCCATCCTGCTGTCCTTCTAAAATATAACCAGAAAAAATAAATTAATAAAAATATAAATTAAAAAAAATAAATAAAATAAAATACACCTGGGAAGACTGCTGAGGGCAATGGCCACAGAAGGGTGGCAGAAGACTATGTTGTCCTCTTCTCACTGGCAGGCACAAAGACCATGCCCATGCTTTTCCACCATCTCCCTGCCTGTACAGTTCCACATCTCTCAACGTTCTTTCCCTTTGCCATGTTTTTCCTCATCTAACTGCAAGGAACTGAATGGAGACAATTTTGTTCCCGTACACCAGGAATAAATGAAATGATTCCTCCAGGTGGGCTGGATAGACAAAGAGCATAAACTCCAGAGACTCACCTGAGGCTCCCTTGGAGCAGAGGCTACAGGGATAAACCTCCAGACAGGTTGCTGCTTAAGTTGTGACTCTGGGTAATGAATTCTCAAAACTCCTTTGTTTCTAGTGAAGCTTGGAAAAAAAAAAAAAATGAATCCCTCCCCAGAGTCACACAATGTGACTGGGCCTAGAGTAACTGAAAGGTAACAGGGCAGAAAGGATAGTTATTCTACTAGGAGCACAGAAGAAAAATCACCGGGATTCCATACAGTCCTGCTCTTGAGAATTTCAGGTTTAAGAGAAGATGACTAGAGAATTACTTCCTAAAACCTAAGCAAGAGGACTAGAGAAGGAACTGAGTCAAGAAGGACTCAGAATGTCCCTTGAGTAGATTTTCCAGGGTTGGATGCCCTGGGAGACCCATTCACGGAAATTCTGTGGATGCCAAGTTAGGTTTCTGATGGTTACCAAGGACATATAAATTATCTGAATAAGTTTTCATCGACCAGAGGAACTAGGATTCAGTTTCCGCAAGGCTGGGACACAAAAAGGCAGAACTAGGAAGTGGGATGAAGACAACTGACTTGGTGCTGTCTGTGTCTCTCTGGAAAAATGAGAAAAATCAAGACTGAACTTAAGATTCCCTCTCTATTTATTTATTTATTTTTGGCCGTGTTGGGTCTTTGCTGCTGCGCGCAGGTTTTCTCTAGTTGCAGCGAGCTGGGGCTACTCTTCGTTGCAGTGTGCGGGCTTCTCATTGCAGTGGCTTCTCTCGTTGCGGAGCACGGGCTCTAGGCGTGCGGGCTTCAGTAGTTGTGGCATGTGGGCTCAGTAGTTGTGACTTGTGGGCTCAGTAGTTGTGGCTTGTGGGCTCTAGAGCGCAGGCTCAGTAATTGTGGCGCACGGGCTTGGTTGCTCCGCGGCAGGTGGGATCTTCCCTGACCAGGGCTCGAACCCGTGTCCCCTGCATTGGTAGGTGGATTCTTAACCACTGTGCCACCAGGGAAGCCCCAAGATTCCCTCTCTTGAAGCAACATTTGTGTACACAGCCTTCTGCCTGCCTGGGGACGTGGTCTGCCTAAGTTTTGCAAGCCAATCATTAAATGCTGCCATTATTAAAATTTAAACTATATCAATTTACAATTAAGTGAATTCTTCTGAGACACAGGAGATAAGTACTCAAAATTCATCCCTTCCTAATTAGTTTCTATAGTTCCTGATTGTCTCAGGTCTTGAGGTTATTTACTTCGGTAGGGATGGTGTGTTACTGCACATTTCTCACGATTCCACACCAGGACATCACGCTGGTAGCCTGAAAGCAGCCATGATAGGAGAATTTTATTCAGGGAAATAGCACATGATACACATCAGGGCTTCCCAGCCCCCTATACCCTCAACCTCGCTCCCAAAGCCACTGGTAAACATTTACCACCAGAAATTGTTCTCCTCTAACACTGACAAGATTTCACGCAGGAGAAATGAAAAAAGGTCAAGGTGTCCCTGAAGCAAAACCTTAGAAGCAGAAACTTCCCTCCCTCCTCACCCAGAGGTGATAAGTGCAGTGATAATTTATTTAGGGATTCGGGAACTCCCCTGGCTTCTCTGTTGAGTCACCCTGCCAAAAGTTGTTTGCAGAGTCTCTCTAAAATCTCTTACGTCTCTTTAAAGAGCTTTTCTTGCCAGAGCCTCGCTGTTCTCACCTTTCAAAGGAAGGCTAAGTCTGAGCCCAGCTCCCTGGTTGCTAGAATGGGGAAGATGATGTCATTCAACACAACCTGTACAGCTGACTGACTCTGTCCCTCACCTCCTTGCAGAAAGCTGAGCTGGAGGCTCCTCAGACTGGGAGAGCCCTCCCCAAGTCACCCTATTCAATCCCCTGCCTTAGGGCAAAAGTGTGCCAGGCCCAGCGCCCTGCTTGAAGCTCTAACTATTTTTTTTTTTTTTTTTTTTTTTTTTTTGCGGTACGCGGGCCTCTCACTATTGTGGCTTCTCCCGTTGCAGAGCACAGGCTCCGGATGCGCAGGCCCAGCGGCCATGGCTCACGGGCCCAGCCGCTCCGCGGTATGTGGGATCTTCCCAGATCGGGGCACGAACCCAGGTCCCCTGCATCAGCAGGTGGACTCTCAACCACTGCGCCACCAGGGAAGCCCAAAAGCCCTAACTATTTATGAACAAATCATCCTATAGGTGCTCGTAAATGTTTCCAAATAAATGAGGGGATGGATGGTTCCTGCAGTTCTGTTCCCCTCACTGCTTCATCCCTTTACCCGCTGTATCCCCATCCATCCTCAATAATCCCCACCTCCCCGCCCTCACTCCAAGACGTTTGTTCCTGGCTCCCTCTGTCCCATCATCATCTCCACTTTCTCTTCCCAAGCTCTATCAAGGCAGAACCAGAGATGCCATCACGCTTTTGCAAATAACCAAGCCAACCAGAAGGGTTTCCTAGTTATGTACAACCAAGCATGGTTTGGGGGCTTCCTCTGTCAACAAACTCTGAGGTCCATCCATACCCCACACTTCACCTGGCCACAGGGTAGAAGCAGAAAGAATTAGGAAGCCCAGCTTCTCCTCAAGAGGAGAAGAGACAAAAAGAAAAGGAAATGCCTGGGCTCTCAACAGGCAGATGGCAACAGGGCAGAGGCAGGTAGAACAGAGTGACCTTCAAGTACTATGCTCTTCAGAAGACCCTCAACCCCTAGACTAGGCATCGGTCCATTTTTTTGCCTGTTGCAGTCATCCTGTATGGAATACAGCCACTTGGTCCACTAGAGGCAGCTGAATGGGAAATGTGACGCTTAGGGCTCCCTAAGAGTAGAACTTGGACCAAGGGATAAAAACTATGTGGGGTCCAAAATTGGGTTGAAAAGGAGAAATATGGATATATCTCTGACCGTCAGAGGCCAAATGGACTGCTTTGAGAGGTAGTGAGATGCCACTGCAGGTATTCAAGAAGAGGTCTTTTGTCAAGAAAATATCTTTTGTCAGGCATGCAGTAGAAGGAATCCAAATGTCAAAGAAAAAGCCTGATGTCCCAGAGTCAGACATGCCTGGATCAAAACCTGTTATTACATTTGTGGCCTTGGTTAAGATAACTAGATCCTCTGAGCCTCAGTTTCTTCATCTGTATAATGGATACTGCACCTCACAGGATTAAAGTAAGGATTAAATTAGACAAAACATGGGAAAGTACCTGGAATTCAGAGGGTGCCCAAAAAATGTCAATCCCCCTTCCATTAAAAAAGGGACTAGGTTAGATGCATTTGGTCTTTCTACCCCCAGAGTATGACTCTGAAACCCTTCCCGGTTTTTGAGAAGGATGGCATACATCTGGGAGAGATAAGGAAGTCAAGATTTCGTAGGTAAGGAGAGAAGGAAGGACGATGCTGAGAATGGTCAGGGGATATTCAGAGAGGTCATCCCTGCCAGTACCTTGTTTCCTTTCTTTTGATTTCTGGAATAAAAGAGAAAAGTGGGATTCTGGATTTAAAATCAAGCCTGAGGAGTCTCAGTTTCCCCATCTGCATAGGGAAGGAATAGGATTAGACAGCCCCTTCCAGCTCTAACTGTTCCCGATCTAAGGAGGGGGAGGGGGGAAATGGTGCAGAAATGATGCGGGACGACAGAGGGAGCAACGCCCCCCCCCCCATCCCTGAGCAGGGCCCACCACCCTGACCCCATGCCCAACCCGCCGTGGAACCACAGTCACCTCAGTCTCGAGTCTTACATTTTCTTTATTGTGCTAACACTGCCGCCTCGGAGCTCAGGCCTCACACGCACAGTTCAGCCCAGACCCCCACCCACCCGGCCCCCGGGTCTCTCTGCCTTGGCTGGGGACACCTGGTCTCCGGCCTCCAGCGCTCTCGGACACTTCCTCCTCCCTCCCTCTGCCCGAGCCTCAGGGCCGCGGGGATGCGGAGAGGGCCGAGATGGTCTCTATTCCCTCCCCCTCCCCCTCCCACTTTAGGGGAGGAGGCGCAGCCGCCCAACTCCGCTCCCGAGGGAAACTCTTCCAGGCCCCCTGCCGCCAGGCGGCCCTAGGCAGGCGAGGTCGGCGCCGGCCCGAGCGCGTCCCCAGGTGCAGGCAAAGAGCCCGCACCCTCCTCCTGGCCGGGCAGGAGCCGGGCGCCGCGCGCTCACACCAGGAGGCCATCCTTGCACGGCAGCGGCCCCTCGGCGGCGCAGGCGGCTGGCTCTGCACTCTGGACCTTGACGTAGACCCGGGACTGGTCCGCTTTGCAGTCTAGAGCGGCGGCGGCGGCGCTGGACGCCAGGGCCAAGTCCTCGGGGCCTTCGCAGTGAGGAGGCGCGTATTTGAGGCTCAGAGAGTGCCTGATCTTCTGCATCGGGTACCCCAAGATGTGCGTAACGCTGCTGCCGCGCCTTTTGGCCTTGCACCCGGGCGCCACGTCGTCCTCTCTGTGGAAAACAGCAGGCGCGCGGGTGAGCGGGCTCCTCCGCCGCGCGGCGTGGGCACGGCCTGGGCAGAGCCGGGGGCTCTTGGCAACCTCTCCTCTCCCGCGCCTCCCTCCGCCTGCCCTCGCCTCTCAACCTCAGCCTCGACCTACTCTTTTCTCTGCCTCTTCCTGGGCCAGCGACCCCGCAGGACTCCCGGGGGCACCATCCCCACCCTCCAGACAGGGCTTGTCCACACGTGTCCGGACAGCCCACGGTAGGCAGGCAGCCCCATCCAGGCGCCCTCCACTCCCCTTCTGAGCTTTTCGCAGGACCACCGGCTCGGATAGAGAGGTCACCTTGGAGATCCAGAAGGAGCTGCTTTCCCTGTCCTTTCCTTAACTAACCTTGACCTTGCCCACCCCCCTTCTCCTCACCTGCCTCTTAATCTTCTCCCTCTTTTCCTCCATACCCAGGGCATTGCAATCATTAGCACTGCTAGTCTTGTTCTATTTTTATTTCTAGTTTGTTTCTAATATAAGTTATTAGCGCTATTATTTATATTAATTAACTCTTCTTAAGTAAGCATGTCCAAGAGTTCTCACCGGTGCAATACAGGGGAAAAGTGAGAAAATACATACAGGCCCTGCCCTGCAGGAGCTTACAGTCTAGATAAGACAGACAGACAGGTGCAAAGACGGGAGGGGGATGGAGGGCAGGGAAGCAGAAGTGAAGACTGGACATGGGAAGGGGGAGAGAGAAAAAACATACGACGAGTGGCCAGTCAACATGCTGGGGTCCCAGCACTCCATGGCGATGGCAGGCAGGGTTGGGGTGGGGATCCCAGCCAGCCGGTGGCAGGCAGGGGTGAGAAGGGGCAGGGCGCCAGCCCCCTGCAGCACAGCAACAGGCATCAGATTTTACCTGATATCATTAGGCAAGTCGCAGCAGGCATTTCTGCGGACCTGGCTACGGCAGCAGAAGGCACCGCGGGGCCCCCTGCAGCAGCAGCGGACGAGCCCCCAGATGCCCAAAATCAGGCAGCCCAGCAAGAGTAAACAGCCCAGCACTATGCCAATGATTATTCCTATGTGCGCGACTCCTGGGGAGAGAAATAAAGATTAGTCAGGCTTTCTGAAGACTGACAGATGCCTGGCTAACCAGGAGTTGCAGGGGCAGGGTGTCTGTGGGAAAGAGGATGGGGGACCCAGGGGATCTCAGGGCCCCTGGACACACAGGGAGGAATATATGGAGAGATGCAAGTTAACCCCTCATGTCTGCATGTTTCTCCTAGGGCTTCCCAGCTGCCCCTGGCAGAGCTATGCACTGATGGCAGTGGGAAGGCAGAGCCAGTTGAGGCTCCAATATACAGCACAAGTTTCTCCAGTCCAACCCTCCCAGCCACGGGGCCTCCAGGGCCACTGCCCCTGCACCCACCTGAGACCTTCACCTCCACCACACATACGCTGTGGCCTGCATGGTTGGCCACTGTGCACTGGTACAGCCCATTATGCTTGTGGGAGAGATGCTTCAACACCAGCTCACCGTGGCTCATGCCTGAAACTGAAGGAGCATCAGAGAGCTATGGTGAGGCCGAGGGGCCTGGTCTCTGAGAGCTTCACCCCAGCCTAGACCACTGCAGGGTGGGGCATGGAAGGAGGGAAGGGTGTGCGCACACACACAGGTCCACCCCACTCTCCAGGTGAGTCACCTTCTCCCTGCTGAAACAGAGAGGCAAGGAAGGGACCCTTTCCCAGCAACAGGAGAGAAACCATGAATTCACTCTGTGACCTTAGGGAAATATGTCCCCTCCCTGAGCCCTGGTCTCCTCATTTGTACAGCGAGTACAGGGTTACACCAGAGGAAGTCTAAGGTCTCTTCCAGCTCTGCTAGTCTTTGATTGTGAGTACTAGGCAGCTTCTGCCTGTGCCAGAAGCTTTATACACCTCATCCATTTAATCCGTACCTGCCCCTGGAAGATAGACATTATCATTCCCTTTTCATATACTGTAGAATGAAACTAAGGCACAGAGAGGTGAAGCCACTTGCCTGGGTCTTGTAGCCAGTTATGGTCCAGCCAGGATTCAAGCCCAGCTCTACCTCAGACCATGCTCTTTCCAAATTAACCATACTGCTTTCAACGGACTCTCCCCTTTTGCCTCCTCTTCCCTCCATAGCAGCTTCTGGAACAGGCTCACAGGAGGGGTCTCCCACAGCGGTTTTATGTTTGACTTGGCGCCACTGATGAACCAGGGAAGCCCCAGCGGGACCCAGCGTCCCAATCTTCCCCTCTCCCCGGGTCCCCTCACCTTGACTTGTGGAGCTGAAGGACTCGTCGTAGGAGAACTCAGACTGGAAGGTGTCCTGGGACTGGTAGGAACTGGCACGGTAGGGGTGGGCGCTCCAACTGATCCTGTTCCACTTGTAGGTGAAAGGCGGGCTGCCCCCACTGACGAAGCACTTCAGCACCACGTCGTGGCCGTATAACATGTGGCCCTCAATCCAGCACTTGGGCTCCACAGGCCGTGCTGCAGGGGAGGGGGCAGTTGTGAGCCAGGGTCCAGCCAAGAGGCAGAGCCAGGCTCAGGGTGGCCAAGCCGCCCTTGGCTCTGACGTCTGGGGAAGAGGAGCTCAGAGGAGTTTGGTCATACCTGCGACAGTGATGATGACCGTCCGGGTGGCCACGGTGGTCTTCTTCACCCGGCACTCATAGGTAGCTGCGTCGGATATCTGCAGGTTCGAGAGGTTGATAGAGGCATCGTACTGGCTGGGATCTGGGGCTGCAAAGTGGGCCCTCTGCTGCAGATCGGGGAGGTCGCCATCGTTGGCCCTCTTGTCCCCGTAACTAAGGAACTGTGAAGAGAAGAAAACAGAGATGGTGAGACAGGGAGAGCCAAGGAAGGCCCTGTGGTTTGGCTGTCTTGGGCAATGCACTGAACTTTTCTGAGACTCCGCTTTCTCAGCTGAAAAATGGGAACAATGATGCCTGATCCACTGACTTTTAACAGAATGTGTGAGATCAGATGAGATCAAGCACTCTCTGCCTAACGTCTACCTTCCAGGGGCCTGTGAGGATTAAATGGGATGAGGTGTATAAAGCTGCTGGTACACAGAGCAGCTGACTGGTACTCAAAATCAAAGACTATCATCGGAGCTGGAAGTATATTGTCTGGGCCAGGACAGTGCCTCGTCTTCCCTTTGGAGTGGGGTGGGAGGAAGCTGACTCACTGGCTGACTTGATCGGTGATTACAGAGCTCCTCCCTGTTCCCTCATTCTCTGAGAAGTCTTGGGGGAAGTTCAAGGCCTCGGTTTTCTTATCTGCCCTGCTTTTCCCCTCAGGGTGCTGGCTGCCCAACAGGTAGATACCATGAAGTGTAGAGTAAGGGGAATCCTGTGCCCAGCACCTACCACTTTCTCCTGACGTGAGGGTTCTGGGTTGACCTGCATCCACTCAATGCCCAGCGCATCAGAACCAGAGTCCTCAGGGTCCAGGATGTAGGGGCAGTTCAGTCTCACGCTGTCACCTTCTGCCAGGTTCAGGACTTCTTTTGCATTCCCACTGATCCGCACAGCGGACAGCAGTGCTAGGACACAGGCAGGGCAGATGGGGTAAGGGGAGCAGGACCAGGGCTTGGGTGGCCAGCTTCAGCCCCCCTCCCTCCACCATTCCTGTCAGTGGCGACCCAGGGCTCAGTGAGGGTTCCACAACGAGGAGGGGCTGCTCTGAGCGTGTGCATAGGTGTGTGCGTGAATTGATAGACGCATGTCTATGCAGACTTGTGTAAGCATGTCTCTATTGTACGATTGTGTAGGGTTGCATCTATACAGTTTGTATATATATATAGCTGTTAAGAATGCTTGTATGGGGGACTTCCCTGGTGGTCCAGTGGTTAAGACTTCGCCTTTCAATGCATTGGGTTCGGGTTTGATCCCTGGTCGGGGAGCTGAGATCCCACGTGTCTCGCGGCCAAGGAACCGCGACATAAACATAAAACAGAGTGATATTGTAACAAATTCAATAAAGACTTTAAAAACAGTCCACATCAAAAAAATCTTAAAAAAAAAAAAGAATGCTTGTATGATTGTGTATGCATGTATGGGTGTATACACATATGTACGTTGCATGTTTACGAGTGTTTGTGGCTGCTTATGTGTACTGTAGGGAGATTCACACACATGACCAGGTAGAGTGTCTGCTTATATATTTACGTGACAGCGCATGTGTGTGCGTGTGTGTGCGTGTGTGTGTGTGTGTGTGTGTGTACAGGCACATGGAGCACATAGAGTTGTTAAGTGCTCTGATGGAAGAGGCTCGTTGGTTAAAAGCCACCTCTGTCTGGGCCAAGTGAGGTGATCGTGTCTAGAGGCAGGAGGATGGACACCGTGGCCCCTGGAGTCCCTTTCCAGCCCAAGGAGTAGGAGAATGCGTATGTCTCTGTGTGTCTGTGTATGACAGCGTGTGTCTCTGGCTGTATGCCCGTGTGACAGTGAGTGCCTGGCTGTGTAAGTGCTCTGAGTGATAGTGCGTGCCTGTGCGTGACTGTGACCGGGAGCCTAGCTGGGTCTGTGTGTGATAGTGAACGATGGTGCTGGGACCATGGCCACACGCATCTGTAGGACTGGTGAGCCTCGCGTGAAGGCGTGTGGCATTGTGCGCTTTGCGTCCTTCCCCTTGTGTGATCGTGTGGCCACCTCCACGTGCTCGCTCCAGTTGGGGCCCCTCCCGCTACTGCCAGCCTCAGTCGCACTGAGTCAGCCTGGGATGAAGAGCCAGGATCTGGAAGCTCAGGAGTGATCTCTCCCTCCCTAACCTGAAGCCCCAGGCAAGCGCTAGCCCCAACCGGTTGGACCCAGAGAGGAATATGAAGGTGGAGGTGTGCCCAGGGCCCCAACCCTGGCTGGGCCGGCAGCATGCCACCTCCCAGCCTCCTGCAATCCTCCCTCTGCCAGCCCCTCCCCCAGCCTGGCTCACTCTCCTCCTGTGAGAGGCAGCAAGTCCTTTGGAGCCCCAGCCCTTGGTCTCAGCAACTCATCGTGCTCTGCCCTTCTCTGGCTCTCTCCTGGGACCACCTTCACACTTGGAGAGCATCTCACACACACAGTTGCACACTGTCACAGCCAAAGAGATCAACACATAGACACACTCTTATAAGCCTTCAAAATGCAGATACCTACCTATGCAGTCCCACCTTCTCACACACACACACACTGTCGAATCCATACAGACACACATCTACACACAAACACAAGTGCGCATTAATCCAGAAGACACACCCGCTGTGCACACTTAGAGCCCCGCCTGTGTATTCATGCAAGACCAGACATACCTGCAGAAGCTTAGTCTGGTTCTAGAGAGCCAGCAGGCACCCTTTCAACACCCCTAACAACTCAGGCATCACTGAACCTGCCCCTCGGAATCCTGGCTGGGCCGTCAGCCATGTCCTAACCCCCGCTAGGCTCCAGGTTAACCCAGAGCAGGCAGGCTAGCTGCTGGGGGCTTTAACGGGACCTGGTGATGCCTCCTCCAGCGCCAGGCCAAGCTAACACCAGCCCACTCCTGAGATAAGGATCCTGATGCCATCTGCCAGGTCCTGGGCTGTCACAAGGCAAACCACGAATGAGCCAGAGCTCAGCAGAGAGCAGAGGCCCCACCCTGGGGAAGGACTGCCGAAAGCAACCCACAACAAGAGAATGGTCTCCATGCCCTGGGAGCCAGCCGGACAGGAAGGTAAGTATTCCGGGAAGGGGGCTTGAGAAGGAAGGACAGGCTGGAAGAGGGTGCCTCCACCCTGCACTAGGCAGAGTGTCTGCCCTTGTCCCAGGCCAGGGAGCCTCACCCTAGCCTTTCCGACTCCCTAAAAGCTTTCTCAACCTCCTGCCAAGGGTTCCAGCCTTTCTGCACCCCTCGCTCTCCTGAGGAAGTCGCCCCTGGTGTCTCACCTTCATTCCTCTTGCTGTGGCACTGAGGAAGTATTTCCAGGGCATGTGAGAGAAGAGAGAGGCTGGAGGGAGGGAAGAAGACCAGAGTGGGAGAGAGAGGTGGGCGCAGAGACTCCGAGGGAGGGAAGGAAATCACAACAGGCTCGCCAGGGAAGAGGAGACACCTCAATAGTCATGTCTACTCTAAGTCTGTAAGTCCTTTGTGAATTTTTCAGCTTCCTCCAGAGCTCCTAACCCTCCCTCTGCAGATGAGGGAGGGGAAGAGAAGGGAGGGGAAGAAAAGGGAGGGGAGAAAAGGTGGCTGCCACAGAAGGGATTGGTGCATTACAACATTAAGACACACTATACACAGAGATGTCCCAGGTCCCCACAGCACAGCTCCTGAGTGAGCTCTGCCCGGCCAGCTCTTGCCAGACAGAGAGGGTGTTGCAGGCATCCTGCTAGAAATGCAGCCATTCACACATACTCGTACTCTCACACCAAGGCTGAAAATGCTCCTCCCTTCCTGAGCTCCTCCCCCAGGCCCCTTTAGCCTGAACCCAGACCCCCAGGAGGGTCTCAGAGCCATTTCCAGCAATGCCCACCCAGATGGGCCCTTGCTGGGACTTGCCCCATCCCAGGCAGGCCGCCATGATATCCAATCCTGAGCCCTGCCCTCCAGACGTGCCCCAGGGAGGGGGCTCTGGGAGTTACCCTCCACACCCTCCCAGGCTTATTCGAGAGGGGGTGAGTGCTACTCTGGAACTCTTACAGCACAGGGGCCCTGAGCAGAGGTCTCAGGCCCCGGCTCTCCCTGGCCCACTCACACTCCACCAGCCTGAGGCTCTGCCCTCTCAAGGCAAGCAGGGTTGGGGGAGAGGCCCTCCTGCTGGAAGCACAGAGACCCATGGAAAGGGAATCTTTCCCAGGCTCTTCCTCAACCCCCAGCCAGCTTTGCTGCTCACCTGCCCCTCCTACCCCACCCCCAGCTCCCCCAGTAACTCAGGGCGAGCCCTATGCTCCCATTCACAACATGTGCGTACACGTATGAGCCCCACACGTTCACAGACACCATGAAGAACCATACAAGAACACGTGCCCCAAACCTTCAGGTGCAGGGCTCTCCTGGGGAGAGGCCCCCTTGACAACAGCCAAACCCCGGTAGCAGCAGGGCGAGGGTGAGAAGATATCTCAGTCCACCTTCCAGGTTCCTCTGTGAGCCCTTCGCTGCCCTTTTCCTGCCCATCCGGCATCATGCAGGCCCCCCCTGCCCCTCCCCAGCCCCATACCTGGGCTCAGGCACACGAGCAGAAGGTGGAATGCTCCATGGACTCTCATGTCTCTAGGCTCAGCGTTTCGTCCTCCTGGGCTGGGATCCCTGGGGCCAGCGGTGTTGTAGGGACCAGTAGACGGAGGGAGAGCTGAGGGCCCAGATGCTACCTGGAGTGGCAGGAAGGTGCAGTGAGGGCCCGGCTGGGGAGCGGCCAGTTATTACTATGGGGGGGCGGGGGGCCTGGTCCCCGCCTTGGGGAGGAGTCCCAGGAGCCCTAATTAGCAGGGTGACACAGTGGCTTACAAAGGAGTTACCCAGCCCTTCTCCACACTCTTCCCTATGCTGACAGTAGCGCAAGACAGCCAACGGGACATGTAATTAGGCACCTGTTAAACATCCACTTCCTCCTGGCCCCAGCCTCGGGGTGACGACAGTTGCCCAATTTTACAGTGTCCACGGGGCTCCCTTCACCACACATTTACTGCCTCCTTCCCCAGGGGAAATGGAGAAGAGGAAGGAGAAGCCAAGCTGGGGATAGAAGGGTGGTCAGGCCTTGAAGGGCTCACACTGACCCCAGGACACTGGTGTCTGACATGCCCGCCCAGCGCAGGCTCCAGCATTTCAAACTGCGGTCCCCTCCTCCTATCCCTGACCCTCCAGACCCCCTCCCACCCAGGTCAAAGTCTGTGGGAAAGGTCACCAGGGAAGGGGTCACTGGGGCTGGAAGGGAGGTCCCGGATGATGAAAGGGCCCCAAGACTTCAAAGGGAGTCAGGCCTCCTGATCTGAAAGAAGGAGGGAAGGGGTGTGTAGGGGAACAGGGTCTTCCCCTGGCTGCCCCCTCTGGAGCTGTGCCCCCCACCCATACGTGACGTGAGGTCACCTCCAGGTGCAGGGAATCCCTGGGATCTGGGGGTGTTACAGGGGATCCAGACCCCCATCTCCCACACAGATCTAAAACCAGTTCAGTGAGGCCTGAGAGGAGAGGGCCCAGGGTGTGTGGAGTGAGTGAGGTGAGTGGACAGGTGGGTGAAGGGCTGCTAGGAGAATAGCGCCAGGAGGGCCAGGAAAGGGGTGTGCCCGAGTGCCCGTATACCCCCTCACCAGGATGTGTCCTTGCATCTTTGTTGAGGAGCGCCAAGCCCCTCTACGTGCCCCTCTGTTAGGAATCGCTTGGTGCCCTGGCTTCTATGCACAGGAAGGGAAACCAAGAACCTCAGAACCTGGACTGGCATCAGGTGACTAAGCCATCACAGTTCTGGGCAGGTTGGAGCTGGGGTGGGGAGGTCCTGCTGGGCAGAGGGAGAAGATGGAGGGCCAGCCCTTGCTCATTGGTCCAGGGGGGTCCCAGAACAGGCCTTGGGCCTCCCCTGGATTCCAGGACTGCCCCATAAACAGTGGTAGGGGTCTGGTCATGAGTTGCCTTGTTCAACAGCTCAGCCCTCTCAAAGGAATCAAGGGCCTGCCCTCGTCGCCGACAGATGCACAAGAAGGGTGGGGGGGCTCAGGATGCTGCCAGGGCCCACCCCCGGGAAAAAATAAGACAGAACAATAAGGAAGCACAAGGACTCCGTGCATCTCTGCATTCCAGCCCCCCAGCTGCACTCCCAACAATAACAGGGTGCTCTGGGACCCACAAAATGTACACAGTGAAGATCCTTATTTCCTAATTTATCTTGAGGATTATGGGGTTGCCCTGCGCACTCTGGAGAGCAGGGATCATTATCCCCACCTCACAGATGGGGAAACAGAAGCCTGGGGAAACACGAGGATTCAGCACAGGTGATGCTGCTGGGGCCTAAGTGGGGGGTATGCAGGCGTCCTGACTCTCAATCCAGAGTACACCAAGAAAAGGGCATGGTGACCCTGTGTGTTACCAGACCCACCCATGGGGAAAGTCAGTGATGGGTGGAGGGGTGAACAGGTGGGACCAGGAAGAGGGAGTCTGAAAAGAGAGGAGTGAGTTCGTGGTTCCATTACTCTGAAGTATAAGGCTGGAGTTTAACTGGGTTCTGGATTTTAGCTGATGTTAGAGTTGGAGTGAAGCCTGGAGCTGGGATTAAGGTTGGGATTAGTTAGGTGGAATGATGCGTGAGGTTGAGGTCAGATTTGAGGTTGGGATGAGAGTTAACACTGAGATTAAGCCTAGAACAACCGCTAGAACTGAGGCTACGGTTTATGGCTGGGATTCCTGTTATGATAAGGAATAGTGTTTTAGCTTCATTGCGAGTTTTTCCTGGGAATACATTTAGAGCTAAACTGAAGGCTGGGGAGACTGATTTAGGATTGGATTTATAACTGTGTTAGACTTTAGTTTGGGATTTGAGTTAGAATAGGCTGTGGTTAGGGTTAGAACTTGGGTTAAAGTTTTATGGACAGAGGATTCATGGGGATCAAAACTTAGGTTTTATTTATGATCTAGAAAGACCTTAGCCTCCGTTCACTAAATCGAAGTTTGGTTAGAATTTTCATCCCTTTGCTCTGGGAGAATACCAATGGCACATGTTGATTGGGGTCCCAAGATTTTGGCAAGAGTTCCAGATACACATGAGCCCATCTCAGAGGTATGAAGCAACTGAATCCCACAACAAATGGAACCTCTGAAATTCTGCTCCACAACCTAAGCTCACCACCTGGTCAAGCTCCCAGAAGGATATTTGGGGAGGGGATGCAGGAACGTACAGCAGTGAGTGGGGCTCTGAAACCAAATTGAATTGGAAGATGGGGTCCATCAGAGGCAGTTTTACTAGGGAGGAGGGGAGTCCTGGTTTTGGAGTCCAGGAGACGGGAGTTGGGAAAGACTGAGGGCCTAGATGCTCTCGGAAGAACAGCCATTTTTGAGGGCTCCATACAGGGGCCCCTCAAAGCCTCAAAAGGCAGGGCACGTTGTTGCTCTCCTTTGATCCACCTACGTCTAATTGCCACCTCCTTGCAATCTGGGGACCGTTAAAGAAACTGTCAGCATTCCTGCCCTGTGCCCTGACCCTTGCAAGGGTTTTGAGGGGGCAGTGTTGGAGTGAGGGCACTGGGGCATCAGCTCAGTTTTCATAGCACAAGTCCAGCCTATGGCCCCTCCCCTGGGACCAGCCCACAGTTCACATTACTCTGTGGGCTTCATCCTCAGCAGAGGAAGAGGGCCCATTCCTGGGAGGTCACCGCCCCCAACTCCTCCCTCTCTTCTTCCCCACCAGTCTCAGCCCCAAACATCCCATTGCCCCATCCACTTCCTTTTCAGGTCCCATAAAGGTCTGGACAGATCTCGGAGACTATTGGGATTGCCTCTGTGCCCCCAGGGAGAAAGAGATTGGGAGAGGCAGTGGTTAGAAAAGGAGCAGAGAAACACATGTGCCATCCAAATGGCCCAACGAGAGGCTGAGAGAGAGACAGGAGGCAGAGGGCCCAGGCTACAGTCAGGGTCCCAGCACACCAATTTCCAAAAGGGCCCCTTGCTTTTCCCTGAGTAATCCATAGCTCCCCGGGGGGGCAGAATGGCCCCTCTTTTCTGCATACCCCCCCAAGATTGGGTTGTATTAGCGTCTGTTCTAAGGCAGAAGCAGAAACACAAAGACAGAAGCTTGGAAAGGAGTGAACAGAGGTACAGAAGCAGAGAGAAGAGGTGAGATAAGGACCCAGAGAAGCCCAGAGATTGCTTCTGAGAGGAGGTACAGCCCAACCCCAGAACATCGCGGGGAGGGACAGGCCAAGGATGTGGCCCGTCTACTCTTCCTCCAAAGTGCCCTTCACAGCAACTCTGCACAACGCCTGTAGGCTCTCCCCTCACCTGCCTGGACCTACCCCCAACCCCTCTCCCCAGGCCTCCCAGGCTCAGGTTCAAGCTCCCCATTTCCCCTCCAGGGCCCCGGATCTGCAGCTTGACCCTTTCTAAGCCCTCACACACAGAGTCAGCAGGCTCCCGAGCCCCTCTCCCAAGTCCCCCTGTAGACCCAGGCTCACCCCTGCAACATCCATGGAGTGAGAAGCAGCCCTTGGAGTGGCCATGTAGAGAAAACCTCAGAGGAAACGGTCTGGGAGTAGGAGGGCCATGGGATTGACAATGCCATGCTTAGAGAGGACAGACAGAGGCACAGGGCACACACAGTCACAGAGAAGTCAGGGAGCCCCAGCAGCTGCTGCCCTTCCACCAGCTCTCAGCGAAGGTTTGGGGTTGGAGGACCCCCAGGTGAGGCCCTGGCTTGGACGACAAGAGTGGTGGAGCTTAGAGGTGGTACAGGTGGTGTGATGGGAGCAATTGCGTTGAGACGACGAAGGGTTACAGTTAGCTGGAGAGAGAAAGACAAGATCCACGTGTGGGGTTCAGTTTCAGGAATGGGATTGGGGTTTAAGGACTGAGGCCCAGATCAAGGCTAGTGGACAGAGCTTCTGACACGTGAGACCCAGGGATTCCCTGGGTCTTGGCTTCAGCTTCCCAAGCCTCAGTGATTCCTGCTGGTCCACTTCAGAAGAAGGGGGACCCTAGGAGGGAGCCTGGATATGCCGAGCTCTCTCCCAGCGGGTGATGATATCCTGGAGCTGACCCAGACTCCTAGGAGCAAACAGCCCTGAAATGGTTCCCATCCCTAAAAGGAGTGGCCTAACCTACTTTATCAGCAAAGCATCTTAGCAGAGGGCGGCTGATTAAATGTTATAAACTGAACTGTTATCAAGGGAACAGTGAAGGAAAGAAGAATTTGCTTTTAAAGAGTATGCGAATCCCTGAAGAAGAATTAAGAGACCCTGAAGATAAAAGGTATTGCACCTGGCTGAGATCAACCATATCCTTCAGTCATTCAACAAACCAACGGGGCCTTGTGCTAGGCCCTGGGGAAGCAGCGGCTAACAAGACTCTATCTTCTAGAGCACCCAGTCTGGAGGGGGAGACAGACGAGGGAAGGGGCACCAACCCCTCGTCACAGGCTGCTGAGCTATGGTGATATTTGGCAAGACCCCCCTGGCCTGGTGGAAATGACCTTTAAACGGCGATCTGAAGGATAACTAAGGATGTGTCGGGCAGGACTGAGAGTGGAGAGAGGTGACCGGAAGAGTACCTCAGTCCTTGAAAAATAAACCAGGGCCCTGCCAGACACAGCAGAGAAGAGAGTGAACTCAGGATAGACAGCTGATGGGTATTTTTGGACTGAGGAGGGAAGATCCTTGAGAACTGAACCTCTGGGACCTCCTGAGTGCTCACTGGGGTCAGAGCCAGACCCTCAGGATAGACTAGGCGGCTAAGATTGATCATCCTGAACCGTGTATGTTTGGGTGTGGCTTTGACTTCGTCAAAGTCATCGAAGGGCAGGGAGGTGATGACTACCCCGCTCCCAAGAGGACATGGAAAATGCAGGAAGAAACGCAGAGCTGGGAGTCTGGGAGCTTTGGGAGCTAAGGCAGAGGGAAAGTCTAAGCTATTTAAAGCCAGTCAAATCAAGAATAACTTAGCCCTTTCTGGGACTCTAGACTTCTGTGATGTTGGACATGAGCTTCTTCCGGGTAACCTTCGTGTGATTTGCCAGGATATCTCTCAGAGTGTGGGAGGGGGAGGAAAAGGGGGGCAGGTCACCTTGGCGGCAGCCTAGAATTGGGGAGAGACCTCTGGTCTGGAGTGACCCATCCCCTCCCCAGCAGTCCTCTCCGAGGCCCCAAGCTCCCCAGAAGCAGCAGTGGGGTCGGATGAGTGAGAAAACAGTGAGGTGCTCCATGGCCTCAACACCCAGACTTCTTGTCTGAGACTAAAGCATCTCCCCTCCACTGTCACCTCAACAGCTGCCACTCTTCCTCACCCCAGAAGCCCTGATTGGCTTTGAAATCTCCTGAGCCCCTTTCATTCGAGCTTAATCAGAGAGATTCTACTGAAACCAGTTAATGCCCAGCGGGGGGCCCGAGTCATTGACAGGGATGTTGAGGCTTTCAGGGGTATTGGAGGACATCCCAGGCCCCCACTGAGTCAGGGACAGCCTGGCTGGCCCACCAGGGTTTGCTGCTGAGTCATGCCCAACTGGTGCTGCTTCTGCAGCAGGTGCAAAGGTTCTGAGACCGCCTCCAAGCCCCGTGACTCAGGCAACACGTACACATGGGCAGGGAGAGCATGGAGCCCAGCCAGGAGCTGAGACATACATTCCCAGGAGGCAGCTGCCTGCAGACCTGACTCAGTGCTCCAAGGTGGCACCCAGCCACTGGATAGACCAGGCTGCACCAGCCCAGTCTGACATTGAAAGGACCGGAAGACCCAAGGAACTGAGAAGGGAGCTGGGAAGTCAATGAGGTACACATACGACAAAGTTAGTAGCTTGGGCCCTTTTTTTTTTTTTTTTTTTTTTGCAAGCTTCTAATATCCTTACATCAACAGAAACAATGCACTAAACAGCACTTCTTACTTATCTCCAGATTTCCCCAGCGCTGCTCTCCAGCTCGGAATCTCGCAGCTTCCTAGATACCCCGAAGATGATTCAGCAGCTTGGAGGGGTGCACAGAGTTTATTTCTACCCTTGAGCCCTAGGAGGGAAAGTTGAAGCCATCCCTAGGAGAAAACACTGCCCACCCAAAAGTCCAACCTCTAGCAACAAGTCTGAGGCTGGTTGTTCCTGAGCAGGGCAGGTGGGGGGCAGCTGGGGGGAGGTCCACTTCTTGGCCCGTACTCCAAGGGAGCTTGTTCCTCTCAGCCCCGAGATGGAAGAGATCAGTAGCGAGCTGGGCAAGCTCCAGGCCCCTGAGGTCCTTTCTGGCTTTCCTGGGAAGAGGGTCCCCTGAAACAAGTCAAGTCTCACTCTTTGGTCCCTGCAGGTATTCTTAATCGTGCAATAGGAATGCTTAGAGAGAACCTAAGCAAGTATGCCAGCTGCCTCAGTGGCATTGCCATGTCTTCTCTCCCATCCCAGGCTGGGTACCACATCTTCCCAAGACCCCTAGGGAGGAAGGGATTAACGTCTTTAGGTAGGAGGTATGCGCTTAGGGGTATGGAGCAGGGAAGGTGAGAAAGCCTCTTCCCCTAGCAGCTGGTGGGGCTGCCCACCTGGTTTGGGGGAAAAGGGGGCTGCAGTCTTCTGTGGTGGGGAAGGTGAGGAAGGTGCCTGGGGAAGCTGCAGTTGTCCTGAGGCAGAGGAAGCACAGGAAGCAGCTTGCCCACTCTCCCTGGGCCCTGTGAAAAGAGGACTCTTGCCGGAGGTCCTTGTAACCTGGCATTGTAAACACTGGGGACGCACCCAGCAGCTATCTTCTGCCTCCTCTTAGTGCAGGACCCACCGAAGGAGACAAGACTCGGCTCTGGATTTGAGAAATGAAACCGAGGGGGAAGGAGGCTGACATAGTGATGGGAGCCGGACGGAGGCCCTCTCCCCTCAAAGGCATACAAAAATGGGGGAAATGGCTTCATCCCGGAAAGCTAGCACACAGCCTCCTCCAGATCCTCCAGGTCCTTCCAAATAGGGGGAGACCCTTCTAAAGCTACAAGAAATTTTGTGGGAAGCAGCACGGGGGCAGTGGGAAGCAAGAGCAGACTGACTGACACAGATGAGAAGCTTCTGTGGAGATGGAAACAGGTCTGCTGATTCACGGAGAACTGACTTCACTAGAATGTACCCAGCACATGGTAGGCACTCAGAGGTACCTGGATGAGTAAATGAATGAATGAAGAATATCTGGGGGAAAAGCGAGGCCAGCCAACACAGATCTTTATCTTTGGGGATAAAGCTTTGGGGAGCCTCACTTGTTGGAGAGAGGTGGACTAAGGAGAGCCGGCCACTTGAGTGGGGCGGGGGGCTGTGTTTGGGCGAGGGGAGCAGGCTGGCAGCGTGAGACGTTGGGCCCTGGTCATGCCCGATGGAGGATGGAGTGGGTGCCTATGTTGTGACACTACCTGGCATTGAAAGGGCTCTGGCATGAGAGGGTTGAGACAGGAGCGTGAGCCACAGGTTCAAACATCACCCTCTCCACATTCATGATCTGGGTCACAGGCGCGCAACTGGTAAGAGCTCTGACACCTCCTTCCCCAGCACCGCCCAACCCAGCCCTTGCCCCAGCCCCACCCTGAGAGAGCATCTCTAGCTCCTTGCCCTAAAGTGCCTCTGAGCTGGGCGTGGAATGGGGACAGAGATAAGACTGAGCTGAAAGTGGACATGATGACAGCATCCCAGACAGTCACAGAAAAGCCAGGAGACACCAGGACAAAGGGACCATCTGGCTCGGGAGGGCTGACCGTGAGAGAATCCTTCCATTCTCTGCCTCTGAGCATCATACGGCCCACAACCTGGGGCTCCCGTAACCAATTTTGCTCCTCGTTCAGTGCCCGTGGCAGCCACATCCCCGCAGCAAGAAAGCTGGACTGTTCCTTAGAGAAGTAGAATAGATTTAATCTGTAACTCAGAAGTGTCTAGATTAGCTGCAGTTATGGACACCGAGAGCCTGGGAGGAAGCTGCCCGCTGAAGGCATCCCGAGGGGCCGAGAGGCACCCTCAGTCCACAGAGGTGTCGGGTTGGATGTTAGCTTTGCGCTCAGCTTCAGTGCAGTACTTCTCAGGAAGGCCGGTGGCTCTGCAGGAGAAACGCAGGTGTAAGGGGTGGAAAGGGTGTAACGGGTAGGGATAGAGAAGGAGACCAAAGAGGAGGCAGCAGAAGCAGGCATTTACAGAACCTTGGGACGTGTACCCCAACCCTGGTCCCCCAAACACATCCCTGTCAAGCCTCCAGCATCCTGCCAAGGAGTTCCCAGAGAGCCAGGAAGACCCCATCCCAGAACTTTCTCCAGGAGCCCCCTTCAGAGGGCCACAGCCCATGTGGTCCTGGAGTCAGGCCCTCTCCACACCCCTGTCACCATCCCTTCATTCCCTTAATCCCTGGGGAAGAGGAGAGGAGCTGGGCAGGAAGCGATGCCGGCACACCTCAGCTCCTCTATCTTTTTCTTCTTGATGCCTTCAATGCGCTCACGCCACTTCTGGGCCTCCTCTTTGAGGCGCCGGCCTTCCTCGAAGGTGGCGATCCGGTCCTGCAGCTGCTTCTGCTGGTTCTCCCGCACCTGGCGCTGGAGCTCATTGGCATACTGTAAGCGCCCCCTGGCCTTTTTCTCCTCCTCCAGCTGCTGCTTTTCAATCTGCTCTCTCTGAGCCCTAGAGGAGGGACACGGTCGAATGGGCTAGGCTGAGCTGTCCCAGCCCAGGGAAGTCTTTGGGGCAGCTGCTGGGTAGGCTCCTCCTAGGACACGCTGCAGAGACCAAGGCCCTCCACACTCAGGCCCTTCTCTTCTGTGGCTCAGAGATCAGCCCCAAAGGCTGATCCCAGCCAGGCCCGGGTTCATGGCGTGTGACTCTATGCCACGGGCATGTCTAGAAGGGCCCAACGCTTGGGCCCGGAGCTAAGGCTCTGCTGTCACTGTTCTGAAATTCTTAATTGTTGAACAAAGGGCTCCACATTCTCATTTTTCACTGAGCCCTGCAAAGTTTGTAGCTGGCCCTACAGCCAGGATGTCACCCACTGGAAGCTATTGTTCCCACTCTTCTCTCCTATAACGATGCCTAACTCCTCTCCAGCTTGTTCTGAGATAGCTTTCTTTCTCTCTCTCTTCCTTCCTTTCCACTAACAATAATAATGACATTAACAAAACCAACAAAGAGGATGTTTAGGAGGTTCAAAGAAGTTGTAAACTCTGCAATGCTGGTTCTTAGTTGCTGGAAGAAGAAGGAACTTAGCCTGTTATCTCTGATTTTTCTTACTACTCTCAGGAGCCTCTTCCACAAGAAAACTTCACGAACCCTGACATCAGAAGGAAAACGGCTAATGTAGGCCAGATGTTCCCAGAAAAAAAACTCAAATGAAATGTATTCACATCTCAGAGGAAATGCAGTCATAGGCCATCCTGAGCTAACTCCTTCTTTCTTCCTCAATGTAATCAAAAACAAAAGCTAAATTTAAAATCACCTTAGGCCAGGACGTCTCAGCTGGGGTCACTCATACCCCAACCAAAAGCACCACTTCACAGACTCATTTCCCTCTAGCTATCTTCCAAGCTCCACCATGCATGGCATGTCCTCTCGGTGCTCAGCAGCTCTTTTACACCATGTAGACACCTCCTAAAATTCTACACCTTCCAGGTTTATCAGAAGAAAACTGCTGACTTCCTTGCCCCTCGGTACTTATACACCAAATCCCCACTGCTCGGACACATCTATGAAAGCAGAAAGATTCTCCTCCTTGCCTTGCCATTATTTTCCTATATAGAGAACAGTTTTTTATTGTTTCACATTATGTGAAACAGGGTGGAAATGGGGAAACTGTATGTGTCATGAGAGAGCCCCTGGGGTGGCAGGCAATTGGAAATCTAAACGGGGAAGGGCCTGGTAATTTCACAGGGCTGGGGCAGGGATCCTGGAGGCTGGCTGCATTACAATCATCTTGGGGCTTTCAAAACTACTGAGGCCTGGGCCTCACCCCAGACCAGTTAAATGAGAATCTCTGGAGTTGGCTCCTGGGCACCAGTACTCTTTGAAAGCTTCCAGGCATTTCTAAGAACCATTGGGTAGGGAAGGTCAGCTATTTCTGCTTAGTCAACAGGCTGACAGTTAAAGGCATCCCTCTGTCCAGAAGCAGGAAGTCCATATATAGGCCATAGAGGAGGCCATGCTCTTGAAGTAGGAAAAGTTGGAATTCTGGCCATGGAAGAGATGCTCCTAGCACTTGGAGATGCCCACTGTGGTGGTCACATGGCCCTGGAGACCCTAGGTCCAGATGCTAACCTAGAAAAAGGTGAAATTGAACTTAAAGCTAGGGCTGGCAACATCGTTCTCAATGGTGAAAAACTGAAACCATTTCCTCTAAGGTCAGGAACAAGACAAGGTTGCCCACTATCACCACTGTTATTCAACATAGTTTTGGAAGTCCTAGCCATGGCAATCAGAGAAGAAAAAGAAATAAAAGGAATTCAAATTGGAAAAGAAGAAGTAAAACTGTCACTGTTTGCAGACGACATGATACTATACATAGAGAATCCTAAAGACGCCACTAGAAAACTACTAGAGCTAATGAATGAATTTGGTAAAGTTGCAGGATACAAAATTAATGCACAGAAATCTCTTGCATTCCTATACACTAATGATGAAAAATCTGAAAGAGAAATTAAGAAAACACTCCCATTTACCATTGCAACAAAAAGAATAAAATATCTAGGAATAAGCCTACCTAAGGAAACAAAAGACCTGTATGCAGAAAACTATAAGACACTGATGAAAGAAATTAAAGATGTTACAGACAGATGGAGAGATATACCATGTTCTTGTATTGGAAGAATCAATATTGTGAAAATGACTATACTACCCAAAGCAATCTACAGATTTGATGCAATCCCTATCAAATTACCAATGGCATTTTTTACAGAACTAGAACAAAAAAATCTTAAAATTTGTACAGAGACACAAAAGACCCCGAATAGCCAAAGTGGTCTTGAGGGAAAAAAACACAGCTGGAGGAATCAGACTCCCTGACTTCAGACTATACTACAAAGCTACAGTAATCAAGACAATGTGGTACTGACACAAAAACAGAAATATAGATCAATGGAACAGGATGGAAAGCCCAGAGATAAACCTGCACACCTATGGTCAACTAATCTATGACAAAGGAGGCAAGGATATACAATGGAGAAAAGACAGTCTCTTCAGTAAGTGGTGCTGGGAAAACTGGACAGCTACATGTAAAAGAATGAAATTAGAACACTCCCTAATACCACACACAAAAATAAACTCAAAATGGATTAGAGACCTAAATGTAAGACTGGACACTATAAAACTCTTAAGAGGAAAACATAGGAAGAACACTTTTTGACATAAATCACAGCAAGATCTTTTTTGATCCACCTCCTAGAGTAATGGAAATAAAAACGAAAATAAACAAGTGGGACATAATGAAACTTAAAAGTTTTTGCACAGCAATGGAAACTACAAACAAGACGAAAAGACAACCCTCAGAATGGGAGAAAATATCTGCAAACAAATCAACGGACAAAGGATTAATCTCCAAAATATATAAACAGTTCATGCAGCTCAATATTAAAAAAAAAAAAACCCAATCCAAAAATGGGCAGAAGACCTAAACAGACATTTCTCCAAAGAAGACATACAGATGGCGGAGAGGCACGTGAAAAGCTGCTCAACATCACTAATTATTAGAGAAATGCAAATCAAAACTACAGTGAGGTATCACCTCACACCAGTTAGAATGGGCATCATCAGAAAATCTACAAACAACAAATGCTGGAGAGGGTGTGGAGAAAAGGGAACCCTCTTGCCCTGTTGGTGGGAATGTAAATTGATACAGCCACTATGGAGAACAGTATGGAGGTTCCTTAAATAACTAAAAATAGAATTACCATATGACCTAGCGATCCCACTACTGGGCATACACCCAGAGAAAACCATAATTCAAAAAGACACAATGTTCATTGCAGCACTATTTACAATAGCCAGGTCATGGAAGCAACCTAAATGTCCATCAACAGATGAATGGATAAAGAAGATGTGGTACATATATACAATGGAATATTACTCAGCCAGAAAAAGGAACGAACTTGGGTCATTTGTAGAGACATGGATAGATCTAGAGACTGTCACACAGAGTGAAGTAAGTCCGAAAGAGAAAAACAAGTATTGTATATTAATTTATATATGTGGAACCTAGAAAAATGGTACAGATGAACTGATTTGCAGGGCAGAAATTGAGACACAGACGTAGAGAACAAACATACAGACACCAAGGGGGGAAAGTGGCAGAGGGGTGGGGTGGTGGTGTGATGAATAGGGAGATTGGGATTGACATATATACACTAATATGTATAAAATGGATAACTAATAAGAACTTGCTGTATAAAAAAAAAAAGAAAGATAGGCTGCATCACTCAATCTCTACTTATCTGAGCATAACTTCTGTAATTTTTGTAGCCTTCCATCCTAATTAAAATTTTGTTTGTTTTATTTCCTATTTTATTATTATTTTTTAAATTTTATTATTTTTTAATGGCTACACTGCACAGCATGCGGGATCTTAGTTCCCCAACCAGGGATCGAAAGTGGGCCTGGCAGTGAAAGTGCCGAGTCCTAACCACTGGACAGCCAGGGAATTCCCTTGTTTGTTTCCTTTAAAAATTTTTTTGATGTTATAGAGTCTGGACCAGAGCGAGAAGAGAGTCTTTCCCAGTTAGGCCAGAACACTTAGAGCCAGTAGAACGTCCCAGGGGCCAGGTCTGGTGGTGGAAGATCTAACTGGTAGAAAGTAGAACTACTGAGACTGCTCACTGCTTTGGGGTAGGAGAAGGGAGACAGACAGTGAGAGATGTGAACACTTAACTTCCACTTCTGTGTTGGAATTATAACTAAGCCAACATAGAGAACAAAAATAAAAGGATAAAGAGCTGACAAGGCCAGAAAGATGGAGAAATACAGGTGAAGCCCATCCAAATACGAGTCTCTAACATCCTTCTTAGATGAATGGGCAAGAATGGTGCTTTATTCATCTCTAATATCTCCCACAGCATCCAACACAGAGCCTAGACTTTACGTGCTTAGTACATATCTGTCAAAAGACCTCCCTCAAAGCCCTGCTCTGATGACTTGCAACCCTGAGTGTGTGAGTTCTTCTCTCCCTCTCTCTTCAACCTCCCCTGCTGCAGTTTCAGCCCAAACTTGTCGAGGGACATGGAGGTGGGGAGGGCAGAAGAGACCAGATTTATACCTTTATTTACACTTTTAATGCTCCCGGGGAAATAATCCCTATAACAACCAATTCCTTAATCACTTCCAGGTAGGTGCTATTTTCCAATTCTTTAATAAAATTCTTGCCTCAAGTGTCTTTGAAATATTTCAATTATCCATCTAGTTAGAATGACCCCACCAACCTGGTCAAGGTGGATGCACATCTGTCCGTGGACATGCCAGAAACTGCCTCTCCACCCAGTACGGACCATCCCTGCCACAGTACCAGGAAGGGAAGCTGAGGTTCCCAGCTCCTCTTACCGAAGAATCCTCTCGAACTCATCCCGGTCCCGTTGCACCTGAACGGCCAGAGCGTGCTCCTTGAAAGCCACCTGTTCTTGCCGACTTTTCCGCAGTCTGGCCTCAGTTTCCATCTTCTTCTGTGCGTTTTCCTTTTCCTTTCTGCGCCACTCTCTGTCGGCAACCTCCTGGTTGCGTTTGGCCCGCAAGGCATCCTGGGAAAGGAGAGGGCGGGGAGACCAGTGAGGATGCAGAGTAACCTCAGGTCCCTTTACGAAGACACCTACTTCGGACTCTGCCCCAGCTTGCTTTGAGAAGCCCCCCGAATTTCTCTAGCAGCAGGGTTATGCTAGGAAAGAATAAAGGGAATCCTGTCATAGAACTTTCAGGTCAGAAGATACCCTGAGGGGTCATCTTGTCCTTCCCCCACCCCCAGCTCATTCCAGTTCTCTCCCTATACCTGAAACACCTCCCGGCTGTCCTGCGATCGCTTCTAACTTTAATGACTGCTAATGATGGAGATGGCACAGTTTCCTCTGGTGACACATTTCAGTGGTTAGTTAAGGTTGAAAGTTCTTTATGTGGCAGCCAAAGTCTTTCTCTTGGACCTTAAGCACGTAATACACTTCTCGATCCTTGCTTGCCGTGGGCTTGGAAGCAGGCCCATCTCTCCGTCCTCCAGCTACTGAAGTCGAGATAACTTTCATCCTCTCTTCTATACCCTCACCCTTGAGACCATTCTACAGGCTGTCAGAGGAACCGTTAAGGGGATGGGAGAGGCCGAGAGAAGCTGAGACTGAATAGGTACCTGCTCTGCCTGGTAATCCTGGGCCTTCTCCTGCATTGCCCTCAGGCGGGCGATCTCCTTCTCTTTCTCCCTGCGGATTCTCTCCTGCTCAGCCTCAAACTCTGCTTCTCGAGCCTGCCAGGAAGAAAAGGCGTCACAGCATGGCTCCCATTGCCCCAGGCTTGCAGAGAGAAACTGAGACCCTTGTCTATTCAATATCCCCTCTACCCCTTCCTGACTCCTTTTAAGGTAGGGCAAAATGACTAGCAATGCATTGACATGAAACTAATCAGCATTTGTAAGATGCTTCGTTGCTTACAAAATGCCTTCTCCTGTAATATCCCAGATGGTCCTCACAACATCTCATTAGATTGATATTATAAAGAAACTGATGTTCATAGAATTCAAGGGTCCTGTCTAAGATGGCACAGCTAGTAAACTACCAAACAGATTCAAATGCAGGTGAGCCCAGCCTTCATGCTCTCTCTGCTACTGCACAATTTCCAAGTTGCAAGGCTGCTGGGCCAAGTTTCTAGAAATAACAACTGTGGCTTCCTGCCTGTCTTGTAAAGTAGGAGGTGGAAGTTATCTCATTACAGGAGGTGGAAGTTATCTCATTAGTCCTTTTGGGCAAATGGCCAACCGTGCGATGTGCGGCCCCCCAGGGGTTAGCAGATACCTAAGGAATGAACTATCAAAATTAGCTCCCTTTGCCACTTCTCTGAAAAAGCAGACATATCCCTAAAAGCTTTCCGTACACAGCTTCCCAACTATGATTCTTGGTTAGTCATAAGACTAATAATGGCTTAGGTTGGGTGGAAATGTGATCATTCCACAAAGAATGTTCCTTAGCCTCGTTCCACCTTTCTACACTTCTGTGCACCCAATGAGTTGTCAGCTTGTGAGCTGTGCACAGCTGGCTATGTGTCAAGCTGGTCTCTCTGCTCCACGTTGCCCTAGATACCAGGGCAGGGAACTCTGGAGGCTTCCACCACCAATCTCTGCCTTTAGCTCTAAAGCGGCAGCCCCGGCTGTAAGAACAGAGACCACTGTGAGGTCAGGGAAGGGCTTGTGATACACTTGGATTCTTCTGGTGGGCTGTGGGCATGCCCAAGTGCCCGATCCCTTTGCCAGTTTCCTGCCTCTCCCAGGTTCTCCTGCCAATGACATTTTCATGTACGAAGACAAGACCTATTCTTCTCCCGCTCAGAAATCAATGGCAATTCCTCATCGTTCCACACTTGCAGCTCTGCTCAAGGTCCAAGGCATTCCCAACAACCGTTCTCAGCTCTCCATCATCTCGCTACCTCGTTTCCCATCACAACCACCAGAGACTCTCTGCTGCAGCCAGTGAAACTGTTCACCAATTCCTACACGTGATTGGCTTATGATCGCCACCTTCGCCCATTCAGGGAAACAGTTGCTGAGTTCCATACGTTGTACATAGCATTACTCTAGGTACATTCAGCCTGTCTGATACCGGACACACATTGAAGCATTCAGGATCTTTTCAATCAGTCAACGACTAGCTTCACAAGGTGGTTGTAACGACTAGATAAGACAACACACAAAGCCCTTAGCACAGAGCCTGTGTACAGACTAAGTGCTTGATTAATGGTAGTTGTGTGATCGCTGTTATGCTGGAATCCCCGTGTCCCCAGTCTCGCGTTCTCACTCTGTTGCCTGCATATCCCTGGCATCCAGTAAGGAAGCCACAGCCAATAAATGAGCTTTGCTGAGCTTCATTTTCTCTCGTTTGCATTTGGAGTATAGAGGTATATCAAATATGCCTTTTCCAATTGCACCCATACCCTCCCCCTGGCCATAATTAAGAATCCCTACCATAGAGAAGTATGGTATCATCATGGAACCTCAAAGCTAGTAGGGAAGGCAGGACTCACGCATGAGGAGTTGAATAACTTTCCTGCCACCTCAAGTCTTTCCTTCTCTTCTTATAGAAATCCATGCTCACTCCATCCAAACCGTGCCTAAAAGCTTTCTTTTGCCCTCCATTCCTCACAGACCCCAACCATGACATTACTCATTCTTGCCCCAGAATGAGTCCAGACATTCATGAGCTGCATCTCCCTATAACTGTTCGAGGGTATTGCTCCCTGTTCCGTGGTGCATTTGTTCTTATAAGTACTACAGGGGGTGGTGGTTGAAGGCTCTATTTTCTGAGCCTAGCATCCAGTATAGGATGGATGCCCAATACAGGAATTTTCACAAGAAGTTTATGGGGCAGCTGACCCATGATTGATTACTGAAGATATAATTATCCAGGTCATGAGGAATCCACGAAAACTTTACTTTCACCAATAGTTTTAATTTTCTTCCCTGCCTGCACCTGACCCTCACCCCAACTTCTAATCAAAGGTGTTAACAAGGACAATAATACCCTAATTGGGGTGTCCTTTCCAGGCTACTCTCTGGTAATGAACAAGGGGACTGGCCAAGTTGAAGAGAAAAAGAAGCCAGGCCCTTGAACTAAGGACATGAATTTTAGGATGACGACATCACTATCTTCTGTTGCGTTAGCTTAGTTCTCATGCCTGCATATCCCTGAGACAGACACCCCATGCCTGCTCAGAAGTCCCAGGCATCGGTAAGCAGGTCCCTACCATCTTCTTCTTGGTAAATTCCATCACCATCTGGTCTGCCAGCTTCTCCTGAGCCAGCAGCTCTGCTTTCTGCCTCTGGTTTTCGTCATTGATGCGTTTGATCTCAGCCTGCATCTGCAGCTTTTGCTGGTGTCTTCGTTCCAAGTCCTGCCACCGAAGGGAGAGAGCATCAGAGTAGAAGGGGAAAGATCAAAAGATACTGGCCTCTTGGGACGGAGAGACACAGATGGAGGCAGGGAGAGAGATGCACACTCTGAAGTCTAACTCCAGTTACTGCCCTTGATTAAAGCTGTTCTTTCAAGGGTCATCAATGACCTCTTCCAGCCAAATGGCCCTTTGCAGTCTTCATTCACCTTGACTTGGCGGCAGCCCCTGACACTGTGGATCTCTATGGACTCTCAGGAAGTGGAGGCTCTTAAAATTCTACTCAGTGTCTCCCCCATGTCAGGCAAAATCCTATCCTTTGTTCATTATGCTTTCCTCCTGCCTTCAATTTCCTTCCCCTATTCAAACCCAAACTTTTGGTCTCTGTTCAATAGTGATGATTAAAATAGATAAAATAGAGTATTTGGGAGGGAGGGAGACGCAAGAGGGAAGAGATATGGGAACATATGTATATGTATAACTGATTCACTTTGTTATGGGGCAGAAACTAACACACCATTGTAAAGCAATTATACCCCAATAAAGATGTTAAAAAAAAAATAGGGTATTGCACTAATTGAGTACTTTTTATTCATAAGACACTTTATATAACCTACCTCTAGCACCTAAATGTACCCCAAAAACCCTGAAAGGTAGTCCTTGTTATCTTTCTTGTACAGGTGGAAAAACTGAGGCTCAGAGTTTAAGCGACTTGCCCAGGGCCGTACAGCTAATGAACTCCAGAGCCAGAATTTTGGAACCTGGTCTGTCCAAACTAAAGTTCCAATCTTCTCTGGAGCTCTTACTTGATTGCCCCAAGTTTTCATTCTCTCTGCATTTCTGAATTCCCTTTGCACTTAAGATGGTGCCACACCTCCTCGGACTTAATCATACGTTGCCGTGAGGATCCCATTCGCTTCCTGTGTGTTCCTTCTGTCCCAGCCAGAGGACAGGGACCATGTGTAACACTTCTTCTCTTTCCCAATACTGAGAGGGAAACAGCAAATACTCAATAATGAGGCAGGGAAGAGGGGGCCAAGGTGAGTGGCAAGTGAGATAGAGAAAAAACCTCAGCGAGAAAAACAATGAGTGATGGACATCAGAGTCCCAGTCGCCCTGAGTGACAAGATCCCTTCTAAGGAATGAGCCTGAGCCTTTGAAAGCTCCCAGTGATCAGACCACTTCTAAGCACACCCTCAGGTCCCAATGTGGAGGGGCACTGGGACCTTGGGCAGTGGCCTCCCTACCGTCTCGAACTTGGACTTCTTGCTTCAAACTCTCCTACCCATCCACTCACCCCACCTCCCACACTGCTTCCCGCTCCTTCCATTTCTTCAAAGACTAACCGCTACCTGGCCTCCCAGTTCCTCCTCAGCCCAGCTTCTGCCCTGACGCATCCCAGGCAACACTGCTGACCCTCCCCCAGCTTGGCTCACTGCCCAGTTCAGGGCTCTTTCCTCCAGGAAGCCTCCTGAACCAGACCAGCACAGTGCTGTGTGCCTCCCCCCAGGTCCACGTGGTGCCTGAGTCACGGCCGCCAGCATCCCCTCACCCACCAAGCACCTGCCTCCTTGCTCACGCCACAGTTCCCCTCCTGACACTCCAACTCCCACACTCTTTTTTCCCCTTTTTCCTTTCTTCCTTTCCTTCCTACCTTCTCCCCATCAGTTTTACACGTGCCATTGGTACCCCAGGCAGTATTTAATCCCACTGACCCTCAAAGCTAGAAAAGCTGCTGACTTCTGATCTATGACATACATATAATCATATATTTACTTACTTCTTTGCCTATTTATTTACTTTTTGGTTTGTTGTTTTTGTGGGTTCATTTCATTTCCAAGAAACCAAAGGACTTCCCCCGTTTCTCATCTTTGAAGCCATCGTGAAGCAACCCCAGAAAACTCCCTTCATTCTCTCCATCTTGCTAGCAAGGTGGGGAAAGCTGCCCTTGCATCACCGGGAGATGATGCAGTTCTAGGCTGGGGAGGCAGAGGTTTCTACCTCTGCCCAATGATACTTCCTGGAGACTTAGGGAGTGCCTAGAAGGACGGGAAAAGGACAATGACCTAACACCGGAGTAATTGTGTTGACTCCGTGACACCTGGAACTTTCTCAATGAACCCACCAATGCCCATTCCCCACAGTCAATTTGGATTTTCCAGTTTCCTGCATATCTATCCCAGACCTGTCCTTCCTGTCCCTTTCCCTCTCTCTCCTGAGCCAGGAGCTTGGCCAGGTCTTGTCTGTCTTCATGGCCCTGTTGCTCCCCTTCTCATGCAGTTCACAAGGCTGCCTGCCCCTCATCTTCCCTGATCATCTGGTTATCAGCCTCCCAGCCCTCACACAGACCCTCATACGGCAAGTGCTTGAGAAGTCCTCATAATTATAAGGCCCCCCATGAGATCCTTCAGGGCCCCCTGTTGCTCCTCACCATCAAATTCACTGGGAGATGACAACTCAATCACCCATAAACATGGGGAAGGAGGAGAACAATAAAAGAATATGTGTTCCACAAGTTAAATGGTACCATGAGGAAACAATCAGACAAATCAGAATGTGGGACATTCTTCAAGTCAAATGTCCTGGATGCTTCAAGGTATCAGTGCTATGAAAATGAATGAATGAATGAATGAGTGAGGGAACTCTTCTAGATCAAAATAGACTTAAAAGACTTAGTGAATGCAATGTGTGAACCTTGATTGAATCCTGGTTTGGACGAAAGAAAATATATTTTTGTAACAACTGAGTAAATTTGAGTGTAGAGTAAATATGAAATGATATTATAGAATCATTGGATTCTAATTTTGTTGATAATGGTATTGTTGACTTGTAAGCAAATGTCTTTCTTCAGAGATACAGGCTGAAGCATTCAGCAGCAAAGTGTCAAGACGTTGGCAACTTACTTTCAAACAGTTTAACAATATCAAAATACGTATATACATCTAAAAGAGACAAGCAACTCAGGCAGATTAACAACCACTAAATCTAGGTGAAGCATTGATGGGTGTGGTACAGTTCTTTCAACTTGTCTGTGTGTATAAAATTTTTTTTAAGTGAAAAATTGAGGGGAAAAAAGAATAAATGCCCCAAATGCTTGCCATGTACCTCACTATGCCAGGGGCCTTTGTATACTGCAACAGATCAGATGAAGCCAATAGAAGAAGATTTGTTTACATCTTCCTGGTCTGAACAGATGTGTCATCATTACTTTTGCAACAATATGCTTACTAATTTTATTGAGGCTAACAGGAACAAAGGGTTTGACTCCTCAACACAATTAATGACACTGGGAGGCAATGTACTTTGGATGAGGCAACAGCAGCGAGTCTAGGACTAAGACACTGCTATTGTTCACCTACAAAGTCTATAATATCCCTAGGTAATTGAGGGAAGACAATAAAACATCCCTATGTTTATTTGTGCAAAGCATGTAGCCGTATCTTTCCTTCATGTGTCCATTCACACGGATATGTCAGTCCTGGACACCAAGTCCCAGTAAGGCAGGGACAGTATCCAAATCACTGCTCCTCCCCCAGCATGACTCCACAGCCAAACAAATGTTTCATAAGGCAATAAAAAGTTGATGGTGACGATGATGTGAAATGAGCGTGTGCCTGACGGCACGTCAGCCCACACACTCAAACCCCAGTGTTGGAGGGCTTTTTTGCTGTTGCCGGTGGAACTTGGCATTATCTGTGCAGCCCTGTTACCCTTAGATCCTCCTCTTGGAGCTGCTCCATATACGCCCGTATCTGCTCCTTATCCTGTTGCTGCTGCTCGGCAAGCAGCGATCGCTCCTCCTGCTTCTTTTCCATCTGTTCCACAATGTGCCGTCTTCCTCTGGGAAGAAACAGTGCCACGGTGTCTTAGAAACCAAGGGTCTGTGTCTCTCTGTTCTAACCTCCACCCAAATAACCCCCAAGATGGGAGGCATCGTAGGAACAATGTGACAAGTGCCCCCTAAACATGGCTATGCTTCACGAACCCAGACCAAAGTCCTTCCCCAGAGGGTCCTGGCAGGTTGGTCCTCTCCCTTCTGAACTCCTGGTTCTGGGGCTCACCGTTCTTTTTTTTTTTTTTTTTTTTAATTTCATGCAGTCCACTTTATTGATTTTTTTCTTTCATAGATTGTACTTTTCTCTTGTTGCAGAACACGGGCTCTAGGCACGTGGGCTTCAGTAGTTGTGGCTCACGGGCTTAGTTGCTCCACGGCATGTGGGATCTTTCCGGACCAGGGCTCGAACCCGTGTCCCCTGCATTGGCAGGAGGATTCTTAACCACTGCGCCACCAGGGAATCCCAAGAGCTCTATCTGAATGTCAATCTCGTACTCCTTCCCGTAGAAGGAGTGTGTCTTCTCCCACTCTCCCAGCCTTCCTGCCCTCTTTCTGCCCCAGTCCGGGAAGATCCCACATGCCGCAGAGCAGCTGGGCCCGTGAGCCATGGCCGCTGAGCCTGCGCGTCCGGAGCCTGTGCTCCGCAACGGGAGAGGCCACAACAGTGAGAGGCCCGCGTACCGCAAATAAATAAATAAATAAATAAATAAATAAATAAATAAATAAAGGTAGAGCTCTTGAATGACTCCAGATGAAATACACTAGAGCAATGAGTAAAAGAGTTACATGGAAGCGGGTTTAGACTCAACATAAGGACCAGGTCAAATCATTAGAGCTGCTGATAAGGCAGAGATTTTCCTTTCATTGGAACTGTTTATGCAAAAAATGAAGAGCCACTTGGCCATGAAATAAACTTTTATTGGGAGCCTGCTATAGTGAGCCAGGTACCTACTAGAAGTACAAAGATGAATGGTACATGAGAACAGAATACAGATGGGGAGAAAGAACTGCCACTCAGTGTGGTGCAATGACTATTTTTTTTACAAGGACTATTTATAGAGGTAATTCTTCAATTATATAGTTGGCGTTCTAAATCCAGGATACTATGATTCTATAATTTACCTGCGTTGGGACTTGTCCTTTCCTGCAGAATGAAGGGGACTGAATTTATTCATTCTAACATGTATTAAGCACCTACTACAGTCCAAGCACTCTGGTAGGCCCAGAAGCTACAGAAATGAATAAGACAGGGACCCTGTCCTCAGTGAGCATACAGCCTGGTGAGGGTCAGGGAGCCACAGTGCAAGGAGGGGTGCGCCAGAGTATAAAGAGGGTGTGGCGGGACCCAGAGAAGGGAGCCCTAAAGCCTGCCAGGTGAAGTGAGGGAGGTTTCTCAGGGGAGGAGACGGCAAAGCTACATACTAAAAGAAGAGAGCGCGTTTTTCGGGGGGAAAGGAAAGAGAAGGGTATTCAAAGGAGAGGCAACAACAAAAGTCATGAGCTTTTGTCAAGACCTGGCATGTTGGGGGAAACGAAGGGAAAGCCTCATAGAATGGATGGCAGGAAATGGTGCAAAATGAGGCTGAATGGGGGCCAGATTATGAAGCACCTGTTGTGATCTTGGAAATAAGTTTTAAGAAGTTCTGTGGTTCTCTGAATCACTCCGTAAAGGTTTTGAGCTAATAACAGAGGAGGATAATGACCATTTCTCATGTCTTCCCCCTTTGCAAGGCTATATGGACCTAAAGACACATGGAAATGACTAAGAGGGGAAGGTGCCAAAGCCATCTCTTTACCGGATGCTCTCTTCCCGCCTCTTTCTGTGCAGCTCCTCCTGCCTCTGAACGGATTTCTGCCGCTCCACCTCCATCATCTGATCCAACCGCTTCTCCTCTGCATCCAGCTCTTTTTGGATCAGCTGCTTCTCCAGAATCTGGGCATCCCGGATGGCGTGGCACTTAGCGTTGAGGATGATCTGGGGAGGGGAAATAAAGCTGTGGTACTAGGCCTGGGAGTAAGGATGCGGGGGAATGCATCACGGGGATAGGGAAGTGGGAGCGGGGAGAAATGGGAGCAGAATCCTATTGAGTGTGCTCACAAGCCCAGAAAAGCAATAGTGTCGGGGCTTCCCTGGTGGCGCAGTGGTTGAGAGTCTGCCTGCCGATGCGGGGGACACGGGTTCGTGCCCCGGTCCGGGAGGATCCCACATGCCGCGGAGCAGCTGGGCCCGTGAGCCATGGCCGCTGAGCCTGCGCGTCCGGAGCCTGTGCTCCGCAACGGGAAAGGCCACGACAGTGAGAGGCCCGCGTACCGCAAAAAAAACAAACAAACAAAAAAAAACAATAACGTCTTTCAGGGTATTGGATCTTAGTGTTTGGGGGGTCATGGATCACGCTTTGGGAATATAATGAAAGCTATGGGCTTTCTCCTCCATAAAATTCATTTGCATCTGTACACACAAAATTTCCATAAAACTTCAGAAGTTCATGGTCCCCCCTTAGAGACCCATGAACCCCAAGCGAAGACCCGCTGCTCTGCACTTCGGGGAAACAAACATTCTTGCAGAGGCCAAGCCACTAGATTTTTAAACTAGAAGAGCCCAACATGACACATAACGGAATGAAAAACCATGAGCCATCAATAAGAACTATGGAGTAAAAGCTTTGGAAAATAAAAGGAAGTAGAGAAGATTTACCTGAGAGACAGAAACTGTAGATGAAGGGGCTGGGGAGTCAGCATTTTTCATTTGGCCAGGAAGTGAACCACACGCAATTGAGTTACACAATAGAATTCCCAATGAGCCTCTGGTCTTTATGCTCTCAGCTAAGGGAAGCACTTTGAACATGACAAAAAGAACCCAATTGCCTGGGACCACCATATGTGGCCAGAATTGAACTAGCCGGATAAAGATACAAGTAACATCCTCACATGCATTTATCGACCCACAGTTCGCAAAGCCTCTCCCATATATTAACATATTTAATCCTGCCAATAATTCTGCTAAGTAGTTTCACCACCCTCATTTTACAACTGAAGTGAGGCTCAGGGAGGGCAAGTGACTTGCCGAAGGTCACACAGCAGGCACGTGGCAAGTGCAGCTCTCCACCCCGTTCCCCTGCCAAGGCCAGACCCTGACCTTTCACCCCTGCACCCTGTCTCCAGCTGGAGCCCATGCTGTCAGGTGTGTGAATAAGAGATAAGAGGAGGGAGGACTTCCCTGGCGGTCCAGTGGTTAAGACTCTGTGCTTCCACTGCAGGGGGCATGGATTTGATCCCTGGTCAGGGAACTAAGATCTCGCAAGCTGTGTGGCACGGCCAAAGGGGAAAAAAAAAAAAAGGAAGCTTGATAGAACTTCCCTGGTGGGGCGCGGTGGTTAAGAATCTACCTGCCAATGCAGGGGACACGGGTTCGAGCCCTGATCCGGGAAGATCCCACATGCCGTGGAGCAACTAAGCCCGTGCACCACAACTACTGAGCCTGCGCTCTAGAGCCCGTGAGCCACAACTGCTGAAGCCTGGGCGGCTAGAGCCCGTGCTCTGCAACAAGAGGAGACACTGCAATGAGAAGCCCGCGCACCACAACTAGAGAAAAGCCTGCACACAGCAATGAAGACCCAATGCAGCCAAAAATAAATTAAATTAAAAAAACAAAAAGAGAGAGAGAAAGAGAGATAGGAGGAGGGAGGGAGAAGGGAGAGCTCACCTTGCTCACGTCCTTCAGCTCCTCCTCCTGCTCCATCCGCAGCTGCCTGGCTCTCTGAAGGAGGTTCTGGGCCCTGTCCTTGGCCACCTCCTCCAGATTGTTGAGCTTCTTGCTGGTCCTCCAAACCATTTCCTTCTGTTTCATGATCTTCTTGCGTGTGGTCACTGCGTCCTATGGGAGCCACGTCGGGATTAGTGGGGGGTTACTGCCTGTGCTGTGTGCCCTGGGCACTAGCCCGGCTGCCACGGTTGACCCCAGATGAGTTTCGCCTCACCCCACCGCACTGTCGGAGCCCAGGGGTTTCTCAGCCTGGCTTCCTCACCCTTCCCGCCGCCCTGCGGTTCCTCCCCACACCCACTCTTAATTCTACAACACGTCCTCTTTAGCACGTTCACGCCCCATTTCAGGGTCCCATAACTAGAGCTCCCAGTCTTGTGGGAAGCCGGCCTCTCCCCAGCCCTTCTCTTCAACCCCCCTCTGCATAGATGGGGGACGGGGGTAGCTACCACAATGGCTTCCTTCTCCTCCTTGAAGGCCTGCTCCCTGGCCTTGAGTTCTTCTCTAGTCAGCACGTGGGATGCCCATTTGATCCGCTCAAACTCCTCAGGGCTCATGATAAGGGACTCCCCGGAGGGGTCCTTGGTGGGGATGCTGACACAAGGATTGAACAAAATTAGGGAGGGGAGGGGAGGGAAGGGCAAGCTCTCAGCACCACACTGCAGGCTGCTCGGCTCTCTTCCCTGCCCCTCATCACTGCCCACCCGCCTGCAGGGACTCGGGCAAGGGCAGGAGAGACAGCCAACTGCGCAACGGGTCCACTGGGGAAAAGTGGTCCCAGGCAAGGGTGGAGTAGCGTCACGGGCTAAAGAAGGGACAGTTTAAGGACTTTTGCTAAAAGGTCCGGTTCATATGCTACCTTCTCTGTGTCGCCGTGTATGACCCTCCCCCATGTATACGTACATAGACCACCTCCTTCCCTCTGCTCTCCCTGCCAGTGTTGTGGGCAACTTCTGTTTCCCTTGCTGGCTCACAAGCTCCTCCAGGATACGGACTCTGTCTTAACCCCACAGGCAGCCCAGCGTCTGGCACAGTGCTGGGCACAGACTGAGGACTCATAATAAAGTTGTTGAATTGAACTTTTAAAATAGATGATTCCTCAAGGATGACATACAAAGAGCAAGGGGTTGCCAGACAAGGATGAAGTGGATGCCAGTGAGAAACAATAGCATCCCTGTGCATCCAGCCCAGAGAGAAGTTTTGAAACCTAAATATTAATTAAACTCTCTGATCAACAATAGTCAGAGACATGTCTACAGACCTTTCTAGCTGCCCAGCACATTCAACAAACCAATAGATAATTATAAAGATTACAAACAAATGACACACATTAAAGATGGAGCAGAGGGGTGGGGATAAAGATGCTTCTGGGTGAGGCGATTTAACAGGTACATGGCTAGGAGGCAGGAAGTTAAACTTCCTCCAATAAAACTGGTGCGGGGGGGCTTCCCTGGTGGCGCAGTGGTTGAGAGTCCGCCTGCCGATGCAGGGGACATGGGTTCGTGCCCCGGTCTGGGAAGATCCCACATGCCGGGAGCGGCTGGGCCCGTGAGCCATGGCCGCTGAGCCTGTGTGTCCGGAGCCTGTGCTCCGCAACGGGAGAGGCCACAACAGTGGGAGGCCCACGTACTGCAAAAAAAAAAAAAACTGGTGCAGGGGAGGTGTCCAGGAGGTGGACGAATGAGCGAGTGGACTTGAGGCTTAGCCAAGATCTTGTGGTTCACTGGGTGGCGTGGCCCCAAACATCTGGGATGTGGAATAACAAAAAGTGATCTAAATCTGAGGCAGCATCTCACGCTGCTCTCAGCAGCCCTGACAAGTCCCCTCCAACGTGTTTTTTAGGGATGGACCAGTCCAAGAAGGAGACATGTCTTGGGCCCCAGGAGTACCTGTAGGGCTGCTACCACATCTGGCCATTTCATGCCAGAGCTGACCAGACAGTGCTCCTGGAGCTGTGTCCCAGCCGAGCCTCCCCAGCTTGTGACACAGGCTGCATTTTCTGGGAATTCAAGTTTTTAGTGAGTGGAGCCAGAGTAGGAAGAATGGTTTGGAGAATGAAGCACGAGCACAAGAGCTAAACCACTGAGTGACGGTGTTGGCTCATTTCACATGGCTGAGCTGGGCCTAAACCCCACAGGAGGGGCCCAAGCAAGGGGGCTGCTCCAGTCAGGAAGCCATGCTGAGCTAATCCCAAAGGAACCCAAGAGCCCTTGGGAATTTCCTCTTCTGGCCTCAGAGCCTGGCAAGAAGCCAAGGGGCTAATTAGGCATCTGGTCAGTTTCCCTTTGCTTCCTATTCTTGATGCAGCCAAAAGGAAGTGACTCATCTGGACATTTCCCTTTACCAATGGGAAAGTGCTCTAATGGGGGCTCAGAGAGGACCCCTAAGCACCTCCCCTCTACCAGCCCCATAGGACCCAAGGCAGCCAGAAGAAAGGGAAGAGAAAGAAGCTGGGAATCAAGGGCAATGGCAGTAATAGATACAAGGTGGGGAGAAACAAAAGAAACCAAAATGGAGAAAAAAGGAGAACCAAGAAACGAAAGGGGGGAAATGAATAGGAAAGTGGTGGGGTCCGCAATGACAGAATGAGACCAGGTGGGTTTCCCCATCTCTACGCAGAGGTCCTCAGCGGAAAGGCTCTGTGCGCTAGGTACTCACATGAGCTCCCGGACCATGTCCCGGGTGATGAGCTGGACGGTCTCCGGCTTGTGGTCCAAGCCCAGGGCAGTGAGATTTTTCCGAATGGCATGCTTATCTCGGAGCAGCACGATGGGGCCGTCGCTCTGGGTCAGAGGCTGTGGTGTCAGGAAGGACAGCTTAAAAGCTGGTCACCACACTTCCTGCTGGTCAGCCCTAACTTCAAGTGCAGCCTTCCCCTCTCCTGGGGCTTCTACCCCATCCAGCGGCAGAGGAGGCCGGCTGGGGCCTAGACTGCAGGACCACCAAGAGTAGCCAGGGCACTGAGAGCAGCAGCGTACTCTGCCCTTGAACATGGCCAGATGTGCTCTGTACCGACCAACTCTTCTGAGAGCAAGCCTTCTTTATACCTTGTACAGATACTCCCAGAGGGATGGGGGCGCGGGGGGAGGGTTGCTAGCATACGTCCATTCCTAACCTAAAACCATCAGGAATGAAAATTTGGGGTCTCTAGGTTCTCCTCCCTCTGTGGTTTACGAAAGAAAAAATAATTAGCTCTCCTGACCACGCTGTGGGTTTGAAGCATACAATTTGTTACAGACTCATCTAATCTATGATATTTGTTATTTTTAATCCTTTCTAATGATTCATTTACTTTCATCCCCCAAAAAAGCCATATGGAGGAATTTAGAAATAGCTAAATGGCCCTGGTGGAGACCTGCCCTTAAATCTAATGGGATGAGGGAGTCAGTGAATCAGATTTCAGCAAGGCAAATACAAATTAGATATATGAGGTTTTTTAAAAAATGCTCTGACCATGAAGGAGTAACATAGTAAGAAAATGAAATCACTTTTCAGGAAATTTTGAACACAGGAGAGAATTTCATTTGTCATGAATGCAGTATCTGTGGTCCTGAGTAGAGGCAGGGGCATGGCTTCGGTGGAGGTCCTTCCTGTCTGGAGAATCCCGCTTTGCACACCCGTCCCTGGAGTGCTGCTGCCACCTGGTGCCCATCTCTGCTTCCAAGTGGCACAACTCAGTCAGGCCACAGGCCACTTCTGCCCCCAATTGCCGGGCTGGGAGACTTCCTGGACTCTCACCCAGCAAAAAGGCCAAAGAACAGGCCAGGAATAGGCATTACTTTGCCTGCACACTCTTGCAAGTCAGCAAGACTAAGCTTGGAGAACTCGGCCATTTCCAAATCTATCTTCAGTTTAACTAGAAGACTCCCCATGGACTCAAAACAAATAAACGACACGTCTGTAAGTGAAACTGCATTGCTTTGATTCTTTCCCTTGTCAATAGGAAACTGCTGCAGAGTGGGCATCTTCTAAATGGATAAAGATGCCCATCTGGAACACTCTGGAAAGTTCTTTCTTGTCCGCAGTGAGGGGAGTGAGGGGCAGGGGTAGATGTCAACTCTCGTCTCCCCAGTGTGCCTGCAGCCAGAGCTATTCACACTAGTATTCACACCACCACTGGTATCTTTCTTCTTTTTCGCTTTTCTCTGCCTCTTTTTCTATTTTTCTTCCAGTTTTCCTGAGACATAGTTGACATACAGCCCTGTATAAGTGTACAGCATATTGACCTGATTTACATCCATCATGAAGTGATTATCACCATAAGTTTAGGGAACACCCATCGTCTCATATACATGCAAAATTAAAGAAATAGAGAAAACCGTTTTCCTTGTGTTGAGAGCTCTTAGCATTTACTCTAACAACTAGATAACATACAGGCAGCGTCCCTCTCCTCTCTCGATCTCTCACCACCCTTCTCTCCATGTCTCATCCTCTTTCTCTCCTTGCCTCTCTTCCTTCTTACCGTCTGAACATCACGTGTACCAAGGTTATTCCAAGTTACACTCTGGCTCTCCTTCTCAAGTCGTCAGCCTCTTAGATGGGATGACATTTGCAAACAAACACCTGCCTGTTTCCCAAAGCAAAATAACTGTATTTTCTTTTTTTTTTTTTTTTGCGGTACGCGGGCCTCTCACTGTTGTGGCCTCTCCCGTTGTGGAGCACAGGCTCCGGACGTGCAGGCTCAGCGGCCATGGCTCACGGGCCCAGCTGCTCCACGGCATGTGGGATCCTCCCAGACCGGGGCACGAACCCTTGTCCCCTGCATCAGCAGGCGGACCCCCAACCGCTGTGCCACCAGGGAAGCCAAAAGTAACTGTTTTAGCTGAGCAACCGGGAAAGAAGGCTGATTCTGTGTTTTTTCACTCTGATGCTGTTCTCCGATGGAGGGGTAATTATGTTGGTCTGTATCTGCAAGCTTGGGCCAGTGGCCCTCAAACATTTCCATCACGGGGCGCTCACTGAGCAAAGAGCGAATATTGAGTGCTCTGCAGCTGAGACTCCCTTCAACGTTATAACAGATTTTTAAATGCTGTGAAGACCTAAGGATTTCATGGTGGAGGAAGCCAGGTGCCCTGTTTGCTTGGGCTCCACTAGGCTTCCGAGCTCGTGCACTCGAGCCTCAGAACCCCTCCCGGTCTTCAGTCTGAGAATTACTTGGGAGGGGGTGGCCTGCCCAGAGCTAGCTTTGTCCTGAGCAATGCTAGTTTGGGTCACTGCCTCCAAGTGGCCGCTCCCTGGAGGGGCTGGGTGAGGGTTACCTTGATAGCTCCGAAGAGGCTCTCATCCACCTCGGAGTTCAGGGCTTTGGTCCGATAGCAAGGCCTATTCCTTAACCTGTTGGAAGTGGTAGAGGAGGAGCTCAGGATGCCGGCTGTGCTTAACGGCTGCAGGGAGAGGCAGAGAGTTGGGGTCATCAGTACTGAGTGCCATCTGGACCCCGGGCAAGGTAGACACTTCGCCAGCCCGTGCTGGGGGGATGTTGGATGGGCATGTGGGAAAGCCCCTGGGTAAGCCCTGAAATGTAGGGGACACCCCACAGGAGCAGAGGCGGGCACACCAGCTCAGTGAGGACTCCTGAGGCTCCCCAGCTAAAGACGGCCAAGACGCCGTGCGGCAGGGAAGGAAGGAGAAAGGACACAGGACGGCAGGAGGATGATCTCAGTGTCAGCTCGGTTCTAGTTTTCCACAAGCACAGTCTTGTGAGGCCACGTGGGCTTTCCTGCCCAGATATGTGCAGTGTCCTCTTCACCTCCAAACTCCTCAGCCCGAGTGCCAAACCTCCTTCGTAACTGACACTACTATTTGCCCTCCTTCATGTCCCCACCATCTCACAAGGTTGTGGTGGGGACCTGAGGGCATGCAGGATGGAAAAGCACTTCGCCTACTGCTGGCGGGTGGTTCAGTTTTGTAACAGCTGCCAGCTACAGTTAGGCAGACCAGTTCAGAGCATCCACCGTGATGCTCTTTCACTCCCAGGACCCCTTTCATGTGCATTAGTCAGCTTTTAAGCATCCAGTACTTTCTAGATTGGAGGAGTTCCCCATCTAATGAGCTGAGAGTGACAAGGATCATCCGTGAATGTAGAAGCTGAAAACACTAGATGTTTGTCTTCCAAGCCTGGGCAAAGGACCCCTAGGCTGAGCCATCAGATACCCCAAGCCTGACAATAAATAGGGAACTAGTGATGCAAGAAGGAGAACATGGAAACCCCTTCTGACAGAGGCAGCCACACCCCGTGTCTGGGGCAATGCTGATAAGGGTACCAGTGGCAACTGCCCACAGTAAAGCTGCCGGTGCTGGAGGTGCCACAGTGCATCGAGGGTCTTTGCCAGACCATTTCTGGATTGTCATTTAGGCCTGGGTTCCGGCTGCAGTGCCTCCTTTGTTCTCATTTTCCAAGCCTACTTGCCCAGCGTTGGTGTGAAGTCTGTGCGCGCTCCAAAATCCTCTCCACACATTCCCTTCTCCTTAAATTCAAGTTCTGGCTCTGTTGCTTATAACCAAGAACCTGACTGATACAACCTCCTTTCCCCAAGGTCAGTCCAGCTTCAGCTCACACCCAAGAGGAGAAGTCTATCTCCAGGAGGCAGTTTCTGTGAGGACCGCAGGACAACTCCAGGCTTCATCTAAAGCTGATTCACGTCTCGCTCTGGAGGAGCCCACATCTCCCGCAGTTCTCTGATCTGGGACACCTAGGGGGAATGGACTGGGCACGTCAGGTCTACCAAGCCTGGGAATGAGCAGCTGTCCACAGGACACGGTGGACAGGGAGACACATTCCAGGTCACTAAACACTGGACAGTGTGCTTTGAAAGTTCTCTCTGATCTGCCATGACCACACAGACACCCTCCCACCCCGGCAGCACCTGTTCCACCTGAATCAGGTTTTCACACTAAATCGGGCGATTATTCTCCAGCTGGCTCTGTTCCACACAACGGGCACTGCTGTGTGCACCCTTTCCCTCCCAGCCTGGCACAGCCAGCAGGAGGCTTACAGAGGGCGCCTCCCTTTACAGCCTTGGTCAGCCCCCGTATAGGAGAGCAGAGAAACTCGGCTTCATTAAAAGGTAAATACGGCAGCCCCAAGGATGCCTAATAACAGACTCTGAAGGGTTATTATATGGTAACTGGGGAGCAACAGCTCCCCTTTCCACCAAAAATAGAATAAGAGGAGATGAATAGAAACCACTATAGGTGGGATTGAGGCAAAGCATTGGGAATAAGCAGAAAAGATGGAGGGCAATGGAACATGAGAGATGGCGTGAATTCTGTAGACAACTAAGGGGAGAGGTGCCTGGCATGTAGTAGGAGCTCAATATGTATTTGAGGAAGAATGAATGAATGAAGCCAAACAAGACGACCTCTTGGGGGCTGCAGGCCAGATTGAGACGGAAGCCTTTCCCGAGTATGCCACCATTCCACATTTTCCATATCATGGATGTGCTCTGCACTGTGGAAAATAATGTATGAGAAAGGGCTTCGGAGCACAGATGGAAAGCATTATTGTTTTGCATTTTTTTTCCTGCTTCTTTTCAAGGGCTCCTACAAGCTTTTCCCTTGGCCTTGGGTGTCCACCAGACCATAGGTTCCTCCAGGGCTGGGACTGCATCGTTCTCTCCTATGCTCTTGATACCCAGATCAAAAGGAAGTCGCACAAGAGATACTCGACTGCCTGAGCCTCGAAGTCAGAACATAGGAAGGAAAACAGATAATGACCACAGTAAAGCGGCCACTGGGCAGAGCAGAAAGAAGCCTGGAGTTCTGGGGTTGGGTGGCTGAAAAACCTTATTGGGGAAATGCTGACTTTGAAGCCACAAGCCTTACACCAGGGTTAGAATAACCAGTTTTGCCAAAAGCAACAAGAAGGATTAAGGAGGTCACTGTGTAAAAGTACTAGAAAAAAATGAAGAACCAAGCAGAAATGGAAAGTTAGATCCCTCTGGGCTAGAGGCAATAGGCAAGAGGTTCTTTCAGGAGGTGAAGGGCTGGTTTTATTTCTTGCATGACCAAATAAATATCCCCAAGAAGCTGAGCCATACCTAGAGAGAAGCCGGCTAGTCTTCCCTGGTGGAAGGCAGCTTTATTTTATTATTATTTTTTTAAATTTATTTTTGGCTGCACTGGGTCTTCACTGCTGCACGCAGGCTTTCTCTAGTTGTGGCGAGCAGGGGCTACTCTTTCTTGCGGTGTGCGGGCTTCTCATTGCAATGGCTTCTCTTGCTGCAGAGCACGGGCTCTAGGCACGCGGGCTTCAGTAGTTGTGGCACACGGGCTCAGTAGTTGTGGCTCGCGGCTCTAGAGCACAGGCTTAGTAGTTGCGGCACACGGGCTTAGTTGCTCCACGGCATGTGGGATCTTCCCAGATCGGGGCTCAAACCCGTGTCTCCTGCATTGGCAGGCGGATTCTCAACCACTGCACCACCAAGGAATTCCCAAGGCAGCTCTTGAAGGTAAGGAAAGACCGCTGAGGAGACAAGGATGATCGGCAAAGACGAGGACTGGGACAGAAAAAGATGCCAGCTCTGCCTTGATATTTTCCTTTTGGTGACCTAGCTGACTCCCTGTCTCTTCAAATACCATTCCATCCCAGGTTTACAAGAATTCAGCCATTGCTGGGGGCTCTGGGAGAGACTGATGCAGAAAGATTAACTGGTCATTCAGAAGATGATTTTCACTCCGTTATAGATACAGGATGATCTCCCTAACATATTAAGTTTATATATATGTTCTAGTCCCTGCTTTCAATTCTTTTTTTTGTTTAATATTTATTTATTGGTTGCGTTGGGTCTTAGTTGCCACATGTGGGATCTTTCCTTGTGGCACGCGGGCTCACTAATTGTGGCACACGAGCTTAGTTGCCCCACGGCATGTGGGATCTTAGTTCCCCAACCAGGGATTGAACCGGCAACCCCTGCATTGCAAAACCGATTCTTAACCACTGGACCACCAGGGAAGTCCCCATATTAAGTGTTAAAGAAAGCAGATTATAAGAAACATGGAAGTACAGCAGTAAAAATGTTCATGTGAAGGGTATTCATCCAGAATGTGTTACTAAAAGGAAGTTCACAAGAATGTTTAACAGTAATTTCATGTGAGTATTAGCATCTTAAGGTGTTTCTTGTATTGAATAATGTTCTGCACTGAGTAGGTAACTCTCTTTATGACTGGGGCAGGGGGAGGGGGGAACTATTTTTATTTGACTACAAAACAAAGCAGTGGACCTGGTGCCCTGACTCTGAACACAGAGAGTGCAGCCCTTAAAAAGCTGCAGTGCCGGGCTTCCCTGGTGGCGCAGTGTTTGAGAGTCCGCCTGCCGATGCAGGGGACACGGGTTCGTGCCCCGGTCCGAGAAGATCCCACATGCCGCGGAGTGGCTGGGCTCGTGAGCCATGGCCGCTGGGCCTGCGCGTCTGGAGCCTGTGCTCCGCAACGGGAGAGGCCGCAACAGTGAGAGGCCCGCGTATAGCAAAAAAAAAAAAAAAAAAAAGCTGCAGTGCCAGATGTCCCGAGATCCAGGATGTTCAGCTCAAATCCAACAAGACAGATCTTGAACAGGGCTGGAACAGGGCAGTGTGGAATTTCCATGACGTAACTGTAACACCTGTCAACTGAACAAAGACAAAGGCTTGTCCTTTCCTGGATGTCCTCTCCACCTGGGACCTAGTGTCTCTTTTGCATATAGGTTCACCGCAGGCTGGCAAATTCAGGCTTTGAGCTCTTAGCCTGATTCTTCCTGCTTTCTGTAGACTTTGGTTACTAAGAAGGTGGGGATGCCCATGAACCAGGTACCTTACCTTCCACTGAGTGATACATTCAGGTCACCTTTTTCCTCAAATAAGACTGGGTTGGCCATCTGTGGAGTACCATTTGAAGATGACATGCTACTCAGTACTGAGGCCCTGTCCCTCCTTCTGGGGGATGGTATTCATTGTTTTTGTAAGAATCCTGGAGGTCTGCCTCATTGTGACCCTCCCCGCAACTATCACCTCTCCCCACTCCTCCAAACACTCTCAAAAGCTAGTAAGTAGCACCATACACACACACACACACACACACACACACACACACACACACACACACACACACACACACACACACACTCTTGGTCTCACAGAAGGGCAGAGATCATTAACTTGACCCATTGCTTCTCAAAGGTGCTCATATGCCCAGTCCTGTCCAAGGGACTTCAGAAGGGCTCAGTCAACAGACCAAAACCCCTCCTTGAGTGGCCCTTGGGTGGGGAGTCCCTGATTTGCATGAGCCAAAGCCCACAAGTCTAGCCCAGGTGCAACTCACTGATGAATTTGGACTTGGAAATATGACATTTTTGAAACAGGAGAAAAAGAGAACTAACATTTACTGTGTGCCCTTAGATGCCAAGTGTGACGCTAGGCCCTCAGAGACACACACACAGCACTGGGCCTGTAAATCACTCAGGAAAGCTGGAGATAAACATGCATCGTAAAATGCATAAATGCTCTTTGTGGGAGATTTGTTTCTTTTATAATTAACAAGGGTCTTCTTGAAATCCTGACTTGGGGACCCTGAATTTGAACCACTGAGTCCCAGAAAAGCAGTGTGACCTCTGAACATGAAGTGTGTCCACAGGTACATCAGAGACTCCTTTGCCACCAGGTGTTCACCCAGAAATTCTAAGGTTATTTCCAGTAACCCAAGGCTCCAACACCTATCCTCTGCCCCTCTCACTTATTCCTCAGGGACCACACCCTCCTCATGGGATCCCAGACATCATCTTCATACCTCCTTCCAGGCCTGCTGCCCTTTCAACCCTCATGACCCTTGTTCTCTCCATCCTGGGGAACCTCAGGCCTGCTAGACAGTCCCAATCCCTCTCCAGGGACTTTCAAATCTGGTACCCTCTGCATTCATTCATTCATTTGCAAATGTTTGTTGAGTACCTATGAGTGACCCAGAGCCCCAGTAACAAGACAAGGACTTGTAGGCTCAGGACATTAGGTGACTTACACATTGTCACCCTGCTGGTCAGAGGCAGAACGCGTACCATAACCTGTTATCTGGCCTCCTCACCAATGGTTTTCCCACATCACATCCCACAATCCCCAGCCCATGGAGGCCCCAGACCGATGGGAGGGGGAAGAAGGTTGGGACAGCCCTTCTCCCCACCTCCTCTGCTCAGCACCAGATCACATTTCCAATCGCTATCGACCCCACCCCTAATTTCTCTTTTGGACCCCCCTCAGGACTTCCCTTGCCTCTTCCAGGGGTGTCATCCCCGCTCCTGGGCCTTCCTGACCCCAGACCCAACTTCTGTCAGTCTCCCAGATGCCCACTTTCCCAGATTAGAACCCCAACCCAATTGAGGACACATGAGGCCCCCATCCGAGGTTCTCCTCCACACCCGGGACCTCACCATCTCAGCCGCACTCTCTAACTCCGCTCCTCCACCGCCTCCGCCACCTACTGCACCACCGACGCTTGGTGTTGACGCGTTACCGTAGTAACCAAGAGCCCGCGTTCTCCGGCCCGGGCCCCGCCCCCTCCCGGCCCCGGCCCCGGCCCCGGCCCCGCCCCTCCGCTCTGATCCGCTCCGGCTGGTAGACGCGGCGCGCTGTGGCTTTAGAAACACGAACCCCACCCTCTGACCGTTCCCGCCGGCGCTCGAGCGGGAGCTTTGGCTCTGAAAAACTGTCCCGCCCTGGCGCGCCCCGCTCTTCACTTAGCTTTGGCTGAACTCTTGGGTCAGGACCCAAACCGTCAAGGTCCTAGCATTGGCCCAGGGGGTCTGACTTGCTGGCAGCCACTCCAGGAGCCAGGCCCAGGGTCACGGTTTTTCCCCTACACCCCATCTAGGTTACCATGGTAACCGTTGCCCCAGTGCTTGTGAGGGGCCAAGCCAAACGCTGATGAGAATTTAGTCTGCAGAGAAGCAATCAGGATCAGACGAAACAAGTTTCACAGCAGCAGAGAGTCTGGTTAGACCAAAGAAAGAACTTCCAGCCATGAGGATGTGTATGTAGTTTCAGGAGCATTTCCTTAAACTGTGGGCCTCAGACCTCCAGCTCTGAATCGCCTGGGAGAGTTTATTAAAAATGAAATGTAGACCCTACTAGAGTATCTGAATCGAAATCTATGGACCTGGCTTTAGGGAACCTGCCTTTTAATGCTTCCCAGTTTGTATGTACTGTTCTGGAAAGCCTTTTAGGAGTTTTATGATTTTCCCAATTTGGTTTGGCACCTATACCTCCCAACCTGCAGGGACAAGATTGGACTTACCCCACAGCTGTGCCTGCTCCGGGCCTCACAAAGCCTTCCCACAAGACCGAGTCCTTTTGTTTTTTTCTCCAGTGCTGATAAACTGAACTCTTAGACCAAAAAGAAGTGGTGACTTCGGTTCTGAGCTACTTTCCCACGCCCAAACCTCTCTCCACAGCCCACCTTTCTGGGGCTTACTCCAACCTGACTTTTGTGTTGTAAAGCCAGTCACTGCCTCCTCGGACATACTCAGGGCTGAAGGATCGGCTGCAGAGCTAGGGTGGTTGAGGGCTGTTTACAAGCTCCAGGGGAGTGGGGGAAGGGAGACCAGGTCACCTCCAGTTGTTTTTAAAAGGGCTTAACTCCGGCAAGCTTCACATTCCTTCCCTGGATTTTCCAGCCTTATCTCCTTTGGGATCCTCAGAAGGACAAGTTAGGGGGTGGGGCGGGCAGAAAGTGTTGGAGGTGGGATCAGAGGGAGGGAGAAGCCAGGGTAGCTACCATACAGGTGCTGGCACGATCCTCCCGGCTTGAGAGTGAGGGAAGGGCTTTTCTGTTCCTGGCACCGTTCTTTCCCCAGCCTCTTCGTAGCAACCCAGAGAGGAGGGAAATGAAGTAACCAGTCCCCTGTGGATTGGATGCTTCCCCTATGTTTTCCACCCAGTTCTCACAGCCACATCTCTATGGGGTAGTTATTATCCCCATCACCAAAGAAAAAACTGAGACCAAGAGAGATAACTGTCCAAACTCAAAAGTTAGTGTTCTTTTCTCAACTCAGGCTGCTTCTCTGAAGGAAAGGTGTGAGGTTGAGGCAGAAAGGAGGGGGATGACCAAATGCAGAGTAAGGGAATTGCTTCCCAGGCTTTTGTTTGAATTTACCTCAAAGCTATCAGTGCTTAAACTTCAGGTCTCCCATTTGCCTGAGCCCCTTGAGAAAGTAAGTTGAGGGAATTCCCTGGTGGTCCAGTGGTTAGGACTCCGCGCTTCTATTACACAGGGCACAGGTTTGATTCCTGGTCAGGGAACTAAAATCCTGCATGCTGCGCGGCACGGCCAAAAAAAAAGTAAGCTGAATTAAGCATACATTTTACATTTACATACATTTAATGAAACAGGTTTGTGTGGTTCTCCACCACTTACACAGATAGTTAAGTTACTGCCAGCTGTCCAGGTGGAGGAACGGCTGCCTGGAACACTCCTTCCACCAAGCCACTATGCCACCTCACCTGATGTCAGGACAGGAGGGACTGGCCATAATCTCCATGGGAATATGTGCTACGCTGCTCACGCCAAGAGTATTTGCAAAATGGAGGAAAAACAAGGTTTGAAATGAACAAAGCCAGAAGTCCCTCTGTGAAAAGATTCTAAGCCTCTGTTATGTAAAACTGTAAGTGAGTATTCTGTTCTTATCAAGACCTGGTCAAACTGAAGTCCTCTCTGGCCTGGAAGAGACCCAGTGGTGCAACATATGTAATTATAAACACAATATGCATCTCATCAGAGAAAAAAAGCTGCCTTCAAAGGACCTAAACTCATTGACTACTTCTGTTTTTCCAACAGTGATAGGTTTTCTTTTCGACTTCTAGATAATTTTAAACACACATGCTTACTTGGATTTTTCTAGGTATAATGAGATGGTCTTTCCATTTGAAAACTCTTCAAGCCTTGTGTATTCGTTTTCTACCACTGCTGCAGCAACTTACCACAAACTTAGTGGTTTAAAACAACATAAAGTTATTATCTTACAATTCTGGAGTTCAACAAGGGTCTTACTGGGTAAAAACCAGGTGTCGGCAGGGTTGCATTCCTTGCTAAGGCTCTAGGCTGAATCCTTTATCTAGAGTTTCTAGAGGCCACTCATGTTCCTTGGTTTATGACCCCCTTCCTCCATCTTTAAAGCCAGTAACATTGTGGGATTTCCCTGGTGGTCCAGTGGTTAAGACTCCACTCTCCCAATGCAGGGGGCCTGAGTTACATCCTGATCAGGGATATAGATCTCCCATGCTGCAACGAAGATCCCGCTCGCAGCAACGAAGATCCCACATGCCGCAACTAAAACCCGGTGCAGCTAAATAAATAAATTAATTTAAAAATTAAAAAAAAAAAGCCAGTAACACTGCATCTCTCTGAGCACTCCACCCTAGTCGCATCTCGTTCTGGGAAAGGTTCCCTGAGTTTTAGACTTGTGATTAGGTTGGGTCCACCTGGATAATCCAAGGTAATCCCCCCATCTCAGGGTCCCTAATCTAACCATATCTGCAGAGTCCCTTTTGCCTGTAGGTAAATATTCACAGTTCTGGGATTTAAGAGGTGGACATTCGCAGGAGGGGAGGTGGTGCACTGTTCTGCCTCCCACACCTTGCTACATAACAGTGATATTTTAATGATCTATAATATATTCTCAAAAAGTTGAAACAACTTACATATGCCTTTCTAAACTGCTTTCTGGAAAGTGTCTTTAAAAATTAAATAATACAGGGCTTCTCTGGTGGCACAATGGTAGAGAGTCCGCCTGCCGATGCAGGGGACGCGGGTTCGTGCCCCGGTCCGGGAAGATCCCACATGCTGCGGAGAGGCTAGGCCTGTGAATCATGGCCGCTGAGCCTGTGCGTCCGGAGCCTGTGCTCCGCAACGGGAGAGGCCACAACAGTGAGAGGCCTGCATACAGAAAAAAAAAAAAAAAAATTTAAATAATACAGACTTCCCTGGTGGCGCAGTGGTTAAGAATCCACCTGCCAATGCAGGGGACACGGGTTTGAGCCCTGGTCCAGGAAGATCCCACATGCCGCAGAGCAACTAAGCCTGTGCGCCACAACTACTGAGCCCGTGAGCCACAACTACTGAAGCCTGAGCACCTAGAGCCCACAAGCCACAACTACGGAAGCCCGCACACATAGAGCCCGTGCTCTGCAACAAGAGAAGACACCGCAATGAGAAGCCCGCGCTCTGCAACGAAGAGTAGACCCCGCTCGCCACAACCAGAGAAAACTTGCATGCAGCAACAAAGACCCAACGCAGCCAGAAAGAAAGAAAGAGTACATTTTCTTCTTTTGTCAACTTTACAAGTATGTATTAAAGGATGGAAAATTTACTGAAAAATTAATGGGTTTATTCCACACAGCAAAGGAAACCATCAACAAAAGGAAAAGGCAACCTACCAAATGGGAGAAAATATTTGCAAATCATATATCTGATAAGGGTAAATATTCAAAGTGTGTAAAGAACTCATACAACTCAACAGCCAAAAAAAAATTGAAAAATGGGTAGAGGATCTGAATAGAGATTTTTCCAGAGAAGACATACATACAGCCAACAGGTACATGAAAAGATGCTCAATGTCACTAATCATCAGGAAAATGCAAATCAAAACCACAATGAGCTATCACCTCATAACTGTTAGAATGGCTATTATCAAAAAGACAGGAAATAGCAAGTGTTAGCGAGGATGTGGAGAGAGGGGAATCCCTGTGCACTGTTGGTAGGAATGTAAACTGGTGCAGTCTCTGTGGAAAACAGTATGAAGGTTCCTCAAAAAAATTAAAAATAGAACTACCATATGATCCAGCAATTTCACTTCTGGGTATTTATTCAAAAGAAACAAAAACACTACTCAAAAAGATATATGCACCCCATATTCACTGCAGCAATAGCCAAGACATGGACGGAATCTAAATGTCCATCAATGGATAAAGGAAATGTGGCGTATATATACGGTGGAATATTATTTAGTCATGAAAAAGACTGAAATCTTTCTATTTGCAACAATATGGATGGCTCTTGAGGGCATTATGCTAAGTAAAATAAGTCAAATAGAGAAAGAGAAATACTGTGTGGTATCACTTATATGTGAAATCTAAAAAAAGACACATAGGTTCAGAGAACAGACTGGTGATTGCCAGAGGCAGGGCAGGGGGTCAAAAAGTACAAACTTCTAGTTATAAAATAAATAAGTCCCAGGACTTCCAGGGCAGTCCGGTGGTTAAGACTCCGTGCTTCCACTGCAGGGGGTGCAGGTTCAATCCCTCGATGGGGAACTAAGATGCCATATGCCATGCAGCATGGCCAAAATATTAAAAAAATAAATTAATTAAATTAAATTTAAAAGTCCTGGGGATATAATGTACAGCATGGTAACTGTAGTTAGTAATATTGTATTGTATATTTGAAAGTTGCTAAGAGAGTAGATCTTAAAAGTTTTCATCATAAGAAAAAAATGTGTGGTGATAAATTATTGTGGTGATCATTTCACAATATATACAAATATTGAATCATTGTATTGTACACCTGAAACTAATACAATGTTATATGTCAATTATATTTCAATAAAAGATATTAATGGGTTTATGAAACATAAATAATAAAAATGAACCATGAATCAGTAGAAATTGTTTTGAAATTGAGAAGCAAATTGAAACAAAAATTTTCAGATTACCAGAAAAGGTAATTCAATAAGAGGAATAGACAAATTCTGAACAGAATAAACAAGCACTTGGATTGTTTAATAATCCAGCTAACAAGGGGAAGAAAATTGTATGAACATATTGGGGAAATATTAACTTTCTTGTTGATTTGATATAAAAGATTGACACTGATGGAGATTGCATAAAACACATTAGTACACTAAAATGAGGACTTATGACAATCGGGTAAATGAGTGTCATCAACTCAAAGAACACTTAAGATTAATTACTGAAGGACTTCCCTGGTGGTCCAGTGGGTAAGACTCTGTACTCCCAATGCAGGGGGCCCAGTTTCGATCCCTGGTCAGGCAACTAGATCCCACGTGCAAGCCGCAGCTAAGAGTCCACACGGCACAACAAAGCTCCCGTGTGCCGCAACTAAGACCCGGCACAGTCTAAATTAAAAAAAAAAAAAAAAGATTAATTACTGGACAATCTCCTGAAATTCTACAGCTCATGTAAGAGAGAAATTTCAGAGATTTTTCCCAAATGTGACAACAATCAAAAAATTGATACAACAAGAAGCTGTGAAATGAAACATTCTAATCTATCGATAATAAAAGTGTTGATCAAAATCATGCCAGAGGAAAAAAACTGAATTATTATTCTGTTCTCCATATAAAGTAATATTACAAAATCTTTATCGTGTGAAGAGACAAAGAATAAGCTGCCCAAAAAAAAGGTAAGGGCGAAAACTATTTTAGACTTGTTTCAGGCAGTGAATTCATACGAATCTTATGTCATTCTTCCAGATGTTATGATGTTTATAGTATTTGCCAGATTTTTATTTTTTAAATTTTTTTGCCACACCGCACGGCACGTGGGATCTTAGTTTCCCAACCAGGGATGGAACCCGTGCCCCCTGCAGTGGAAGCACGGAGTCTTAACCACTGGACCGCTAGGGAAATCCCTACCAGATTTTCTTTTTTAATGTATAATTTGTTGTGACATTATTCTAGTTCAATGTTTACTCCTGTCATTAATTTTGTTTTGTTTTTCTTAAAAGGAGCTTCCAAAATTGTATAAGCTTCAGGTCTCACAAAACCCAGTTCCACCTCTGAGAAGTGAGGAGGCAACCTTTCCCGTCTCAGCGATTGGCTCAATTGCCCAGCCGTGTCCGGTGGGTGTGGGCGGATTGCCCTCGCTCTCACCTCCCGACCTCAGCCACGCTCAGCCCTCTCCTCCCCTCACCAGCCTGTTCCACCTTCTCCCCTCTGCCCTTCCTCTTCTTCCTGTCTCTTCTATTCGCTGTGCACCTTTGGGGACTTCCTCCTTCTAGCCCAGTCCTTAAGCTCTCATTTCACTCTCCTCCTGTGCTCTGTCCCATTTTCAGCATTCTCATTGCCTAGCAAGCCGAGGGATGAGAACAACGGGTGGCGGGGGAGGGAGGTTTAAGAGGCTGGCTGCTGCCGCCTGAGGAAGAGGACAGGTCCAGATTATCCGCCTAACCCTAACTCCACCTCTGGCTGCCTGACGCTTCCTACCAGATCGCCACTCCCAGAGAAGTCTCAGAGTAAACCCAGGATTGCTGGCCAGGAGCCAGGAGCCCAGATCCCGCAGAGTTGCTGGGTGCCTCGGAGCTGGGAGCAGAGCCCAGGGGCTGGGCTGGGTCCCGCAGGTTCTCCTCACCCTACCGGGCCTTGGGGCGCTGGGTCAGGCAGGCCTCACCCTGCCGTTCTCCTGAGATGCTCCCCACATTGGCTGAGGCAGGAGGGATAGGAATTTTGACTCTGTGATGAACAAGCACGTTTAAATGGGAGGAGCCTGGGAGACGGGACCCAGAGGAGCCATTTGGTTAAAATGAAAACTCTGGCCTCTCACTAGAGCATGTCTCCTAAGAGCATGAGAAAGGAGACTGATTCCCTTTCTCCCCCTCTCTCCCTCTCTCTCTCTCTCTCTCTCTCTCTCTCTCTCTCTCTCTCTCTCTCCCTCTCTCTCTGATATGCATTTAGGAACAGGGATCAGAGTTGTGGAGTCTGGATGTGGCATGCAGGGAGCCGGGCCCCACATGGACAAAGGGCAAAAAGATGGGGCTTCCACATTCCCATAAAAGAATTTGTGTTGAGTGCATGGAGGTGTGGGTTAGTGGTGGTCTACTGCTCTCCTGTTTTCTCTGAACTCCTTTGCCATATATACACATCCTGGCAGTTCTCCAGGATACAGGCCCCAGCTCCTTCCTCTGGACCCACCTCCTTGGGCAGCTTCTACTCCCATCTTAGTGGTGACACCTGCCCATGATGGGAACTCTAGGATGCCCATCAGGTCTCAGTAAATCATCATTTCCTAGGCTGTTCAGAGCCCCCAATTCTATCTAAGGCAGCCTGGAAGGTGCTCTCCCATGACTTGTGCTCCTGGGGCAGCGCAGTGAAGAAGGAAAGTAGTGACTGATTTTGGAGTCCAACAGACTTGGACCCCTGTCACCATTACTTATAGCTGAGAGACCTTAGGTGAACTGCATAACCACCTGGGCCTTGTTTCCTCATCTGCGCAGTGGGTAATAGCCCAAAAGAGAGGCTCTGGGAAGAGCAGACCAGGCTGGAAAATCAGTTTGCATAGTGCCTGGTGATCTTCTTCCCTTTTCCTTCCCACAGAGCAGGGAGATACTGGGGGCGGGTGGGAAGAATGTCTTTTATCCTCAGTGTCGTATAAACGACCAGGAGTCAGACTGTAAATCCTCTAAGTTGCAAAGGATGCCTGAGAGACCGTTTCACAGCCCCCTTCTTCCTGGAATACTTGAACTATCAAAATTGCCTCAAGTCTCTCTAAAACACAGTACGGCTTAAAAGATAAATAAATACTTAAATGCATGAATTATTTTCCTCCAGGAATTTGCTGCCTTCCTGCTTTCTTCCAAACTCTCTCTCTCTTTCCCATTCTTCAAAACTGTAGAGCCTTCCTGCTACAACCTGAGAGACTGGGCAAGGGACAGGGATGGAGAAGAGAGTTTGAGGAACAAGAAGAAATTTGGGGCCAAGGAGAAAGATAGTGAGCACGAGGGAAAGAGTTGGGGTGGAGCGGAGCTGGGGGAGGAAGATGGTTAGGGTGGGAGTGGAAGTGGAAGCCGTGACAGAGACAGCCCCCTGCTGGTCATACAACCCCATTTCCTCAACATCCCCACCTGGCCACATTCCCACTGGGCAGATAACCCTCAGACCAAGGAGAAAGTCGTCAACAAATCTGCAGCCTCCCCTACTTCTTCTTCAAAATCTCATCACCCTCCTGCCCGCCCCAGGTCCTTGGGCCAGTGTCGCCCTGGTGCCCTGCACACGTCTCCACACACCTGGCACCAGCTTCCCCTCCTACGTGACCAGCACGGCCCTGGACTGGGTGGCGGATGCTGAGATAAGACCAAGGAGGGGAAAACCACCCAAGCCAGGAAGTTACACAGCCTGGTTCCCCCGGCAACCCAGCCACAGTCGCCAAACAGTACAGCGTGGGGCGGGGAGTGGGGGGGACAACTCCCGTTCAAGGCGTAGCCAGGGCTGGCTCAGACCTCAGTTTTCTTGTTGGAGAAACTTCTCTCTCCAAACCCCCTAGGGCAGTGTTGCCGCCTAAGAATTATGGGGGAAGCCAGTTTGAAATGCAAATTCAAGACACCACCCCCATCACCTCCACCACAGATTCCCGGCCTAATAGGTCTAATAGGACTAACTAGAATCTGCATTTCTAACCAGTACCCCAGGGGATTCCAATGCTCACAGTCTTAGAGGGTAGCTGGGTTGGGGGAAAATACAGGATGGGGCCTACAGTCAGCCCATCCCCAGGGATGCCTGACATGGGTATTTTCAACACCCGGCGACTGACCAGGAGTCCAGAGACCTGAATTCTAGTACATGCAGAACCAATTCAAAACCATGAACTTGGGCTGAGCGCCTCTGGGCCTGCTACTAATGTTCTGAGAACTATGCGCCATTTAAAGGCACATAAGGTGTGCTTTCTACTCTCAAGATCCCTGGGACCCTGGCCCATCACTTTCAGTCTCTCGGTTTCAGTTTGTCTCTTCTCCCCAAAGGGTATAAAAATATTCAAGCCTTCCCAAGAGGTGACAAGTCTCCCTGGAATTAATAGATATGCAAGTGTCTTGAAAATACAACTCTCAGATACTCTCCTGGGGGCTGTGGTAGTCTTTATGGCTAGAAGGAAATGGTAGGCTGTCAGAAGGCTCCAAAAAGTCAGGGGACCTTGGGCTTCCCTGGTGGCGCAGTGGTTGAGAGTCCGCCTGCCGATGCAGGGGACGTGGGTTCGTGCCCTGGTCCGGGAAGATCCCACATGCCACGGAGCGGCTGGGCCCGTGAGCCATGGCCGCTGAGCCTGCGCGTCCGGAGCCTGTGCTCCGCAACGGGAGAGGCCACAACAGTGAGAGGCCCACGTACTGCAAAAAACAAAAAAGTCAGGGGACCTTCAGGACAGAAACCCCAAGGTGCAAGATCAGGGGCTGAGTTTCTTAGTTCCTTCCTGTGGCTGCCAGATCTTCATTTGCCTTGGAGGGGTGGCAGCTGCAGAGCTGAACTTCCTGCACCTCTTCCTAAGCCAGACCTCTCCCTTCCTCACTGTGGCCCTGGCCTCCACCTACAGAAAAACCACAGTTCATGCTGGCTGCAGGCCGAACCCTTCCCCAGGGTCAGCCACCAAGCCAGGGAGCTCCACGATGGGGTGAGCAATTAGCTTGGACTTCTTCTGCCACAAGTTTTAAGTCCCAGTTCAGCCACCTGCTAGGTAGGTTCTGCAAGTTACTTTTGCTCTCTTAGCCTCAGTTTCCTCATCTGTAAAATAGGAGAGAATAACATTCTGTGGTGGTGGTCAAGCCCCTTCTCCTGGATTTCCCATCCTAGCCACAGACACCATTTGCTTAGTGGCTGAATCCAGAAGCCCGTCTTTCTGGATCCCTCGCCCCCTTCTTCAACTCTGCACGGTCAGAGTACTAAACAATTTTGAAATCCAGTCTCTTCTTTCCATCCCCACTGGTCCTCCTTCCCCAGGCCACTCTTGCCTCTGCTGTGACTGCTGCAGTAACCTCCTGGAGTTGGCCTGCCTCACTCACTAGTCTTCTCCAACCCTAGGCCATTCTCTACCCTGCAGCCTCAGGAAGTCGGCTAAGTTAAAACCCAACTCTCATCTCCTCATCCCCCTGCTTAAAATCCTTCAATGTCTTCCCCTGCCCTTAATGAAAGGTCCAAAATTATTCATGGACATTGAAGGCCCTCTGAGGATGTGCATTTCTCAGCACCCACCCCTCCGGCCTCTAAACATACCCATTCTACTGTCCAGCCCTGTACATTCCCACCTCCAGCCCACACCCATGCTGCAGCTCAGCGGAGACCGGAGACCGCTGTCCTCTTCAACACTACTGGCCTCTCCTTTATGCTTCTAATTATCCTTAAATCCTCAGTTCAGACCTTCCAGAAATCTTCACTGATGCCTCTCCCCGTGAGGCTGGGTTAAGTCCCCTCCTCTGGGTTCTCACCTAGACTTCCCTTAGCACGCCACAAATCACATTATAATTGCCTGTCTGCTCTTCTAGTTCCTCCCAGGAGGGCACAAACTGTACTTGTTTTGTTGACTTCTGTATCCTCCAACACCCAGTAGATGCCTCGCCCTGAATAGGTGCTCAATAAATATTTTTTGAAATAATGGAAGAACATATACAGGTCAAGCTCTCAGCAGAGTGACTAACAGAAAAATGGTAGTGAATCATCATCATCACCGTGATGGTTCAACCCCACACCGAGCTACATTTCTCTCATGCAAACACAACTCAAAATTCAGGCCCTGCCCACAGCGGGGTGAAATGGTGTGACAGCCCCAGCGTTTGGGGAGATGCTTGTATGACCCACTCCCCACCTACCCTCCCCCAGTGATGTTGATCTGTCCCCACCCAATCCCTGGTTCTCACCCTGACTCAGGCTTCTTTGACCACCCCCACTCCAGGCAGGAAAGGAACAGCCCCTTCATGCCCCCCCACTCCACCCTCCCACCCCCACCCCCCGCACTGAAACTTGACCTCTGACCACAGAGCCAGTGACTACTCCTTCTTCCGGAGGAGCAATCCCACCCCCACCAACCAGCAGCCCCACTCCCCCCAGCAGATCAGGGGAGAGGATCCCCGAGACACATAGCCTCAGCTCACCATGACATCACCACCGACCTCCACCCCAGAAATGACCCAGGGCTGCGGGAGGCTGGCAAGTGATCCTCCCAAAGAGCCCTACTTGCTTTTCTCCAAAGGCCCATATCACTGGCTTTCTGAATTATCATGGCTCCTATCCATATTTTACCTCCGCTACAGGACGAGGTACTTTTTGAGCAAAGAGATCATGTATGAATAATCTTCATAGGCCCCATAAGGCCTGGCATAGGGTAGAACCCCAATAATTGTTGAAGGAATGAATACATGAATGAAAAAATGGGTGTGTATATGAGTGTTCCCAGGCGGAATTGCTCATTTTCCACTTTAAGATGAGACTTGTCCTATTATTGAAGACCTTCCTCCTGACCCTTAAGAGAATCCAGAGGCTAATAACACCTCAGGGTCAGGAGGATCATTTTTCCTTGTTTAACCTAAATTTCTCTAGGTGCAACTTCCGTGCCTTTTCTTTTAACCTACCTCCCTAGCCACTGGGACTAAAACTCATTTCTTCACAAGGAGACGGTTACTAATTTACCTTTAGCCTTCTCTTCAACAAATTGAATCCCAGGCCCTCTATTGCTCCCTCCCTGGGGCCCTACTGTCCAGCCCTTTCCCTGTTCCACTGGTCCTTGGGCCTTTTGCCAAGCTCTCAAAGGCCTCTCTGGGCTGCACAGGCAGGAATGGACATATTGTTCTTCAGGGAGCCATGGACAAACACTCAGACGCTTACCCTCTGCCTACACACACCTGACACACACCTCTCTGCACCCCCAGTCCCCAGTCCTTGGTAAACACATACTCACAGGCAGCCTCCACACAAGATCACAGTTTCATCTCCTCCCACCCGCACCGCCGAGCCCTGGCCCTGTGAATTCTCGCACACCTGGACGCACACTCAGTGCACATGAACAGACCGCACAGAACTATACTTTTCCCCTACAGGTCAGCCACACTGTGAACCCCTCCTCCTCCTCCCCCTCCCCTCCCCTCCCCCTAGCCTCCCCTCCCCTCCCCCCTCTTCCTCCTCCCCCTCCCCCTCCTCTTCCTCCTGCCTGCCTTCCTTCTCCAGCTCTCCTTCCCATCAGCCACCATGGGCCAAGCCTACTTTCCCTTTACCTCCACAGTGATCTTCCACTGCAAGGCTGAAGGCAAGGAGTAAATGAACCAATGCTGGCTCCTACCCCTTCCTCCTGCCCTCTTCCTACTTTTTTTCTGCCAAATCCTCAAGCACCTTCCACTTGCCCAGAGCACACAAACCACCCTCCATCCCCTTCCCAACCTCCACTCCTCTGGCTATAGGGAGAACCCGCTTCTCAGCTTTTTACCTTTGAGAAATGAACAATGAGGAAGCACTGGAAACTGACAGGAAATGAGGAAGCATTGGAAACTGAAATGGAAACTGGTTTCATTTCAGATCCGATGACAGGCTGGGTCACTGGGACCCTGGGCTGGCCGGACACCAGGCCAGGGGATTCGGGAGCATGAGGGCAGTGTGATATTCACTCATTCATTCGTTCATTCAACAAATATTTATCCAGCGCCTACAACACGCCAGGCACTACTGTGCATCAACAAAACCAGCACAAACCTGCCCTTACGGAGTGTACATCCTGTGGGTGGAGACAGAAGATGAATAAGTAAACTACATTAGTATCATGTAGTGATAGGAGAAAGGAGGGAAGGAGGATGGGGTGCAGGCTGAGAGTGGAGTGTGCAATGTTAAACACGGCGGCCAGGGAAGGCAGTATGTTTGAACTGGAAGGTGACATTTGAACAAAGACCTGAAGGAGAGAAAGTGGCCACGGTGACACCTGGAAGGGGAGATTGTTCGGGGCAGCAGGAACCGTCCTGCAGGCGCAGGGTGTTAGGGAACACCAGTGTGGAAAGCCACGGGGAATGAGTTGCTAGGAGATGGCAGGAAAAGGGGTTGCCACTCAGAGAAGCTTTTCCCCCTATTCCCAGGGCTGGGACCCATTCTGGGCTCCAGGGCCTGAAGGAGTGCCAGGAGAGATGAGAGGGGCCAAATTAGGGATGAAACTGTGATTTCACACGGAACAAAATGCTGTAAAGCAAACAGAAAACAAAACAAAATGTTGAGGAGTCAGTGGAGGCCATTTCCAGAAGGAAGGAGCTGAACCTGGAGCGAAGTGGATTAAGGGGAGACGTGGAGGGGCCTCCCAGAGCTTGCCGGTGGGTGGTGGATCCAGCCAGGAGGGAGGTGAGCCCCGTGGCTGAGCACCTCTCAAATCCAGTCCGGCTGGAGCAGCATAGGCTCAGCCAGCTCCCAGCCAGGATGACCTGGGTTCAAAACCCCTCTGCCCACTAAATCCTTATATGGCTTTGGGTGAGTTTCTTGTCCTGGGACCCAGTACGCTCATTTGGGAACGAAATGAGGGAAATAATAGTCATATCCACCTTGTGGACTAACATGGGAATCTGCTGGGAGAAGACAGTGGTCCTCAGTCTTGGCTCTGTGGTGTGCCGGTCCCAGAAAGTCGTGAGGCCTGTGGCCCATAATTCATAGCTATAGTTAAATCAGAGAAGGGTGCAAATGGTTTGGTTTTTTTAGTTCAAATATCAATGAATTCAATGTTGCGTCTGCAATGACATCACTCTTCCTCACTGGCATTCCACGGAGGCTTCCTGAATGGGAGATAACGGGGTGGAGTGACAGCTAATCCCCGGGGAATTTGCAAATAGGCTGTACCCTATCTTATCTGAGCCACAGCCCAAGGGAGTACAGCAGGCAAGCAAACACCATCTTGCCCATGGCTGGGGCTCGGATAAGGCGGAGAGCCCCTGAGCTGACGGCTAATGTACAGCAGTGGCATGGGGCCTGGCACACAGTAGGTGCTTCTTGGCAGCGGGAACCACAGTGGGGTGGGCGAAAGGAGAATGGAAGCTCTCTTGTTATCCACCACTGCACAATTTGTCACCCTCAGGCACAACGTTGTGCCTTTCCCATCCTTGGGAAATAGAGACACACGGAAGTGGACATGGGGAGAGGGACAGTGGAGGCCAGGTTGGCTGATGCGGGTGGGAGCTGAAGTGGGGGACTGGCCCAGAGCCTCTAGGGAGACACAGGGTCTGATGGGAAGGCCGTGGGGTTGGAACTACATTCATGCCTGGGTCAGGGCTGGGAGCTCAGGACAACCTGACCCCAAAATTGATTATTGTGGTCCAGGGCCACCCGTCCAGAAGGAATGCTGCTAGGTTCTCACCAGCAAGTAGCTCACAAGTGCCTGGGATGATCAACAAGGCTTCCTGCCTCCAGCCACCACCACCAGCTCCTTCCCAGACTGGTCTGGCCACCAGAGGTCACCTTGCATCAAGCCTGCCTGAGGGCCTCCCACCCAGACACCTGCCAGGACTCAGGGCTGTGTGGACGGCGGCCCCACCTTCCTGCAGTGGCTGAGAACTGTTCTGGCTGTGGGAAGGGCCCAGCCAGGAGCACCTGGGTAGGTGACGGCCCCCCCTCCCTGTGAAGCCTGCCCACGTATGCTGTCATCATGGCTTCTAGCCCGAGGGCAGCTGGAAGGGCCTGTCCCATCTCAACCCCACCCCTAAACCAAGTGAGAAAAAGAATGGGAAGGAAATCGAGGATGGGGAGATGTTTGTAACCTTTTATTTCAAAGCCCTCTTCCCTGGAGCCAGTCACCGCCCTTCCCCCACATTCCTCCCTTCCCAACAGTGGACTCAGTGGCCCCAGACACAGCCAGAGTCCATCCAAAAAAAGACAGAGATTCTTTATTTAAACCAGCAAACTCAGATTCTTCAAGCCCCAGCCCATGGTGGGCAGCCTTCCCTCCCCAGTCCCCTCACCCCCACCCGTTAGCCACAGAGAGGGGAATGGAAAATGAGAAGCCTGAAGGCCTCTGCCAGGGCAGGCTGCCTCAGAAGTGTGGTGAGCGTAGTCCAGCTGGGGCTGAGGGGGCAGCCGCCACAGACCCCTCCCTATAAATTAAGTCCCTGCAGCCACAGCTGTGGGCGAGGCGTACTTGTGGGGAGAAGGCCATTAGGCAGCATCCCTGACTCCCAGCCAAGGAATGGATTAGGGCACAGGGCTCAGGCGAAGAGAGGCCAGAGAGAAAGAGAAGAGGTATGGTGGGGAGAGGGGGTGATGCCCCCCTAATTTTGGTCCCGTGGAAAAGAGGCCAGTTGGTCCAGTTTTGGTGGATTTAGAGAAGGGAATGTATTAGTAAGCACAGTGGGGAGGCCATCGTCAGGCACCCCCAGAGGAGACAGGCCAGGCCCCCACCCTGGCAGAGGGGAGCGTGAGAGCTCCAGGGGCTCTCAGGGAATGTCACTGCTAAAATATATATATACATATATATATATATATATATATATATATACACACATATATATATGTATATATATTAACCATTCACGGCAGGCAGGGGCAGGGCTGTGGGTGGGATCAGAGGATCTGGCGTGGCATCCCGTAGCCGGTCATGCCTGCCTGAGATGCCCCGCGGTTGGTCCCCATCTGTAACCCAATCACATTCTTGCCCTCCTGCAGCTGGTTGTCGGAGAAGTTCCGAGGGTTCTCCTTGGATTTCCTGGGTGGAAAGGGAGCGTTGGTTAGGAGGAGGGTGGAGGCTGCCCCAGTAAATGTCCTCCATGGACACAGCACAGGCTTTCTTTGGCTTAAGTACTGGTGCCAGCTCTGCCCTGGAGAGCCTTGAGCTCTCTGAAGCCACCCGGTCATCTCTCAAAAGGGACTGTCCCTTGCCACCCCGGGAGACTCATGAGGATTAAGTGAGACGAGGAATGTGAAAGTGCTTTGTAAAGGGCATTTCCTAGGGGCAGGAGTGGGAAGGATCACCGCGCCGGCCCGGGGCCTGGGCTGCCCCAGCAGTACTCACTTGGGAAACCAGTTGGGATCTCCAGAGAAGAGCCCATTGTTCTGGGCTACCGCCAGCCCACCCAGGTTCATCAGTGTCCGCTGCACACAGGCCATGTTCTTTCCTGGGAAGGGGGAGGGGGTGTGTTGGCCTCAGTGGGTCTGGGGTCCTGCATGCCAGGCTTCCACCTCTATCACTAAGTCAGCAGGCCCAGCTTCCTAATTCTTTTACTCTTGGTCTCCCGACCCTTCTCCAACCCAACCCCCAATATGGCCAACTCCTCCATAAACACACACACACACACACACACACACACACACACACCCCACTCTTTGTCCTCAGGTATCAGAAACCTGCCCCTTCTCCCTGGTGGACATGGCCCAGCCCAGCCTCTGGTCTTCTGGATGACGGTGCCCTGGCCCTGACCCACCTTCCCAGAGGTCCACAGTCTGGAAGATGTCAGTGGTGTTGATGCCGTAGCGCTCGGCTGCTTGCAGGAACTGGGAGATCTGCTCCATCTGCTTGAAGGCCATGGTGGAGGCCTGGATCTTCCTCACCGGGGCCTGCCCCTCGGGGTACAGCCCGTTAATGAGCTCACACAGCACCTGGGTGAGGACAGTAGGTGTGCAGAAGTGAGGCCCTGCCTACCACAGATCAGAATGTACCATGCTCGGCGCTAGAGACAGTGAACCGCAGAGGGGCCTCTCCTACCTGAAGACAGCTCTGACTCTACCTGGAGTGAGCACAGGCTCCTTCCTGCCCAGCCCCCTGCCTCTGAGCCCAGAGTGTAAACCGTGCTATTCCAGGATTACCAACTACAGCACACCTCCCCCAGCTCTTCCCTTAGAGTTCCTCTTCCTTCTGTCACACACGGCTTCCACTGCAGGGAGGCACGTTCACCCTTCCACTTCCCTCGGCGGGAGGGAGGAAAGCAGGGGGCCTCTGCACGATGAAGATATCCCGGCTCAAGAAGAGCTGGGAGGGGGCTGCCCTCCATTCTTCAGCTGAGACAATCCCCGGTCCCTCAGACCCAGCCCTGCTCTCCTGGCACTTCTGGTCAGCGGCGCCCAGCTCTCACCGTGCCATCCTTGAGCCAGTTCTGGAAGTTCTCGCGCCCAGGCTGGGGCCGGCCCACATCCTTGCGGCACTGGGTGGTGATCCACTGGATCAGGATCTGCTCCAGGTCTGCATCATATTGTTTCTCAATCTTCTGCTGCACCTCCCGGCTCAGGCCGTAGGAAGGTCCCCTGTTGGCCATTCCAAAGGGCGGTGGTGTCTGGGGGAACTGGGGAGAGGACACATCCAGGCCTGTGGTCAGCACTCTGCAGCCTGTGGGGTGGGGGATTCTGACACACACCATATCCCCAGGGTGGGCCCCGGAGGTGAGGAGGTGAGAACAGCCACCAAATGAGGGAAGTCTCACCTTAACCCCTGGACATGGGCTAGGCTCTCAGTGCTCAGAACTCTAGGAGGTGTTAAGGCACCTCTGGGTTCTTCCACCCCTGTGACAGGTAGCCTGTCTACTCTACTGAGGCTTCCCATTAGATTTCATTTGAATGGTTCCACTGCTACAATGAAGTATAAAACCCACTGGAATAGAAAATAGGGTAAATGAGGCCAGGATTGGGGGTTCAGCCCCTCATTTGGGGTGGTCAGCTTTAGCAAAGGCAAACTGGTCATTCTAACCCCAACCCTGCCTTTTCCAGTTCTGGGCAAGAGAATGATTTGGAAAGAATATGGAGTGGCTGGAGAAACCTATGTCAGGAGCTAGGGGACTGGACAGATCTACCCTTAATTAGCCACTGGGTTTTAATTGAACACCCACTATTTGTGCTGGGGATTGTGGAAGACACAGAAGTCCTTGGTCCTAAAGTTGCCCACAGTGCCAACAGAGAGACAAAGTGAGCACCTATGAAAGGGCAAGAGTTGTACATGATGAATATTAAACTACACAGTCAGACCACGTGTTATAGGAATTGAGAGAGGAGTATTGGCAGAAGCAGCCTGGAGGGCTTCCTGGAAGAGGTAGGTCTGAGTAGGTCCTTAACAGATTTCACCAGGCAAAGGGGCTTCCCATGAGAAAAGAGGTAATACCTAATTCTACTTTCCTTTCTAGAAGCAGTGGTAGGCAGAATAATGGCCCCCCAAAGGTGTCTATGTTCTAATTCCCAGAACCTGGGAATGTTACCTGATATGGCAAAAGAGATTTTGCAGATATGATTGAATTATAGATCTTGAGATAGGGAGAGTACCCTGGGTCTCCAGGGGGGCCCAATGTACTCACTACAAGGGTCCTTATGAGTGAAAGAGGAAGGCAGATGAGTCAGAGTGGGAGAAGTGAGAAGGAAGCCAAGGTTGGAGTGATGCAGGGTCATGAACCAAGCAATGCAGATGGCCTCCAGAAGCTGGGAAAGGTAAGGAATGGAATCTCCCCTAAGTCCCCTGGAAGGAATGTAAGCCCTGCCAACACCTTGATTTTAGCCAGTGAAACCTAGCTCTGCAAGATATTACATGTGTGTGGCTTTAAGTCACTCAGTTTGTGATAATTTGTCACAGCAGGAATAGGGCACTAATCCAGGAGCCTTGGGTGGCATTTTTAGGGAAACCCGGGAAGAGAGGGAGGGATGGGGAAATACACAGCGGGGTTTCTTTAACTTAGTTGGAAGACCTCAGGAAGAACTGGGTGGTTTCCTGACCACTGGCCTGGGTTGACAGCACCTCGCAGTGGGCAGTCTGCCCCCACCTGCCACCTCCCTGCCTAGGTCCCACACCCAGAGCCCTGTCCTAGGAATGCTACCCATGCCGAGGGGGAGCCAGGACCCCATTTCCTGCCCCCATCCCCTCCCCATGGGCTCTTCTTTCTGCTCTGAGATAGAGCTGGCTGACTGTACACAAAAGGGGATGCCCCAGGCCAGGCACCTCTGTGCAAGGGGAGGGAGGAGAAACACTGCCTCTCCCTACCTCTGGCCCCAGGCCAGGTCAGACTTAAGGGACGGAGTCACTCTGGCTCCCTGGGTCCCCCGCACAGCAGTTTGAGCCACCCCAACCCCCCCTCCCTGGGCCTCGGGGCAGGCCACAGGGACAGCAGCTGCCTCAAACGTCCTCCCACCTCTCAGCCCCAGCAGAGGTGGGGTTCGGGCCAGTCCCCTCCCCCCCACTGCAACATGGCTGCTCCTTCCGACTGCAGCCTATTGGGCTGCACATTTCCGGCAGCGATCCTCCCCATAATCAGTTATTTTTAAACCTCATTAAGACGACCCAGCCCCACTTCACCCAGCCCGGAAGCCGGGCCAGATAAATGTCAGTCTGGGCCTTGACCCACACCACGAGCCAGCACACACTCAGCAGGGACAGGGCAGGCCGGCCGAGTGGAGGGAGGGAGACAAGATTCTCTCCCCTCAGCCCAGCCCCAGCTGCCCAGCCGAGAGCCACTCGGTCTCCATAAGCCTGTGACCCCTGACGCACAGGGCCACGGCTGGGAGGCTCAGAAGCAAGGAGAGGGGGGCCAGAGGCTGCTGCCACCAGTAAGACCCCTTTTCCCAGCCCAGTGTTCAGACCTCACTTCTGGGAGCAGCTCCACTGTGGTCACCTGGGCCTCAGGGCTGTGTCTCCATGGAGCCAAGTGGCCTGAGGCCCAGGGATCACTACGGCCCAGGGAAAGAAAGGACAGGAGAATGATTAACCCAGACACCAGGGTTAGGAGGGGAGCGCAGGACCGAAGAGTGACCCCTCCAGTGTCACTTACGGTATGGACGGACAGGACAGACTCGGCCTCCCAGACCCACCTCTGGGTCTCCCTCCTAAACTCTGGTGCCTGGGCACATCTGGCAAGGTCACAGACTCCAGCTGCAGTGTCTCGGCTCCACTCTGGAGCCATTGCCCTAGATCCCGAGGTGCCAGAGCCGTAAAGCAGAGCTCTGGGAGGAGGCAGGCCAGACGGGCCCAGCCTGCCCACGGCTTCTCTCCCCACCCCCACGAGCAGGCACACGCTGAGGGGCTGCGGCCACTGGAGCTGGAGTGGCCCACGCTAGTGACACTCAGGGGACCTACCCTGGCTCTCCCTTAAAGGAGGGAAGGTAGCCAGTTGCCTACTGCAGTGGGGAAAGGCTGTGTGGGAGATGCCCAGAGCTGGGGGTCCGAAGGGAAAACAACAGCTGCACAGCTTGGGGGGTGGATTGGCAGTGAGTAACCTAAACTCCAGAGCTGCCTACAGCGGTGGGAACAGCCCTCACTCCCACCCACAAGGTTACAACAGTTGGGAAAGGGGGAGGGGCCACAAAAGGCACTCCAGCCCTCAGCCCCACCCAGACCCTGGGCTGGAAGCTGACCTCACCCCACCGCCGACGCCAAAGAAAAAGCGGACATGGGGTGGGAGTAGGATTCCAGGGCTCCTGGCTGGGGTGTTGAACTGGAAAGACAAAGGGACTCTCCATTCATTGTGCAGAGAGGACACAGGGGAACCTCCCAATCCAGAATTGGCATTAAGACTATTTTGAAAAGGCGAAACAGGGATACTTGCCCCCAAAGTGAAGAGCCACAGGGAGCGGGGGTGATGGGAGACCTATGATTGAAGGGCCACCTTGGGGCAGCCGCCTTGGTATCAAGAGTCAGCGAGCAGAAGAGAAAGCTGAAGCTATGCAAACAGGAAGCCACAAGGCTTGCGCAGGAGGAGGGGTATGGTGGGGGCCGTTGCCATGGCTTCTGTGTACCAAACACAGGAATGGGGCAGGGTGGGGGCACCAGGCAGAAACATCCACTCGGCGCAGGAGTGGCGGGGAGGCTCCGAGTGGGGGCGGAGCGGGGGCGGGGCGAGGGCGGGGAGCAGAAGTGGGATCCTTGGGAAAGGGGCCGCTTCACAGGTACAGACAGGTGCAAGGGATTCCTCAAGGAAGCAGCTGTGGAGGGTACGGAGGGCGTGTGGAGAAGAGAAATTACAAGTTTGGGGATAGAGAAGTAGATTTAAGGAAATAGTTCAGGAGTAGAAGAAATATCCTGGGAACAGAAGGTACATTCTGAGCTAGAGAGCCCCATAACTGAAAATCCTGGGTGGGAGAAGGGATGGGGGTGGGGGAGAATGGATGGGGGTGGGGGAGAGGGGATGGGGGTGGGGAGAAGGGATTAGAGGCCAATCCCCGGAGAGCAAAAGAGGGACCCGGGCTGTGGAGTGGGGGGGGGTGGGGTGGGGGGAGAACTGCACTTGGACAAAGACTTATTTGTTGATTCTGGAAGGGGAGGGCCCTGCCGGCCCCACCCTACCTTGGCCTCCTCGGCAGTCTTCCCTGTAGACTAGGAAGGAGAAACTGGGAGTGGGGTTAAAGACGGGGAGCTGTCCCTCCGTCGGGTGCTCTGGGGTCAGAAAACTAGGAGAGCCACAGGCCTCCTCCTACACCGGATCCCCACACCAGTCCATGCTCACTTCTACCCCACTTCTTTCTGCTCACAGATACCAAGGTGCCCCAGAACTTCACAGATAGCGGCTCCAGGAGACTCCAGGAGGCCTGCAGAGGGAGGGGGGTGGGGGAGGGAGGTGGCAGTCCATTTCCGGTCCTGCCGCCCCCCCCTCGCCACACCCTGGGCCGTTACTGGGATGAATCACCCACCGCCCGCCGCTGGGGTGACGCAGTGGTCTGGGCAGCCCGCCCGACCGCCCGCCCGCGGCCACCACCGACTTTCCCAGCAGCAGGGGGCAAGGGGTGGGGGCATCGGCTCCCGTAGGGGCTGGAGGCCTGGAAAGCATCCATCCTCCCTCAACACCACCTCCTACAGACAGGGCATGATGGGGCGCAGTCAGGGCTGCAGCCTCCCAGATGTTTCAGGTCGGGGGGACTCTCCTGGAGGCGATTGGAGCTTCAACTCCCCTCCCGAACCCGGGAAGGCGAGGCCATGCGGGACCCGCGCACGGAACCCCCTCGCCCCAACCCGCGACGCCGAATCCCCAGAAAAACGAGCTGCAGGAGAATAAACAGAAAGGTCGGCTTCGGGGACGCAGAGGGCAGGCAGCACCCACACGTGCTCCTGGAACTAGGAAGTGAAGTGTCGCTTCGGAAGCCCCGGCGGCGCCGAGCTGGCCAGGGTGGGCGCCGGGACCCTGTACGCTCCATCACTGGGGGCCAGCCAGCTAATCCCTGACGCCCCTCTTTCCCCACCCCAGCGAAGACCCGGGGCTGGAGCCGGCGGGCGGGACGCAGTCCCCGAGTCCCTGATCCGGACGGACGGCCCCGTCTATGCACTAGCAACAGCGGCTGACCTCATTGCTCAACAATGCGGGGTCAGAGCCTGGGGACAGACCTGACAGCCCGGGGAGGGGCAAAGCAGTCAACGGACCCTTGCCTGCCAGCCCTTGATCACCAAGCTCACTGGAGCAAGTCGCAAGCTCTGGCTTCTAGCTTTCTAGAGACCCCTCCCTCCAGCTCACCGTTCACGCGGACCGAAGAGTTGCGCACTCCAGGCGGGGTCTGCAGCGCGAGTGAAGCGCCGGGGCCGGGCCCGGCCGGAGGTTTTCAGCCTGCTCCCGCCTCGGACGGGGCGGACCAGGGGCGGGGCAAGGGCCGAGAGGGTTTAAAGGCGCCGCAGTCCAGAAGCTGAGGGCAGTGCTTAAAAGAGAGGGGCGGTGGAGAAGAACCTGAGTTAAAGGACCTGGAGGCAGTAGCCTCCACTCTTGAGAACCTATACCCCTACCCCAGAGCCCTTAAACTTGTGCCCCAGTGGGAAACTTTCTGCCTAGGTTAGCTCAAGACTGTGGGCGTTTTTATATGGGAAGAAACCTCTTGGTTTAAAAAGGGTGGTTAAGTAAATGGAGGTACAGGAAGACGCTCACTGCCCCCACTCCACACACACACACACACAACCGTCTAGGGTGAGGCAGGACTGGGGCTAGCAGGCCAGGACAGCTCCTGGTCTTGGTGGTCTTGCTCCCCACCTTCTTCAAGCCCCAGACTAGCAGTGAGGTGATTCCGTGCCCAGGGCCCAAGAGGCATGAACAGCGTTGAGACCCAGGGTTCAGACTTGACTTCTTTTTTTTTAAACAATTTTATTTTTTTATTTTATAATTTATTTATTTATTTGGGGGCTGTGTTAAGTCTTTGTTGTGGTGTGTGGGCTTCTCATTGTGGTGGTTTCTCTTGTTGTGGAGCACAGGCTCTAGGTGTGTGGGCTTCAGTAGTTGTGGCACATGAGCTCAGTAGTTGTCGTTCGCGGGCTCTAGAGCGCAGGCTCAGTAGTTGTGGTGCACGGGCTTAGTTGCTCCACGGCATGTGGGATCTTCCCGGACCAGGGCTCGAACCCATATCCCCTGTATTGGCAGGCGGATTCTTAACCACTGTGCCACCAGGGAAGTCCCCAGACTTGACTTCTTTCCCCTTCATTTCCTCCTCCATGACCTGGCACCTCTTCTTAATCCTGGAGGGATTAAAAGAACCCTCAGTGGAGGAAGAGGCTAGCAGTTCTTCTGTCTCTGAGGGTGGAGGAGAGCCTCGTTTGGGGGTTAAAGGAGGGCTCCCTCCTCCCTGTTTTCAGGCTTCAGTTGAGCAGTCCCTCTGGGGTGGAGTCTCTGCTTACATCCATCAGTGGAGTTCTTCACAGATGATAGAAGACCCAGTTGAGCCTGGTTTTCAAGCGCATCACCAACCAGTGCCGGACTTCCCTGGGGGTGCAGTGGTTAAGAATCCGCCTGCCAATGCAGGGGACACGGGTTTGGTCACTGGTCCGGGAAGATCCCACATGCTGCAGAGCAACTAAGCCCATGCGCCACAATTACTCAGACTGCACTCTAGAGCCCGCGAGCCACAACTACTGAGCCCGCGTGCCACAACTACTGAAGCCCGTGCGCCTAGAGCCCGTGCTCCACAACAAGAGAAGCCACTGCAGTGAGAAGCCTGCGCACCACAACAAAGAGTAGCCCCCGCTCCACACAACTAGAGAAAGCCTGCGCGCAGCAACGAAGACCCAATGCAGCCAAAAATAAAATAAATTTTAAAAATAATAATTAAAAAAAAAAACCAGTGCCTTCCCACTTTTCCATTCTCTCTTGCCCGATCCTCCCTACCCCTATATTCCAGTGATTCCCTGGTAGGCCAAGGAATCCTCCGTGCCTTTACACAGGCTGTTCCTCTGCCTGGGATGCGTTTCCTCCCTTGACTGACTTCTCACCTGCTCTATCCACCACCAACTTTGTGACTTTTGGGCAACTTACTAAAGCACTGTGCACCTCAGTTCCCTAGTCTATAAAATAGAGCTAATAGTACTACCTACCTCAGAGTGGTAGAGAATTAAATGATACATGTAAAGAGCTTACAGCAGTGCCTGGCACATAGTGAGTGCTCAGCTGTGGCTGTCATCATTGTTCTCACTTCCTGTGATGATGCCTGCAATCGTCCCAATTTATCCCAGCGCAAGCTGTAAGCATTCACTGTTTGCTGACTCCTTCCTTCATGCTGCCTTAATAACCAACACATAGTTTATCACAGAACTTATCACATAGTACTGTAACTTTTTTTTTTTCTTTTTTTTTTTTTTTGCGGTACGCGGGCCTCTCACTGTTGTGGCCTCTCCCGTTGCGGAGCACAGGCTCCGGACGCGCAGGCTCAGCGGCCATGGCTCACGGGCCCAGCCGCTCCACGGCATCTTCCCGGACCGGGGCACGAACCCATGTCCCCTGCATCGGCAGGCGGACTCTCAAACACTGCGCCGCCAGGGAAGCCCTGTAACTATTTCTTTACTTGCCTGCTTCACCGACCAGAAAGAACTCCCCAAGAGCAGACATGTCTTGTGAAATTTGTAGTTCCTCTGCATCTAGCTCAATGGCTGGTCTCAGTAGGCATTCAATAGCTGACCTCAGTAGGCACTCAGTAAATACTTTTTGAATGGATATTGAACGTACATCCATTCATTCAGGAAGAGTACCCTCAGGAAGAATACCCTCCTTTTATTTTTTTCTTTTTGCGGTACGCGGGCCTCTCACTGTTGTGACCTCTCCCATTGCGGAGCACAGGCTCCGGACACGCAGGCTCAGCGGCCATGGCTCACGGGCCCAGCCGCTCCACAGCACGTGGGATCCTCACGGACCGGGACACGAACCCATGTCCCCTGCATCGGCAGGCGGACTCTCAACCACTGCACCACCAGGGAAGCCCTACCCTCCTTTTTTAGGGTTCAGGGATTTTCCAACCTCCCTCTCAGATTCAAAGCAGATGACACACAGAAAGATTTTTCAGACTTTCTTTATTCACCTGTAAAAAAACCTCACCCACACCACAAACACCACACACACGCGCATGCACGCGTGCACACGCACACGCACGCGCACACACACACACACACACACACACGGGCAGACCTAAGATCCCTGTTCCAGTCCCCAGACTCTAGAGGCTCAGCACATCCCACACCAAGCCCACTGTCAGGGTCTGTGCCTGAGCACCAAAGGAGGAGGGGCAGTGTCCCAGGCTGGAGCTAGTTCTTGCTGGGGGCCTTCTTTGCAGGGTCCGCGTGCCTTCCCCCTGCCTCACATTAGGGCATTCACAGCAGAGTGGCCTGTTCAGGGTGGGAGACTGGCTGTCGATAGGCTGGTAGCCGGAACCTAGCAGCATCTCGACGGCGGCGGAAGGCCAGGAATTCCTCCCGAAGGGCAGCACAGCGGGCCTCAGGGCCAGGAGCGTGGGCGGTATTCAGGAGGCAGCCCTCCTCTGGAGTCTTCGCACCTGCAAGAGGGCAGAATAACGAGAGGAAGAAGTCTTAAGGTTCCCTGGGTGAAGTCTTGTGGTTCACCGGCACCGTGAAGCTCCCTAGGCCCTGCCAATGCAGAGAAGCCAAGACAGCAAGAGGAGAGGGCCTGGGGCCCAGGGCCCAGCTGGGAACTGACTAGGTCCTAAGGGTGTGGGTGCAGGACAGCAAGGCCAGGGGTGCCTGCCTTTCTGGAGGGCTCCCACACCTAGCTCTGGCTCAGCTTCAAGTCGGGATCGAGGGCCAGTCAAGCCCAGGTGCAGAGTCTCCAGCAATTCCATGTCCCCTGGGAATTCTGAGTCCCATTCATAGTTCTCATCCACAGATGTGTTCCTCCTGTTAAAAGGGACAGACGTTTGGTATGGGTGGAGCAATGGAGGGTAGCCAGAAAAGCCTGAACCCGGGGACCCCCAGCTGAGGGTGGGCCATGGGTTTCCTCTGAAGATCCCTGGACCTCAGCAAAAGGACCTCAGCTCTCCTGGTCCCAGGGTGGGAATGGAGCAGAGAAGGCAGACGGTATAGGAGAGGGGTGCGGAGAACCTGGATAGGGCAGGGCTGGGCAGGGACTGCCCTCACCTGGTGCTGACCGTCACCACATGCTCCCTTCGGGGCCACCTCTCAGGGCCACTGGCCCAGCTGCTGGTGTCTCCTGGAGCGGGGCTGAGGTAGCTGCCTCCTGCAGAGGGGGCCGTGGAGGGGGGCCGAAGGAAGGAGGCGCTGCCCCGCCCACTGCTCTGGCTTGTGAGGCTGCCCCGAGGCGCAGCAGGCAGAAGGCTTGGCAGCAGCCGCTCCCTCAGTGTCCAGTCAGTCAGCGCTGTGTACGGGGGCTCTGGGGAGGCCCCAACCCCGAGCACGGCCCCAGGAAGCGCCGCCCTGGGGAACTCAGAGTGGGAGTCCAGGGGGTGGAGGAGAGATGAGGTGGGGCGGGGCCGGGTATCCATGTAATCTGGGGGAGGAGCAGGCTCCTCCAAGGGGGGCCAGTCCCCATCTACGTTCATCTCCCTGAAGAAGGGCAGGCTCAGGTACTGGAGCAGGGGTCCCGGACCTGGCAGGGAACTGGGTGGCGCTGCTGGAGGGGGCCTCACAGGGCTGATGTCTGCAATGCAGAGGGGCTGGGCCATCCCACTGGGGCTGCTGCTGCCATCATAGGACCTGGCCTGACGCTGAGCTGGGGTCCGAGGCTCAGCCTGCTCAGGGCCTGACTTTTCTTGGGAGGTCCCCACCTTGGGTCCCATCACAAATCGCCCATCTGGTCCCCGGCAAATGGGCTCCAGGGGTAAGGGCCCCCGGCTAGGTGGAGGATCCGGAGGGGGGCTGGGGGGTCCAGCGGGTTCCCCCCAGAGCAGACTCTGGCGCAGGCTGGGGACTGGGGAACCCTGGAGCTTCAGCTTCGCCACGCTGTCAGGACTGCCCGAGCCCGAAGCAGAGCTGGGGAAGGACAGGAGATCAGGGTCTGTGGTAGGGGGCCAGTCCCCCTCCCAGGAACCAGCGTCAGGCCTTGAGAGGTTTGATGCAGAACAGAGCAGAGCTAGGGAGAGCAAGGGAGAAAAGGACCCACAAGGTGGAGGGGTGGAGCGGTGGAGGGGAGGCACAGGCAACGCTGGACCAGCCCCCAGGCTGGGGCCTCTGCACTTCCATCCTTACCTCCCTCTCACTTCTGTTCCACCTCTCCTACCCCTCCTACCCCAAGGTGCAGAAAAGGAAGCAGAGAACCCTGGTGCTCACAGAAGGAAGCCGAGGAAGTGGAGGGACTTACTGGGGAGCTGACTTCCCGGGCGGAGAGAAGATAAGAGGTGCATCTGTAAGGACAGGAGAACCAGAGGTGACACAGGCACCCAATCTCATCTGCCTGGGAAAAGTGGAGGCCAGTGGGGAAGCAGGACCACGGGCTGTGGGAACACACCTGGCCCACGTAGGAGGGAGGGATTTCTCCTCCAGGTAGGAGGTGCTTATGGAGGGGCGGGGCCCTTCTTTGGCCGGGCCCCAGGTGGCCTACCTTGGCGGAGGCGTTTGCGGTGGCGACGCGCGGCTCTGCGCCGGTTCATAAGGCAAGCGGCCAGGATACTCACGAGGACAGCCACGCCCAGGAAGCAGACCCCGCCCACCACGCCGGCCAGCACTGGCTGGGGCAGGAGGCCCGGCAGCTGTGTGCGCGAGGGGTAGACCTCCAGGCCTGGGCAAAGGGCCACGGGGGAGGGTCGGTGTCCACGACTTAGTGGGCTTCGAGCCCCCCAATGCCCAGGGCTCTGCCCTCCTGCCAGATTCTCACCAGAAGTGGAGACGTTGGCCGTGTTGCTGGGATCACTGACATAGCTACCGGCGAAGGCCACAAGGCGGAACTCGTAGAGAACGTCCTGGAGGTTGGGGTCCAGGAAGGGGGTTAGGGCTCAGCACTGCCCACCCCCAACCCCGTTCGGAAAGACTTTGCAGTTGGAAGGTACGGGTGAAGTGGACAGCCGGAGGTGAGGATAGTCAAATCAGGGTGAGATCAGGTTTGGGGAGTGGAGCAGAGGGCAGGAGGGCTGCTGGGAGGACCCTCCCTGTGCCCACTTCCCACACCTACCTTGATAAGTCCCGGCACCAACAACTGCATTTCACTGCCTGCCACGGCCCGATCCAGCACCTCCCATCCCTGGGAGCTTTGCCGTGCCTCCAGGACGTAGCCATCCAGTCTCTTAGGGACCAGTTCTGGGGGGTCCCAATGCAGGAGTACCCCCCGGGCTGTCCTCACTGCCACCAGACCTCTCGGAGGGGACAGGGGAGGCGGCATCTCTGTTGCGGGAGGACTGGGGGCAGCTGGTGTGGTAGGAAGCCCTGAATGGGACAGATAGACTCGTAAAGATGGGATTTCCAGTGCTCTTCCCCTGCTCCTCTGGCCTTCGACATCCCCTGGTGCCCAGCTGCTCTCCCAGAGCCCCTAAAGACAAGCCTGGATCATCTTCCACAAAGCCCTCTGGCCCCCAAGCTGCCCAGCACCTCTGCCCCCTCCCACCCAGGTCCCTGCAGCCCTTGCCTATCCCTGTCTGCTGCTCTGGGTAAGAGGTCTCTCACCTTCAGGAGCAGACAAGACGATCTCGCTGAAGGGCCCGCTCCCCAGCTTGTTCTGAGCGAGGACGCTGAACTGGTATTGGGTGTGGGGCTGCAAGCCTGGCACTAGGAGGTGAGCAGCCCCCAGGGGCACAGCCAAGGACACCCAGTCGTAGTGGGCTCGGTCAGGACGCTTTGCCCTGGAGGACAGGAGGAAATGGGGGCTGACCTCTCCCCTCCCTTTCAGCATCCGGGGTCTCAGGACCTGGGCCATGAGTCCCTGAGATTCTCTGGAACTCGGGCAGCAGAGTTAGGGCAGGGCTGGGATAGAGGACTGGGAGAAAAGACAGAGGGCCAGAGAGAGAATCAGGGTGTTGAGGGAGAGGGATGGCAGGGGCAGGTCACTCACAGTGGGGTGTACCAGACGCTGAATCTCTGCAGGTAGCCACCATCAAAGCCAGGCTCCCAGGAGACATTGGCACCCTTGGGCAAAGGCACGACGGACACATTGGTGACGACGTGGGGGCTGGTGCCTGGGTGGGGAGAACAGAGGGATGATGGTCAGGGTGCTGAGGGACAGCAAAGAGCTAGGGGGAGACTAGGGCTTCGGCCCTCCACCCATCATCCCAGGGGCACCCCACCCAAGATCCCCCATCTGGGCCCCCCAGAATGATTTATTCCCATCTCCTTCCCACATGGCTGCCTCCAGCTGGCTCTGCCCCCACTAACCCAGCACGTAGACATTCGTGGAGGTGGCCACTCGGGCCACAGCATTGCTGGCTGTGCACTCCCAGCGCCCGTGGGCCTCCTTGGTCAACGGTCGCAGGATGAGGCTACTGTTGCTATCCACCTGGGCCTGGCCCTGCAGCCCCCGGCCCACCTACAGAACCACTGGTCAGCCCTGAGGACACACGCAGCCACCCCTCACCAAGGGCGCCACTCATCTCTCTGGGCAGCTCCAGTTTCCTCCCCGCCCTGCCTCTGACAGCCCTCTCCTCCCCCTTCTCCCTCCCACAAAACGGCCAGGGGTACGGAGAGGCAGGGGCATAGGAGGCGTGAATACAGGAGGAGCAGGGTCAGGAGCCTTACCTTAGCCCAAGAGATAGTAGGCGAAGGGTCTCCTCGGGCAGAGCAGGGGATGAGTAGCTCCCGCCCTACTTCTTGGAAATATTCTTCCTTGGGCCGTTCTAGAAAAGCTGGGGGAGCCTGTAAGCCAGATCTGGCATTGGGAGGGGGCTCTCTCACACTGCTGTCTAAGGGTCGTTCCTTCCCCTCTGCGGGGCCCCCGTCATGCTGCGTCTGTCTCCATCTCTCAGTGTCTCTCTAGCTTTCTCTCTGTTCCCCAGCAGGGAAGCTGGAGGGACATTGCTGGAGAGACGAGGGCCTCTCTGGAGACGTACAAACCTCTGCAGAACACCCTTCACCCTGCCCTCTGCTTCCCACTCTCTTCCCTCTAGAGCGGAGGGCAGCCTGGTCCAAATTAAAGGGTCGGGGCAGGCAGGATATCTTACTGTGTGGAGGTGACCGATGCCCCACCTCCCCAGCACCATCTCTGCAAAAACCTCTGTGATGGCATCTGACAGCTGCTGCCGTGGCCACCGTGGGAAACACAGACTGGGAAGCCCACCCCCCCTCCCCACATGTGTCTGTCCCACCCGCCTCTGTCAGCCCGGTGTCAGCACTAGGTTCGCATCTTCGGCCACCTGACCCGCTGCCGCTGGCCCCCCCGAGCCTCACCTTGAGCAGCACGCGGGTCACCGGGGAGGGCCCTGCAGTGCCAAGACGGTTGTAGGGGGTGCAGGAGTATTCTCCCAGCACATCCTCATTCCCCAGGGCAATGATCAGAGAACCTTCTGGGCCCTGGGACCAGCCAGGGAACTGGAGGCATGAGGAGATGACAACCAGAGAGAGAAACTCAGCGGAGGCCAGACCAGAGATGGAGAGAGGCAATGCCCGGGAGGGACCCACATCTATGCAGAGGATGCCACAACCCTACCCCTAGGCCAGACCTCTCTGTGAATTCCATCCTTCCTTTCTCTTTCCTACAGAGGGGCCACTACCAATGGGGGTGAAGACTGGGACTGCAGACTCCAGGAGAGCCACTCACGGGGAATCCAGTGTGCACGGCACACCCTGGGGTTGAGCTTCAAAGGTGTGGGTCTCCCGGCCTGCTGTCTTCCCAGCACTCCGAGATTACATTCTGCATCTTCCACCCCAAATCGGTTCTTCTTCCTGGCTTCCCTAGTTCTGTGTTAAAGGCTAACATCCGACTCCTCGCTCTGTCTCAGGCCCCACGTCTGTCCTCCTGGAAAGGCCTTTTGTCCCATCTATCTTCATGTCCTCCTTTCTAGCTCAGGCCTCGTAACCTCTCACCCACACTCTCATTTCAATAGCCTCTGTACCCCCTCTGTCTGTCCAGTCTCTTCCTCTCCATTCCTATCACACCGTTGCCCAAGCAACTTCACTGCCTCCGAATGCCTTTGGACTTTTTTTTTAAACCTTAGACAAAAATTTATTGAGCACCACTACAGTTGCAGTAGCCCTGGGGAGACTAGGATTAAAAGATGAAATACTAGCCCACAAGGAATTTGTGGTCTTTGCCGACAAACAAAAGATCTCAATCCCCGTGGAATGAGGTAATATTAACTTGGCATCCATAGTTCCTCCTTTTGGTCCCAACCAGTCTTTCCAGATTTCTCTGCACCAGTCACGTCCCCATAGGCACTGTAGCTCCCCCCAGCTGGGAGACTCATTATGCCATAAATGCACTATACTGTTCCTGCCCTGGTTTCTGCATGGAATGTCTCTCCACCCTTCAAGGCCCATCACCAGAGTCCCAGAAGCTGTTGCTGATCTATCCTCAACCAGTCCTAAGAGGAAGGTGCTCGCTGCCTCCTGGCCTTCTAGCAGTGTCTGCACGGCTGTGCTGCCCCCTCTAGGCATGGGTGTCTCTGCTCCTGTCCCCCATGCGACAACCTACACAGCATGTTCCCCAGTCACTGAATTGATCTAATGCTGCCCCAGCTGTCCTGACTAGAATACCACCAAGCTAAGTCCTCTATCCCCTGCCCCAAGCCTGTACCTTGTCCAGCTGCAGGGCCTGCCCATCCTTGGTCCAGCTGACAAAGAGCAGTGGGGGGTTGGCACGAACCGGGCACCGGATCACCCCCCGCATGCCCATGGGCAGGGGTGTCTCAGGAGGCATGGCAGTCACCTGGGCGGGGTCTGGGGGGAAGCAGTGACAAGTTGTCGGGGAGGAGCTTGGCCTGGCCCAGGGGAGGAGAGCAGTCTGGGGAGGGAGCTGGGGTCAGGCTTACAGAGAACAGTGAGGTAGGCAGAGGCCGAGGGTGGGCGTGGAAGGCCATTGCTGGGTACACAGGTGTAGCGGCCCGCATCATCAGGCTGGGCGGCCTGCAGCCGCAAGCTGCCATCCACCAGGATCCGCACTCGGGGCTGCAGGCGGCTGCAGTATGGCACGTGGGCAGGGGGGTCCAGGTCTTGCTGGACTCAGACTGCCCATCAGTACCCCACCCCCACCCCACCCCATGCCTCACCTAATGTGGAAGACATTGGTGCTGTCCTGGAACCAGCTGTAGGTGAGGTTAGCGGGGTACGCCTCAGCCTGGCAGGCCAGGGAAACATCCTGAGAGGCATTGACCGTGCTGTTCTTGGGGGGCACCACGATGACTGGGGGTCCTGTCGGGGGGAGCACACGGGGGAGGGGAGGCCTCAGCCCAGTCTGCCAGGAACCCTAAGGGTCACTTCTACAGTTCTTCCCAGGTCCGCTCTCTGGAATACAGGGCTGGTTGCTACAAAGCCTTGGGAGTGGAAACAGGTCCTAACCCTTTTATTTAACACAAGTTCTTCCTCTGCCCTGGCTAGCTCCCCTTCCCATCACCTCCATTCACCTAGTTTCCGGTGTGTGTGTGTGTGTGTGTGTGTGTGTGTGTGTGTGTGTGTGTGTGTGTGCTGGGGAGGGGGAATCAGTTCTACCCCTCTGATCACCCTTTATACCTTTACACCCACTACCCTTTCCATCCTTCATCTGTCACACCTGAAATCACCTCTATGTCTCCTACCCTAATCTGGGTACCCAGTACCTTACCCCAAGATGCTGCAGCAATCCCTGACTCCAGGCTCCGCCATCACTGCCACTCTGATGGCCATTCATGCAGAAATGTCCCCCCCACCTTTGGCCACAGAACACTTCTACTCAAGAACCCACAACAGCTCCTGGCTCCTAGCACATTAAGCTCAAACTTCTTGACCCAGCCCCGTGGGCCCTTGTAACCCCTGCCTGGCCAACTGTCTTTTCATATGTCAAGTCCTTGTGAACTCTTTCAGGTCAGTATGGGCAGCTCACTGCGCCTAGGCCAGACTCACTCCCATCTCCATGCCTTTGCTCTCTGGACCCGCAGTCCAGAATGCTCTTCCCTGAGAGCCTGGCCTTCCCCGAGAGCCTAGCGTCTGCAGCTGCACTGCTGTTTCCCTTCTCTGGGCTCCTATAATAAGTGGTCAGTAATAAGCGGTAATGATATGAGTTGGTGTACAGGCATGCCGGGCATAGCTGAGCACCTTACCTGCGCTATTCTCATTTAATCCTCCCAAGAGCCTTTTGTGGTAGAAATTATTGTCTCCACTTCATAGGTGAAGACATGAAGGCTCAGAGGCAGAGAGACTGTGAGGTGACTTGCCCGAGATCAGCGGGGAAGGCAAATTCAAACTCAGGCCTTCTCAACACCAGACTCGACACCACTGCCCAGCACTGCCTCTCCCACAGTACCCAGGAGAGAGGCACTTCGCCACTGCGTCTTATTTCCCCCTGTGGATAAGAGGCTCCGTGAAGGCAGAGTCTACTTCTCAGCTTGCTTTCTAAGGGGAAGGGCTTGGCCAGGAATTACTATGATCATTGTGCTCGTCTGAACCTAATTCTTGTAACAATCCTGCAAGGAACATAGGAACCTCTTCGTATAGATGAGGAAACTGGAGGTCAAGGGGGTTCCATGGCTCATGGTCTAACACCAGCACCCACGCTCTTCTCACTATACCACATTGCTGGCTCTAAATATCTATCTCCGTTCACTGATCCTTTTACAGGCAAGATGCTGGTTTTAGAGGAAGAGCCTGTATTGGGAGCGCCCTCCCTCTCCATGGGCCCCTCACCTCAGGCACAAGCCTCCGCCCACCCCCCCCACCCCACCCCACCCCCACCCCCGGCTGCTGGCTGTGTGCACCTCCAGCCACAGGTCAGTCCTCTCACGTGTGTGTCCTGTTTCCCGGCCCTCCCCCGAGACAGCACCTAGCACCAGCAGCTGGGTGGCGTGGATGGCGCTGCCCTCAGTGCTGGAGGCTTGGCAGGTGTAGACCCCGGAGCTGCCTCGCTCCACCCTCCGGATCCTCAGCGTCCCGTTCTGCACCTAGAGTCAGAGTGGGTGAGGAAGGACTCTTGTGTCTCCCCTGCCCACGGCGGGCCTCAGACCCCGCACTTCCCAGTCTGGCCAGCAGAGGGAGGCAGCGTGCTGGGCTCAGGGAAGCCTATGCCAAGCCCTCCTCCGGCCCGTCTCCCAACCTCCTGGCCTCCAGCCCCGCTCCCAGGCCACTACCTGCCTCACACTCTCACCCTGTCCAGCCCTGGGACTCACTTGCACCTGACTCTGGCCCTGGCCGAGGTCCTGTCCTAGGAGCTTCCAAGTCACACGAGGTTGGGGGCTGCCGCGGGCCGCGCAACGCAGGGTCACAGGCTCCAGTTCCCGCACTTCCAGCACCTGGGGAGGCGTCTCCAGGAATTGAGGGGGCGCTGCAAGGAGAGAGGCATCAGGGATTGCCAGAAGGGCCATCAGCCCAAAGAGCAGCGTCCGAGGACCAGAGAGGCAGATCAGGGCCTCAGCCTTCAGCCCATCAGCCCACCAGCTTCATAGGAATTCCCAACCCAGGGCCACCCTGTCTGCTGCACCCAGGACCCAGTAAGGAGGCACAAGCCCGTTCCCCCACTGGCTTGCAGAGTTGGTTAGGGAGCTGACCACCAGGCTGGGTGTTCAGAGCTGGGAGAGAACTAGGTGCCCTCTAGGAAAGCACTGTCCTGGGAGTCAGGAGACCTGAGTTCTAGACTGCTCCGCCACTAATCAGTCGTATGACCCAGTCTCCCCATGCCCCATCTGTGAAATGGGAATAATTATGACCTCCTTGCTTCTTAGGGTTGAGACAGAATTCATGAGGTACTGGGTTAAAAGGTGTTTTGAAAAAACAAAATGTTGTATATACGTGAGTGATGGTTCACTCAGGGCTCAATAACCCCTTATCCCCTCCTACCCATTACCCTCTCTTGGCCAGGGAGGCAGGAGCAGGGAAGAGAGAGGAAGAGGAAGTTCCTGACAAAGAGTCGAGAAGGCTGATTGGATTCAGGTTTGAGGAACTGAAAGGGCAGGAGTGGGGGTGGCAGGGGTAAGATGCAAACAGGGAGCCAGCAAACAGGAGGTGTCAGCAAGGGTGGGGCATCGGGACTGCCCTCCTCCCCTCCCCCTCCTCCTCCTTCCCCTCCCCTCCCTCCTCCTTCCTCCCCTCCTTCCCCCTTCCTCTCCCCTCCCTCCCCCTTCCTCTCCCCTCCCTCCCCCTTCCTCTCCCCTCCCTCCTCCTTCCTCTCCCCTCCCTCCTCCACAGCCTGCCTGCTCCCAGCCTCATACAATTGACTGTGAGGTGCACCCAGGAGCCGTTAGCAGAGTCGTCCTCGGGTCTGTGCTGGTCCAGGAAGAGCACGCGGCACTCGTACCAGCCCTGGTCCTCAGCCCGCAGCCCCTCGATCTGGAGAGATGCCCCCTTCTGAAGCCGGACGCGCCCTGGGGGAGGAGCCCTGGATCAAGGGTGCAGAAGGGACCCCATGGGAACCCCAGGCCCCTGGTCACACTGGTCATTCTCAGACGTCAAGAACAGGCTCAGTGTCTCCCAGTTACCCTGATAGAGTGGGGTCCAGAGAGGCACAGATGGGGTTGGGGTCACTGAGGGCAGATCTCTCCCTTCAGCCCCTCTGATGGCTCCTGCCTTTCAGCAGCTGGGACCCGGCTTAGACAAAGAGAAACCGGAGCAGCAGCAGGTGGGCACTGAACTACGCCCAGCTTCCAGGACTGTAGGGGGAAGGGGCTTGAAGAGCCAACACTCAGTCTCCTCTGGATTCATACAGAATCTGCCCATCCCTGAGCTCTTTTTGTAAGGGGAGTCCCGGGAGTGCTCCTGCCAGAGGACTCGGGGCCCAGAAACCACAGCTGGGTTTGGGATCCACACCTCGCCTACCAAAGCCCCCTAATCCGCCAGGGCTATTATCAGCGGCCTAAGCGCCTTAGGGTGGCCAGAGTCCAAACCAGCCAGGCAGCAAGGTCAGCAGCCTCCTCACCCCATCCCCTCACGCTCCAGGGCATCCAAGCCCCGGCTGACAGACTACATAGAGCTCCACAAATCACCCAGCCCCAGCGCAAGCAGACGGCGCCCTCCCACTCCGACGGAGCCCTGCACCCCAGACAGCTTCGTGGGTCCCTGGCAGTGCAGCCTAGAAAGCAAGGCGCACGCTGGGGAGCCACAGAGACCTAGCCTCCGGCTCTGCCATTTACTTCTTTGGCCAGATCACTTAACTTCTCTCTCAACATCAACTTCTTCATCTATAAAATGAGAGAGAAAAAAATCCAGGTAGGGTGGATGGAAGGCAGGCAGCATGGTGCCTGACATCGGCGGGTGCTTAAATAAAAGCGGTTGAACAAATGAAGGAGCTCATGATCTGAAATCAGCAGCCTGCATTCAACCTTGGCACCACCCCTCACCTGACAACACACCCTCTCCGTCTTCTCCCCTGTAGTAGTGAACAGTGCCGTCACGCACATCACCCTACCAGAAACCTGGTGTCACCCAGATTGCTCTCTCCATTAACCCCACATCTGCTTGTTCAGTAAGCCTTTCAATTCTACCTCCTGGATGCTGTTTCCCTCTCTGCCACCTTCTCTTTAGTTTAGTCCCATAGCATCTCTCTCCTGGGTTACACCGACAGTCCACAAAGAGGTCCCGCTGCCTCCAGCCTCCTGCCCTCCACATTCATCAGCGACCCACCCCACCTTGACCTTTGATAGGGACAGCTGACATTTTCTAATTCTTGTGGGTTATGCCAAACGAAAGCAACCAGACTGCGCCCCTACTTTGCCCGTTCTAAGACTGGGCAGTCTGAAGCTGCTCACACACTTGCCCTCTCCCATCTGCTTGCATTCTACCTCTAGGGTTCACCTTTCTGAAATAGAATCAAAACCCATGGGGGCCCTGAAGACATCAAGGAAAAAAGAGGAGATGATCAGGCTGAGGCCGGCGCTGTGCTCATAGGCAAGGGACTTTTTTCTTCCAAGAATGAGGTCCAAGGGCGCAGACTCTCTAGAAAGGGTGGAGCTGCTTAAAGGGCTAGGTGTTTAAATCCCCACCTAGAAGATAAGCCTGGGTCATGCAGGTAAATATTTAATATGATCACACCCTTCCTCCCACCAGTGGGATTCCTCAGTAACCCTAAACTGCCTGGCCATGGGACCCCCGCAGACCCCACTGCGACCTCTTCTTTTTTCTTTTTTCTGGCTGCACCACGTGGCTTGCTCCCCAACCAGGGATTGAACCCCGGCCATGGCAGTGAAAGCCCGGAATTCTAACCACTAGGCCACCGGGGAACTCCCTGCGACCTCTCCTACGTCCCGTGTGATGGCAACATTTCATTACGGTGATCTTCGGTCGCTACAAAGAAGGAAGAAGAGGGAAGGGAAATAGAGTCTGGGATATGAGCCACGTAATATTAGGCATTGTCACCATACTTAATCCTTCCAAGAATTCCATTATAGAAGAAGGAATTGATGTTAAGCTTCTTTCCAATAAGCTACTCAGGGATCCAGCCAGGCCTCCTTTCTCACGATGCAGCATGCTCTCCATTGCACACTAGTGTGAGGATCAAGGGACGCTCAGGGCACTGATCGCCGAGCATAGTCAGTATATGTTCACTCGGGGGATGTTGGCAGCCAACGGGTAACAGCTCCAAACGTCTGTTGATCAGAACATCTAATAAAGCATAGAGTATGTCCTAACTTTTCTGTGAGGTACGAATGGCTAGACCTGTAGAGTCGCAGAAGCACAGGAAGCTGGCCAGGGGCAGGCCGTCCTGTATCCTCCTGAGTCCTGGGCCCCCCTCCACCCGCAGAGCCGGAGCCTGAGTGTCTTTGGACCTCCCCACGTGCAGGGGAGTGTAGAGGAAGGAGGCACAGTCCCCATTCTTGCAAGCTCTAGGAAGGCACGGAATCCACACTCATGGACACGTGCAAGTTCATATACACACAGAAGCTTAAAAAATATTCCAAGAGGCTAAGAAGCAGGAGGAGTATGGAAGGCTTCCAGGAAGAGGTGACTCTGCAGAGGGGATGCAAGGCTAAAGGTAGTGAGGGGAGATGATGACAGGGAGCCAGGTGGTTCTAAGTGGAGGATAAGATAACTGATTTGTATCAAATGACTCAGGACAGAGAGAAAATTCATGTCCCTTCTGCCACATGGGGTATCTTGAAACTCCCAAGAAATATAGCACAGAAGTCGAAGACCCAAAGCTGGTCCCATGAATTAGAAGAGCTGATCTCAGATCCACCCCAGGAAAGCTGGTGTAGAGGAAGTGGACCCTCTTTCCTCTGCACACCGAGTCACGGTTTCACACCGTGCAGGCACTCTGTACAGGCTCTGTGCTGGGTTCCTTACGTACAGCAGCTAACTTCATCCTAGGATGTAGTCCTGGCTTGTTTTATCCTGCTTTTTACTACTTTTATACTCGTCTATAAATCCAGTCTCCTCTGCTAGATGGATTCCAGGGTCCTCAAAGATTGGAAGCCTTCTCTTCAGTGTCATCCCTGAAGCCCCAGTCTCTCTCATGGTCCCTCCCACATTCTAGGCCACGGGCCTCACACACACAGTCCCAGGCCATCTCCCCTTCGCTTGCCCAGAGGGTTTATGACAGGACAGCATTGTCCTTAGCAACCTTCACCTCCCGTTGCCTAGCAACTGCAGTTCAGAGTCCCCTACACAAAGGCTGAGAGGCCCCTTCCACACTGGGAGGCAGTAAAAGGGTTAATGGGTGCAGGGGCCTCTCCCCAGGGCCCTGACTCCCCAGACTAGCCCTGCCCGACCAGGAGCTCCAGAGCTGGGGCAGGGGTGGGCATGAAGGGCAGGGGTAGGAAGAAAGACTTGCAGCTGAAAGGAACACCACAGAGACAGAAAGAAAACCCACAGGTAGCAAAGTTGCTACCGTCCAGGGGTTTGTCCGCCTGAGGGACCTCAAGACAGGACAGAGGGCAGGGGGTTGGGGGGAGGAGAGTTGCACATCTCCCTGGGGGAAGCCCAGGAAAAGCCCTTCTCTCCCCTGTCCTCCACCTCCCCCTGCCCTGCCTTCAGTCGGGCAATGTTCTGCATCTGCGGAGCCTCAGCCTGGCAGCCCAGCTCCTCCCAGCCCGGCGGGCAGAGGCAGGGAGGGCTGGTGGGCACAGCCGTTGTCTCTCCACTTGTCCTAATTGGGGCCCCGCTTTCATCAGTTCTCCGGGGGCTTGTGCAGACACATACGCTCCCACCAGGCTGTTTGCCAACAACTGACCCCAGTTTGAAAATAAACTCTTCCCTCCTGCAGCACCTGCCTGAGCCTCCTCCCCTCTCTGCTCAGCCTGCCCCGCGGCGACAGCTCAGCCAATCCTGTGGCTTCTCCCAGGATTCAAACTAAAGAGGGAAAAGGGAGGGGGTCCCCCTGCCCCCATCGACGTCCTCCCAGGTGGCCTTTCCTGGGCTTCCCCTCTGAAGAGGAGGCAGCCAGACTCTCTCCCCAGCAGCCCCAGCCCCAGCCCTAGGCTCTCCCACACACTGTCCTCGGAGACCTGCACTAAACCGCTCAGATTAAGGCTCCATCAGGGATTAGGGGGAAGCTGAGCCTTTCGAGGGAGCCAGCTGGGGCACAGGAGAAGGCCCCTAGGGAGGCCTATACACTATTTTAAGTCCATACAGAAACCAGCTGAAGCAGGAACCCAGCCCAGCTCCATCCATTTGCTGATCTTTAAGGGAGCCTGGTCCATCCCCAGCCCACCCCGTCCGTGCACGAACTCTGCTGTACCCAGAATCAGAAGCAGTGGAGAAGCAGCCAGGTCGTAGACCCACCCACCCTGCTGCCCCCTCAGCCCACTCCCTAGAAGCCTAGAACACCCAAACTAGCATTTAAGAAAGTAGGGGAAGAAGAGGGCAGGGCAGTGAGAAGATAGCAGAGCTAGGGACCAGGAGAGGGCCAAGGAGGGAGAACAGGGAGAATGAGGATGGTCTGGGAGGTTTCATGAGCTCTAGAAAGAGCGATTAGAGAAGTAGGATGGACACTTGGAATAGGGCTGCGGGATCTCCTTTGGAACAGACCATGTGGAGTTTTAAAGAGACCACATGTGTGTCTCTGTGTGTGTGTGTGTGTGCGTGCGTGTGTGTGTGTGTGTGTGTGTGTAAATGAATGAATCCTTCAATGAATGAACACTGCTTGGGAGCAGAGCCACGCTTGTTAAGCAGAGTTCAGGCAGTGGAGCTGGAGATGAGTTTGGGACAGGGGCAGAGCTGTTAAGAAGAGGACTTGTTCCCACTCTACCCAGCCCACCTTTGTTGGGGACACCTCCCGACCTCCCACCTGAGGATAAGCCTTACCCACGTAAGCAGGGTCGATGCGGGGAGAGTAGAGGCCGAACTGAATGAAGATGGGAAGCAGGAATCCAAAGCGCAGCCACTCGATGACGTGCAGAGGGGGCCGGCCAGCCGGGGACAGCAGGTCACAGCCCAGCACCGCGCTCTCCCCGGCCCGGCCCACCACCGACACCACCTCAGGCTTCCCTCGACCTGCAGGGCACGTGGCATGAGGACACAGCAGAGGGCCAGAATCAGGGCTGGGAGGGGAGATACCCTCTCTGTCTTTGTGGGCTCCCCAGGCCTTTGTGAAGTGGTTGAGGAAATCCTCGACTTCTGCAGAACCAGTGTTGCTCCTCCCCTCCGCTGACCTGCGCACAGAGAACCCCAGGGGACCACCACCCACCCCAAGGCCAACAGGGAGTTCCGGAGCCCAGGAAGTCCAGCTCACCGTCAGCCCCCTGGCCGATGATCAGGCTGAGGATGGCCAGACTGAGGCACCAAACCATAGCCCAGCTGCCTGCTCGCCCGGCCCCTCCTATCCACAGGGGCCCAGACGGAGGGGCCCAGGGACCTGCACAGCCCAGCAAGCCCTGTCAATCCTTCTGACTGGGTAACGGGGGTCAGCTCTCACTCTTCTGGACAGTTAGGGCTTGGCTTGTGTAACACCTGATGAAGCCGTCCTCTGGAGCACCGCCAGATCTAGATGCAAAACGCAAGGCAACGTGCAGAGTGGGCCAATGTTGGAAACCAGAAGAAACCCCGAGTTAGAGAAAAGCTGGAGGTGAGCAAAGGCAGAAGGAGAGAGGAGAGCAGATGCGTGGGGGAAGGGCTGGGGTGAGGGAGTGCCGGGTGGGGAGACCAGACAGATGAGGACATGTGGGGAGCAGAGGAGCTGGAAAGATCTTAGAAAAAGCAGAGGGATTCCGGGGATACGCAGGTTACCAAGGCTCTAGGAAAGCTGGGCCAGGAGGGAAATTGGGTTCCTACACACTTGGGAAAGGACTTCTCAGGAAAGCATGGGAGATGAAGAGCCCCATAGCCCAGCCTCTTCTCCCTGTTCTTTCCTTAGTCCTGATGCTGATAACAAGGTAGCAGATAGCAAGGTAGAACCAGTATTATCGCCTCCACCCCACGGTGACAAATAAGGACCTTGGGTATCTCAGAGCCTTGCTCAGGCGCACAGAGCCAGTTAAGGGCAAAGCCTGGATGAAAACCCAGGGAAAGTGGCCCCCAGAGCACAAATCCTTGCCTCATTTCTCCAGCCTCTGTGAACCCTGCAAGCTGGAGGCCCTGTACCTCTTTCTCCATCAGCCTCCCAATACTGCTTTAGCCATGAATGAGTCAGACACTTGGGAGAGGACGATTGCCTCCCATCTGCTGGTATGGGGGCCCAGGCAGCATCCTCCAGGTCTGGGCAGGTCCTGGGGCTGGCGGCTGACGCCACTTCCTCTTCTTGATGCTGTCAGGCAGCCCTCCCTCTGCCAGACACCATGACCCAAGTGCCTTAACCCAATTCCTCCCACTTACTCTCCCTCCAGTATCTTCGGGGCCTAAGGTTTGCTAGGCTCCCCCTTCACTAACCCCAGGGGCATGGTCCATGAGAAGCTAAAAAGTCAACCAGTCCCTAGGGTGTACAAAGTGAGCCCTGGAGCATGGAGGGGAGGAACTCTTGATAGCCCCAGCCCCTGAGCATCTAAGGAAGTCACAGCAGGCTGGGGTGGTGGTGGTGATCGTGGTGGGGGGTGCTGCCTTGGGCCTGGAAGATCCAAGTGGACTCTGCTCTGCGGGCCTCCACCCCACTCTTGGCCTCACAGTTCGGAATGGGCTATAAAACACCCCTGCCTGGACTGAATGGCCCTGCACGTCTAACTCCTGATAACTCACCAGCAAGCACCCATCGCCCTTGCTTCCCACTGTCCCCAGCCACCTCATGGACATATCTTTTTCCAAATGCATAGGAACCCCCAGTTCCCTCCTGGCTCAGTTTTCTGAAAACCTCAGCATCCAGGTTTGCCCAGAACTCCTCTGTGTTTCCTAAGATCCTTCCAACTCTTCTGTCGGCCACTACGTCCTCACCTAATAATCTCCCCACCCAGTACTCTCTCATTCCCCCATCCCAGTTATCCCCACTTCTCACAATTCCCACACCCCAAATTCCTATTTTTCGCACCTGATCTCCAATTGCACCAGGTTTTCTCCGCTTCAAGGCACTCCCTGTCTCCTCCCGAATCGCCACTCACCCACTTCTATCCTCTCTTCCCTGGAATTTCCCTCCCTCGAATTCGCTCGCCTCAGCCCACAGTACACTTCTGGTACCCCGCCCCCAATTCCCTTCTCCCTCGCCTTCTCCGGACCCCTGGAACTTCTCCCTGCTTTTGGAACCCACCAACCCCATCCCCCACCCCCGGCACAGTCATTACCTCCAGACCTCCTCCACTTCTCCAGGAGCACCCACCCATCCACCCACCCAGAATTCCACTTCACTCCCCAGAACTCCCCTAGTTCTGCTCCCCAAAGAATTCCACTTCTCTCCACAACTCCCCCGCTTTTTCCTGTCCCTCATAACTCCCGCACTGTTCTCCATCCCCCCGCCGGCACCCCGTTCCATTGCCCCCAGGGCGCTCCCGCCCTCACCTGCTCCGCACCGCTCCGCTCCACTCGTCCAGCTACACAATAGGGGGCGGACCCGCCTCCCAGCCTCGGATGCCCAGAGCGCCGCCCGTCGCCCTGGAGACCGCCAATCCCCCTCCCGCGGCGGCCAATTGGAGCGAGCAGAAGGCGAGGCAAGGCGGGCGCGAGCCCCGAGCGGCCTGGGAGTTGTAGTTTCGAGGGAGCAGGACTGGGTGGCACGTGGGCCCGGGTCGCCCCCTGGTGGAGCTCGATACAACGAAGGGTGGAAAGGCCGGTTGGCCGCTTCCCGCCGCAAGCTTGAGGGGCTACGCCGGTCAGGTCCCGGGCTCCCGGGGTCGCAGGAGCCGGCCCTCAGCCGGCTCCTTGCACACCTCCCTTCCTGTGTAAGCCACCTTGGACCCTCTCCCCTCCCCTAACGGGCTTAACCGCAGAAGTGGCAGCTAGGGTTGAAATCTGAGCCTGGGGGCAGGAGCACCAAGCGGGGAGCAGGACTCCCCGCCCTCCTCCCAGGGGACCCACTCCGCTCCTCTGATCTCCTCTCCCATCCCCATTCCCACCTCCACACATTTCTTCTCTGGCTGGACTGGAAATACCTGTCTGCACTGGCGAGCTCCCAAATCTTGCCCAGGCGCCGCCCACAGTGTGCAGAGGGGAAGGCGGCGCTCCCTGCCTGAGGTTTGCCAAGTTAGCTACCAGCACCAACCATCCAGAGAAACGGGCCCAGAGGGGAGAGACATCCTGGCACGGGAGACTGAGAGAGGAGGAATGAAATAAGTGATCATTTACTGAACCCCTACAGGGCGCCAGATCCTGGACTACATGCTTCATGACTCTTACGTAACCTGTACAGAAACCCTCAGAAGTAGGTATGGCTCCGTTTGACTAATAAGAAAACTGAGGCTCCACGAGGTGCAGTCACCTGCCCAAGACTTCCTGTCTAGCACAGGGCAGAACTGGAATCAGACCCAGCTGGGGCTCCATCACACCCACCCCCCTGGAAACTTCAACAGCAGGCAAAAATACATCTTGCATGTGTGCCCCATAGAGCTTTCTACCTCCTCACCTTGGTGCCTCCTCACCTTGGGGATGCAGGGTCATGACACCTTCCCCACCAGGCTTAAGCAGTCTTAAGTCTGTCCGGGTGCTGCCCTGGAAGCCTTCCCTAAAAGCAGCACTCTGATCTCCCCCCGGGCTGAAGTCCTGCCACTCCAAGTGCACCATTCCCAGTCATGGCCTCAACACCAGGAGGGATCCAACAGGTTAGGTCTAACCACGGCTCACACTGAACTCGGAGGGACATCGGTGAGCGGTCCTGAAGAGATATCTTAGTTCTCTGCCCAGAAATTGACCCTGAGAAGCCTGGATGAAAACCAGGAATCCTAACCGCCAGACCACCAGGGGCTAGGGGCTAGAGACAAAGTTCCCTGGCTCTTACCTCCATTGAAAGTAAGAATGTTTCAAGGAGGCAAAAACTGTAAAAACAGGTACAAAGTTTTTTTGGTTTTTTTTGCGGTCCGCGGGCCTCTCACTGTTGCGGCCTCTTCCGTTGCGGAGCACAGGCTCCGGACGCGCAGGCTCAGCGGCCATGGCTCACGGACCCAGCCGCTCCGCGGCATGTGGGATGCTTCCCGGACTGGGACACGAACCCGTGTCCCCTGCATCGGCAGGCGGACTCTCAACCACTGTGCCACCAGGGAAGCCCGGTACAAAGTTTATTATTAGAGACACAGCACAAGTGGGAGAGCACACAGAAAAACAGTTTATTTAAGACTGAAGCAAGGTAGAAATATACACCTGGAGAGAAAGGGTATGGGCATCCTCTCTAATGAGGAGAGCAGTGAAGAGGTGATTTAAATCACTTATACAGGACAGTCCTTCTGTGTCTTTGTTTACCTTTGGCCTATTATCTCGTTTCTTTTTGCACACCTGACCAGTCCTAGGACCCTCCCCAACATGCGTGCACAACTTTTTGCTAAGATGGATCCCACCACAGAGGCCTGTGTGGGATCCACACTTATTATGGGGTGGTGTCCCCTCCATTTTTGACCCCCAAGGAGCCTTCCTGCGCATGTGCAGACAGGGAGGTTTCCCTTGACCTCAGGAGTGGGACCCTTATCTCTTTACTTAAGCAGAGCTCAGCTTCCGCCACTAACTTTGTCCTTGGAGTGTCTGGGTGAGAACAAAGCTTTGGTTTTACTCCACACGACAAACACCAGCTGTCCAGCCCAAGTGCCCATCTATCTCCTACCTCAAGACCAGTATCCCTGCCACATCCTCCCTTCCAGGTGGTCATCCAGCCCCATACATTCTGGGCCAGGAAGTTCACCACCCCTTATAGTGACTCATTCCATCTTCACGGACTTTTTTTTTTTTGGCTGCACTGGGTCTTCGTTGCTGCACAGGCTTTCTCTAGTTGCGGCGAGCTGGGGCTACTCTTCGGTGCGGTGCGCGGGCTTCTCATTGCGGTGTCTTCTCTTGTTGCGGAGCACGGGCTCTAGGCACGCAGGCTTCAGTAGTTGTGGCTCGCAGGCTCAGTAGTTGTGGCTCACGGGCTCAGTATTTGTGGCACACGGGCTTAGTTGCTTCGCAGCATGTGGGATCTTCCCAGACCAGGGCTCGAACCCATGTCCCCTGCATTGGCAGGTGGATTTTTAACCACTGCGCCACCAGGGAAACCCCATCTTCGGGGACTTTGACTGCTGGAAAGTTCTTCCAGGTGTAAACATCTGGGTGCTTTTTGCCACAGCCTGAGATGAAAATAGGGGGATGGGAAGTGAGGGAGGAGGCAGGAGCAGTGGCCTGATCTCTCCCACAATCCCTCCAGCAAATTTTCCCAAAGTGGCTGCTTCCAATGTTACAATGTAACAGATAGACCTAACAGTGCTGAGACTCTAATGAAAACATGTCAGTGGACACAGCATGAAAGCAAGGCCAGGCAGAATGCCTAGGGAATATGGTCGAAGAGCGCAACCTCTTTTACATCTTGGCCCCTCACCAACTAGTGGGAAAGATCTCCCTTCCCCATGTTAGAATCAGCTCCATCTCTGGTTCAAAGGTTTCATTTCTGCTGTCTCCAGTGTTTTCTTGAAGATAAGTTAAACTCTTTTGGACATTAAAATAACTTTTTGTAAAATTGGGATTTAAAATGATTTTCCATTTTTTAAAGTTTATAATATGGTCATTTTTTTTTTCTGGAAGTTTATTTTGTGTTTTATTATTACTGTCATTTTGCTCTGATTCAGATGCATCTTGTTGGCTTTTTGGTAAGAAAAGTAACCTAACCCTAACTTGTTCCCTCACCATGCCAGGAGTTAAAGTCCGTAAAGTTAGTCCCTGAGGCTCAAAACTAAAGATTTTCCTCTAGGTTATCCTGGATCTGTAATCATCACGCTCTGGTATAATGTATTCAGTCTGCTAGGATTCTGCCTAGCATCGTTCTACCAAAGCTTCAGCCAGCCCACGTATTTTCAACTTGTTGACAAGAAGACCAGACAATGTTGTCAATTACAGGGACTTTGCTGACCACATGCTATGGGCACTGGTCCTGTCACCTGATCAGAAAAGAGGTATCGTTCCTCATCGACTGTTGGCGTGCCTATCTGCTGACCCAATGAGACTCTAGCTCCATGAATGTGTGGAGTTGGTCTTGTTCATCCTTGAATTCCTCCCCAGCCCTTAGCCTATCAGAGGGGCCCTGCCTACCTCTCCAGACTCATTTATCACTTACCCCTTCATCACAGGGCAGCACATGTGGCCTCATAGTCCCTAGAATTCATGGTGCTTGTTCACTTATCAGTGGCTTCCCACTTATCGTCTGTCTAGCTAGAATGTCCTTCTCTCCCTTCCCTGAACTCACTGCTAATCACAGGTCAAAATTCTGTTTACCTCTTCCCTCCAGGACACCATCAACGACTCCTCCCACCACGCCCTCAACTTCACCCATAGCCCTTGTCACAGCTCGTTGTAATTATATCTTACACACCCCACAAAGAGTTCCTTGAGGGCAGACAGTGTCTTTTCCGCCTCTCCACGGCTAGCCCAATGCCTGGCACTCAATGCTCAAATATTATCCTCCTCTCCTCAGTTTGCTTTTCACCTATTTCCAAACAGCAAACTTTGCAAAAGGCAAAGTGCTGTCAGGTGATTATTATCCTGGCTTCCTGCAGAGGAAGGGGCCTGGGTCTCTCTGAGCTTATATTCCACCTTCTTGAGGGTCTGAGCCTTCCTCTTCCAGGTGCTCTGGACTGGTTGAGGACCTCAGCCTTTCTCTGTTCAGAGACTGGGTGTGAGAAGGTATTTTGCCAAATTCCAGGGAGGGCCCTGGGCCAGCCATACAGTGACATTCATTCCCTTATTGACTTCCTGGGCCAGACTCTGAAATAGATAAGAAAAGACCTGCCCCTGTGTGTGCAAGAGGGCTGTTGGCCTTTTCCACTCAGTCTCCAGAAAGGTATTAAAGGAATGAGAGGAGTTGGGTGCTGCAGGCTTGGTCCTAGAACTTCGTGCCTTTTTGGAGGTGGGCCTCCTCAGCCCAAAGGGCGGCACAGAGAACCAGCCTCAGGCCAGAGACTGCCTTCCAGCAGGACAAGGACTCAGGCCTTCAGGGAGTAGAGTGGATCGGTTGCTATTCTTAGGAGCTCTTTGGGGACAGGTTTCCCAACCTCATCACGTCCTTCCCAAGCCCTACAGGGTTCCATCTGCTGCCCAGAAACCTAGACAGGAAGCCCCTGCTTACCTCCTGGCCCTGCTTCCTTTCCAGCCCTGGAGACCCTGACTCTTGGTTTCCACCATTCCCCTGGCTGGAGTGTCCCAGTGGAGCCCCCCTCCTGGAGTGTCCCAGTGCCTGGTCCATGTGTCCTGTTTTCCCTAAAGCCATCCTTGGTCCCCGTGGTTCCCCAGTGCGTCCCACTGCCCCTTCACAGCCTCAGTGTTCCTTTTCCTGGGAAACACTTTGGAGGTCAGCATCCTTCTCCTCACTGAGAGGGGAGAGCCAGATGCAGAGAGATGTCCGGCATGGCTTCTGCTACATGGCTCTGTCTCTACCCCTCAGACCCTCTTCTAAAATCCCCCGGGGTTACCGGCCCCTCCCGCCCCTGTGGGAGCCAAGGCGTTCACTTAGCCCTGTCTCTGTAAGAGCTCCAGTCAGCTGCACCTGTGCCTGCGTGTTCCTGGTGGAAAGGGACGGTGCCCCCATGGACATCTGCTGGGCAAAGTGTCCCAAGCCAGAGACCAGTGGCAGAGCACAGCCCATATCTCCTGAGATCTCACCCAATGATCTCCCTACCGTATCCTGCACACCACCCTCCTCCAGGTCACTCACTCCCTAGGCATGTCCTGTGAGTTGAGTGGCTTTCCATTCCCTCTCCAATTCACCCCCCTCCCCACCCTGCCGCAGCAGCCACATTAAGTAACATCTACAAGATCTGATGTGGGGAGAATGACCAAGACTTAATCAGAGGGTGAGGAATTCGGACTGATCCCTGGGCTTGGGAAAGAGAAAGAACATATAAACTTAAAGGCTTCTGTGGGGGGCACAGGTAATGTATGTGTAGGGGGTGGGCATTAACCCAGGACAAGAGTCCAGGGAGAAGGTGTGAGGACTGGAAGTCTATGGAGAAGGGACAGACAGGACAGTAACACCAACCACAAACAGAGGTCAAGGGCAGACCTCTGCTATTAATCCGGCTGAGCTGCCATCTCTGTGGGTCAGGTACCAGAGCCCCAGAGAAGCTGGCACCAGGGAGATGACCGAAAGGTCAGAGTAGAAAGGTCAGACCCAGAGTAGGACTGCACTGGGGTGCTTCAGAGCGCCCGTGCCGGACAGCCGCTAGACTGGGGTGGGGTGGGGTGGGTGGGAGTAGCTAAGGGCAGGGCAGAAGGAGGGTGTGAGAGCAGAAAGATTGGCAGGAATAACACCGCTCTTACGTAGCGTTCTCATTGCCTGAAATCTCCCGTTCGGGAGTCACAGCTTCTATTAGGTTAAAAGGAATCTCCCACTTTTCTTATTGAAGTGTAAATGTTATGTGTGTTGGTGGGGAATGGGTTAGGCGTGAATAATAACATACCAACACTTCATTGTGAGCGGGTCTTTTAGACTCACTTTCCTTCCCAAAGGCAGGTGAGGGAAGCACGTGGGGTTGGAAGAGGGTAACTGGAATGGAAGAAATGCAGGAAAGCAGGTTCTGCCAGAGTCACCCAGGGAAGGACCAAACAGCTCCTCCCGAGTGAGGTCACCTAATTTGACTTTATTGCCAGACAATCTTCCCTCAGGGAGCATGGCCCTTGGGACACCCACCCTTTGGCTCCCTGGGAAGAGATGAGTCTGGGAAGGAGAGGAAGGTCTCCCTTGGGGCTGGGAAGAAACAATGCTCAGGGCAGGGGTCCCCAGGGGGCCATCAGGCCAGGCTGGGGCCAGGCTTCCCCTTCTTTCTCAGTCTCATTCTGTTTCTCCTGAGTTTCTTCATTCTTGGCATTTTGCATCTTGTCTGGACTCGGATGAGCCAGAGCCCCACAGCAAGAATTACAAAAAGCAAGAGCATGAGCAATGCCTTGGCCAGGAGACAGAAGGAAGTGGAAGACTTCTCCAAAGGGTAGCCAATATCTGGGACAGAAGAAGGCAAAGAGAGAGGGGCTCACCAGAGGGAAGGTCTGGATTAGGGGGCAGACACCTACCCCAAATTCCACACAGGGGCTCTCAAGTTCACAGTCTGTTGATGTTCCTTGGCAAGTATCCCAGGAAATGTATATTCTATTCACGGAATTTCAGGGGCTGGGGTCTGGGGAGTAATCTCAACCTGAGTAAGAGACTAGAAGGGACCTTTGGAAGCTGGGAGGACTAGGAAGGAGCACAGGGAAAGTGGGGGGCCCCTCCCCAATCCAGGGGTCAAGTCTCCATGGGAGTAGTTAGGTCTAGATTCCATGTACTCTCCTGGGGAGAAGGGAGGGAGGGAGCGGGTAGACTTGAGGCCCTGTGGTCGCTCAGGGGCTGTCTCTGGGGCCCTGGTACCTGCACAGAAGGGCCCAGCAGGGATGAGATGAGAACTGACGTCGCTGATGGGGTTGTTTGCCCTGCATGTGTAGGAGACAGACTTTTCCCCGGGCCTCCAGGACATGCTAAGGACAGGGCCTTCATGGGCCGTGTCAGCGCCGTCCTCCCAGGATATCCAGCAGTAGGTCACATCCAGGCCTGCCTCCCTGTGGATCATGTCAAGGACATATTACAGTACCTTCTTCCCCAGAGATCTCAAAGTTCACAGCCATGTGAGGCTATGACAGCCATCCTAGATGAAGGAGAAACACAAAGACCCTCTAAGTAATCAGGGGTTGGGTCTGTTTTCCTAAGCTCTTCAACACTGGGGTATGGACGCTGCCCACTGAGACCTGCTTCACTTAACAAACAAGCCAAACTAACAGCACCTAGCCACCATCAAACCTATTGTTCCAGAGTCCCCAGGGCAGCGGCCAAGCAGACAGAGCTGCCTTTGGCATCTTCTACCTCCCCTTTATGACTTGCCTTCTCTCTCTTACCTTGGCACCCCACCTTCTTTCAGACTCTGTCCTGCCTCCTTGATCTTAGAAAATATTATCACCCCTCCCAGGGGCATTTATAGTTTAATCAGTGCCTCTGCAAGATTCAAGGTAGAAAATCAGTCAATGGACTTCCCTGGTGCCACAGTGGTTAAGAATCCACCTGCCAATGCAGGGGACACAGGTTCAATCCCTGGTCCGGGAAGATCCCACATGCCGCGGAGCAGCTAAGCCCGGGAGTCACAACTACTGAAGCCTACACACCTAGAGCCCGAGCTCCGCAGCAAAAGAAGCCTCTACTCGCTGCAACTAGAGAAAGCCCACACGCAGCAATGAAGGCCCAACGCAGCCAAAAATAGATTAATTAATTAATGAAAAAAGAAAAAGAAAATCAGTCAATGTCACAGGCACTAAGAGGAAATTTGGGGTCAAGTAGGGAGGAGACCCTGATTAGTAGCCCTCAAATCACACAGGAGGACAAAAGGCTCAAGAATGGAGGTGGCATTCATGCCCAGGATGCAGAATCTCACTGGGAGAGAAAGGCTCCCTAGACGTCTGTAAACGAAACCCCTGACCCGTCTCACTGCGTTGGGCACATCCACAGGAACAGCCTCAGTCCAGGGTCTTGCTACTCCAGGTCACTTTACCTGCAGTGCAGATACTGGGGTCAGACACACTGGAGGCAGACTGCCTTCCCATCCCAGACCCTCAAGCCATAACCCCGAGTCCTAAGACCCCTGATCCTTTGTGTGAGAAGTTCAGGAGAGCCAGAAAAAGCAGCTTTATGGTTCCCAGTAAACTCACGGTACACACGAAGATTGTAGTGCTGCATGGTGGAGATCTGGGACGCCCTCAGGTTGACTTGAGCTTGGTAAGGCCCCGAGTTCTCCCAGCTCAGATTGCTGATGTGCAGGTAGTAGGTGGGCTCCAGGAAGCTCACTCAGCCCTCATAGCGAGGGTTGGTCACCATGATGGTAGCCGGATGTCCCTCTTCCCCTGGCATCACAGTGGCAAGGCTTATGTGGGAGGACCAGATGATGTTCTCAACCTCTTCATCCAATGGTATTTCCGGGGGAGGCTGATGGACTCCTGAAGGACTGCAACAATTTCCTCGGGATCCACGCCATCTCCAGAGTCCCCTTCGGCTGCAGATAAAGAAAGAAAAGATGGAAACAACACAGCTGGTGTCTCTAGGCTGCTGAGACTGGCAGCAGGGCTGTGGTCTCAATCTCAGTTGAGTATTTTCTAGGACCCACACTCAACCTTGCCCTCCAGTTGCCTCTTCTGGCTCTAGCTTTTTGCTGCACCTGACTTGAGCACCTACCAGGGCTCGGCTTCCATCTGTGCCCCACCCTCCAAATTTTCTCTTCTCCATTCGCTGTCCTTCCATATCCCCAGGAGGGATATGGGGCTGCTTCCCCTTCCATATCCCCAGGTTTCCTCATCTCTTGGTCCTGCACTGAAGCCACACCCTAGTCCTCTTTACTCCAGAAGAGCTGAAGCATTTAGTCCCAAAGGTGGTGACTTGCTAGCCCAAGACCCAGCAGGAGAACAGAGGGGGAAAGAGATACTCCTGTCCTGGAGCTAGCAGTCTGTCTCACCTTCCTGGAACAGCAAGAGGAGGAGCAGCCATGGAAGGGCCCCCATGTCCACAGCCCTGTGTCCCAGTGTGCTCCAGGTGTGACTTGGTCAGCCCCGAAGGCTGTGAAGAAGACAAGCTGCCAGGATGCTGCGAGAGACAGAGTGACCAACTGACAGTCCTGAGGAGAGGGAAATGACTCTCACCCTATGCAGCAGCCCTCTAACTTCCTCCATCTCACTAAGCCCCTCCGTGTCCACCTTGGGAAGAGTTCTCTCTCTGAGCCTGATTGGCAAGATGGTTTACCCACTGCCTCATGTTTCCTGTCCCTCAAACTCAGCTGAAATCCCACTTCCTAAATGAAGCCTTCCTAGATCCCTACTCTCTGTGCTCCCAGACTTCCCAGACATAGCACTTTCCCCAAGTTCTTTGAACACTTTCTATCCAGCCCTATCATTTGGCTTTCAGGATGCTCTGCCTCGGGTCTCCCTTAGCAGTTCCTATGTTGCTGTGATCATATGACCATAAAAACATCTTTATCTCCCCAGGCAGACTCTTTCTTTTGGGACATCTCTGTATGTTCTATGGATGCTGGTCCCCATGGAGAAATGATATTTAAGCTGAGACCTCAAGGATGAGTAAGATCTGCTAAGTGAAGAAGAGAATGAAGGAGATACTTCTTAAACTTCAATTTATACAATTATCAAACCTCAGGGGCTGGGTTTTTTGAAAAGGTACATCAGGTCTCAGTCTGAGTATGAAAACTTTTTAACGTAAAATCATTTAAAAAATAATATTAAAGCAAGGAAGAAAAAATTCAGTTGAAGGTTTGAGCACATGCGTTAGGTTCTCTGAGAATCAGATACTGGAATTAGGAGTGAAAGAGGTTTAGGATTTCTCTGGTGGTGCAGTGGTTAAGAATCCACCTGCCAATGCAGGGGACATGGGTTCGAGCCCTGGTCTGGGAAGATCCCACGTGCTGCGGAGCAACTAAGCCCGTGTGCCACAACTACTGAGCCTGCGCTCTAGAGCCTGTGAGCCACAACTACTGAGCCCACATGCCACAACTACTGAAGCCCACACTCTGAGCCTGTGAGCCACAACTACTGAGCCCACGTGCCACAACTACTGAAGCCTGCGCACCTAGACCCTCTGCTCCACAACAAAGAGAAGCCACCACAATGAAAAGCCTGCGCACCACAATGAAGAGTAGCCCCTGCTCTCGCAACTAGAGAAAGCCCATGAGCAGCAACAATGACCCAACACAGTCCAAAAAAAATAATTAATTAATTAATTTTTTTTAAAAAAGAAAGAGTTTAATGTGTGTGTGGGAGGGAGTGTGGGGGGTAAAGCCTGTAAAAGATAAAAGGGAAAGGAAGCAGAAATGCGCAAGGAGAGCCCGGGACCATGATGCTGAGCAGACAGTCTCCGCTAATTCAGCAGGGAGCTCTGCAGCGGAGCTCCCGCACCCTCACTGTGTGCAGTCATTGGCTAGGGCTGCCCAGGAAGTGCATGGGTGCTGCAGGTGCTGCAGATGGAGGCTGTCAGTTAACTGCGTCCCTCACAGCTGAAGACAGGTTCTCTCTTGAAAGGAGATCCAGGGGCGCCTTCACGGCTGCTGCAGTGAATATGCTGATCAGATAAAAGGTGACTGTGTGCAGATTGATTAAACTTGTCTCCATAAACAGTACATTATACTTATTGAGCAGAGGGAAATAATTTGCATCACTCCCTCCCCAGCCCCTACCCCACCCTCACTAAGCCCTTTCCAGCCCAGTGTGGAGAAAGCCCTTCTCCAAACATGATTTTCAAGTGGTCTGGAAATCTGATTTTTTATTCTGGCTCATGGATTGCGACCCAAATGCAACTCCATTTCTGTCTCTCACTGCCTCTTCAATCTTATTCAGTGGGGTGGTCTTCCCCTGAGGTTTCTGCTCTCAGTTCAGAAATGAGAACTTCTGTCCCATGTATTGGGTTGGCCCAAAAGTTCCTTCCATTTTTAACTAAAAATAAAAGACATATTTTTCATTTTCACCAAGAACTTTATTGAACAACATATTCACCAGTTTGTCCCACTGCCTTATGCCATTTTTCAGGCAACTTCATAATTCCATCTTCCCAAAACTTTTTATCTTTTTGAGCAAAGAACTGTTCCAGGTGACTTTTACAGTCTTCTGGGGAATTGAAATTTTTTCCATTAAGAGAATTTTGTAAAGACCAAAATAAATGGAAATCCGAAGTTGCAATGTCTGGTGAATATGGTGGATGAATCAGAACTTCCCAGCCAAGCTGTAACGGTTATTGCCTGGTCATCATGAAACATGCAGTCTTGCGTTATCCTGATGGAAGTTTATGTGTTTTCTGTTGACTAATTCCAGATGCTTTCATCAAGTGCTTCTTTCAGTTGGTCTAATCCGGATCAGTACCTTTTGGAATTAATTGTTTGGTTTTCCAGAAGGAGCTCATAACAGAGGACTCCCTTCCAATCCCACCATATACACAACATCACCTACTTTGGATGAAGACCAGCCTTTGGTGTGGTTGGTGGTGGTTCATTTCGCTTGCCCCACGATCTCTTCTGCTCCACATTACTGTACAGTATCCACTTTTCATCGTCCGTCACAATCTGTTTTAAAAATGGGACGTTTTTGTTACTTTTCAGTAGAGAATCACATGTGGAAATATGGTCGAGAAGGTTTTTCTCGCTTAACTTATGTGGAACACAAACATCAAAGCGATGAACGTAACCAAGCTGGTGCAAAGGATTCTTAGTGTTTGATTTGGATATTTTAAGTATGTCGGCTATCTCCCGCGTGGTATTACGTTGACTGTTCTCAATTAATGTTTCGATTGGATCGCTATCAGCTTCAACTAGTCTACCCGACCGTGGAGCATCGTCCAGCGAGAAATCTCCAGCATGAAAATCCAAAAACTGCTTTTTACATTTTCGATCAGTCACAGCACCTTCTCCATACACTGCACAAATCTTTTTTTGGTAGAAAGGTTTCTACCTTTCTTGAAATAATAAAGGATAATATACCAGAAATGTTGCTCTTTTCTTCCATCTTCAATATTAAAATGAAATAATAATAATATTCTTTCTTTCTTGAAATAATAAAGGATAATATATATCCTTTATTATTAAAGGTATATAAAGGATAATATACCAAAAATGTTGCTTTTTTCTTCCATCTTCAATATTAAAATGGCTACACAAAAATTCACAAATATTCATAAGATTTTTTTAAATGCACGCTGAAATGACAGCTCTCACAACTGAATCTAACAAAATTGTTTCAAATGAAGTTAAAGACAACTAAGCGCTACTAGAACCATCTTACGGAAAAAAAAAAAAACAACGAAATTTTTGGCCAACGCAATAATATACCAAATTCCAAACTTAAACAGAATCAAGCAATCTCCCCTTGCCCCGGCTTGCGTCTGTTTCAGGCTGGAAGCTTACAGCAGGGCAATGGGGGAGGTCCTGCTCTCTGCTCAGCTTCCCCCTTCCTCCTTCTCCCCTCAGCTTGCCTCCCCAGTTCATGTTCCCCCTCCCCAGGAGGGTGGAGAGCTGGTAGAATTGTTCTTATCTGGCTGAGTGGCTTTGCGCTCTACGGGTCTGGCAGATGGTTAAGATGAACTCTTCTGAGGAGCAGTCTCGTGGGTTTTTACAGGTTTCTGCTGGTTCTTTCTCTCCTACTCTTGACCCAGGAAGGATGCATCTCTCTTGGAGGTGGTCCTTTTTTTTTTTTTTTTTTTTTTTTTTTTTTGCGGTACACGGGCCTCTCACTGCTGTGGCCTTTCCTGTTGCGGAGCACAGGCTCCGGGCGCGCAGTCTCAGCGGCCATGGCTCACGGGCCCAACCGCTCCGCGGCATGTGGGATCTTCCCGGACCGGGGCACGAACCCGTGTCCCCTGCATCGGCAGGCAGACTCCCAACCACTGCGCCACCAGGGAAGCCCCTGGGTGGTCCTCTGAAAGTCCTTCCTCAGCTCCTGGACACCTGGCTGCACGTCTCATCTCCACCCCTCCAACTGTCCCCACTGTATGGTACCCAGGCCAACCAAACAGGCTGTGTCTCATCGGTGGTCCTCGGTTGCCCTCCAAAAACATTCCTGACCCCTGACAGATTCCAAGATCTACAGCACATTGCCACACTCCTGGCTGCCTCGCGGGAGTCCCATCTCAGTCCACAGTTGTTTTTAATTCTCCGAGCCCTGATTTAGGCTCCGGTCCCCTTACTCTCACCTGCAGGCACACGTCCTCTCTCTGAAGTCCCCTCAGACATAAAATCATCTATCCTTTGAGGGATGAGGTGGGGACTGACAATAAAATAACAGTTATTTCTAAAGAACTCTCCTTCCGGAATTCCGTGGTGGTACAGTGGTTAGGACTCTGTGCTTCCACTGCAGGGGGCACGGGTTCGATCCCTGGTCAGGGAACTAAGATCCCACAAGCTGCGTGGCACAGCCAAAAAAAAAAAGAGAGAGAGAAAAGAAATCTCTTTCCAATCTCCCTCTCTCAACTCTCCATCCATGGATGAGGGGGTTCCAGGAGCAGTGACACAGGTTCTCCTTCATTCTGGTTGAAAATTTCACAGGGGGAGGTCTCCCTCACGCTGCCTTTGATCTCTCCATTCCTGTCCCATGGACACCTCCGTGGAACCACGGCAGGGAGAGTTCCAGTTAACACATAGGGTCCCCTTACCACAGCCCGTGACCCAGCTGATTTCTGCAGTGCTGTGGTGGACAGTTTCACGACTGTGCCCCTCCACCCTGAAGTTTGCACCTCTGCTTTTCTGCTTCAGGGCTATCTCTGCAGCAATGGAAGGGCATCAGCCCAGTTGCAGTGCAGCCGGAAAGTGTAGGGAGTGTACAGACCCCAGAGGCAACCCCTGGAGCCCATAGAGTGCTGCGTTGGTGGATAAATGCCCCAGCCTCCCTGACCTTCCATGGGATAATTCTGGGGCTTGTTCTCCAGAGTTCTTCAGCAGACTGAGCCCGGTTGTCCACACCTTTTATGGGCTTTTCTCCCTTCCCCATCTCACGTTCCTCATTCATTTATGTTGGCTTCCTGGATCATCTCCCAGAAAATACTACCTCTACCCAAGTTCTTGTCAAAGGTACTGCTTTGGGAGGAACCTAGATTAAGATACTATTATATATGATATAGTAGTTCAGCCAGTCAAAGTTAGATGCCCTGTCTCCTCTGCCTGGGTCTTTAGGGGGCAAATAAGTTAATAAGAAATGAGTCTCGGGACTTCCCTGGCAGTCCAGTGGTTAAGACCCTATGCTCCCAATTCAGGGGACACAGGTTCGATCCCTGGTCGGGGAACTAAGATCCTGTGTGCCGCACTACGCAGCCAATTCCCACACCAATTCTCCTGAGGTAACAGCCTTGGGAAACAGGGGCCGGTGAAAAGCTGGTCTTGTTCTGATGAAAGGATGGGGGGATAATAAAGGGTCAAACCTTTGATCAGATTTTCTCTTCAGCTTCTCGTCAGGAACCGGGACCCACACAGCAGAGCCGTTAGCAGATAAGTTCCAAATCAGTCACCTCCCTCCCACAGCAAAGCACATTGAGACCCGCACATGTCTTCGGTTCCATCAAAGGGGCTGCGCCTGAAACATGGTTTACCTCCTTCCTTTCTTTTTCTTTTTTAAATGTCAGGGTTAAAAGAGTGATTATTCAGTTGAACTATGAAGGTGGCTGGTGAGAACCGCAATAGCCCGCAGACTGCTGAAGGGCACCCAGAGGAGCCATTGTGAAACAGAGGAGAAAGGAGTGTTCCTTGTGAGGGACCAGCCTGGGCAGGACCCCCGGGGTGGGAGAGAGCAGAGCACACGGAGGCACAGATGGCAGCCTGACCAAGTGGGGCAAGAGTGAGGTGGCGAAGATCAGAGAGGGGGCGGCAGAGGTGCCCTGGAGACAGCTCACCTTAGAGCCTTGGAGACCTGCTCAAGAGCTTAGAAGTCATAGTCTCTCAAGGAGTTTACTTTGATAGGCAGGAGAAATAAAGGCTGGAGGTGAAGGGAAAACAGGATAGAGGGAAAGTTTTATTGCTGCTGATTTTTTGAAATTTTATTAAAGTATGCCTGCTTTACAATGTTGTGTTAATTTCTGCTGTACAGCAAAGTGATTCAGTTATACATACATACTTTCTTTTTCCTATTCTTTTCCATTATGGTTTACCATAGATATTGAATATAGTTCCCTGTGCTATACAGTAGGACCTTGTTGTTTATGCTGTTGATTTTTTTTTTTTTTAATGGGAGAGATTTGAACATATTTAAATGCTGGGAAGAGAAGAAGCAAGTGGGGAGTGGAGCCGCAGGAAAGAAAGGAGATGGTCAGTGGAGCAAGGCCTCCCCCACCACCCCCAGAAGTCGGGAGGGAACTGGGATTCAGAGGCCAGGAAGAAGAACCAGTCTTCAATTGCAGGATGGTCCTTCATTATAATAAGAAAAGATGATCAGAGTTGCAGGTAGCATCTTCTTTGACTGTGGCAAGAAGTTAAGGGGTGTCCTGTCAGGTGGTTTCAATTTTCTCTGTAAAGTGGAGGCAAAGTTATCTGCTGAAACTGAAGGTTCAGGTGAGTTTGTCAAAGGCAGGTATTTCAGGAGAATGGCAAAGCCTGAAACAGATGAAGTGAGTCTGGGTCTGGGTTTCTTGGGACAGTCCCAGCTTAAGTCTGTTGTCCTGGCCTAATTATTAATCATGCTCCTTTTCACTCTTAGAAAGTATCCTGGTTTGTAGGGTAAGTTATGTGATTACCCTAAAACAGGAGCAAGATCTTAGAAAAAGAATCACAGTGAAATAGCTAAGCTTTAAGAGTTCAAGGCCACCCTTAGCTTTTCTGGTCAACAAATTGCCCTAAAGATCTGGACACAGATAGTGGGGTGGGCAGGGGAAACGATGACGTATCTGGAACCAAACTGCTGGGTTTGGAGCCTTCGTCTGCAGAATGGGATCCTCACAACACCAGCTTTGTAGGGCGGTTGTGAAAATGAGGTGAGATGATGCCTGTAAAGTACTTAGCATAGAGCGGCACAGAGCGAGGGCTCGAAGAGTGTGAGTTGTGGTTGTTACAGAAGGTTGGTTAAGTGTCGAGATGGTGGGCTTGGGGATTGTGAAGACTGGGACCCCTTCGTACTTGGCCAGGGTCTGTGGCTATGGAAGAGAATAGGTAGGAAGTCTCTAACAGAAGATGCGTGAACAGGCTGATTTGAGACTGTTCTCTGGCAGCACCGATCAGCCCCTGATCTGAGGACACAGAGGGCTTTGCTGCCGGCAGGTTCAGCCCAGCTCGGTGCTTTCCATGCCACCTGCCTGCTCACCAGATCAGCCCGTTATGTACACAGAGACACAGCATGCTGGGCTGAGCCTTTTTTATTTTATTTTTTTGCCATTCGGCAGCTTGTGGTTTCTCAGTTCCCCGACCAGGGATTGAACCCTTGCCCCCTGCAGTGGAAGCGTGGAGCCCTAACCACTGGACCACTAGGGAATTCCCTGAGCCCCTTTAAAACACACTGCCTGATGACTCATTCCTTATCTTTTTTTTTTTTGCGGTACACGGGCCTGTCACTGCTGTGGCCTCTCCCGTTGCAGAGCACAGGCTCCGGACGCGCAGGCTCAGTGGCCATGGCTCACGGGCCCAGCCACTCTGCGGCATGTGGGATCTTCCCGGACCGGGGCACGAACCCGTGTCCCCTGCATCGGCAGACGGACTCTCAACCACTGCTCCACCAGGGAAGCCCTCATTCCTTATCTCTTGGGCATCGAAATCCCAGAGTGGTTCCTATACCCACACCCTTCCCTCAACCTTCCTTGTAAGTACGATGCGTCTGCCCTTCTTTCCTAAAATCGACTCCCCGCCATATGCTCTGTTTATTGTTCTCACAGTGCAGGTTTTGTACCTTCTGCATCAGAATCACACAGAGGGCTGGTTACAATGCTGATTCCTTGGGCTCCACTCCAGACCCAGGGAATCACAACAGGGGTGGGACCTGGTAGTGGCTGTGAAGCCACCTGCTCATCCAGGTCCCCAGGGGATTCTGCTGTACGCTAAAGTCTGAGAATGCCCCACGCTGCCTGCTCTTGTGTTTTGCTGAAGCAGAGAGAAAGTTCCCCAGCCTGAGCTGCCTTTGTCTCTAATCACAAAACGTTTCTTTCCCAGTGAGTAGAGCTGTGAAACGCTGCCTTCTTGGGCTGGGCTTCCTAGAACATGAGATGGACTCTGGGGCCTCTGGATCTGTCCTCCTGGGAGTCTCCCTGGGCATTAGGAAGCACTGTGTCCAGGACTGCCAAGGGAAGCAGGTCCGGGCCAGAGCTTCAACCCAAGACGTGCACCTGCATTTATTCCTTGACATGCAGGATGCTGACGCAGAACTCGTTTGAAAATAGGAAAGAAAAAAAGTTCAGAACCTACCAATCTTGTCCAACCCCTTATTTTACAAAAAAACACAAAAAACAAAAATAAAAACCAGGGGTCCATGGGGTGGAGGGACTTCTCCGAGGCCACACGGTTGCCAAAACCCAGGTCCTCTGGTACCTTGGTGGCAGGACTTGATGAAACAAATTTGGGATGTAACACACTCTATCTGTGATGTCCCAACACAGAAAACCCTCAGTAAATGTTAGTATTGCTGGTGTCATTATTAATTTGTATTTGTATTCATTCGTTATTGTTCATTTCTATTTGAGACTGGAGGCGCTCAAAGAGAGCCCGACGGGAACAAAGTGGGATGGCCTGAGGGAAGCCAGCTGGCCGCCCAGACAGCTCTGCACAGAATGACCCTTTTCTCAGCAAATTCAACACTGATCAGATTCCAGCTCTCCACACCACCACAGGCTCAAAACTCCAGCTCATCAATGTCCCAGAGTTGATCAGAATCTGGGAGGCTGCCTCATCTTATCGGAGCTGTCACCAACTGATATATAAAAGTAGCCACTCATCCTACAGATATTTAGGAAGTTGCAACAAAGTGGCAGAAACTGCAGGGCCCAGGGCTGTTTCCCTGAGCAGTCTTGTGACCGTATAGCTGACGTTACTACCCCCTCAGAGTTGCTGCTGTCAAGTAGAGAGCCATGTGGGTGGCCTCCCATGGCCAGGATAGAACACTGAAGCATGCAATTCGGATAGCACTGTGTTCCTGGCACTGGCTTATCTTTCTACCCCGCTTTCTTCTAATCTCATTTTCCTGATTGGTGTCTTATCTTGCCACATTGTATGCATTTTGTAAAACTTGTGCGAGGTTAGCCAAGCATACAGTTAGAGAGAATAGAAGACCACCCTCACTTCTGACACCAACTGCAAGTTTCAGGGGTTCCCCCAAACCATCCTCAGGTTCAAAGATTTCCTAAAGGGATTCATAGAACACACTGAAAGCTTTTGTTCTCACAGGTAAAAAATCATCCTAGGGGGCTTCCCTGGTGGCGCAGTGGTTGGGGGTCCTCCTGCCGATGCAGGGGACGCGGGTTCGCGCCCCGGTCCGGGAGGATCCCGCGTGCCGCGGAGCGGCTGGGCCCGTGAGCCGTGGCCACTGAGCCTGCGCGTCCGGAGCCTGTGCTCCACAACGGGAGAGGCCACAGCGGTGAGAGGCCCGCGTACCGAAAAAAGAAAAAAAAAATCAGCCTAGGGAGGAAGTGCAGAGGCCCAGGAAAAGTACCAAACAGGTCCTCTCTCTATGGAATCCTAGGACAGTGTTACGCTTCTGGTCTCAGTGTGTGACGATACACACAGAGAATCTCGCCCAAGCCTTGGTGCCGGTTTTGTTGGGGCTTGATGACATACGGCCCTCATGACTGATCTTTAGCCTCTAGTCTTCCAAAGGTTGCGGGGAGAAGTAATACTGCATGGCCCAAAGCCCTCATCACACATCACATTGTTAGACGGTCTGGTGGCCAAGGTCCCCATGCAAACGAAGACATGCTTATCAGACCTGATATTCCAAAGGTCTAAAGATCACTTCCAGTAGCCAATGGCAAAAGCCAGACCTCTCTTTGGGAAAGTTAATTCTTCACGACACAATGTGTTAAATTCATTTTTCCAGCAAGGGGAGAAGGAAAGAAGGAATAAACCAACCAGTTAAATCGAATCAGTCCAGTCATGACCAGACTCCTGACTAGAGTCCCCTATTGACAATAGGTGAGGGACCTCAGCAGTGACTCTAGCCCACAGCCTGAGCCGCTCTGTTGTGCTTCTTGTGGTACCCAGGGTTGGAAGAGGGAGCCGAGGGTGCTGCTCTGCCCTGAGTGAGGGGAGGAGAGACAGTGTCCTCTGAGGCCAGGGAAGGCAAGGAGATACTGATGAGACTGAGGTGGATTCAGACTCTGCCATCTTCTCACGTTACTAGGGAAGGGATTCCAGGCGTAGTAGGCTAAGATGGGCACGTGTGCAGTAGAAGGGTGGGAGTCCTGGCAGCTTTGCAGAACTGTTTGGGAAGGATGCTGAGTCAAGGTCATAGTCGGCACTCAGGGTCCAGAGCCTCAGAGCCACTCTCACGAGCCTTCAGCCAGCACCTGGGCAAAGCAGCTGCCGTTTCTCCCCTGGTGCTCCAGGGAGTCCTGGGAGTTCAGGTTCCTGAAATGCCTCCAGGCTGTGTGGTCGCCGGTCCCTTTGGCAGAGACGTATGCAAACCGTGTGACTGCCCACCCCAGTAGCCAGGGGAGAAGGCAATGCAGCCAGCTCTGGGGAGAAGGGCATCGGCAGACACGGGAAGAAATGGGGGCCAAGCTGAGGTTGTGGGGCTTCTTGTGGGTCTCTGGAGCTCATCTGCACCCGGGACTCCAGCTTCTGCCTCTCTACTCGTGTCCCTGTGTGTGCCTCGGTCAGGCTCTCCGCCTCTCTGCTCTCTCTCTAACACACACTGTCTTAGCTCGGGATCCCATCACAAAATGCCACAGACTAGGAGGCTTAAAGAACAGAAATGTAATTCCTCACAGTTCTGGGGGCTAGAAGTCCAAGATCAGGGTGCCCAAGGTAGGTTTCATCCTGAAGCCTCTTCTCTTCACTTGTAGGTGGCTGCCATCTCGATGTACCTTCACACGACCTTTTCTTTTTGCACGCCTAGAGAGAGAGAGAGAGAGAGGAGGGGAGGGGGAAGGGGTGGGGGAGGGGAAGGGAAGGGGGATGGGGAGAGGGAGAGAGAGGGGGCTCTTGGTGTCTCTTCTTACAAAGGCACTTATCACATCATGAGGGCCCCACCCTCATGATCTCATCTAACCCTAATTACCTTCCAGAAACCCCCATCTTCCAATACCACCATATTGGGGGCTAGATCTTCAATTTATGAATTTGGGGTTTACACAAACATTCAGTCTATAACACACACCTTAAGGCCTATCCACAGGAGACAAGTTGCCTGTGTCTGAGGTCAAAATCCAAATGGCTCAGACTTAGTGAGATCCCAGAAAAGTGGTTCTCTAAAGGGTCCACAGCATCTGTGACTGTAAAAAGAGGACCCATCTAACTGCTTATTTTCGTGTGACCTGAGGTTCCTCTCCCTCTACACATCTCCCTCCTCCAAGTTCCCCATGCTCTGTACCCAGCATGGCGGGAGGAACACAGAGGAGTGAGATCTGACCCTGGCCAGCTTGCTGGGGCTCACAGCCCACTTTGGGGACAAGACTTACCATCCACGGAGAGTGTCTCAACCTTGCTTGTCTCCTTGGAGACGCTGTTCTCAGCCTCGCAGGTGTAGTCCCCAGCATCCTGCTCTGACATCACCGGGAAGAGGAAGGAGACGGCTCCACCATGGGGAGCCACGTGGTTCCGCAGGGTGTCCCCATTGAGGTAGAATGAGGATCGGAGGGGAGGAGCTCCACAACTCGGCTGGTGGGTCTCAGGGTGAGCAGAGGACGGGACACAGGAACCGGGGCAGCACACAGTTGGAAGGGTCAGCGGGACCCCCCGGGCTCCTCCCTTAGGAACCCCTCCCCACATTCCCAGGGGGCCCCACTGCCCAGGCCCCTGGGGAGGGTCTCCCTGTCCTCCCCTCACCCTGACCTCCAGCTGGGGACTCTGTTTCTGGACCCAGCCACCCTCAAGGGCCGCCTCGCACCAGTAAAGCCCGGAGTCTCCCCCTCGGCTGCTGGGATGCAGAGTGATGCTAAGGAGATAGTATCTAGAAGACTATAGATATACATACATATATAATATATATAAAAATATAAGACTATTTATATATATACATAAAACAGCAAAAGAGTGAAAACAACTAAAATGTTTATTAATAAGGGACTGGTTAAATAATTACGGCCCAGCCATATAATGAAATAGAGTGTAGCCGTGAGAAAGAGGTATGTCCACAAATATCAAGTGGAGTGAGCACAAAGATAAAGCGTTAGTGAAAGAAAATTAAAAGCAACATGTGAGGGCTTCCCTGGTGGCGCAGTGGTTGAGAGTCCGCCTGCCGATGCAGGGGACACGGGTTCGTGCCCCCGTCCGGGAGGATCCCACGTGCCGCGGAGCGGCTGGGCCCGTGAGCCATGGCTGCTGAGCCTGCGCGTCCGGAGCCTGTGCTCCACAGCGGGAGAGGCCACAGCAGTGAGAGGCCCGCGTACCGCAAAAAAAAAAAAAAAAAAAGCAACCTGTGACCCCACGTGTACAGTGCACCTCCACTGTGTATAAAAAGGTATACACATGTATATTCACACATCTATCAGTTTGCATATGCATATAAGATTTTTAGCATATAGTGGGTAGACTGGGTAACTCGTGGGCTAGGTCTGGGGAAAAACAGTTTTCACAATGCGCTTCTTTGTTCTTTAAAAATTTTTCTAATGTTTTTACCACATTCACATTTTTTTTATTAAAAAAACTAGATAAAACAAAAGATTCTAACCTTTATTTCCCATTTTCCATCCTTTCATAAACCCCTCCTGCCTGAATTACCTGAGTAGGGATCCGCTCCCTGCAGCAGGAGATCCTGAGCTGAGTCTCTCATCGCACAAGGAGGGTGCTCAGGAGAAGGTAAGGAACAGACTCTGGGACCGAGAATCTGGGGGAGGGACTTCCCTGGTGGTCCACGGGTTAAGAATCTGCCTTCCAATGCAGGGGATGCAAGTACAATCCCTGGTCGGGGAATTAAGATCCCACATGCCACGGGGCAACTGAGCCCACGCACTCTGGAGCCCGCGCGCCACAACTAGAGAGCCTGCACACCGCAAGGAACGATCCCCTAACGAAGATCCTGCGTGCCGCAACTAAGACCTGACTCAGCCAAATAAATAAACAAATAAATACAAAAACAATTTTTTTTAAAGGTAAACTTTAAAGAAAAAAAAAGAATCCGGGAGACCTCAGCTTAGGCAGAGCAGGGTGGGTAAGTGAGAAGACTGACAGCTGACCATAGGCTTGCATTCTTGTTGGTGGCAGAAGACAGGAGAGACACAAAGCAGGGCTGGGCCAGGGTCCTTGGAGTTACAGGCCGAGGTCCCAGGTAATGCTGGAAGACACATAAGGTGAGCAGATACAGTCTTCACTCAGAGACAAAAAGAAGGGTTTTTTGCTGGCGTCATGCTCTCTCTCCAGTTATGGGAAAGATTTGTTCTGTCCTGTATGCTGAGCTGACAGCAAAGCTAGTAACGCATCTTATAGCTCCTGTAGGCAAGGCTAGGACTTCCGTTGGTGGAGAGGCCTGGTGTGAATGGGAGAAAGTGGCTGAGAGAGAAAAGCAGAAGGTGCCCAGGCACAGATGCTCGTCACTGCGCACTGGGAAGGAGGGGGTGGGTTCAAGGCCATTCGCAGGAGGGAAGAGACCTTGAGACCTCCCATGCCTTCAGACCTGGCATACGGCTCAGCACAGACGGGCACACAAGCTCCAGCTCAGCACCGTGAAGCCAGCCTTACGGACTGATTTAGAGTCAGGGGCTGTAGCAACCTCGGCGGGATGGTTGTCCCCTCAGACAGACATTTCTAGTCTGGGTGGTCAGAAGGGGACGTGAATACTGCCACACACACAGAAACAGCAAGGGCATGAAACTAAGAACGCACCAAACTTTCCATCACAGGGCTCTGCAGTGGAGAAAAGTGATGGGGGTTAGATTCGACAATAAGGACTTCCTGATGGAAAGAGAGATTCAACATGGGAATGGTGGATACAGGAGGATGAGTGGGTCCCCTTACTCCCTCTTCCTACACACATTTGGGAAGTACCAGCCCCCACTGCTTCCCCACCCCCAGCTGGTCATAGTACCTGAGAAGCGTCATAGGAACATTTCCGCCCAGCATCTGGCCATCATGACTTTAGGGTGTCCACGGAGCCAGCTCATGGCATACCTCTCCCCACTCCCTATCCTCCCTGCTTCAGGAGGAATGAGGAAAGGAAGCCAGATGGGACTTAAATGACAACTGCCTCGTCCTCCAGCAGGCAGGACAAGACTTGGGGTCGGGGTGGGGACTTTAGGAAGGATAACTGACTCTGATGTCAGTTATGAGGGTAAACGTGGATCTTCATACAGGACAGCAGATCTGATGAGGTGGCTCTCAGCACGTGGAAAGGACTCTTCATCTCTTAGGAGCCTGGCTCCAACTTGAAGGAGGTAAATGGACGACTGTAGTCACCTGGGTAACAGATGCTAGAATGGCATCCAGACCAGGACCTAAGAAGGGAGGCAGATAAAGATGCCTAAACTATATCTTACAAGACAGATTCCTGGTACTTTTTTTTTTGTTTCCCTTTTGCTTACCCTAGCCTTTAGTAAATAGCTGTCTAAAGGTTTCAGGCCAGCTCAGTCGTGTGTTGAAGAGGAAGCAGAGCTCTCCAAAACCCAGCATGGTAGACACTGGGAGTGGTCACCAAGGAGAGCACCCAAGAGAAGGTGAAACTCAAAAGCCAAAAGAACCTCAGATCTGTGGCCCAGTTGGTCCACTCACCAGGAGATCCTTGTTCCAGGCCCAACTTCAGAGGTTCTGAGTTTTGCTACTATCACAGAAGGCAATATTTCCTTGTAATCTGAGCTGTAACTGGCTCTCTCCTCTTATGGGAAGGGGAGAGTCTCCCATTCCAAACCATCGTTTCCCAAGCTGACCCCAGAAAATACTTCATATGACTGTGTGAAAATACAGATTGCTTTTCGTTTTGAAGGACAGAGGATTCACTTATGATTATTTATCATGAGGCACTACATGAGCCTTGTACATCATTAGATGCATCTCATCAATGCTGTTGATATCGTTTCCTTTTAACTTCTATTTGATGGTGTTCAATTTTCCGAGTTTTTGTCTCACTTAGTGTGGCCACGAGTAGAAACTCTTGCAAAATTGGTGTGGGTAGGCAGAAGTTATAATACTGTTTACAAATCAGAGGGAGTAGAAGGCTACCTAGGTGGTAAAGTTTGAGTTGTTTTAGAGAAGCCCTTCTCAAGCACAACTCTCTTAGACGCACCCCCCGCCACCCCCCTCCCCGCACGCCCGCCACTGATTTCTTTTTGGTTGTCGCTACGTTCCCCCAAGTTCTTCTTTAATATGCAAATACTGCTGGGAAGATAAGAGGAAACTACAGCATATCTCTGCTTAAAAACTGTTCTAATATATTTGTAAATGTTTAGGAAAAAAATGTAAATCTCCTTGGGTAAGCAGGATGAGATGAAGCTATGAGCTCATTTTGGTAAATGTGCAAGTTTAAGCATTTCAAGCAAAGAGATTTAAATCAACCTAAGCTTCCAAGACCAGGAGTTAAGCGGCAAAGTATGGTAGCCAAAAAAATATTTTATCGACTGCAAGAGACTCTCATGGGACTCTTTACCACGAATGACCTAGAGAAAATAACATAAGGCAATTTTTTTCTCCTTCAATTTAACTCAGCAAAGATCTATTTCATTCTACTATATGTAGGACACTGTGCTAGGTGAAACTGGGGACACAAAATTGCATATAACAGTCCCCTTTCCCAGACAGTCTACATGCAGGGCAAAATACATGTGGAGACACAAAGCAAAGTGTCAGAGTACTGGGAGAGTTCAATGAAGGGAGGTAGCCCACCCAGTTGCAGGGCTCAGCAGGCATAGGAGGGATTTAGAGGCAGCTATAAGTAAAATAGATTGTATGTGAAGGAACTGACATAAACAAAGGCACAGAGATGGGCAATCACAATATATTTTAGGAAATATCAGGTGGACAGGTCTGGATGAATCATAAGGTAGGAATGGGAAGTTAGTTGAAGATGGGAGAGAACATTAGGGCCTCTGGGCAAGACCAAGGCAAAGGAAGTTTAGAGCCAATTTACAATGAGTCTTCCGTTCTTTCCCATTTCTGCTTCTGAGAGCTCATCCCTAACCACCCACTAGAACCATGATTCCTAGGCACACTTCCAGGATGCACTTCTGGGGCACAGACATCTCTCCACAAGGAGCTGAGTCTTTGGTTCTGCTCTTAGAAAGACTCACCTTCTCATGTAGCTTAGTGTTCTTCCTTCGGCCACTCTTCCCAGCCTCTTCCCGTTTGCCATATCCCCAACCTCTCCACCAGCCTTGGCTAGTGGAGCAGGGTGGTGGATGCTGGCAGGGCAGGGGTAGGGTGGTGAGGCTAGACGAGCTTTTAGGTCCCTTGTAAGAGGATAGAGGTGCCTCCTCTCGTTAGTGATTCTGGTCAGTCTCCTCTCTCCGCTCCCCCCAAATGAGAAGCAAAAGGCAGGAAGAAGGTTCCTCACAAGTCACCAGTTCCCTCAAGGAAGAGACACAAGGAAGTCCCAGCAGGGTTATTCCCAGCGGCAAGTGACCAGGACACCAGGAGAAGCGTGGCCACACTTGTCCCGGCAGCAGCCAGTGCTTCATATTTGATGGAGCAAAGGAGATGGTCTCTAGGAGCAGGGTGAGCTGACTACACAGACGGTGAGAAGAGGAAGTAGAAGACGTGTGGCCTCAGTGCAGCGTTTTCCTTACATGACTATGAAAACAAAGTCCACTCCGTGTGGGCTGAACAGTGTTCCCCCAAAATGCCCACACCTTAATCCCGGAACCTGTGAGTGTTACATTACATGGCAAAAGAAACTTTGCAGATGTGATTAAATTAAGAATCTCGAGATGGGGAGGTTATCCTGGGATTACTGGGAGGACCTGAGGTAATCACTAGGGTCCTTATGAAAGGGACTCAGTAGAAGTCAGCGTCAGAAGAAGCCCATGTGATGATGGATGTAGAGGGAAGCAGATCAGAGACAGAAGATGCTATATCACCAGCTTTTTAAAGATGCAGGAAGGGGGCCACAAAGCAAGGGATGCATCCATATTCCTTAGCAGATAGCAACTACTTTGGAGGATCACTATGAGGATTCAATGATTTAATACATGTAATAGTAGTTGTGCAATAAATGTCCGCTATTATAAATATCCTTGGATCTCTTAGAACCTCACTGTCCAATATGGCAGCCACAAGCCACATGCGACAACTGAGCACACAAAATGCGGCTGGTCTGAACTGAGGTGTGCCACAAGTGTAAAACATACCCAACTTTCAAAGACGTAGTCCAAAAAAAAAAGAATGCAAAATAATTCAATAGTTATGACATGGATTACAGGCTGAAATGACAATATTTTGGGTATAGTGGATACATAAAATATATTATCAAAATTAATTTCACCCGTTTCCCTTTCCCTGTATGTTACCTTTATATCAAAGTGGCTCTTAGAAACTTTACATTTCTGTGTGTGGCTCGCATTATGTTTCCACCTGACAGAGCGTTCTGAGTTTCTGGACCTTGCTGAAGAGAACACACAAAGGCAAGCCCTGAGCATGCAGGGAAAGCGTAAGACACACTGACTTCTTTGCAAATGCCCCTGGCACTCATCTGCTTCCTCTTTTTTGTATCTTTATGATGCTGTCCAAGAGACACTCCTGGGAGCACCCTTAATTCTTGACTGCCAGGTCCAGCTAAACCAAGAGAGTAAGTTCAATTAGCCTCAGACACAGTGTGGGTCCCTGCCCCAGGGCAGAAGGAGGTCGTTGTCACTTTCTCTTTGAGACATCCAGTGAGCTCAGAGCACCATCCTCCAGTGTGGCTTCGCAGGAGCCGGTTCCCTCCATACCATACACTATTTTTTAATCCCTGCCATCTGCTCCAAAATGTTTACCCAACAGTCTGCCCCCATTCTTGAAATTCCACAATTGGGGTGACTCTTTTGAATAGAAAATTTAACTCTGTCCAGAAACGGTGCATGGGTCTTACAACTGTTAAACTTCTGCAACCATCAGGGATTCGGCTTGCTTTCCTTTCTCACCCTCACCCCAAGAGTGGCCGTAGACCAGAAAAAGGCCTCCCAGCTTCCTTCACCAGTTGTCCCTAAAGACTTACACACAGCTGGGACTTCCCTGGTGGCACAGTGGATAAGACTCTGAGCTCACCATGCAGGGGGCCTGGGTTTGATCCCTGGTCAGGGAACTAGATCCCACATACATGCTGCAACTAAGAGTTTGCATGCCACAACTAAGAAGCCTGCAAGACACAACTAAGGAGCCCACATGCTGCAACTAAGACCCAGTGCAACCTAATTAATTAATTATTTTAAAAAGACATACACACAGCTGACCCCCATCTTAAAGGCTCTACTGCCAATCATTACACTGATACTGATGGCAAAGGATGGCAAAAATAACAAAGTTTGGCAAGCTGCAAGGTCTCCAGAACCTTCCTCAAGTCCCACAGCTAGTCCCTGGATTATGGGGACTCAAGTGGACTCCAGTCCCTGCCCTCATTCATGAGTGTGGAGCTCACCACCCCATGCCTAAGGAGCACGTGGGCTCCTTTTCCCGAGAAGCCCCTTCCCCAATTTGTGGGCCTGAAGAGGCTGCAGGAGCAGACTCAGGGCCAAGTGGGCAGTTTGTACCTAAGAGGCCTTGAGACTGGGTGATGTGCACTTCACAGTCTCTCTGCCCATACCTCTGGATACTCTTCACAATCCTTATCAAATAGAATTACCAGAGGGACTTCCCTGGTGAGCCAGTGGTTAAGAATCCACCTTTCAATGCGGGGGACATGGGTTCGATACCTGGTCGGGGAACTAAGATCCCACATGCCGGGGCTTCCCTGGTGGCACAGTGGTTAAGAATGCAAATGCAGGGGACACGGGTTCGAGCCCTGGTCCGGGAAGATCCCACATACCGCAGAGCAACTAAGCGCATGCGCCACAACTACTGAGCCTGCACTCTAGAGCCCGGAAGCCACAACTACTGAGTCCACGTGCTACAACTACTGAAGCCCGTGTGTCTAGAGTCTGTGCTCTGCAACAAGACCACCACAATGAGAAGCCCACACACCGCAACGAAGAGTAGCCTCCACTCGCCACAACTAGAGAAAGCCTGCACACATCAACAAAGACCCAATGCAGCCAAAAATAAATAAATAGAATAAATTAATTAAAAAAATAAGATCCCACATGCCATGGAGCAACTAAACCCATGCACCATAACTACTGAGCCCACGCTATCTGGAGCCCACATGCCACAACTAGCGAGCCTGCGTGCTACAACTACTGAGCCCGCCCGCCGCAATGCAGAGCCTGTGCACTGCAACGAAAGATCCCACATGCTGCCATGAAGATCCCGTGTGCCGCAACTAAGGCCCAGTGCAGCCAAATATATAAATAAATAAAATTTTTAAAAAAATTACCGTATATCTAGCAATTCTACTTTTGGGTATATACCCAAAAGAATTGAAAGCAGGGACTCAGACAGGTATTTGTTCACCCATGTTCAAAGCATGTGAATTGTGGCATTATTCACAATAGCCAAAAGGTAAAAGAAACCCACCAATGATGAATAGATAAGCAAAACGGGGTATATACATACAACGAAATATCAGTCAGTCTTAAAAAAGGAAGGATATTCTGACACCTGCCACAACATGAATGAACCTTGAGGACATTATGTTTAGTGAAAAAAGCCAGTTATAAAAGGACGACCACTGTATGATTCCACTTATATGGCTAGAGTAGTCAGTTTCTGAGACAGAAATTAGATGATAGGTTTCCAGGGCACAGGGAGGGGGTAATGGGTACTTCTTGTTTAATGGGTACAGAGCTTTAATTGGGGAAGATGAGAAAGTCCTGGAGATGGCTGCCAGCAATGTGAATGCACTTAATGTCACTGAACTGTGTACTTAAAAGTGATTAAATTCGTAAATTTTATGTTATAGATATTTTACCACAATCTAAAAACAATACCTCTAATTAAGAGAAAAAATAACCTGTATTTCTACAACATCTCTAACCAGAGCCAGATTATGATCAAATATGCCTCCAAATCTCGTCACCTTCCCTAGTGGAGGGCCCTCTACCAGAGAATACCCCCAGGCCCCTCTCGGACCCTCCAGGCACTGTGCCCAAGGGTGGGCTTCACTTAGATGTTTCTCTGTCTCTTATTGGAAGTTGTGGGCTGCCTGAGAACACATGTTCTCATGAATCCACAGGGCAAGGCTGAAGCTTGGGGCAGGAAGTTTGGGTCTGGGCGTGTTTGCAAGCACATTTGGCTACATACCTGACCACACAGACTTTGTTAGTTATAAAGCTGATATTTTTATCTCCATCTTCTAACTGCTGATACTCTGACTTGGTTGGTTCAGAACTCAAGCAGGGAAGAGAGAGGTGTTACTCATTGACCACCTAAAATCCCAGCACTGCCAGTATTAGACAGGAGGCCGAGGCCAGGATTTTCTACTGGTCCTAGGTTTCAGCAGTCTTAGCTAGGGAAGGTATATGCTGGTTATCAAGCTATTGTGTGTAGGTTCCAAATCTACCCGTTCATATTTGTTTTGTGATGCTGAGTACTTTCCAAATTATGTTTCTCCTTTGCTGGCTTGCAGCTGTTAGGTTCTGCCAGGAGGGATGCTAGAGAGAGACTGGAAGGCAGGAGTAGGGAAGATGCTCTTCCTGTTGGCTTGCACCTCCTGGCAGGTGGGCCCAGCAACAGCCCTTCATCCGAGCAGCAAGTCAACCTGGTACAGCTTCTTTCCACACTCCCAGGACAAGCCTCATGACTCCACCTCAGAGGTACCAGCATGAGCCAGACAGCACCCCCTCCTCAGAGGTCTGAGCCAGCTCTGCTGCCTCCTTGAAAAACAGAGGTAGTCAAAGTGGGACTTTACTCTGAGGTTAAGGCTCAGCACTGTGGGCCTCTCCTCCAAGCTCATAGGTCCTGGTAACACTGACCTCACCCCTCATCCCCCAGCCATAAAGGTAGATGTTTCCTGCACTTATTTTCTTTCTTACCTCACTATTCCTTTTTTTTTTTTTTTTTTTAATTTTTTTAGTCCTCTAGTAACTATTTGACCAATCTCTTACATTAAATATTTTCTGTTAGGATACCTAGCATGGCTGCTGTTTTCCTGACTGGGCCCTGATTATTTTGGGGGGTTAAGGTCTGTGGCAGATAGACCCTTAGGGTGATCCTTATGACCCCTGTCCCCTGGTGTCCAGGTCCTGCATAATCCCCTCCCCTTGAGTGTGGGCAGGACCTGTGATTTGCTTCCAGCCCATAGAACATGGCAAATTGAAGGAAATTTGCAGAGATAATTAGGGTCCTCAAACTGCTGACTCTGAGTAAATAAAAACGGAGATCATCTGAGATGGGCCTGACCTAATCAGGTAAAAGCCCCTAAGAGAGGCCTAGGCCTTCTCTGAGGTCAGAAAGACACTCCTTACTGACTTGATAAAGTAAGAGCTGTCTTAAAGAGGCCCACACGGCAAAGAACTCAGAACAGGGACCTCAGTCCTATGACCACAAGGTAATGAAATCTGCCAACAAGTGGAATGAGCTCAGAAGCAGATGGTCCCCCAGTTGAGCCTCCAGATGAAAACACAGCCCAGTTGAAACCTTGATTGCAATCTTGGGAGACCCTGAGCAGAAGACTCTGCTAAACCACACCTGGACTCCAGACCCACAGAAACTGTGAGCTAATATATATGTGTGTGTTCTTAAGGTGCTCATGTGGTGATCTGTTATGTGGCCATAGAAAACTAATACCATGTCTTCAGACTTTGTATGCGGCAAATCAAACATAGTGTTAAAATTACCCATGAAAATCCTTTAGGAGAGCTGACACTCGCAGCTAGATTTTTTTCTTCTACCCTGGAATTTATGGTACCAGTTGAAGTAGGTGGCTTTCATTTAGGGACCATGTGGTTCCAAAATATATGTGTTTTTTAAACATGAGAATCACACTCAGCATACTAAGATATTCATGCAAGAAAACTGAGATTTATGAAAATGAAAGCCAATTTGTGTCTCCCTCTCACCCTCATTCTGTGGTACATATTCATTGAATCTGAAATAGCACATGGAAATTCTCTTACTATGTAAAGTATTCTCTTGCTCAGTATATAGTTGGACTTATTTAACTTCAACGAGTATATGATGTAATTCTTCTTTATTTGAGTTTTTGTGTTTGCATGGTTAAATTAATAAGACATTTGTGTTAAATTTTGGAGAAGCTTCTTTTATAATTTAAGACCCCTAGTTTAGCTAAGACTCTACTGAGTAGAGTAGATAATAATCCATTAATAAGAGAAATGAAAACACTCTCTCGGGAGGTAGCTGCAGCAGAACAAGAAATACTTCTTTCGGTGCTCTGTGTAAGACGGCCATATAAAGACTGAGGACACCCTCTACCTCTACCCAGTCCAGAAATAATGATACTGATAAACAGCACGTCTGTCACAAAAACGATCCGTATCTTGGAACTAGGCAAAAGAGATATTTAAAGTGTTCTTTCGGTGCAGTGCTGAGCTTGGTTTCTATTGATTAGGTTATTTTACAATACTTAAGAAGTTAACTTGTAGTTTTTGTCCACTAAAAAATGTGAAAAATTTATTGTCGAATAGAACAGATAACCCCAAGTGTTACAGTTTATTGCCCTATGACACTTTAAAACATTTTGTGTCTAAATTTAACCCAGCAATCTTAACCTAACATTTCTTTATTAAATTGCCTATCTATACATCTGCATATTCAGTTTCTCAAATGTTCTTTGAACCAGCTTTGACATCTTACTGGTTTCCACATTAATTCATGAGATAGTTGAATTAAATTTTTGACATGATTCATTTCATATATGCATGAGAGTTAGGCTTTTATCATTTTGAAAATTATACTTTGACCGGGGTCCAAAGAAGAGTGCCAGCCACACTCCAGAAACTTCAATGCGTTTACAATAGACGAAGTTCAGTGGGACTAGACTGAAGAAAAACTTCAGGGTGATTTTTCCCCTCTGTTTCCTGAAGAAGAGAACTTCCATCATCACCTAGTTCTGTAACAACAGAAGGGAAAATCTTGAGACACTCCCAGTTTGAGAGGCAAATGCTGGAGACAAGGTCAGGCCCTGGTACAGTCTGGAAAGGGATCAGAGGGAGTACTTCTGAGCTCTGTAGCATAGTAACTTCCTGAGAAGCCAGGCTTAAAAGCCCAGGCATGAACAACTACTTCAAACAAAAAGCAGCAGCAGCAATGAAGAGACATCTTCCAAAGCAACATGAATCCCGTCTGGTTTCCATGTAGCACCACCATCAACAAGGCTGTGTAGGGACGGGTCTGGGCCAATCCCTAGAGTCAAAATAGCAAGTATTTATAAATATTAGCAAACACTTAAACTGAAAGTAGATTTCCATCTTTGCCAAGCATGATGTTTTTTTCTCACACCAACCAAATCGCTGATTCTCTGATGCCAGCTGGTTGCCCCACAATTCATTTCTGACACTAAGTACACAGAGCCCATGCAGACTCCTCAGGTTTCAGGCCTCAGTCCCTGAAACACCAGCCTCAAGACTGGGGTCTGTCCAACACGTCTGTCCAACCTGACCACAAAGTCAGGGGTTCCCACAACCCACCCCCATTCCCACCAGGTTCCATGATTGGCTAGAACAACTCACAGAACTCAGGAAAAATCTACATTTATTATTACAGTTTATGTTGAATTAATCAAACAAGGAGGTCATCAGACTGAGAAGACTCTAATGTCATGGCAGGCTATGTAAACAAACCAAAACCTAAGCCTGGAAATGCCTTCAGGTTATGAAATGAAAGCTTAAGGACACCCGATCACAAACAGCCAATCAGGCTTTAAGCTACAGCCAATCAAATAATTCCCTTTCTTTGGCACCTCCTCTAAGTCACTCCCTGAGCTCGTACAGGCGGAAAGCACCTGACCCCTTCCGGTTTGGCATTGCCCCATTCCAATGGATTTTTTTGCTCAAACTCTTAAAACTTATAAAATGTTTCATTTTATCTTTTATCTTTATAAAGCACACAAATGAACAGTCAGATGAGGGGATACGTAGGATGGGTCCAGAAGATTCCCGAGTACAGGAGCCTCTGTCCCCATGGATTTGGAATGTGCCACCTTCTCTGGTTGTGTTTGCCAACTGGGCAGCTCCCTGAACCATGTAATTAAGGGTTTTTGTGGAGGTTTTATTATACAGACATGATTGATTAATCACTGGCCATTGGTAATTAACTCAACTTTAACCCTTCTTCCCTCCCAGGAGGTTGGGTGGAAGACGGTGAGAGGGGGCAGAGTGGGGCTGAAAGTTCCAAGTGTTTAATCCTGCCTTGTTCTTTCTGGCATCAACCCCCATCCTGAAGCTATCTAGGGGCTGGCCAAGAGTCACATTATTAGCATGAACTTAGTTGAAAGGGGCCCCTTATGATTATGGGAAGATGCTCTTATCACCTCTATCACTTGGGAAATTCCATGGGTTTTAGGTCTCTGCCAGGAATCAGGGACAAACATCAAATAGTTTTTTCTTATTATACCTCAATAAGGGATCCAGATAAATTCATCAGAAAGTCAGACACATTAGTTGTGACATGATATATCTAAATAAGTTATATTTCCCTTTGAAGTGACAAAGATTCTTATATTTGATCCAACTATATATTGTCCACAAGAGGCACATCCAAAACAAAGTGACTCGGTATGTTTAAAAATAAAAAGATGGGAAAAGATATATTTAGAAAAGGAAAATTATAGTCCTAAACTATTAAACAAAATAAAAAATAATTAATGAAGACCAAGATCTGGAATGAAGATATGTTTGTCATAAACCTTTAGTTTCTGAATAATAAGAGGAAAATGACTGAAAAACAATTGCTGTGGAGACTTTGTCAGTTCTTAACTGATCAAGTAAACAAACATAAAGATGTCGAACCTCTGACAAAACTCATTGCTGAGATACATTTAGCAAATATGAAAAAAATAAAAGAGAATACACTCTCTTTTTCAGTGTCTACAGAATATTTTAAAAAATGGATTGTGGGGCTTCCCTCCCAGTGGTTGAGAGTCCGCCTGCCGATGCAGGGGACATGGGTTTGTGCCCCGGTCCGGGAAGATCCTACATGCAGCAGAGCGGCTGGGCCCGTGAGCCATGGCCGCTGACCCTGCGCGTCCGGAGCCTGTGCTCCGCAACGGGAGAGGCCACAACAGTGAGAGGCCCACGTACCACCAAAAAAAAAAAATTTAAAAAAAGGATTGTGTGCTGGAGAGGGTGTGGAGAAAAGGGAACCCTCCTGCACTGTTTGTGGGAAGATAAATTGATACAGCCACTATGGAGAACAGTATGGAGGTTCCTTAAAATCTAAAAATAGAACTACCATACGACCCAGCAATCCCACTACTGGGCATATACCCTGAGAAAACCATAATTCAAAAAGATACATGTACCCCAATGTTCACTGCAGCATTATTTACAATAACCAGGACATGGAAGTAACCTAAATGTCCATCGACAGATAAATGGATAAAGAAGATGTGGCACATATATACAATGGAATATTACACAGCCATAAAAAGGAATGAAATTGAGTTATTTGTAATAAGGTGGATGGACCTAGTGTCTGTCATACAGAGTGAAGTAAGTCAGAAAGAGAAAAACAAATACCATATGCTAACGCACATGTATGGAATCTAAGAAAAACGGAACTGATGATCCTAGTGACAGGGCAGGAATAAAGACGCAAATGTAGAGAATGGACTTGAGGACACAGCAGGGGAAGGGGAAGCTGGGACAAAGTGAGAGAGTAGCGTTGACATATATACACTACCAAATGTAAAATGGATGGCTAGTGGGAAGCTGTTGCATAGCACAGGGAGATCAGCTCTATGCTTTGTGACAACCTAGAGGGGTGGGATAGGGAAGGTGAGAGGGAGGCTCAACAAGGAGGGGATATGGGGATATATGTATACATATAGCTGATTCACTTTGTTGTACAGCAGAAACTAACACAACATTATAAAGCAATTATACTCTAATAAAGATATTTTAAAAAATGGATGTGTATTAAACCACCAAAAAACTCTAACAAAATTCCAAACCCAGAAATTACACATGGCTATACCCTTTACCACATACAATAAAACTAGAAATTGGAAAAATCTGTAACCAAAAGAATGTCTGACTACTTGGTATGGAAAAAATTTTCAAAATAATCCATGGATCAAAGAGGAAACCTAAACCACAATTTAAAGAACGCTTCAAAAATAATGATAATAACAATACCACATATTAACATCAAGAGGAGACAGCCAAATCTGTAATCAGAGGCTACTTCAAAGTAGCCAATAAGAATAGTAATTAACATCTGTTGAGCACTTACTATGTGACAGACACTGCACTAAGCACTTTTACATGTAGCTTCTCAATTATTCCTCATAACCAATCTGAAATGCTTTTATTAATATTATCAAATAAGAAAGTAAAAATATATGAAGTAAGCACATCATGCAAGAAGTTAAAAAGAAGAACATTAAAGTTTAAAAAACAGAAGAAATAGGGAATTCCCTGGCTCTCCAATGGTTAGGACTCCACGCTTTCACTGCCCAGGGCACAGGTTCAATCCCTGGTTGGGGAACTAAGATCCCATAAGCTAAATAGCGCAGCTAAAAATAAATAAATAAATAAATAAAATAAGATAAAAAACAGAAGAAATAAATTAATAAAGCCAAATGATGAAATTAATTAGAAACCTATGAAAGAACAGAATTGATAAATAAGCCCCAGAGGGTGTACATAGCAGAAGCTGTTGTGCCTGTCCCAATGCCCAGGGCATCATCACTTTTGTGTCTTCCAAAGGAATTCCAGTGTCAGTATCTGCATCCCTTTGTATGACAGATTTTTTTTTTTTTTTTTGCCGTACGCGGGCCTCTCACTGTTGCGGCCTCTCCCGTTGCAGAGCACAGGCTCCGGACGCACAGGCTCAGCGGCCGTGGCTCACGGGCCCAGCCACTCTGCAGCATGTGGGATCTTCGCGGACCGGGGCACGAACCCGTGTCGCCTGCACTGGCAAGTGGACTCTCAACCACTGAGCCACCAGGGAAGCCCCCTGTATGACAGCTTTTTCTAAGACTATGGGAGGCCTTTCTGCTTGTGCCCAAGACAGGCTTAAGTGCCAGGGAATGAACACCCTGACACTCACAACCCACCCCATTTCTACACACAGTAACCCTCAACCAATAAGGGTCAGGAGCTGTGTGTGTAAATACCCCCACGCCACCGCACCTCCGGCGGGATCCCCCTGAGGCATGCCTTTATTCCCGAATTCCCCAGGATCACGTTCCCGTCCCCACAGCAGTGGCTGGCTGAAAACTCATCCTTTATCGGCTGACTTCCTTCCCCTGGGTCACCTCCCTGCTCCCTTCTAGTGTTCTCTTGCATCAACCAAATAAACTGAATAAACTCCTTGAGCTCAAATCCTTCTCAAAGGGAAACCTAAACTGTACAGTGAATAAATATCCAAAACAAACAAAGTCTTGTACCCATAGAGGGAGAAAAAATAACACCAAATTAAAAATGATATTTTATAGCCACAGATCAAAACTAAATATTATAACCACACATAGAGAGACTAAATTTTTTTAAAAATCTATATAAAACTTCATGCCAACTTATTTGAAAATCTTCATGAAATGGTAAATGTATGGGAAACTAAAAATTATCAAAATTGACTCAAGAGAATGTAGAAGGTCCGAAAAGACTAACAAACATGGAACAAATTGGAAATCATTGCCAAAGAATCCATCCTCCAAATGTGGTAGGTCTAGATGTAATCTTTTAACATGACAAAAAAGCATATATTTCAAACCAACAGCCAGTTGTTCATGCTAACAAAAAATATCTACCATATTAATAGTAGATGAACTAGATTTCAAGTCAAAAATCTGACTAAAATAGCACCAAAAAGAGAAAATTACAGACTAACTTGATTTATGAATATAGATGCAAAAATCCTGAATAAAATATTAGCCAATTAAACGCAGCAGTGTGTTAAAAGAATAATGCACTGTGATCAAGTAGGTTTATTTTTATAAGACTACAAGGACTAAAATTAGAATATCTATTAATATGTTATTACCCATAAGGAGAAAAATAAAAAGATTAACTCAATACAGTAAAAACATCATTTTCTGATATTAAAAGAGGAAAACCTAAATAGACTGAAGATGAAAATATATTTATTTAATAGAAGAGGGAATATCCATTTCAAACCACTAGACAATGTTGTTATATACAGGCAAAACATTAGAGACTTTCCCAATAAAGTAAGGAGTAAGATAACGATAGTTGCTATTGTCATTGTTATATGACTTTGTTGCAACTCTATGCAATAGGACAGAAAAAAAGATAGAAATGTATAGCTATCAGAAAGAGAGAAGTCTTTGTTGCAGTTCACATAGTTGCCTACCTGTAAAACCCAAGAATATTGTGAAAATAAAGACCACCCAAATGAAAACAAATTGGGGGCTATTTATTCAGAGCTGGGTTTAGGGGGGGAGTCAGTCACATTCACTTGGGTTTGGTGGAACTCAAATGCAAGCAGGAAAGCTTTACAGTGAGAAAAATAAAAAAACAAAAACGGGAGAGGGGAGGTTTCAAGTATGCTCAGATAGGAGGCTGTTGGCAGGGGACACTGAAGCCAGGCTAACTAGATTCATCCTATGTGATTGATTTGGGGAGCATATTTGACTTTCTCTGGTTGGTCCCGAGCTGGAATTGTAGCCGAAATTCCACCTCTGTACACTGGTACCAAACTGAACCTTGGAGACAGAGTTTTGGTGAAGTAGAAAAGAATAACTTTATTGTTTGCCAGGCAAAGGGGGTCACAGTGGGCTAATTAATAATGCCCTCAAAACTGACCTGGAGGGTGTAGTGAGGAGTTTTATAGTAATGGTTCAAAGAGGAGAGCAAGATCAGCTTGTGGACATTCTTCTGATTGGTTGGTGGTGAGGTAATTGGGAGCCAGCATCATCAACCTGGTTCCAACCGGTCTGGGGTCTCGTGCTAGTGGGCAGCAGACAGTTAACTTCTTCCAGCCGGTGGGGGTTTCAGTATCTGCAAAACAGCTCAAAGGTATTGTTATGTATCTCCCTTGAGGCAGAACCAGGACCCTGCCCCAAGGCTGCACTATTGTTTCTTGTCTGCTCCTCCCTGGTCTCTGCATCCCCTCCCTTCCCTGATTAGCAACTCTTTGAACCTGCCCTTTGAAACTCAGAGAAGGTCATGGAGGCTGAATGAAGCCTATCTCCTACAAAAAAGAAACAGGGACACAGAAAGGCTTTTGTGCCAAGGAGCCCCACAGGGTCCTGCTCAGTTACAGAATCAGGAGCAAAAATTTGGGGAACTGGCCACCATTGACCAAGTCCTGACTTTTCTGGTCTGACCGCTGCAGAGTCTGGCTTGACTTTCCAGGTTGGTTGCTACAAAGGTTATGGGTCAGAGTGTTATGGTCATCTATGGTCTGACCATTTCCATATTTTTTTTCTTTTCTTTCCTTTTTTTTTTTGGCTGCTTCAGATCTTCGTTGCTGCACATGGGCTTTCTCTAGTTGTGGTGAGTGGGGGCTACTCCTCATTGTGGTGGGCGGGCTTCTCATTGCGGTGGCTTCTCTTGTTGCAGAGCACGGGAGCTAGGTGCGTGGGCTTCAGTAGTTGCAGCACATGGGCTCACTGGTTGTGGTGAACGGGCTCTAAGGTGCGCAGGCTTCAGTAGTTGTGGGGCACAGGCTTAGTTGCTCCATGGCCTGTGAGATCTTCTCAGACCAGGAAGATCCCTGCATTGGCAGGCGGATTCTTAACCACTGCACCACCAGGGAAGTCCCCCGTTTGTATATTTAGTCTCTTAATATCAACCAAAAAATAAATGAAAATGAACCACAAAATAAGGTAATGAAGTATAGTTGTAACCTAGATTTCTGCAACCAGGATATCTTGAAGTCATCAGCCTTCTTGGATTACCTTTCTCTACAATTCAAAGAAAACAGTTCGGTCCTCCATCCCATGTAGAAAATCCAGGGTCCCTCTGAAACAGGAGGGAAGGGGGCAGGGCACAATCTTTATAAGAATGACATAGCCCAAGGACATAACGTAAACTGATTAGAACCAAATATGTCCAAGATGGTCCAAGTAGACTTCCACTAGACCTTGAGCCTCAGTATGCACTCAGTGTAACATACCCACAGGCACCTTGGCAGTTCCAAGGCCGACCATCAAAGGTCAAAAAGTCTGCAGTGGCCCAATCCCCAGAAACCTCCTCCCCTACCCCAAACTAGCTGGAATACTCCTCCCACTCATTAGCCTGTGAAATTACTCGCCCCTATAAAAACTGACAACCCTGTACCTTGGGGCCGCTCTTGCCTTCTGAGATGGCCCACACTCTGTCTGTGGAGTGTGTTTCTCTCTAAATAAATCCACTTCTTACCTATCACTTTGCCTCTCACCGAATTCTTTCTGTGATGAGACGTCAAAAACCTGAGCTTCACTAAGTTCTGAGACCAGACGTGTGATTTCAGCTAAAAGACCATGGGTTCAGGCTTCCCTGGTGGTGCAGTGGTTAAGAATCTGCCTGCCAATGCAGGGGACATGGGTTTGAACCCTGGTCCGGGAAGATCGCACATGCCGCAGAGCAACTAAGCCCATGTGCCACAACTACTGAGCGTCCACTCTAGAGCCCACGAGCCACAACTACTGAAGCCCGCGTGCCTAGAGCCCATGCTCCACAACAAAAGAAGCCACCGCAATGAGAAGCCCGTGCACTGCAACGAAGAGTAGCCCCCACTCACCACAACCAGAGAAAAGCCTGTGCAGCAACAAAGACCCAACACAGACAAAAATAAAATAAATAAAATTAAAAAAAAAAAAAGACTATGGGTTCAAGTCCCAATCTCTTAGTTACACGATTCCACTTCCAATTAAATAATATTCTCAGGGGACTTTGTATTTCTCCTGGTTACCTCTTGTTGTAACTCCTGGACTTCACCAGGTTCTTAGTCTTTGCTGGGGCTTCCCTGGTGGCATAGTGCTTAAGAATCCGCCTGCCAGTGCAGGGGACATGGGTTCGAGCCCCAGTCCGGGAAGATCACACATGCGCGGAGCAGCTAAGCCCATGTGCCACAACTACTGAGCCTGCGAGCCACAACTACTGAGCCCATGTGCCACAACTACTGAATCCCGCAGACCTAGGGTCCGTGCACCTCAACAAAAGAAACCACCTTAATGAGAGGCCTGCGCACTGCAATAAAGAGTAGCCCCCACTCGCTGCAACTAAAAAGAAAGCCCACGTGCAGCAACAAAGACCCAATGCAGCCAAAAATAAATAAATCAATAATTTATTTTTTAAAAAGTATATGAACTGATATAAGGAAAAATTATATTGAGGAATATAATAAAAGCTTTGAGAGAGATGTACCATATTCCTGGATGGTAAAATGCAGTATTGTGAAAATGTCAGTGATTTTATATTAACTTACAAATTTAATGCAATTTTAATCAAAATCCCAAATGAATTTTTTGTGTGCAAACTGACTGATTTATCATAAAATGTATCAAGAAGAATAACAGATGAGAATAATTAACAAAACATTTTGAGAGGTATATGCGTTATCACATATTAAAATATGTTACAGTGTTAAAATCTAATTTCATAGCCTTGTTACATGAATATGCAGATACCAGTGGAATCTAATGAAAAGTTCCATCAGTTAGAATTAGGTTCAACTGCAATGACCAATAAAAACAACGTAACAATGATTTATACAAAATAGAAGTTTATTCTTCTCTCGTTTATTAGAAATCTAAAGATAAGCAATCCACAGCTGATAGAAAGTCGTCAAGACCCCTTCAGACACCAAGACTCCTCCTATTTTGCAATAATGCTCAACAAGTAACTTCTACTTATGGTCTAAAATGGCTGCCAGAGTGCTTGTCAGCACATTTACATTACAGTTGTCAGAAAGCAGGAAAAGATCTAAAGAAGAGCATGGCCCTTTTCATTCAGGACACATCCTGAAATTGACAAACAAAATTCCCCTTATATATCGATGACCAGAACATAGCCACCTGACCACGCCTATCAGGAAAGGATGCTGGGAAACATAGTTTTGATTTAGGGGAATCAGGTGTCCAGCTAAATTAGAAAGTTTTATTACTAAAGATGAAGGGGAAAAGGGATATTGGGGTGTCTCTGGCAGCAAAGCACAGACCAACATACATGTGAGTATTTAATATAATCTAGTATAATATCGAGGTGGCACTTACAATAAATAGAGAAAGGTGGATTTCTGATAAAGGGTGTTGAGATATTTGGCTAGCCTTTAGGAGAAAAGTTAAACTAAAGCTCCACCTCATTCTTTATATCAAAATAAATTCCAAAAGGAATAAAGAATTGAACATTTTAAAAAATGAAATCAAAGAAGGACTAGACAAAAACTCAAAATCATGGTTTTGAAACTTCTTTTAAACTATAACATCAAATGTAGAATCCATAAAGGAAAAGACAGACAAATCTGACTGCATGAAAATTTAAAGCATCTCTTGGTCCCAAAACACCATAGCTAAAAGTAAATGCAAGTGACAAATTAGGACAAAATGCCTGCAATATACAAAATTTTACTTATCAAATGTAAATACCTTTCACTTCATCTTAGCTTCCTTTACCCCCAATGCTCACCAATACATTTAAGGGGAAAACAGATTTATAAATACCTATCATGGGCTTCCCTGGTGGCACAGTGGTTGAGAATCCTCTTGCCAATGCAGGGGACATGGGTTCGAGCCTTGGTCCGGGAATCCCACATGCCACGGAGCAACTAAGCCCGTGCACCACAACTACTGAGGCTGCGAGCCACAACTACTGAGCCCACGTGCCACAACTACTGAAGCCCACGCACCTAGAGCCTGTGCTCCTCAACAAGAGAAGCCACCACAATGAGAAGCCCGTGCACCGCAACCAAGAGTAGCCCCCGCTCGCTGCAACTAGAGAAAGCCTGTGACAACAACAAAGACCCAAAACAGACAAAAATAAATAAATAAAATAAATTTATTTTTCAAATAAATAAATAGCTATCATTACAGTATAAAATATGTATTTCAAAGATGTGGACAGGCAAAGGTGAAATAAAAAGCAACCACGAACTAATGTGCAACACTGATCCTTAAGTTCAAAATGAGGATGAAGACTGTCCTGGATTTACACCATGCATTTCCTGGATTTATACCATGGGTTGCCTCTCAGCAGTGTTCAATCAGACTTGTAGACATTTGACCAGATTCATGGCCCATGAATTTTAACCAGAGATAAAATTTGATCAAATCTATCAGTCTTGATTTTCAGTTTTTAAAAAATATTTATGTCAGCCATTTGTCTACATAAAGTACATAAGGAACAATAGACTGTTAGGCTGAGATCAAATATGTAGATGGGGGAGAGCACAGTGAGTTGAATAGTGTCCCCAAAATTCATAGCAACCTGGAATCTCAAAGTGTGTCCTCAAAATATGCAGATGTAATTAATTAACTCCTCCATTTATTGTGAATTTAAAAGAAAATAAGTGTAAGACAAAAAGTGTAGTTAATTAGTAGGAGAGATTACACTAAGGTCCATAGATGCAGGAGGTTCTCATTGGGATGTCCTTATCGTTAAAGCGGGGAGGGGATGTGAATATCATTGAGTTGGAAGAATTAGCACTCAGGCCTAGGTCTGGGTACTATTTAGCCCCAAACAGTATGGGATTTCCTTAAAGAAAGGAGCAAGAGTCCAACTGCACAGCCTTGGCAGCCCTGGTCAGCTAGATGAGAAGGGCTGAGGCCTCAGGGGTCAGGGTGGATGGGCAACTGAAGATCACAGACTCCCATCACAGAGGAGAAAGCCCAAGAACAGAGAGGAGTCTGGAGGGCATGTCGGTGATGGGAGAGGTGTGTGGATATTGGAACGGTCTAAGAAGCGAGCTCAACAGCTTCAGGGTCCAGCTAGGACGTGATTAATAAGGCATGTGCCAACTTGAAATACTAACCCAAGGGCACATAAATCTGGCCCACCTATATCACCAGCTGCCTTGTATGTCTGAAAAAAGATTGTGAATAACTCAGGGTCATACGCAGTTTTTATATTCAATACATTCTGCATGGAAAGTATTCAATTCATAAATGATGATAATGCAAAACCTTCCCACCTTCATCGGAGGCAGAAGCCAGTGGCCACAGGACCAGGAAGACTGGGTGCCCAACATTATTAATAACGCTAGGCCTGGAAGAGATTTATACCAGGTTCCTAGATTCAGAGAATTTACTTGATTAAGATGGTTCCAATCAAGTCTCAATTAATTCCAGTTGATAATGTGGATTATTCCCTTTGTGGATCACGAAGAGTTTTTTTTCTTTTTTCATTCTAGGCAGACTTTGCCCTATCATCCCAGCAGAACATTTGTGAAATGATGCCTCTGTTCAAGGAACCCAAAGTAATTTAATTAGTAACTTAAAAAATGCAATACAAGAAGTTTAAAAAAATCTGCTGGGAAAAAAGATCTATCTGCTAAAAAGAAAAAATGGAAATAGAGTATAATAGTGAGAAATGATAATAATATTACTCTGTTTATAGCTTTTGATAGAGTAACTCTACTTTCAAAGTGTGCCTCTCTCACGGTTTGGGTCTTCGAGTCTGTGTGACAGAGGTGGGGTGGGGCTTATACTGTTTTCACTCTTTCCTAGCTTTGAATATGGATTCATTCTCTTTCTATTGCAGTCACCGTCAATTACCCTCCAGTCTTTCTGGGGAATCTCCATTTAATTGGGAGAGTTGTGTGCTTCCCTTTCAGGGACACTGGCTGTAAATTTCTCTGGCTTTGGGACTCTCCAGGACTGGGTAGGGTGAATGAGACATCACCTTAGGTATTGTCAAATTTAAGGAACTGCCGAAAAACTCAGTAGTCAAGATAAATAATATTTTAATGCAATAATTTTAAAAATCTTGTATCAATGCCCCCCAACCCATTGTGAACCACATATCAAAATTTGGAGACAGGATCAGTATTATTAATTTTCCCTTTGGGCTCCAGGCTCCAGCATGGCTCTATAGGACACTGCCCTGGTAGTCAGCAGCTGGACCCCAAAAGGAGCCTTCCCTCTCTGCCCCCAACCCAATCTAGGGAGTATTTTCTGAGGCCTGATCTCCCATAACATTTGGGGTGTCCAGTTCTCCATGTAAATGTCCCAGCAGATGATTCTGGGCCTGATGGCGGCCCTGTACTTCTGTGCTATGTCCATGGTTTCTGGTCCCAATCAGGTACATACAATTTCTTTAGGCCCCTCTTCTGAGTTGCAGTCATAAAGAGGCACCTGGAAAAGGTTAGTTGAACTTGGGACTGTCTTAGAAAATCTAGACTGAATGGTTTTACTTGGCAGTAGAGATTAAGCTTGAAACTTGGCCCCATGCCCACCGTTTTGACCCCTTTCCTCTAAGTGACAGGAAGATAGAGGTGGAATGGAGATTCCTTTATGCCAGAAGAAGAGGTAGATGGGATCTCCCTGGGAGAGTTGTGACCTGGTCCTCTCCTCCACGTTCCACAACACCCCAGCACCCAAATGCCAAGGACTCAGTGGGGAGGTCACACATGCTTCCATCCCAATCCTTGAGAGTCCATAGCTTTGGATGGGTCTTTCTTCATCACTCTATCCCCAGCAAATCCCTCGCACCTCCAGATCTGGTTCTGCTTGAGTCACCTGGATCCTTTGGCATAACAGACCCCTGAGTGTTGATCCTTGAGGACATGTGGGACCGTCATCAGTGATGTCAGAGATGTCCATACTGATTGGATGAACAGGGAAAGCCACAGAGAAGAGGAAGGAGTCTTTCCCCTTCCCTTGCTTTCCTTTCTTTCCTGTGCTCACAGTCTTGAGGGGTGTTGCAGTGAGTCAGCAACAGAACTTGAACGGCCCATACCTTCTAGCAGAGCCAAATCCTGGGCAAATCAGTAGTGGATGTCCAACCAGCCCTACCACCTTACCCACCCCTCCCCCAATTTTCCTTTGCCACCTTCTCCTTATATCCAGTAGAATTCGGGTAGCTTCTCCAAACCAGAAGAAAAGTTTGAGGTCAGCATCTTAGGATCTCACCACCAAATACATGTAGTGGCCCAGTGGGAGATGGAAGCTGGGTTCTTAGGACAATGCAGAGCTTGGCTGGCCCACACTACACTCTCCTTTGGTGATTGACGAATGAATGTTTGGCCCTTGCAGCTCTAATCTGCTCTAAGTGAGGCCTAAACATACCCAGATGTACCCAGGAGAGGAAGTATTGAGACCCTAAGGAATACCATGTATGGCCTGAGAGACATCTCCACAACGCAGCAGAGGAAACAGGCCTCCAGGCTCCCCTGCTCATCTATGGGAAATAACCACCACACATGGGTCAACCCTTGCCAGTTTGTGAATTGGTTTCACAACCATTAACACATTTGTTCCTCACAATAATCTGTGAGGTCATCAGTGGCAGAAACCAAAAGGGAAGAGAAGCACAAGCTATTATTTATTGAACTGAACACTTGCTGTGTGCCAGACGTCACGGCTGGCACTGGGAACACAGGACAGGAGACCAAGTCCTAACCCCAGGCAGCTTTAGCCACTCCTCACCTCACCCCAGTCTATCACCAGGTTCTGGCACATTTGCCTCCCAAACACTGCTCAGATCCACCTGCTTCTCATCGCTGCCACCGCCCTGCTTCAGCTAGCAGTGACCCCAACAGGATAAGTGCTAACCCAGTCTCCCCATGGCCACCTTTGCTTGCCCTTGTTGAATTTTCTACTTTGCAGCCAGAGGACATCTATCACCATGCAAATCTGATCATATTATCTACTTGATTAACATTTCAATAGCCTCCCAGTGCTCTTGCAGTATGAACCAAAACTCTTAGTATGACCTCCAGACCCCACAAGGTCATCCCTTCTCCACCTATCCAGACAAGGCTCACGCCAGGCTCCCTTGGTCTGTTCCTTCTGGCCACATGGGTCTTCTATCAGATCCCCGAAACACCACGCTCCCTCTGACACAGGACCTTTACACAGGCTGTCTTCTCTGCCTGACATGCTCTCTCCTCCTCTTCAAACTCCCCTGCCCCACCACACACACCTTATTTATGTGCCCTGTCCTACCCTTTAGATTATTGCTCTTCTGTCAAAGGAAGCTTTCCTGACCTCCCAGATTAGAGCAAGGGTGCAGTGATGGTAATTTTATGCGTCAATTTGGAGGCTGTTTTTGGATGAGATTAACGTTTAAATTGGTGAATTCTAGGTAAAGCAGATTGCCCTCCATTATGTAGGTAAGCCTCATATAATCAGCTGAAGGCCTGAATAGAACAAAAAGACCAGCCTCTCCAAACCAGAGAGAATTCTCCAGGAGTCTGTCTGCAGACTTCACCCGTACATTGGCTCTCCACCTGCCAACCTTGAGACTGGAACTGCACAATCGGCTCTCCTTGGTCTCTAGCCTTCCAGCCCACACTGCAGTTTTGGACTTGCCAGCCTCCATAATCCCATGAGCCAATTCCTGATAATAAAGCTCTTTCTACATATATATTTAAATGTCTATAACTCTATCTATATTACAATTCTAACACCACTTCCAACGTGTGTGGTTTTTTCCATAACACCAAGCAATTTATTCTGACATCATCTACTCAGAGACAGCATCAGATCCCATAGGTCAAGGGCTCAGTCTCACAAGACTGTCCCCCACAACACACACACACACATACACATTGCAGGTACCAACTGCAAGTCCAGATTGTCACCTGTGCTTCTGGTCAACCAGCTATAGCTCAGACGTTCCCACAACTCCTTCCTCAGGTTCCATTAATTTGTTACAGTGCCCCACAGAACTCAAACATTTTACTTACTAGATTACCAGTTTATTATAAAGGCTATAACTCAGAAACAGCCTGAAGAGATGTGTAAGGCAAAGTATGAGGAAAGTAGAGAAGCTCTATGCCCTCTCCAGGAATGGAGCATGACGCTCTCCCCAGACCTCCATGTGTTCACCAAGCTGGAAGTTCGCAGAACCCAGTACTTTTGGGGTTTTATGGAGGCTTCATTACATAGTCATGATTGATTAAATCATTGGCCATTGATTGAACTCAACCTCCCTCCCCTCTCCCCTCCCTGGAGGTCAGGAGGTGGAACTGGAAGGCAACCAGGCCCCATCCATAGGTCACCTAGGGGCTTTGTCTCATTAACAAAAGACACCTTTATCTTTCTTACCACAGGAAAGTCCAAGGGTTTTAGAAGTTGCGTGCCAGGTACAGGAATAAAGACCAAATATCAAGGGGCAGGGGGCTAAATTAGGAGCTTGGGATTAACAGATACACACTACTGCATACATATTTATTTTTATTTATTTGTCTATTTGGCTGCACCGGGTCTTAGTTGCAGAACGCAGACCTTTGTTGCCAGGTGCGGGATCTTCGTTGCAGCATGCGGGATCTTTAGTTGCAGCAGGCGAACTCTTAGTTGCGGCATGTGGGAGCTAGTTCCCTGACGAGGGATCGAACCTGGGCCCCCTGTAGTGGGAGCGTGAAGTCTTAGCCACTGGACCACCAGGAAAGTCCCATACTATATATAAAATAGTCAAACAACAAGGTCCTACAGCACAGGGAGCTATATTCATTATCTTGTAATAACCTATAATGGAAAAGGATCTTTAATATATGTATTTTATATATATATATATATATAAAACTGAATCACTTTGCTGTACACCAAAAACTAACACAATATTGTAAATCAACTATACTTCAATTAAAAAAGAAAATTTTTTAAAATCACCTATATCTCTATCATTTATCTATCTCTCATCTGTCTATCCATCCTATTGGTTCTGCTTCTCGGAGAATCCCGACTAACACAGAAACCTCCTAGGAGCTCTCATAGTGTAGTGTTTCTCTCCATCATAGCACGATTCTTCAGTTAACATAGACTCTAATTTCCATGACTGCACAGCTGGTGCCCATTTTCCCCTCACCTTTGCATCTTGAGTGCCTAACTCTGTTTCCGGCTTACCAAGTTAGGCTCCTGGTAAATATGTATTTAATACCTAATGAATACGAACAGAACTTTCACTCATGGAGCTTACAGTCTAGTAGGAAAAGACGGCAAATGAGACAATTTCAGTGCTCTATGACGAGCAGTTACTTTCAGCTCCAAATGCCATAACAGCTTGGAGGTGCAGGTCCTAACCCAAGCTACGGGGAAGGAATAAGTCGCAAAAGTCTCTCTGAAGGAGGGGACACTTGAGCTGTGCCTTAAAGGACAAATAAGGGTTAATCATGAGAAGCAGAGAAAGGAAATGTGCTAGGCAGGAGTAACAGCGCGTGCCAAGACTCCAGGCATGAGAGCCCTTATGGGAAACGGACAAGCCTGACGCGGGACCTTTGGATGCAGGGCTAGTGTGCTCGTGTATTATCCCAAAGGTGAGGGGGCTGTCGAGGTAGGCGTGACATGCTCGCTTTGTACTTTAATCAGATTGCGTGGAAGATGGATTGCAGCCTGGGAGGGAATGGAGTCAGGGAGCTCTGCTGGAAGGCTTTGCCCTAACCCAGAGGAGAGGTTGTGACCACCAGGGTTGAGGTGGTGTTAGCGCTGATGCTGAGAAGGACCGATCTGAGCTAGAGGCAGAGCAGATGGGACTTGGGAACCCAGGGGAAACAGGGCAGGAGGAAAGAATGACTCCAATGTCTGGGCTGGGCAGCTGGGAAGTACAGAAGGGGCGAGTATGAGGTCATGGGTGGGGGAGGAGGAGGGAACTGAGGGGAGTTGGGAATAAGCTGTGTTTGAAATTTGAGTCACATGGGAGGGAATTAACATTTGTTGAGCAGCTGCCACATCCCAGATCCTGCGCTGGGTGGTTTTCGTTGATCGTCTCAGTTATTCTCTGAGAATTCTCTGTAACTGGCCCTTTAAGAGTCCCGTGTGTGGTTTGGGAGCAAGGTCTCACTTTGAACTCACAACCACACATGGGTCATATCTCCGTCTCACAGAAAGAAGCCCGGAAAGGTCAGGTTCCTTCCCCAAGGCCGCAGAGCGGGGAAGTGGCAGAGCCGGGATTAGAACAGAGGTTCCGTCTCCCAGGAGAGGGCTCGTCCCCCATCCCAGGCTGCCCGTTGAACCCCACATTGCCAGTTCCGTAGTGGAGAAGGCCTGAGGCCTGTTCTTGGGAAAACCACAGGTACATGTGGGGTAACTCCCATCTCTCCTTTCCTGTCTTCCCCATAGGGCTGGCGTCTCCCCGACTGAGCCAATCTTGCTTCCCTGCTGCCCGTGACCTCTGACTTCCCACCCCACCCCCAAGGCTGGATAAAGGCCAGCAGCGATATTCCTCGGAAGATCCCTGGCAGCACATCACACACGCAGGCCTTAAAATGACCACACAGGATTGGAATCTTTTTTTTTTTTTTTTTTTTTTTTTTTTTTTGCGGTACGCGGGCCTCTCACTGCTGTGGCCTCTCCCGTTGCGGAGCACAGGCTCCGGACGCGCAGGCTCAGCGGCCATGGCTCACGGGCCCAGCCGCTCCACAGCATGTGGAATCTTCCCGGACCAGGGCACGAACCCGTGTCCCCTGCATCAGCAGGCGGACTCTCAACTACTGCGCCACCAGGGAAGCCTGGAATCTTACTCTGTATTTGAAATCAGGAAAAAATCAGGGAAAGTCACCGCTTTGAGCTCAGCTCCAAGGAAAAGGTGTGGTGTTGGGAAGGAGGACATTTGTCCTGGCGGGGTGGGGAGGGAGTTGGGGGGGGAGGTGGGCGGCGCTGGGAATTGGCAATCAATTTCCCAGGCTTTTGGAGCTACGGCCAGGTTATATGATTCCTTAATCTTCTCCTTAACAGCTCCTGGGGGTCAAATGCAAACCGCCCAGTGACTCTGGCCCCAGACCCCCCAGGCGGGCCAGGAGGAGCAGCCCCTCACCATGACAACCCACCTCACCCCGTAGGAAACAGGGGAACAGAAAGTGGTCTCTGAGCCTGGAACGGAAAGGGGAAGGAGAATGCATTCTGTGGAACATACTCACAGAACACCACAGGCCTCACATAACTCAAAACCATCGGCACAGAAGCGAGGCACCAGAGGCAGGGGCCTCGGGAATGATGAAAGGTGAATGGGAGAACCCTAGAGAATACTTCAGCACTTCCACAGAATGTGAGGGCCTTCAGGGTTCTATTTCTTGTGCAACTCCTTCACTGTGTAGAGGAGAAAAGCAATTCCTAGAAAAGCGAATAGATTTATCCAAGGCTACGCAGCTGAGAACAGAGGCAGGATCAGGCCCAGAACTACAGAGTCCAGGGTCCTAGTCCCTGAGAAGGGTGGATCCCTTCCTCCCACCTGTCGGCTGCTCTGAACCCTGAGCTCTTGGGCCTGCTTGTGCAGGATGCCCACCCCCATCAACCCCAATGAGTCTGGAGTGGGGAAAACAACGACCCAGGGCTGACATTCACTACCATCCTCTGGAGCCTTCCTGGGGGCCAGTGAAGTGCAGGGACCAGAGGGCCAGCCCTTCTTGGAAAAAGGGAGAAGCAGGCACTGAGTGGCGATTAAGGTAATTAAAGCTCTAAGCACATTCCATGCCACACAGAATAAAGGATGCGGGCGTGCGGGCGCCTGGCTGTTCAACCCCCTCCCCAGTCGCACCCCCAGCCTCTGACTCTGCAGCCTCAGTGACAAGGGTGTCCCTGCCCTTCCTGGAAGCTTGCACACCTGAGTCCAGTCACTTTGGGGTCTGCTGTTCTCTTACTCTCGCCCCCAAAACAGGCTGATGCCAGGTCCCCAGGCCCTTGGTCCACCTGGCACTAGGATGGTACAGGGGGCTGCACTGAGAGTGGCTCCCCGACCAGCGGTCCCACCAACCCTCTCACCTTCCCAACCCCACCTGGGAAGTTGGCTATTTGCATTTTGCTGGGGGAGGAACGGAAGCAATTTGAGGACCAGTTCACGGTCCCAGGGCTTGTGAACCAGACTAAAGATTATGGGCATCAGAAAAGGGAGAGAAGGATGGGTGTGTGCAGGAGGGGTCCGAGGTGACTGAGAGGCAGAGGGGGGCTTCTAGTCTACTCTCTTAGCTTATTGTTTCCTACTTGGAATTGCCTCCTAACAGGCTCCCCTGTCTCCGGCTCCCGTGCCCTCACCTCTCCCGACTCAGTCTTTGTATAATTCAAACCTGACTGTGTCGCTACCTTGAGGAAATCTTGCAGTAACTCCCCCACTGTTAGCAGGGGGAGCCTGGCTCTTGGGCAGAGCCTGAAGCCCTGCCTCTCTGCATGCTTAGTTCTCCTCAATCCCCATCCCGTCCCCTAAGCTCAGCCTTACGCAGCGTAGGCAGGCCCCAGCACCCTGTGTTCTATGGCATCAGGGCCACTCACGCCCTTCCCTCCTCACTTGGCTTGCTCCTGCTTGCCCTGGGAGACTCACCTTCCCAGCCAGGCCTGCCCTGCTCTGCCCTGCACACACCTCACAACTCCTGCCACCCTGCTGGGCAGACTTCTAGTCCAGCAATTGTCACTGTGTGCCAATGGTCTATTTGCTTTTTTTTCCCCACCTTTGAGCTGCCTGAAGGCAGGGACCATATGTTACTCATCTGTGTACCCAGGCCTGGCTCCATAAAGGCTGAAAGATGAAACCATAAATGAACACAGAAATGAATGTGGTAGTAACACTTCCCCCTGCCTCCCACCAGAGCCAGCCTAGTGAACGGACCTAGGAGAGGCCAGAGGGTGAGAGCCGCCTTGGTGACCTCAGTGGTGGTCAAATAACCATCACCGAGTCCTGGGATCCTGACATGATGGATGGACCTGTTCGTTCTCCACACCCCACGAGGCTCACAGTGTTTTCCGGGATGGGAGGGGCTGCTGGCGCCTGCCCAACGCCACCTGGTGGGCAGAATCTGCACTGCATTCCCCACCCAGGAGCCAAGCAAGCTTCCCCCACTACCACCCTGCCCCACTCCCCTCCCCTCCTGGGGGAACGCCCTCGAAGGCCCCAGCCCCGATCGGGCAGCCTAGAGGGTACAGGCACCACCCCCAGGATGCCAGGCAGTAGGGCGTGGAGTGTCAGAGCACAGTGTCACTGGCTGGAGAGGGAAGGCTGGAAGAAGAACCTCCCCTTCTTGCCCGCCGCCAAGAGTTCCTCTGCGTCAACCAGCAAGGCTTGCAATTCACCCGGGAGGTGGTCTCCTGTACCCTCTGAAGTCCAGGTAGAGACACCTGCTTGGAAACCTCAGAGCTCCTCCAACGGTCACTGCCCGAGGAGGGAAAAGTCGATTCAAGCTACTAGTTTGTCTGAAGTACTGTTCTCCTCTCCGCACCCCCACCCCCAGCCTGTATGAGAGGAAACGTCCAGTTCCCCACCCTGTGCCCACCAGTCCAGATGTGTGATGTCATACAGATTGCAAGGCGTTTTGGAGACCACAGCAAGGGGTAAAACGGTCCATTTATGAAGATTTGGGAGGCAGGTCAGAGGCTAGAAGCTCCTGGCTGTGAGGTCAGGAAGGTCTTTGTATGACCAGTTTTGTCATTTAAAATAATTCGTAGACGCCCACGCCACCTCCTTTACAGTCAGTCCGAGCCCACATGGGCTCAGACTTCTTCACCCGATGTCCACCTCAGGCCCCAGGCCAGTGTTTGCCCTCCGGACAGGGATTCTCCTCCTCCAACTTTCTCCCTCTCACCCAACAGTCAATTTAGGACTCTCAGAATTTGGAAGTATAACTCAGGGTTACATTACAACTTTCGTGGGCCCTAGGCAATTTGGTCTTTGTCGGCCCCTTGTTCCGTTAAAAAAAATTGTAAATTATATTTCACAACTGTCAGTATAAAAACAAATGTAATCTAGGCTGAATTCATTATTGTATATTCATTGTAATTATATTTATTTTTTATTTTGATTTCAAAAGAAATTAAATTCAAATCATGTTCATGAGCTCCCCCCCCCCCCCCCCCCGCAAATATCGCGGCCCCTAGACACTGTGATTCCCGTGCCTATAGTGGTTAAATCGGGCCCCTCAGGACTGAAGCCCGAACTGCACAGGTGCGCAAACCGGCCTTTTCACCGGGGCGCCCACGCCTGCGCCCTCTGTCGGCAGCGGCCCCAGCGGACATCGAGGAAGCCCAAGTTGCTCTTTTTTAAGGGACCAGTGACCGTGACTCTAATGGCCTCTCTGCTTCTCCCTGAATACCATGGGCACCCTTCAAAGTAGCCAGAACATCATGAGTCTCATCATACCAGTCCTTGAACTGTTTGGTTCCATGATCCAGGGGTTTCTCTGACTCTGGATTATGGAGCACGTGGAGTTGCAATGGGATTCTATCATAATAAAATTGCATTTCCTTGCAAATTACTATTTGAAATCTTAGGAATTCTGAGAAACAAGTTAAATGTTAGTGTAAGGTGGATTTCCATAGGAAGGTAAAACGAAATTTACATACATGTGAGGAAGAGATCCACAACACTTTGAATTATTCTTTCAATTAATAATTATCAAAGCAAAGAATATCATAAGGCCACAGATCCATGAATTCCCATTTCATTAAAGCCTCCACTTGGCAGCCTCCACAGCTAGTCAGTGAATGTAAAAGTTCCCAACCCAAATCCTGCCAAATCAGTTGAGTCAAAGCATTAAATCTGTGGCTGAAAAGTTATGAAACCATTTATATTTATTTATTAAATGATGTTTTGACTGCATTAACAGAATCATCAGTTAAGCACATCCTTTGTTTCAATTTGCCAGACTTGTTCTGGATTACTTTTGTAAGCCGAACAAATAGAATAAAAAGTAAATTTAAAAATAAACTGAACAATTTGGCATGATAGATCATTAAGTGAAGAATTGTTTTGCATTTCATCAGTTTTCTAAATTCACATGGTGACATATCAAGTTTCCCCGAGTAGGGAGGAAAGATTAGAACCAGCATGTCCTGTTTTACATAAATAATTATATTGTGTTATGAAATTGTGAAACTCAGAGAACTACTTAGCCTCTTAAGTCCCAGTTCCCACATTTTTTAAATGGAAGCTTGGACTAGTCTGTAGTTTTCAAACGATTTTAGCTATAAAAACATTTCTATCAAGTGAAATAATCATAGTTAATAATAACAGGTAATGTTTGTGTTTTCACTTTTCGTCCTCACAACACCGTATGACCACTGTCCAATTTATATTGCAGTTGAAGAAACAGAGGCCAGAAGAGGTTAGCTAACATACTCAAGGTCACACAGCTAACCACAGAGCTAGAATTCAAACCCAGTTCTCTCAACCTCAAGTCTCATGCTCTTTAATCATTTGAAGCCCTCTCTGTGAAGCAAAGAGGGAGGCTTTGCTGACTGAAGAGCAAGTGGGGGCTCCCCAGAGCCCCACTAACTCTACTTCTCATCCTAGGAGTTCAGTTTAGGAAGTGCCTGTTTTTTTCCTTTAAAAAAAAAATTCAACTAAGAGTTTTGCCTTTATATCTGGTCAAATAACTAAAAAAAATTTTCATCATGATTAAAACAGATTTTTAAATTCTCATAGCTCTCTTTGGTCATCCGGTCCCACGTCGTCGCCCCTCCCCCCCAGCTCCCCCATCTGCCTTCTTCAATAGATTCAGGGATTCCCAGGAGTCTGCAGACCCGCAATTAAGAAATTCAAGTAAAATTCAGGTGGAGACCGTATACAGAATATATGGCATATAGTGACATCTACTGGTAAATTGTGGTATTGCATTCAACTTCCTCTTACCGGAAATGAGGATCCCACGGCTAAATTCTACCCAGTTGCAGATGTAAATCAAAATAGGAGAAATTTCTGTCATACAGAGAAAGCAAGGGGGAGAGCTTGGAATTTCCAAGCACAGTTAAAAGTTCGAGTTATGGTCCTGACTTTGCAATCAATACGTTTGGTGCCTTAGCTCCAGGACCTCACCTTGAATCACCTGGGCTTTACCATTGTGCCCCCAAAGCACTAAGGGCACCCCAAGGGGCCATGTCAGAGAGGCAGAGCCAAGAGAGTGTGGCTCCTCTCCTCCTCCTAATCTAGGCACTTCTCTTTTTATCTCTTCATATGCTAATTTTTAAAATAATATTCTGTTTTCAAAAAGAATTCCACATCTCTTTTCAAAAGTTTCTCAAAATTCTGTTTGTACTCTAAAGAACTGGTCAACTTATGTCGGCATTTACTGTGCCTACCACATTTTAAGGTCCTGTACTAACTCTTTATGAGCTACAACATAGGAGTCCCAGCCCGCTTCTCTTAAAGAGCTTACAGGGACTTCCCTGGTGGTGCAGTGGTTAAGAATCAGCCTGCCAATGCAGGGGGCACGGGTTTGATCCCTGGTCCAGGGATCCCACATGCCGCAGAGCACTTAAGCCCGTCCACCGCAATTACTGAGCCTGCGCTCTGGAGCCCACGAGCCACAACTACTGAACCTGCATGCCATAACTACTGAAGCCCGTGGGCCATGCTCTGCAACTGGAGAAGCCCGCGTACTGCAACGAAGAATAGCCCCCGCTCACGGCAACTAGAGAAAGCCTGCGGGCAGCAACGAAGACCCAGCGCAGTCAAAAATAAATAAATAAAATAATTAATTAATTCTTAAAAAATAAAGAACTTACAATACGATTGTGGAATAAAACAAGCACATAATCTGTTCCTTCCTTAACTAAGCATTTTTGTCAAACCAATTAGGATATTTTTTCCATGTGATCAGAGAGAGAATTCTTTTTATAGTCAATCTTGCTGGAAGGCGTCTTTGCTATAAAATGAGTGTTTCAGGAGTCTCTTGGGAAGAAACCGTTATGGACTTGAGATCCACTGTCATTACTATGTAACAGTGTTCCTTCTCATGGGAAGTGTATCAGATTAGAGACTTGGCCAGTAGTGTGTTTTTCTTAAGCAAAGTACATAAGGCTCTGAGGTTCCCAACCCAGACAACAGGCTATATACCTGCAAATTTCCCATTCAAAGTCCATCTTCATTTTGTAATCAAGTTGTTTGATTTTTAAACAGTTCTATTAAAGAATAGGGAGCAATGTACTACTCAATGATCCAAATAAGGTAATAATATTATGAATTATTAGTGTTGATTAAGTACTCACTCTGGCCCAGAAATTGTTCTAAGAGCATTAACTTATTTTATCCTCACAAAATCCCTAAAAACTACATTTTCTTCTTATCATCATTTTACAGAGGAGGAAACTGAGGCACAGAGTCATTAAATAACAAGGAAGTTACCATTGTCTGACACCACTGATCCAGACTTCCTGCCCTTAGGGAAGTTATAAAAGGGAGTCAGACTAGCTCCATCCTCCCCGCTAGCCCACTGGTTACTCTCAGAGGCCTTACTGTGGGCCCCCTGCTGCACCCAGCTCTGTGCTGTGGTATTATCTGGACAGATGAAGAATCCCACCTTCTGTCCAGGGCCAGCAGTGGCATGGGCAGTGCCTGAATATTGCTTAGCACTGTGTTCAATAAGGAAAAGGAAATTTAGAAAGAGAGAGTCAAGTTTTTGGACTGTCTCTATCTCTTAGCATCCTGTATAAGTCTATATTCGATAAGATTAGATTGATCAGGTCTAATCCTCCTTTAGATTAGACAAAGAGGATTATCTAATCCTTTTCAAGTTGGGTCCCCTTGGATGACATTTAAGGCAAAAAGATGAGAGTTTCAGGACTCTAATGGGCATTAAAAAATCAGAATTATTTTACTTTCCCCTTTTTCCTCTATCGAAGAAAATCCAAGAAGTACTTGACTGTAATATGTGTAGTTTCCAGATCTTGGTTGAAGATGAGATTTTCTTTTCGAGACTCTGAGAACGCTCTGCAAGACTACCTTCCCTACTCTACCCTACCCTGGCCTTGCAAGGAAAAAGACCCCCAAACCAACTACAGCCAAGCCCTGTGGGCACCGTAGGATAACTCTCAAAGGGAAGTGTTCTCACCTTTTAATTATCTTCCCAACAGCAGGAATGATCAGCTGGAAACTCCCAATCATAACTCACTGACATCGTAGAGCTGCTGAATAGACAGGTCTGCTCTGATAGATACATTATGTGTCAAGCAAGGAACAAAGAAACCCATCATCACTGTGTTTTCACCCTTCTTGTAATATGTATAATTAATCTTCTTTTGGAAAGGTGCATATAAATTTCAATGCAACTTGCTTAAGAATAATAAAGTCACAGTTCGCTACTCCCATTTGTTTCTCAGGAGAAAGGGGAAAACTTTAACTTCATGATGAGTATTAAGGGGACTTCAGGCCCATAATGAGATCTCCCCAAAGGGGAGGCATCTCTGATATGTTAGGTCCTTAAAACAATAAAAAAAAAAATCTATGTGATCCCAAGACAGCCCCATCCTTCACACACTGACTAAGAAGCCTTAGGTGACATTGAACAAGGAGGCACATATCTCAGGATTTCAGGATTAGCGAGATGGATTCCCCTTAACAGCAAATGAAAACAGCAGGCACAGAATTTCTGGAAATGAAGAGTATTAAGGACATTGTCTAACAACCTCCCATCCAGTGTATTTTTCCCTTCCACAATATCCTTGGCATATGGTCGGCCCTCCTTTTTGTTGTCCAGAAACTGAGGAAAAGGCTATCTAACTCGACATTAGAGACAAATGCTTATCTCCTGAGTGACTATAAATCCCAGGCAGCCTTCAGGCAGTAACCTGCTGAATAGGCTACAATATTCTCAAAGTGTGGACTGGAACACAGAAGCTGCCTCTCCATCTCTGTCCTCCACGCCACGGGGCTCTGAGAGACCTCACAGATGCCCAGCAGGCCCACTTTTCAATCTGAGAGTCAATGCAAGTGAAATAGGTAGTGTTTCCAGTCCAAAATGACAGTCTGAGTCAATAAATTTAACACCGTCCCTTCATAATTCCCAGATGAAGTGACTTCTGGGGCAGAAGAGGACACTCAGTGCCTCAGTGTGACATGGACCAGCGATGAGATGAGGAATTTGTGGAGGGTGGCACCAGATTCGAACCCCACAACCTCCTTGAGAAGAGGACAGACGCTGGAGTTCTCAAGGAGGGGCAGGTGGCCACAGGTAGGCCCAAAGCTTGTTCGCGGCACAGAAAGCATGAGAATGGAGCAGAGGTACTGATGAGGTCTGCTCTTGGTGCGGGCCACCATGCTAGTTGGAGAGATACAGCTGCCCTTTCAGCCTCAGCGGCCACAGAAGGAGCCCTTGAGTCAGAGGTGAGACTGGCTGCCCTTGGCCACCTCTCTCTCACCCTCACACACCATGAAATGTCTAAGGTGATTAAAGTCAAGAAGATGTAAACTTGTTTCCTTTGCTGAAGGGACACATAATCTCTAACAGAACATCTATCCTTTCCCATATTGGACAAGGACAGACCTTCTTCTTTAAGGATGAGAACATGGGGGGAAATTACCAGATATAGAAATAAAAGGGCCACTATGAGGAGTGCCAGGCAAATTCAATAAAATAAGGCTCATGAGGGTATACTCTAAGCAAACATTGAATGTCAAAGATAAAGAAAAAAGGCCTATATCCATCCAGGTAGAAAGCAAAACCAACGGGCTATTTATACTGAAAAGCAGCAGATCTCTGCTTTGGAAACTTAAATGCAAAAATGTCATTCGGTAGCTGAACAGATGATTCATTTGTGTAATGGAAGAAGATACTGCAGGGAAAATAAGTGTGCTTCAGCTATACCTTTGGCACAGGGGACTCACACTCATAATATGGGGCAAAAGGGGTTTCATAAAAATACAGTATGATTCTATACATGTAAAGATCAAAAATAGTCAAACTAAACACTGTATTATTAAGGATACAAATCTCAGAAGTAAAACTATAAACAAGAAGGTGAGATTACATTAACTCAAAATTCAGGATAATGGTTCCATTTGGGGAACAATTAGAAGGATGCCTTTGGAAACTTTGGGGTGTTGGTGAAGTTCTGTTGATATTCCTTAGGCCAGTGGTAGCTTCTTGGGTGTTTGCTTTATTATTACCCTTTACATTGTACAAATACATGTTGTACACTATTCTGTATATATAACATGTTTCAAATAAAAATTAGGAAAAAAATACATCTCAAATAGAAAATAAAAAAATGTATAAATGAAAAATCAACATTTTTAAGATTTAAAGAATGTACCAGTTAATGCAATTTTTAAAAATTAAGCATGGACAGAAGTAGGAATATTATATAAAGTATATGTTAAGAAAAAAATCTGACAGAGCACCAAAAAGAGAAGAGAGGAAGACTACAACGGATGAATCTCATTTGTGAAAACAGATGAAAAATTCCTAATAGTTTTTTTTAAAAAATAGGAAATTAGACTAAGAGGCATATTATTAAGGCTAATCTGGTACTGTTAGGTACTGTTAGACTTTATAATAAAAATATGCAAATGGTTTGACACTAGAAAATGTCTTATACTGAATTCAGAGAAAAGTATCAGGATAATAACAGTAGATGCCAAAAAGTCATTCAGTCAAATTCAACACATTTTACTTATATTAATGAAAAATCAAAACATCACAGAACTATAAAAATATACATCTTTGAAGTGAAACACTAGGGGCATTCCTACTAGAATCCAATATAATATAAAGATGTCTGCTATCACGACCATTATTCAAAATTATTAGGAAGTTTTAGGCAAGTGTAATAAGGTAAGAAAAAAGGTAAAGAAGTATACATACTGGAAAAGACAATTATAATTTTTTGCATGATGATATAATTATTTGAAATATCGATAAAGAAAATTAACGGAGAAATGATTAGTACTAATGAGAGAGTTCTTGTGTTGTGTTCAATTGCAAAATAAATGTACAAAACTTAATAGTAACGATCATAACCTCAAACGCCTTCAGGCAGACAATAAAAATGAATGACGCAGACTGGTGGGGACCTTCTGTGACTATAGGAGACAACAGCTTCCCAGCTCCCAGTTCATTTTTTTTTTTTTTTTCCTGTACGCAGGCCTCTCACTGTTGTGGCCCCTCCTGTTGCGGAGCACAGGCTCCTAATGCGCAGGCTCAGCGGCCATGGCTCACGGGCCCAGCCTCTCCGCGGCATGTGGGATCCTCCCGGACCGGGGCACGAACCCGTGTCCCCTGCATCGGCAGGCAGACTCTCAACCACTGCGCCACCAGGGAAGCCCTCCCAGTTCATTTTTATCAAGAAAGAAAGTGACCACAGAGTTGCTAGATATTCTGATTTTTCAAGAGAATTTGGAAAATTATATTTTTGTATAAAATTTTCTGATTTTTTTATGTATATAACTAATTCAAAAATTACATGAACTAAATATATCCATAGGCTAGATATGACCATGGGCCTCCAGTGTGCAACTTTTTTTGTTTGTTTTTGTTTTTGTTTCTTGCGGTACGCGGGCCTCTCACTGCTGTGGCCTACTCCTGTTGCGGAGCGCAGGCTCAGCGGCCATGGCTCACGGGCCTAGCCACTCTGCGGCACGTGGGACCCTCCCGGACCGGGGCACGAACCCGTGTCCCCTGCATCGGCAGGCGGACTCTCAACCACTGCGCCACCAGGGAAGCCCCAGTGTGCAACTTTTGATCAGCATTTTCCTATATAACTATTCTGCAAATATAATGGAGGGAAATGTGAAAGGGAACAAAAATTGATTAACTTTTCAATAGCTCACCATTTGAAATAAATAAAACAAAATTTCTACTTCCAACAGCACACCAAATAAAGCCTGGAGGATAAAGATTTAAATGTAACATAAGAAACATAACAAGCACTAGAAAAAATATAAAGCTGAATATTTATATAATCTTGGTGTGGGGAAGGCTTTCTAAAACTAACAATAAATAGAGAAATTATAAAAGAAAAGTCTGACCTTGATTACATATACTTTTTAAATATTTCAGGTCTCAAAAATTAAAAAGCTGGTGGCAGACTAGGAAAAATATTTAAAACACAAAGGATCAATATCTCTTATATAGAAAGACTGGTCTTACAAATCAGTAACAAGCACCTTCAGAAAATATCAAGCACAGGATGTGGAAAAGCAAGTTGCAAAATAAGAAATGCCAACAGCCGATGAATATATGGTAACATCCCATGTCACTAGTAATCAAAGAAATACAAATAAAACCAGTGACTCAATGCCATTTTCCCCTACTGACTTGACAAAGATTTTTTAAAATTGTTTTTGCAGTCCAGTATTGACAAAGACATTTATTGTTGCTAGAGGTATTTTTGAATACAACTTGTAGAAAAATCTGGCAGTATGTGTCAGAATGCTTTAACTCAGCAAGTCCATTGCTGGAGGTTTAGCCTAAGGAACTAAGAATATATACAATAATTCAGTTGCAAAAATGTCATTATTGATATAATAGCAGAACTCCCAAATGAACAAAAAACAGAACAATGCAAACACTAATTGAGAAATAGCTAAATTAGTACATTCATACTGGGAAATTCTTGGCCATCAATTTAAAGTCTGAAGAAGTCCTGAAAAAAGATTTATTATTATTGAAAGATATTCACAATACATTGCTAAGAGTTTTGTTTTTTATTTTTGGTTCTTTTTTGGGGGGGAGGGATATGTCTTTTAAGTCTCCTTTATCTATTTATTTTTTAAAATTTTTATTGGAGTATGTTGTGTTAGTCTCTGCTGTACAGCAAAGTGAATCAATTATACATATATGTAAAGCCACTCTTTCTTAGATTTCCTTGCTAAGGGTTTTTTAAATTTATTTTTAATTACATTTAAAACATAAAATTAAGTCTATTTTTATTTTAGATTAGTGTGACTCCAAACTACACAATGTATGTACAGAGATCAGAAAGGATATATCTCAAGATATCAACAGTAGTACTAACAGAGGTTATCTCTGGATAGTGAGCTTATGATTATTGTGTTCCAAATTTCCTTTTTATTTTTTTATTTATTGTTTTTAATTTTATTATTTTATTTTTTTGGCCGTGTTGGGTCTTCATTGCTGTGCATGGGCTTTCTGTAGTTGCGTTGAGCAGGCTTCTCATTGCAGTGGCTTCTCTTGTTGCAGAGCACAAGCTCTAGGTGCGCGGGCTTCATTAGTTGTGGCATGTGGGCTCAGTAGTTGTGGTTCGCAGGCTCTAGTAGCTCTGGTTCGCAGGCGCACAGGCTTAGTTGCTCCGCGGCATGTGGGATCTTCCCGGACCAGGGCTCAAACCCGTGTCCCCTGCATTGGCAAGCGGATTCTTAACCACGGTGCCACCAGGGAAGCCCCAAACTTCCTTTTTTAACATTTTGTTTTTCTATAATGAATATCTTGTTTTGATAACAAGGGGGAAAGCTTTATTTTTAATTAAAAAATAAGGAAACCTGGGGGTACCAGGTAGACTAATTGATTATTATAGTTACATAGTTATGAGTATTAGAAGGAGCTAGATAGAGTTCACATAGTTCAGTTTGCTCTGTGTGTGTGTAAATATGTATACTGTATATAATCATCAGGCTCACCTTTCTACTTATGTTTTGGTTAGACTGCTTTTTTTTTAATAAATTTATTTATTTTATTTATTTATTTTTGGCTGCATTGGGCCTTTGTTGCTGCACGCGCTCTTTCTCTAGTTGCGGCAAGTGGGGGCTACTCTTCGTTGCGGTGTGCGGGCTTCTCGTTGCAGTGGCTTCTCTTGTTGCCGAGCATGGGCTCTAGGCATGCGGGCTTCTGTAGTTGTGGCACACGGGCTCAGTAGTTGTGGCTCGTGGGCTCTAGAGCACAGGCTCAGTAGTTGTGGCGCACGGGCTTAGCTGCTCCGTGGCATGTGGGATCTTCCCGTGCCAGGGCTTGAACCCATGTCCCCTGCATTGGCAGGAGGATTCTCAACCACTACACCACCAGGGAAGCCCTAGACTGCTTTTAAAATAAAGTCATTTGCTAAACGTTGGTAAAGAGAGCCACCCCAGAAATATGCAAAATGCCATAATAGAGCTTAGGCAGGATTTAATGTAACACTCTGAAAAATTAGAATTTATTGCCAATAATCCACAAAGTGGATTTTCTGCATGTGGTTTACTAGACTTGCCTATAAGAACCTGGTTTATCCCCAGTAACTTAAGGGACCTTAGACAAATATTTACAGGCCCAGAGAGAGATTTACTGGCAGACTTGGCCTTCCTGCCAGGCCTAGTTAACAGTGAATTCCTGCCAATCTCTCAAACACACATAAAGAATCTAGAAATATCTTGCCGATGATTTAGGCAAGGAAAAGTGTGGAGCTGTGAAGGTCTGACATTTACCAGATAAATCTGTAGTGTATTCATAAACAATGCAAGTGTCCAAAATAAACTAAGTGGGACATGTAGAACGTACAAATTAAAAGCCTGCACTTTGAAAACAAAATGGCATTTCTCTGACCTCACCGACCACTCCCTGTCTCCATTGCCTGTTGCTGCCCAGCTAGACTTTCTAATGTGACAGTGCCCAGGGCTCGGTCTTAGGTACCTCCCAAGTGACCTCACCCTGCCCCTTGTTGTAAGTAAAGCCTGTAATCTGGTGGCTCCCAGATGTACGGCCCCCATGCTTCCCCATTAAGACATCTGACCCCTCAAACTTGACACGAGATTGATCGATTCCAAACTCCATCTTCCTCCCTAAATCTGCTCCTTCTCTCAGTCTTCACAGCTCAGTAAAGGACATTACTGTCCTTTTAGTTGCTCAAGCCAAAAGCCTAGGATGTGATTTGGATTTCCCTTTTCTTCTCCCTGACCTCAGTTCCATCAGCAAGTCCTGTCAATTCTCTCTCCAAAATACAAAAATACATGCTGAATCCACCCCCTTCTCACCCTCTCCAGTACCTACCCCTTGATTCAAACCACCATGGCCTCTCATCCGGATTATTGCAATAACGTCCAAGTTGGTCTTTCTAGAATCCTTTCTCTATCACCAAACTGAATTTTTTAAATGTAATTTATATGTGTTTAAATCCCTCCAGTGGCTTTCTATTGTACCTAGGAAAAAAAAACCTGAACTGCCCACAAAGGCCTACAAGTTCTGTGAACGCCCTTCCTCTACTCCCATCTCCTTGCAAATTATTCTCTAGCTACAAGGGCCTTCTTTCTATTTCTGGGATTCCAAGTTCATCCTACCAGAGGGCCATTGCACTGTTTGTTTCCTTTGCCTCAAAGTTCTCCCACCCAACTCCCACCCCATTCCCATTCATTAGTTTTTAAAACAGTAGGAAATTAAGAAGGGTGAGCTGTGACAGGGCGAGAGAGAGTCATGGACATATACATACTAACAAACGTAGTAAGGTAGATAGCTAGTGGGAAGCAGCCGCATGGCAGAGGGATATTGGCTCGGTGCTTTGTGACCGCCTGGAGGGGTGGGATAGGGAGGGTGGGAGGGAGGGAGACGCAAGAGGGAAGAGATATGGGAACATATGTATATGTATAACTGATTCACTTTGTTATAAAGCAGAAACTAACACACCATTGTAAAGCAATTATACCCCAAAAAAGATGTTAAAAAAAAAAAAAAGAATATGCATTGAGGGCACATAGTGGTAACTGTCAAATAGAAGACCTGGGTACTTGTCTCCCATTATTTTCAAGGTATAACACCTACCCCAAACCAATAGTGATAAGGACTGCAGTCAGCAATAACTGAGGAAATATCTTGGCTCACGGTTTCCTCTTCTCTAGGACCAGTACCAACAGTTAGCTTCTCTCTTGGAAATTTAAAACCTAGACCCAGAGATCTGCAGACTGGAGGTCATTGGAGCTGGTCACCAGCTGTGGAAGTCCCCAGACTGCCCAGCTTCTTGTGTTCCCAGATTTTCTTGTTCAGCTCTTTCTTTGGAGTTTATGAACTATCCAGTACGCTTCAAATAAGTCCCTTGGCTAACATTTGTTTCTGTAACTTACACCTGAATTTTGACTAAAATAATGAAGGACTCCATCTTAATTGCCTACTCTGCTTCCTAGAACTCAGCCTCACAGAATTCTTCTTTTACAGGTGACTATTGGCTAACCCAGGACATCCTTGGAACCCAAAATCAGCACTGATGTTGGCATACTTGGACAAGTTAATATTCATCCTGTCCCCTCTGATACATACGTGCACACACACACACACACACACACACACACACGTGCTCCTGAATTCTCTCCAGGTCCTCTCATCATTCTTTCGCTGGCATCCTTGAGCATGGACTCTGCTCTGCCTTGATGTTTGCTCACAGCTCATCTCTCCACTGCATGCTTGTACATGTACATGAAGGGGCCTCATGCAAACACAGCAATAAATCTGAACTCTAAGAAGGAAACATCTCTCTCCTAAGGGGAATTCACTTCCCTTGCCTTTTCTGGTTAATCTTCTTTTTATTTCCTTTTCCCCAGTAGTTATATTTTCATCACCAGGGGAGTGGGCTTCACTTTTTGGAGGTCAAGGACCCCTTTGATGAAGTCTACAGACATTTCCCACAAATAAATGTGCACCATTCCCCTGCGCACACACACACAATTTTGCGTACAACAAAAGTTATTAGATTCCTGATTGAGAACTTCACTCGGAATAGTACTTCTGTGACATTCCACAACCCCATACACACACACACCACTAATTCCTACCCTTCTCTACCAATGACTCATCCATGCCTCTGCTGCCGGAGATACTGATAAATTGAACGTGGTTCCTCCCTTCTAGAGTTTATTCTGCTGTAGGAAAAAAAAGCATGCAAGGCATCCTTAACAATTATAGGCAGTTAAACTCATGAGTCATCAGAAGCTTCCCCCTTTAGAACACTTCCCCATGACAAACATTTTAAAATTTCCTAGATTACAGTTTATCTCACACAAGTTACATTTTAAATGCTTTCCTTCAATGAGGAGGCACTCTTGGACCCTGGCTGAGAGCAGGAAACAGCCACGTCTTATCAGCAGCACACTTATCAAGAATTTCTTAGATGGGTTATTTCCTGGGAAGATTACCACAGTAATTCATCTCATCCTTTTTTTGTTGTTGTCAATTTCAGAAGGTGACATTTTTGACCTTGTTCCCAGATTCTAGGGATGTTGTCAGTTTGAAACCTGCAGCTTCTTGTATAGTGACTCTACCTTCTAATCAGAAAAGAGGTCTGAAAACGTTGGAGTTTTCTGGGTTGCCTTCTCCAAGCTAAATTAGAGTCTGCTGAGGAGACGAAAAGTTGGAAAAGAGAAGAAAGATGGAATGAAGAAAGACTGGGTGAATGCAGTAGAGAAAGAACCATAAGATCGGAGGCAGGTCAGGGACTGGGCAGAAGAGTCTTGTTTTCTCATTAAAGCCAGTAGCTCACGATTGGCTTCAAGCCCCTAAGACATCTCTTCAGCCCGGTTAGCCTCCTAGCAGATGCATTTACTTCGTTTGATTTCTTGCTTTTCAGTAGAGTCAACAGGGTCTAGAGTGGGGTTTCTCAACCTCGGCTCTGTTGACATTTGGGGCCAGAAAAGTCTTTGTTGTCAGCACTGTCCTGTGCATTGTAAGATGTTTAGCAGCATCACTGGCCTGTACCCAGTACAGTACCCAGTACATGCCCAGCACCCAGTAGATGCCAGTAACATCTCCCAGTTGTGGCCACCAAAAATGTCCCCAGGGGGCTTCCCTGGTGGCGCAGTGGTTGGGAGTCCACCTGCCGATGCAGGGGACATGGGTTCGTGCCCCGGTCCGGGGAGATCCCACATGCCGCGTACTGGTTGGGTCCCTGAGCCATGGCCGCTGAGCCTGCGCGTCCGGAGCCTGTGCTCTGCAACGGGAGAGGCCACAACAGTGAGAGGCCCGCGTACCGCAAAAAAAAAAAAAAAAAAAAAAATGTCCCCAGAGTGGAGGGCAAAGCTGCCCCTGGCTGAGAATCACTCAATAGAGGACAGTTGCAGAGTCAGATTTAGATTCCAACTCTAGCTCCATCCCTTACAAGCCTATGACCTTAAAAAAAAACTATTTACTTGAGTCTGTTTTCTTGTCCACAAATAATACTTATATTAAAAAGTTGTTTTGAGGGCTTCCCTGGTGGCGCAGTGGTTGAGAGGCCGCCTGCCAATGCAGGCGACGCGGGTTCGTGCCCCGGTCTGGGAAGATCCCACATGCCGCAGAGCGGCTGGGCCCGTGAGCCATGGCTGCTGAGCCTGCGCGTCCGGAGCCTGTGCTCCACAACGGGAGAGGCCACAACAGTGAGAGGCCCGCGTACTGCAAAAAAAAAAAAAAAAAAAAAAAAGTTGTTTTGAGAATGGAATGAAACGTGTGAAAACCACACATTATTATTATTAAGTTCCCAACAGGTATTCAATTAGCATTTGTTCCCTCCCCGTTCCAGCTTCATTTATTTAACAAATATTTATTGAGAATTTATGCTGTATACTAAGGATACAAGCACAAAACAATTCTTGTCCTCCACAAGGTAACCAACTCTGAGAGAAGACAGATACGCAAACAACTATACTAGACCAAGTGTATTAATAAAGTTTACCAATCTTACAAGTCTGGCCCTATTTTTCTTTCTTTCCTTAATAGTTAATGTCTCTCCGTAAGCTCACCTCGCATGCCTCCTGGTAGAGGAAGAGGCCTGTGAGTTGGGTCTTAAGAAAATGAATGGTAGTTCATCTGAAGAACAGGAGAAGCACACGTGGCAGAGAGACAGCATGGGCAAAGGCTTAATAGTGCAGCGATTTCGGGAAACTATGTATTATCCCGCGGGCTAGAGTGAGGCTGAGTAGAGAAACTGGCACAAGACGGAGGATGCTGCAGAATTTAGACTTTTTCTCGCAGGTCACGCCTGGAGTCCTCTGGGCTGCTTTTATCAGGATGGTGACAAGATCAGTCTGCTTCGGAAAGCATACTCTGGCACCAGTGGGGAGGATAAATGAGAGGCGCAGTAAAGGGTGGGAGAGATGGGAAGCACGAGGACCAGTCAGGAGCCAGATGAGAAATGATGAGGGCCTGAACTGTAGAATGGCGAGATGCCAGCAGGCTCCAGGTACATTACAAGGTAGAGCTGACAGGAATCAGTGACTGATGAGATGGGAAGGCAGGTGGCAAGGGACGAAGAAGTAATAGGAGGTGATTATAAGATCCTAGCTTAGAAAATCAGGCGGGTACCGAGGGCATTGAGAAATGACAGGCACCCAGAAACTGCTCCCTTTCTTTTTCGCAGCTGCCTCCATTGACACTGGGCAAAGAAGCTCACTTTCCCCAGTCCCCACTTGACAGATTCATGTACAACTCAATTCAACAAACCTAGGAAAGTATGTGGCACACCTAACAGCTTGATGACATGGGTTACTCCCGTTCATCTTTGCTTGGTTCTGGGAAAGCCCGAGGAAAATAATATCAATGACTAAGAAATAATCACTATCCCTAGGGAACTCACAGTCTAGATAGCTCAGACACACAAATGGGAAATTACTGTGCAATGTTATCCACTCTATATAATAGAGGTACTAAATTAGAGAATGTTTCATTAAGGTAATCATTAAACTGAACAGGAGGGACTTCCCTGGTGGTCCAGTGGTCAAGACTCCACACTCCCAATGCAAGGGGCCCAGGTTCGATCCCTGGTCGGGGAAATAGATCCTGCATGATGCAACGAAGATCCCGCAAGCCGCAACTGAGAAGAAGAGCAGAAAAATAAATAAATATCTAACAAATATATATAGCTGAATTAGGAGCTGGTAAGAGAGACAAGGGGATGAGAAGGACGTTTTAGCCAAAGAAACGGCAGATGCAAAGGCATGAAGAGGTGATGTGATTTGGTATAACTGTAGGGTGGGGTGAGGTAGATGAAGCTGGAGATATAGGCCAGAGCCCCAACATGAAAGGTCTTGGGAGCTAAGCTAAAGATGATCAAAAGTATAATCAATCACCTAGTGATTTAAGCAAGGGAGTTTCAAAGAAAGCCCTCAATATTTACTCAGTATAAAGGAAAACAGGTAAGGTAACAAACATCTCAGTACGTAGCGTTAAAAGATAAACCAAAGCATATTAAAACTTTTAAGATTATTTGAGCAAAAATTGATTCGAATTGGGCAGCATCAAACTGGAAGTGGTTAGGAGGGCTCCACCGACAGGAGCTAGGGAAGAGACTTTTATAGAGAAGAGGTAGAAGCAAAGCAAAAACTATTTGATTGGCTATAGCCATTGCATTATTTAGAAAACCTACTTGGTTGTTCATGACTTGTTGTCCCTAGGTTTCGGTTTCTTAACCTTTGAGAGGTTAAGGCTTTTTTAACCTTTACAAGCTTAGGTTTTGGCTTGCTTATGCAGGCTGCTAAGGTATTGGAACCATCTCGGTCTAATGGCCTCCTTGTTTAATTAATTTAACACTAATATGCACCATGTTGTCTGCTAGCTTTGTCAAATGGATGGATTAGTGAAATGCTCCCAATTACTTTATGTATTTGCTCTAGCCATTGTCACACTGAATTATAATCACTTTTCCATCTGTGTCCTCTATTAGACACTGTGAGTTCCTTGAAGCAAGGACTGTTGTCATAATCATCCTCATACCCACAGCCTAGCTGAGTGTCTGGAACAAAGTAAACCCTTAGGAAACGTTTACTAAATGAACGAATGAATGATCTGTTGGAAAACTTTTCCCCAAACTTCCTACCTTCTAGGGTCAGTATCTAAATGACAAGCGTAGTACAGAGAATGGAGTAGTAAATTTTGCTCCAGAAGATATGGGTTCTGGTCCCGTCTCACGTACTAACTCTGACCTTGGGCAGAGTGCATATATTCTAAGCCTTAGGCTTCTCATCTGTAAAAATGGATTGAAGACAATCCTCAACATCTCAAAGTAACATGTGAATGTACCTTGTAACACTGCTCAACTTAGTTGTTTATATATATTTCATCTTCCTTACAAATTAACATGTGCTCAAATGTCAGGAAAAACAGGTTGAGCTCAAAGTTATTCTATTACAGGCCAATAAAAATACTAATGTTGATTGTATTTCTCAACTAGCATTCATGTTCTACTGGATATGGTGAATTAGATTCTGGGTGAGCCTTGCTCACTCCAACCAACTATACTCCCCTTCCTGCTGTTCTTTAAACATGCCAAGCTCTTTCCTATCTCACCTTTGCACTGCCTTCCACTCAGTAGGGTATGCTCTTCCCCAGAGAGCTGCATGAATGTCATGTCTTCGTTCTTTCAGGTCTCTGCTCAAATGCCACTTCAAGATGCCATCCCCAACGGCTTTATCTACAACAGCACCCACACCTCTCCTCACTGCCATCACTACTTCCTTAGCTTACCTTATTTTTCTTTATGGCAATCGTCACGATCATGTGTTTGCTGCTTCTTTGCCTCCCGTAGAAATGTAAGCTCCATGAAGACAGAGTCTTTGCCTCACTCAGAGCTGCATCCACATTGCCCAGAACAATGTCTGCCACATAGAAGATACTCGGGGCCTTTTGTTAAATGATTGACATTTGGTAAACAAATGAAGCCTTTCACTGTGATCACCTGCATCATATGGAATTAAGGAGGACTTGCAAAATATAGAATCAGAAGACCTACTCTTTTCTAAGAGTAGGCCTACAAGCTGTGTGGCCTTAGAAAGTCACTTGCTTCTGAGCCTCGATTTTCTTATCTGTAAAATAGGAAGAGTAATACCTTCTACTGCCCCATTTTACAAATCACAGGATTGTGGTGGAACTTAATGAGGTCTCATATGGAATTTTATTAATGCTTCTGTCCTTACTGTCAACTCTTCAAGAGCGTGGACCTTTTCTTACTCATCTATTATAGGACTTGGCATAGGCCTGCATTTATAAATAATCACCCAAAGAATAGAGAGCAAAGAAGGTTAAAAATTCCCTTTGTGAAATCACTGAGCTTCAAACATTCATGATCCAAATTATCTTTAAATAGTCACCATAAGTGTCATTTCATTTTATATGGCAGACATAACAATTAGCAAAGTGTCTGAGCAGCTAGAAATATTCCCATTTAGCCTGGTTTTTTTTAGGATAATGAATATGAATGCTGTTTTGACGAAATGAATGGTTCCCCTGGATCAGCGCTGAATAAATGCTTGTGCTATTCTGATGACTCTGATCTAGGCAGAGGACATGTGCTTCCATCAACAGAGAACCAACCCTTGAATGACCCCTCAACACAATGGAAAAAAGAAGTGCTGTGTAACTTAGGGGCAAGAGCCAAACCTCCACTGCGTAGAGCCAGCCAATGTATGACAGGAATGCACAAACACAAAATTGTCAAGCCAGAACTAGACATTTAAAAAACCTGTGCATACATTTTCACGTATAACTACTATCTTCTCAGAGAACCAGACAAGTTTAGAATAAAGTTTATATTAACAGAAGGAATAAAGTTTATATTAACAGGTAGTTAAAACAATTATTTAGAAGGGATAAAGGAATAAAGTTTAGAAGGAATAAAGTTTATATTGACAGGTAGTTAAGACAATTATTTTGCATAAATGCAGGTTCTTTTCCTAAATCCTAGTAAATTGGGAGGAAAAGGCTTAAGCCTAAATTCCAAAATGAGCTCCTTCCTTAAAGGCTTGTAAACAGATATTAAAGCTGGGGAGGTGATAGGGAACGGCTTGTCCTGGGCCAGCATAAGCACTTTGGGTTTATTAACTCATTTAACTCTTACAAACAGTTCTATGAGTATTACATTATCATCCTCATTTCACAGATGGAATACTATTTCATCTAGATAAAAGAATTTTGTTCAAGGTTACACGCTGGGATTTGAACCTAAACTATATGGATCTGTGTTCTCTTATGCTATACTATCAGTATAGGACATGAGTTTTAACTGTATGAATGCACACTGCAGAAGGTACATTGTAGAGCAAGAGAAATTGAACAATAATCATTTGGAAATCATGGTCACATAATTTCCATAGCTTGATTTACAAATAGATGGGCTAACATGTGGTTCAGCAAATCGGCTTCTTAGACCAGGCTATGGAGGGAAAGGGCATTGCAAAGTCAGCAGTAACAAAAAAATTATACAATTTGGTGAGAGGGTTTGATTGTGGGAGGGGGTTATTAAAGGTCTGGAATTATTAAAGAGAAAAGTTTGGGGATGACAGAAACTTGCACAACTGCAAGGGACTGCCCCTCAAGCAAATACCTAAAAGATTAAGGACAAATTGATTGGCAAGACATTTGTTAGAGTGGTGATGAGTTTCATTTATTTTGCCACAATCTTTAATCATTGCAACTGGGCACTTTAGAAAAATCCAAAACCTAATATAGTGGAAAGAGTATGACATTTAGTAAGGCAAAATTTCCTTCAAATTCTAGCCCTGTCACTTATTTGTGCCTTTGAGCCTCTTTGTTCACCTTTGAAATGGAAATACAAATATCAACTCTAAAGTGTTGCTGTGAAAACAAAATGAAACCATATGTGGTGGAATAGGTACCCCAACTCATATAGTCATGAAAAGCCAGAACTTATAATCAAGATTTAAAATCAGTTAATCACCTGTTGTTGGAGGAGAGGGGTAGGTGTTAAGAATCTAAACGTGGGACTTCCCTGGTGGCGCAGTGGTTAAGAATCCGCCTGCCAAATCAGGGGACACGGGTTTGAGCCCTGGTCTGGGAAGATCCCACATGCCACGGAGCAACTAAGCCCGTGCGCCACAACTACTGAGCCTGTGCTCTAGAGCCCGTGAGCCACAACTACTGAGCCCACGTGCCACAACTACTAAAGCCCGTGCACCTAGAGCCCATGCTCCGCAACAGAGAAGCCACAGCAATGAGAAGCCTGCGCACCGCAATGAACACCGAAAACAGCCAAAAATAAATTAATTAATTTTTTTAAAAAAAGAATCTAAACATGGGGAGTTCCCTGGTGGCCTAGTGGTTAGGATTCCGGGCTTTCACTGTCATGGCCAGGGTTCAATCCTTGGCTGGGGAACTGAGATCCCACAAGCCGTGCGGTGTAGACAAAAAAAAAAAAAAAAGAAGAATCTAAACATATATAATCTTTTATTTGGAAAACTTATTAGGGATGATTACCACCCTGTATTTTCTTAGGAGGGAGACAGAAAGATTTGCACAAAAAAACTGTCCAACTTTGATGGAAGGTAAATCCCTTTAGTTCTCACTTTGTTTTAAAGATCAGGGAGGGCTTCCCCGGTGGCGCAGTGGTTGAGAGTCCGCCTGCCGATGCGGGGAACACGAGTTCGTGTCCCAGTCCGGGAAGATCCTATATGCCGCAGAGCAGCTGGGCCCGTGCGCCACAACTACTGAGCCTGCGCGTCCGGAGCCCGTGCTCCGCAACGGGAGAAGCCACAGCAGTATACCGCAAAAAAAAAGATCAGAGAAAGTTCCAAACTTCTTAATCATAGATTATTTATAATCTCTTTCTTTCATGGACTCTTTGAGATCCAAGAATGTCTATTCTTTAAAGTTAAACACAAAATAATTGGAGAGATTTGAAAATGGACAGGATGTTAAAATTATATTAGATAACAATATACTAGTTTTGTAAGAAAAGACTTTTTAGGAGATGCACGCTGATGTATTTAGTGCCAAAGTTCAATGCTGTTTGCAACATTGCATGGTTCAGAAAAAAATTATATATAAATAAATAAAAATTATATAAATAAAGCAAACATGGCAAAATGTTAATTGTTGAACTTAGATAGTAGGCATATGGGTAATGTTTAAAATTGTTCATAGTAGAGCATTAGAGGGAAAAGAAACAAACAAGAGGTTGCGTTTAGGGACTGTCCCATGTGAAATTTTCTATTTTTTCCGTTTCCACTCATTGCATAGATGGTTGAGGTAAGGGTGGTTAGAATAGAAAACAGCTGGAGAAATAACAATATATTCAGCCACAAGTCAACTAACTAAAAGACAAGTCCTACAAAACTTTTGAAACAATGTTATGTCACTTACAGAGTCATTCAGCTATATAAGTCAGTAACTGAAACAACATGGTTTTAACAAAGAGATTAGCCTTTCCAATGGACCTAATCTAGGGATATTTAGGGACCACATTTTGAAGATATTAAGGTAACTACAGAAGAAAATAAGTAATGCAGTCCCTCTGTTTAGAACACAGATCATCTTAAGAACCACGCTTCATATGCTAATAATTAATGCTTATCTGTAAATGGGTATATTGATCTTAAGAGGTGGCATAAGAACAAAAAGAATCATATAGGAAATAAGCCAAAGTGCTACACAATTTTAAAGTGTTATTACAAGATGAATAAAGAAATCAAAGGACTGCAAGTGAAAAGAAGACAAAAAGAGATTTTACAAAACTGGAACACAAAAATAAATGAAAAAAATTAAAAAACCCAAGAGACCAAATGAAATCATTTCTTGAGTTAATTTACTAAATGTCTCACAGCATATAAGCTATAAAATACTACTCTCTGCATCTTTTTTTTTTTGTAGTACACGGGCCTCTCACTGTTGTGGCCTCTCCCGCTGCGGGGCACAGGCTCCAGACGCGCAGGCTCAGCGGCCATGGCTCACGGGCCCAGCTGCTCCGCAGCATGTAGGATCTTTCTGGACCGGGGCACGAACCCGCATCCCCTGCATCAGCAGGCAGACTCTCAACCACTGCGCCACCAGGGAAGCCCTCTCTGCATCATTTAAGAAACACCTGCAGTTCTTTGGTAGAGAATTTCTTGGAAGGCAGGATCTGCAGTTCCCTCCAAATATCCCAACAGAACTCCACCGACTTCTACGAATGTTAAGGGAGTGATCTAAAACATGCAAAATGTTTAACGTCTTATGATGCATTTACAATGTGAACATCTGTGTGATAGGATATTATTCAGCAATTTCAATGTAAGTAGGAAGAGTAAAGCACAACAAAGAATGTTAAAGTAAAAAAATAATAATAATAAGGAAATGAATAAGTAAGTACACTTGTGACTATTAAAAGACTAGTCAGGGGGGCTTCCCTGGTGGCGCAGTGGTTGAGAGTCCGCCTGCCGATGCAGGAGAAACGGGTTCGTGCCCCGGTCTGGGAGGATCCCACATGCCGCGGAGTGGCTGCGCCTGTGAGCCATGGCCGCTGAGGCTGCGCGTCCGGAGGCTGTGCTCCACAACAGGAGAGGCCACAACAGTGAGAGGCCCGCGTACTGCAAAAAAAAAAACAAAAAAATTAGTCAGGGATACCAAAGAGACAATTATAATGAGATGTTGGAATTCTATTTCTGTTTCCATTTTCCCACTAGTTCTACCAGAAAAAATTTTTTTAAATTATCATTATAAAGGAATGAAGGGAAAAGAACGGTAAGAATGCCTTGGCTGGAAGGCCACTAATGAACAATCACATACAAAGAGCCCTTAAGATAATACCTAATGTGGGATATGAAAAAAGATGTTATAAGCAAGGTCACCGTCCTCAACAATTAATTGTCTCTGCTCTTTTCACCCTAACAGCAATCCATGCAAAGCCACCCATTCATCCCTTCTTTCCAATGGTGGGTCCTAAAAGGTATCCATCTAAGAAGTGCTGCCAGTAATAGCATTCTTAATTGTGACCTGCCTACAGACATCTTATCCTCAGAGGCTTTTTAGGCCTGAACTGACATGAAATATACTACTTCTCTGGAGGTTTTTGTTTTTCTGTTTAACTGTGAAAGAACAATGTTGTTAAATTACTCATCTTTTAATATCAAAATCATAAGCTCACTCACTGCTAATGCATTTTAGAGTGTTAGGGAGTCTCCACCTAGATAGGCTATTTTTTTTAAATTTTTTTTAACTTGCTTGTTTGAAACTCACAAAGCATTTTTTCCTAGAAATATTATAGTAAAAAGGTAAATGGATCTGGCCACCAAAGCCTCATTTCCACAATCTCTCCCTCAATTTCCTGGTCTAAAAGACTAATGGCTATTAGGATGCTTCTTATGCTTTCCAGGAGCCTCCCATGCAGGCCTCCATTCCTATCACGGAATTTTCACGAGTAAGGTATTTGTAAGTTGGGAAATGCCTTATTAACTATTTAAGATTTTACCACCTAAAATCTACTAATCATTTTTACAACACTGATAACATTTGATTAACTTAAACTCTAAGTGAAAAATGTTTTTTAGCAATCAGCAAATTAAAAACAAAGGGCTAAAAGCGAGTTCTAAAATGTCCTTACAGTGTGTGACCTCAAACATATAAAGCAAGATGCTATTTTAAAATATGTTGAAAAGTTTAAAGATGGATGAATTTAAATTTAATCCTTTTTGTAAAAAACCAAACAGCAGTCTATTACCACTGGGACTAAGCACTGAAAAACTAAGTTATAAAACAAGGACATGAAACATGACTACAATTTAAATTCTTTGGATTCTTTATCTTCTAAGCCCCCACTTTTAATACAGAATTAACTTTTCCAACCTAAGCACAGCATCATTATTTAACACTTCATATCTAAAAGCTGTACTTTAGGAACATTTTATGAGTTTTCAGTTATCAAGAAAGCTTCAGAACGAAAAAGTGGGAGTTAAAAGATAAAACAGCTTCAGATAGTACAAAAGATAAGACAGCTTCAGAGAGTACCACAGTATAAATACTGGCTTAGAATTTTATGTTTTTTGACTTTATGTTTCCTCTATTTTCCACGAAAACCTTTTAGCATCTGATAATTTCATCAGCCCTTCTGTTTTTTTTAATTGCTTTTTAATTTAGCCTAATAATTTTTTTTGGCTGCGTTGGGTCTTCACTGGGCGCAGGCTTTCTCTAGTTGCGGTGCGCGGGCTTCTCATTGCGGTGGCTCCTCTTGTTGTGGAGCACAGGCTCTAGGCGCATGGGCTTCGATAGTTGTGGTTCATGGGCTCTAGAGCGCAGGCTCAGTAGTTGTGGCACACGGGCTTAGTTGCTCCGCGGCATGTGGGATCTTCCCGGACCAGGGCTCGAACCCGTGTCCCCTGCATTGGCAGGCGGATTCTTAACCACTGAGCCACCAGGGAAGCCCCAGCTCTTCTGTATTCAAACTAGTAACCTTTACTTCCCATCATGTCCCAGATAAATGAGTCCTGAGATTTCCTAAAGGGCGGACCTCAGTTACTGAGTCCCCTTTATGAGGCAAATATTCATTTAAATTTGTTGGAATAGGGTTTTATGCTCTAAACCGAAGTTTCACTAGAGTGCTTAGGATGTTCAAAAAAATTCTTTCCAAAGCTCTCTTTGGTCCATTCAGAACAATCAGAATGGAAGTTGCAGAAGAACTGGAGCATCTATCAGTCATATTTGGTTCTGTCTGTCAGGGGTTCCTCCTCGTAATGGGAAATGATTTGAATGAGGATGAAACAGTTGATAAGGAGGAAGAACAAACCAGCTAACCAGATAAACAGAAAGGTGTTCTTTCCTTGAAACTCAAGAACATAAGCAGGAGCCAGCCATAAGGCCTGCCCTATGAACCATAACATGAGGAGAACCACAGCTCTTCTCCAAGGCATTCTCACTAGTGGCATCACAAGAGGCAGGAGGCAGAGGTACCAAAGAAAGTACTGGGAGGTGCAGACTTTGTTAAAGGTCACAAAAATAGACGTATGAAGAAAACAACAAAAGGCAAGGTCTCTGTAATAAGCGAAAGACACTGCTGAAAGCAAGATGAATTGTGGCAGGAATGCAGCAATTCCCAGGAAAAAACTCCACTTGCTCTCTGCGGTCAAATACAGCATGTAGAAGTATGGAGAGAAGTTGTGACGGATATCCCGCCTGGTCAGGTGATAAAGGTAGGTGTGCTCCAAAAACTCCCAACCATATTTGTAGTAAAAACCGAAGCTCAGGGCAAAAAACGTGAGTCCAGCAACGGCTACGAAGAGCAGCACAGCCCGATTACACAGCCTCTTCATGAATTCATACAGACGAGCCTGGGAAGAATACCGGGATTGACGGAGACCTTCGTCACTGTCGCGTTCCGGAAGCAAGTGGAGTGCTATGGGAAGGATATAGGTCACCGGATACATCTTCAAATGCACTGCGAAACCATAGAATACAGCGGCACACGCGACGAGCCTTTTTTCTATTAGGTACAGGGTCATAAGCACCAGGGAGGAGACGATTGAGTCCGCATTGCCTCGGCTGGACACCGCCATAGGTAGGGGGTTAAGAAGCCAAAAGACACAGTAACCGCAAGCCTGGCGGCGACCCAGCCCCTTAAGAAGCAGTAGCCGGTATACGAGGTAGGCGGTGAGGAGGTCGAAGCTGACGAAGAGAAACTTTCCAAAGAGTTCATTGAGATAGATGTTGGGAGTGAGGAACCACCCCAGCAGCGGAGTGTAACGGTACGTCGCCCTCAGGTAAGGGGAGCGCCCTTCCGTGACGAAACGCGCGGCGTCGGTGAAGACCTGGTAGTCGATGTCTGTATACCTCACGAGCAGGGTCCGGTCCTGGAAGAGCCCATAGAAAACCAGGGCCACTCGGGCAAGGAAGGCCACACCAAATACCCCGGCGGGGGACACCCACAGGTTCAGGAACCACTCTCCCGAGGGCGTGGTCGGGCTCATGATCTGACTGCACCACAGCAGCTCAGTCCCCAGCTCTAAACTGCCTTGGAAATTCTAACCCTCGCTGCATACAGTTCCTTGCTTCAGGTTGCCGGCACTACCCCTACCAGCTAGACTGCCAACCGAAACAACTGCGGGACGACAACTTCCGGCAGGAAGGCCCGCCCCCGTCCTGTTTCCGGTCGCACGCAAGGCACTGGGTTCTTAGTGGCCCCAGCGGGAGAATTACCTTCCTTCTGGACAGGCTATCTCGCGTCCTCTCCACCTCCGGCGGGGGCGGGGTTTCCGGTCCGGCGACTTCAGTTTGCCCGGAAGACCGGCGCTGGGAGGTATTTTTACGGAGCCGGGCGAGTGTTACTTGTGGGTGACCCTCTACTTCCCCCGCCTCAACTCTAGTTGATGGAGACTGACCCCTGAAGCGGAACGAGCTTCGAGCTTCATCCCTCAGGCCTGGGCCGGTGACCCGAGAGTGAAAAAAAAATAGGAGTGAAGGAAAAATAAACCTGTGATGGTTTCTCATGCTTTACCTCGCCAGCTCGTGGGTAATACCGGGGGGGCGGGGGGTTTGTGGGCTCCGGGGGGGGGGGGGGCCGAGCTAGGATGAATTGAAGGGGGCCCAGAGTGTGTGCGATATTTGGGACATACTTGTATTTTGAAATTATTCGTTGTTTATCTAAATTTCAATTTAACTGGGCATCCTGTATTTTATCCCGCAAACCTTGATGGAGGGATGGGAAGGGAGAACAGGAAGCTTCGTAGGGTTCCTGAACTATATCACGCCCTCATGCCTCAGTGTCATTGTACTTGCTATTCTTTCTGTCAACGTTACCTTCCCCTCCGCAGTCACTACGTAACCCTTCAGGCCTCGGCTCAAGTGTTAACTCCTAAAAGTATATCCTGGCTCTCAGCTCACTTTTTCATCATGCACTGCGATATAGATGCCTTTCCGCTAACTGAGGGTAAACGAACAGAGGCCGAAGGGCTCTAAGCTCTAGAAAATCACTCACACAGAAGCCCCTACCCTTCTATGTAAACATAGAGTCCTGTCCATTGACTGCCCTCCCATTGCTCCAAAATTCCCTTTTGGAATGACCATCCCTATATTATAGCATTTGTCAGTGATAACTTTTTTGTTTCATTTTCCTAGTTTTCTGTCAGGGCATTTTGAGTTCTTTGAGAACAGAGATTATCTTATCTTCTGTACCTCAGTATATAACACATTACCAGACACAGGAGACATTCTGTACAAGTTGAATTGATTTTTGAGGTTCCTCTTACCAGGATACCTCTGGAGTGGCATCTTTGGGGTGCTCCCAACTCCCAGTCCTTTCCTCTTTCAAATATCCTTTATCTATTTCAAGTTCTTCCCCCTTCACCCATCCCACTCCAACCATACTCCCATGAATTTCTCACCAAGGACTCTAACTCATTAGCTCTTTCCCTTCTGTTGGCATTTATTGAACTTACAGTCTGCAATTCAGAATTTCATAATTTATTTTAGATTGTATTCATAACCCTTTCAATGAGATTGTAGGGTTTTTGAGGTTAGGGGTTATATCTTATCCTTAATTTTAAAAAATTACTCATAATTTATTGCAGTCTTAGGCACATGGTACATGTTCAGTAACTACTGACTTACTTGATTTTACAGATTGATCCTGCTTCCTAGGGGACGTCTTCTAAACTAGCATCTACTAGAGTAGATGACTCCATCCAGTCTGAACATGCAGCTCCCAGGACTACCCTCCATTCATCCATCATACAATTTACATTCATCCTTTGTATGAACCAAGTTAATCTCACACATTCCATATTCATATTCTGATATCTCTTTGTCTTTATCTGTACCTTGGTATAAGTATATGCCTATGTTGGTAATTACTTTTAACCATTTTTTTTGCAGTACAGTAGCCATATATACAGTGGCAGCAAATCATCATTCAAATAATGATGATGATGATTTCTTTTTTTAAATGCTATTCTCACATGAATCTTAAAGATTCATGTGAGATCTTAAAGATTCATGAAAGCTATAGTTTTTTTTTTTAATTTACTTATTTTATTTTTTAATTTATGGCTGTGTTGGGTCTTTGTTGCGCACAGGCTTTCTCTAGTTGTGGTGAGCGGGGGCTACTCTTCATTGTGGTGCGCGGGCTTCTCACTGCGGTGGCTTCTCTTGTTGCAGAGCAGGGGCTCTAGGCACGAGGGCTTCAGTAGTTGTGGCTCGCGGGCTCTAGAGCGCAGGCTCAGTAGTTGTGGCGCACGGTCTTAGTTGCTCCATGGCATGTGGGATCTTCCTGGACCAGGGCTCGAACGCAGGTCCCCTGCGTTAGCAGGCGGATTCTTAACCACTGCGCCACCAGGGAAGTCCATGATGATGATTTCTAATAGCCAGCTTTGTTGAGAACTTATTTGCAGTGTGTCAGTCACTGTGCTAAATACTTAACCATGTAAGGTAGATACTCCCACCTTCACAAATGAAATCAAGGCTTATGGAGATTAAGTAATTTTCCGAAGTCACATAGTCAACTAGTGGCAGAGCTGGAACTCAAAAGCAGGTCTCTCTGGCCCAGAGTATTCTTAACTTCTGTGTGGCTAACCTGCAAATAAAATGTTGATGATGAATCTAATTTCCCTCTCTGCCTCCTCTCATTGATCTCTTGTTTGAATCTTTCTGATATTTTCTGTCACTGTGATTCTATATATTTATTCTTTTCTTCTGCCAGTGATAGATAAGTGAGGATTAGTCCCAGAAGGTAGAGAATATGGGAGGTAGATGTCAAAGGATTAATTAAGTGAGGGTTCCTCTGGTTGGGTTGGTTTAGGTAGTATGACAGAAAGGCCTCAGCTAATTTGTCCCTATAGAGCCTAAGTAAATTGGTGAGAGGCACCAAATTTGGGGAAATAAGGAAACAGTAAGCAACTAATCAAAAGAAACGAAGCTTGGATCAAAATGAGATGTAGATAGTGTTTGTGGGACTGAAGAGGGTACGGGAGTCCAGTAAAATTAACTGGACGTGGTGTGCCAACTACTGTTACTATTTCTAGGCGAGACAGAAGTATCACGGGGTCTAAGGACGCCATATTGAGCTTTTTGCATTGGGTGTAGGGGTTCTGTTTTCTCACTTCTCCCTGAAAGGGCTGCATTTTTTCAAATGCTCAACTGCTCATTACCTCTTAAATTATTACTTACAGCCCTTCCCCATTCTCCCTTTCACTGTCTGTCTCTAGGTTTCCATTCTTTTAGAGCCAGTGGCTAGGGAAGGCACACACATGCATACCTCATCCCTAGCATCCTTAGCCAGGACCTTGGCCTTGGTCACTATGCCGTATATGCTGTCATTACCTTTTTAGATCCATTCGCCATCTCTTCTGCCCTGTTCTGTGCATCATCACGCAGTCTCCCTTGCCCTCTGGCTTCTCATTAGAACAAGCCAGTGGCAGGCACTAGCAGATCTTCGGCAGTGGCTGAGTTCCTCTACCTAAGGCCAAGGCTCCTGCTAAAGCTGTAGCCCTCTCCCTTCAGAAACTCTCACCAGGTTTCAATGATGGTCCCTTCAGCTTTAATACCGGTAAAGGCTTCCTGCCGTTGCAAGTCCCTGGGTGTTCACAAGCCCTTGTTGGTTTATTGACCCTGCCCACACCTTTGTAAATACTCCCTTCATTAAGTCCTGTCCAGTTAGCCCTTTGAGTGTACCATCTGCTTCCTGCTGGCACTGTAATTCAATCACCTTCTTTTTTCTTTTTCTAGATCTTGCTTATATTTCCTGCTTTGTAATTTCTTTTGAATCTATCCCTAATTCTTTTTGGGCTCAGCATCCTGCACCTTAGTCCAGACTTCAACAACTCAATTTGATAACAGTATTGACACCTGTACTCAACTAGGATCTGTGGCAATTACCTTTCCCCTAAGGTTTTGCAAGTCTCTTAACTGGTTTAGTGTCTCATGTCTCTCAGTTCTACTGCCAGATTGTTATTCATAAACTACTATAATTAGATGCTTTCCTTTCTCAAACATCTTCAATAGCTCCCAAGCCTGTGGAAAAAAATAATAATTTAGACTGACATTTAATCCCTCCATGACCCTGCCTTTTCAACCTGTTCACCTAGAAAGCCCTCTGTTCTAGGTTTTTTCAATTTAATTTTTATTTTATATTGGGGTATAGTTGATTTACAATGTTGTGTTAGTTTCAGATGTACAGCAAAGTAGTTCAGTTATACATATACATGGATCCATTCTTTTTCAGATTCTTGTCCCATATAGGTTATTACAGAACATTGAGAGAGTTCCCTGTGCTATACAGTAGGTCCTTGTTGATTATAGTCTAATATAATGGTTAGATGGTTAATCTCTTAAATATGCCTTTTGCTTTCTTACTGTGGTACTTTTGCCTGTGCTGTCCCACCTACAAAGAATCCTATTTCTCATCACTTATTTGTATACTATTTGTCTCTCAATGCTAGGCTCAAACCTGAACTCTCTGGACTCTTCCTAAATCTTAACTAGTGGAAATGATCTCTCCCCAAAAACGTTGGTGTTTATTGTCTGTTCTATTTTTTTAAACAGTTAATTTTGTCATGCCTTATGAAATATGTTGTCTAAATCTTTTACGGTTATTTAACCAATATACCACCTCCACTGCATACTAGCTGTGTGAACTGTAGGCAAATTCCTTCCCTCCCTGTTTTCTTCCTTTTCTTCCTTCTACATGTATTGAGCATCATACATGCAGGTGCTGTGCTAAGTGCCCAGCTGTACTGGTGACCCAACACTGACAGGAATCCCAGTTACAGTTACATGGCACTTAAACTCTAGTGAGTGAGGCAGACATTAGTCAAATAAATTCGCAAGTAATATAAACTTGCATCTGTGACAAGTGTAATGAAAGAGGGGTACATGATGCAATCACAGCTTTTAACAGGGTTTGGTCTAAGATGGGCATACTGAGAGTTAACTTGGGAGTTGGCAGGCAGTACGGAGAGTTCCCCAGAAGGAATAGCAGGTATAAAGCCAAAAAAAACCTGTACGTACCTTGCTGGCGTGTGTCATGTCTTCTGTTTCTTTGTCACTTGAATGGTACATTTCATGTAATAGGAACTCAGTTGATTTTTCTTGAATCCTGTGTCAAATGTGTTCTAACCAGACCTCTTAGATTGATACCATCCCTTGCCTAGTGCCTATCCCTGGGGAATGTTTTCCACAGAGATCTCACTGTTTAGAACATGTTGTTAATGGCATACCTGGCCCTAATGTATGCTACTTGTTATTTTATCTTATTTTCTTCACAAGTTGGCAAGTTTCTTCATATGTTATGGGACTGTATATTTCACATATCTTATATATCTCTCATGTCTTATGACTCATCCCTAAAAAAGTGTTTCCCAAATGTTGTAGATAAGTATTTACTGATGACGGTAAGAGACCCAGTTTTTTCCCTCTGTCCTTCCATTTCTGGGGAACAAGAGTCAGTGACCATAGGGGTCTGTTACTTCAATTCAGGGCTGGATATTGATAGCCAGGCCTTTTTCAGGCTATTGATAGATAAGAATAGAAGAGAAACCCACTTCTTTGAGAACTGGGCCAGGAAATGCCCAGTGATTAAATGAATAGGCATATAGAGGCTTGAGGATATATAAGGAACGACCTGCACTGTAGTGTGGCAGGGAAGTTGGGTGCCTGATCACTGGCTGAAAGGGACAGTGCCCGGGTTCCAAAGCAACTTGACTTTCCTGGATTAACCTGAGCCAATTTTCAGATGTCTAGGTCTTAACTTTTTTTGTAATCCTTTAAAAACTGAGTTTAAAAGGTATTTGCTACAGGACTCTGAAGTTAATGAGGGGAGGTGTGGGAAGGGAGTTGGGGGAATGCATGATAGCACCAAAGGGGAAAGGCCTGGCTGTGTGGTCAGAAGCTCTTCCAGCACAGCTCAGTTCCACCCTCCTTTCCCAAAGGTAGGTCAGTGAGTTCAGGCCTTAGTAACAGGATTAGTTTTGTTTTGTTTTGTTTTTAACTTTTTTTTTAATTTTTTTTTTCTTTGGCTGTGTTGGATCTTCGTTGCTGCGCGAGGGCCTTCTCTAGTTGCGGCAAGCGGGGGCTGCTCTTCATAGCGGTGCGCGGGCTTCTCATTGCGGTGGCTTCTCTTGTTGCGGAGCACGGGCTCTAGGCACGCGGGCTTCAGTAGTTTTGGCACATGGGCTCAGTAGTTGTGGGTCACGGGCTCTAGAGAGCAGGCTCAGTAGTTGTGGTGCACGGGTTTAGCTGCTCCTTGGCATGTGGGATCTTCCTAGACCAGGGATCGAACCCGTGTCCCCCGCATTCGCAGGCGGATTCTCAACCACTGCGCTACCAGGGAAGTCCCCAGGATTAGTTTTGATTTCTAAAAGAAGCTAGAGTGAAGAACAGAGATTCAGCCATTTTATTTAGTAACTTGTTCTGAACAGACAAGAATAAAATAAACCAAAATAACTCACATGTCTTTTTTCCTAGGTACATTTGACCTGGTTTAGTCTTTAATGCAATGAATGGAAAAACCATCCCTAGATATTTCTGCTTCAGTAGAGTTGGCCATTACTGAGCCGGAGCCCAGGCTAACTTTACAGCAAAGGTAGTGTGTTATTTTACAAATAAGCTAGGTTAACTAGCAAGGGTAAAGGACCATGGTAGCAGCCTTGGGAGGGGGCAGTGTCCCTGGCTTGTAGCAATAGTATAACTGGCTTCCTTTCTCTTCTCAGGCCTCAGAGAGAAATCCCTGGATGGTCTTCTTAGCTGACAGGTTGGGGTAGGAGGTTGGGCAGGTAATGAGGTGAAGCACAGAGTAGGGATTTCAGAAGCCTCTCCCCATCCCCTAGGGCAGCTGGTACCCGCACTCCTCATTTTCATACAGAGATACAAAGCTAAAGCGCCACGCCCTCCCCCATGCTCAGATGCCAGGATTGGGACTCTTCTAGCATAGAGGGCATTCTCTTTGGGCTGCTTGCAACCATACAGAAAGCTGATCCTCTGCCTTGGGAGTATCTTGGGCCCAACAGCTCTTTAGTCCTGGCATTTAGATTCTAGAGTTGAGGCTTCCCTTGAGTGCCTCCCGCACACTGAAGTGTTCAGCTTCTTAGTTGAATAGCCATCACCTCCCGGGGCTGGAGCTGCAGTTGCCCCACCCCTGTGGAAGAAGGGGAAATACAGTGTACCTTAAGAGAGGGAAACAGGATTTTTCTTTTTAAGTGCTACAGTCACAGGACACTGCTGGGGATGGGAGCGCATAGCCTAAGTAGTAGGTTCTCCTAGATTTCCTCAGATGGAGTGTCTCCCTCCTCATGTTCCTCTTATCTCCCCTCTTCCTGGTCCTGTCAGCAGCACAGGGTTTGTCAGAAACCTCATTGGAAGCCTCTTTATTTCTGAAGAGCAGCTTCCACCCCTCCCTTTCCTGTCATCAAACCTGAAAGCCTTAGTCAGGTATCTCACTTCCATGTTGAAACCAGGATCACTGGCTGTAAGTCTGGGAATCTGGGGAGTCCTACCCCCAAACCAGAGCAAGATATCTGCCCCCATGCTAAGCTCTCTGAATACTTTCTTTCTGTACATTCAGTATATTTGGTCCTATATACATCTATATACATCTCTCTACATATATATATATATATATATATATTATCTGTTTCTCTTTCTTAGATAAACCTTTCATTTATATATCATAGCTTAATTCCCTGAGCCTCCACCTACCTCTCCTGCTAGCCCAAGTAACACTCAAGGGTTTCATTGATTTCACCAGATCCCGCAGCACCACCCTTCCTCATCTGCATACCCTGAGTATCCTCCCCCATCAGTTGTGTTGCCTGTCCTCTGAAATCTCCTCCCTTAAGATCTGTGCCCAGTGCTCTCCTGAATTCCAAGTCCATGGTTGGTGTGGTCAGGGATCCCATTTCTCATCAGACCTGGCTGCTTCGAAAGCTTGCCTGATAGCCTGAAAGATGATTTCAGCTCAGAGGAGATGGGGGCTGTAGTCTAAAGGACCACTTAGGGTTGAGGGAGGGGGCATTGCTCTCTGATGGGGCTTATGGGAGAATAAGCCAGGTTGTATTAAGAGGAGAGTATGATTTAAAGTGCAATTTAAAGGAAAGTATGGAATCATGCAGGAGAATCAAAAAGGTTAAGTCAGAAAGTGTTCTCATTTTGTTATCCAAGAATCTGAGGATTCTGGAGGCTTGGAATAGACAGCAGGGGAATGGGAAGAGAGTGTTTCCCTCAGGAGGGAAGCAGCTCTGTGCAGAAGAAACTTGATGGAGGATAACTTGCTAATGGATAAGAAGATACACACACACACACACACGCACAGGTTGAAAGAAATCAAGTGAGTCTAACATTTGAATAAAGTTGAGAGCCCAGAAGCTGGCTCTTTGCCTTCTGTTCTCTGTCTCAGATTTTCAAGTTGTTCCGGTTCTTGTTTTCTTGAGAGCTAGGTAGTAATGGTGGGGTTTACAGTAAGTAGGGAATGAAGGGTCTTCATCTTCAAGATATAGTTAGTTGAGTTCAAGGAGAGATCAATATAAGAGGATCTTGTGCAGTTGTATAAATGGTGACCATGGGTCCAGCCTCCAAATTTCGTGGGTTTCTCTGTGAGGCTCTGCACACAGATGCAGGTACTCATTCTGGATAAATGTGTACCTTATAACAACTGGCTGGTCCACCTTAAATAAACGGCCACTTGATTCATACAGGGACTCTGTGCCAAACCATTTGGGGTGGGGGAGAGTGTCCCTTGGTACCTAAATGAGAACAGGAAGCACTCTTGGGATTTGGAGCTTTAGAGAAAGTTCTGGTGCCCATACACCCTTCCTGACCCCATACCACAGTCCCCATCAGGGAACAAGGAGTGGCCTGAGTCTGATCTCGTAAAGTATGCCTTTTAACTTGCCTGAAACTGGCTTCATAGCAGAGGAGAGGAGAGATGAGACTGATATTCATTTTATACTGTCTCAGGAATGGCTGAGGGAGACCATGGTTATTTGATCAGGAGGTATAATTTCCTTCCCTCCCAGCACTGCCTAACAAAATAGCTGGCACTTTTCAGAAGGGCACTGGGAGGGGTAACAGGGTGAATAGTGTCTGCCAGCCACAGAGTCCTGCCTCTGCCCAAACCTTAACAAAGCACTGCCAATTCCCAGAAGCTCTATACAGCAGTCTGGAAATCGGAGAATGTACTCATCCCATTTGGTTGGTTTAACTTTCCTGGGGACTCTGTGCCCTGTGAGGCTAGTTTTAGTGGTAAGAGAGGAAGGCCCTTGCATTTTCTCCCCCTTCCCCCGAAGTTGGGTTTAGGTGAGAGTGGACTGGGCAGGAAAGAATCCGAGAAGCCAGGGACAGTGTAATCTGGAACACCATTTCCAGACCTTTCTGTGGGGCCTGGGCGTTGGACTTTTTCCAGGGGAACATATTGGGGAAGGTCATTACTTTCATGGGACACAGGGAAACAGATCCCCCCAGGGCTGCCTGGAGGCCAGGTTCAAGGTTTTAGACAATAGCTCTGTATTAGTCGCCCCACAATGAAGAGTTCAGTATTCAGGTCAGGAGCAGGTGTGGTGGCTGTGCCTGTGTGCTTTATATCTCCCGGGTCAACTTCAGTTCTCTGGGAGCAGAGGCATCTATGTGGGAACTGGGTATCCTAAGAAAGTGTCCACTTGAGAAACTAGAAAGAGGAGAACAATGGGGACCAAGGTCCCAGGTTATAGTCAGGAGTTGCCAACAGAAATTAACTACACCATGAAAAACCCTGGCTTCTTTCAACAGGTTTTGGTAGAGACTTCAGAATAAAATGATTCTGGACTCCTATATTTCTGAGGGCACAAACCCCAAAGGGACCATCAGAGAGAGAGTCTAGCCTTAGGGAACTTGCTAAGTGGAAAGATAGGGAGGGGACTCCAGCCTCAAAGCACCAAACTTTCTGGTGGTGGTGGTGAGAGGTGGCGGGGTGGGGGGAGCCTATCCATCCAACTGCATGGTCCTCCTAATGTGAGTCTCCAGGCATGGCTGAGGCCTTCTAAGCCACTTCAGCCTAATCTTCCCTCTCCTTCCCCCATCCTGGCTTAAGGGACGTGTGCATCTTGGGGTGGAAGTGCGGTGAGGTGAAGGGAACAATGGGAGGAAGTCCAGTTGGCCTAGACTACTACAGGTCAACTGGGTTAAAGAAGAGGGAGTGGAGAAGGGTGCTTCTGGGGCTGTCCAGTAAGCCTGGGTAATATCCCTCACCCAGGATGCCAAAAGAGGAAAAGAGACCAGAAGTACGGGGAGGTGGGGAACCAAGCCATCAGACATTGCTGATGCGCACACTAATGGCACTGCCCTCCTTCTCATCCTGCTCCCTTAATGACTCCTCCAACTTGAGCTTTTCAGGGTCTCTGTAGCGTACACTGGTGTCGCGGAGGCCACTCGGAGAGGCTACTTTCACAACTTGGTCAAAAAGGCTAAAGTCTGCTATGTATTTGCCACTGGCTGACAGCGAGATGGCGGGTGTGAACTCGTAGCCCCAAAGGATCTCCTCCGGCAGATAGGAAGTGCGCACCTGGCAGGTGGCGCTGGTGGATTCCACTGTCCCACTTAGGATCAGCACCAGCTCGAAGTCACCCTCCCCACTGCGGAGGGGCAGGTCTTTCAAGGGACTGGTCTCATCCACCACGTGGTAGAAGGTAAGGGGCAGGATGAGGAAGGGGCTGTCAGAAGCCGTGTCCACTTGGAAAGTCACATTGACCTGGTTGAGCCGGATGTTCTCACCCTCCTTTGTCTGGTGGGTCTGAAGCAGCTTGCCTGTCACCTGGCAGCCAATGAGGAGGCTCTTACGCATGTTGGCGACTCGGATCATAAGACAGGGCTTTCCATTGTGTGCAGCTACAACCGCATGCTGGCTGAAACGGATGGTCTCCGCCCGCTTCTTGGGCCGGGCAATCTTTGCCAGGAAGGTACCCGTGATGAAAATTTCCAGGATGGTGGTGAGCACCAGCTGGGCAATAAGAAGCACGATGGCCAGTGGGCACTCCTCACTGATGTAGCGGAAGCCATAGCCAATGGTGGTCTGGGACTCAAGGGAGAAGAGGAAGGCCCCGGTGAGCGTGTGCACCTGTACCACACAGGGGGTATGGTTGGCTGGGGGTCCCAGCTCCAGCAGGTCCCCATGGGCTACAGCTACCAGATACCACACCACACCAAAGAGGAACCAGGTGCCTGCAAAGGTTGCAGAGAAAAGCAGAAGCTTGTAGCGCCACTGCATGTCAATGAAGGTTGTCCACAGGTCCTTGAGGTAGAGGAAGCGCTTGTCAGCAATGTGCTCCATTCTCACATTGCTGCGGCCATCTTTTGTCAGGACTCTCCTCCGTCGTATCCCTGGGCCCATTAGGGGCCGGCTTTCTGTCTGAGTGGTTTGGCTGTAATACACCTTGGCAACCGACGTCATCTGCAGAGAGCAAGACAGCATAATGAGCGGTATTGCAAAAATCCAGCAACTCCCAGCCACCACCCAATGGGAAGGGAGAAGAAACATTCATTTTAGTGCCACTGATTTGTCCTCTTATTAGCAAATGTTTACTGAGCACTTGCTATATGCCAGGCACTGTAGTGCAAGATGCTGGAAGGTCAAAGATGAATCTGATGGCATCCTTGCTCGCCAAGAACTCACAGCATAGTGAGAAAGATTCATGTTCAGTAAGCAAACAATTGCAGTACAGTCTGACATTTGTAATTCTTAGGAGAAGCAGAGAAGAAAGAGTAATAAGCTCACAGTTCCTTGAAGGTGGGAGTGAGACTAATGGTCTACTGGTCTCCATTCACCACAAAACCAGTTCCGTGAAGATCTCTAATTCTGAAATAGGATCCCTCCCCACCCTCAAGAATGGCAGCAGCAAGAAAGACTATCCTGTTGAACTCCTTCCAAGCCAGTCCCCCTTAACACACACATGCCCTTAATTTCTCCATTCTCTCCCCTACCTCCACGTCAGTACTCACTGGTGATACAAAGATATTCGCCTGGCTCAGAAGATAGCAGAAACTACCCATTCTTCTGCCCCTTAAGACGTTCTCTAAGCACCCTGCCCATTTCGCTATTAGTATTATCATTGTCATTATCATTATTATTGTCATCATCTATTTGCATCATCTGGGGAAATTAGGTCCGGGTTAGGGTCTGGGGTGGTGTTGGGAAGAGCACAGACAGAACTGAGCAAAAATAAACAAGTGATGGTGGGGGCTTCCCTGGTGGCGCAGTGGTTAAGAATCTGCCAATGCAGGGGACACGGGTTCGAGCCCTGGTCCGGGAAGATCCCACGTGCTGCAGAGCAACTAAGCCCATGTGCCACAACTACTGAGCCTGCGCTCTGGAGCCCGCGAGCCACAACTACTGAAGCCCGCGCGCCTAGAGCCCGTGCTCAGCAACAAGAGAAGCCACTGCAATGAGAAGCCCGCGCACCACAGTGAAGAGTAGTCCCTGCTCTCCGCAACTAGAGAAAGCCCGTGCGCAGCAATGAAGACCCAATGCAGCCAAAAATAAATAAATAAATTTATTAAATAAATAAATAAACAAGCGATGGTGGAGGAAAAACATCAAACTGAAGCCTCCTGGCAGCACAGGAACATTTTCCCAAGGACTGGGAGAAATGCCAGGTTGTAGGTGGCAAAATTGTCTTGACTGAGTGAAGTAGAAGAGTTAGGAGTGTATGTTAGTTTGTGGCTATGTCTGCACAAGTTCAAATTCAGGATTGCTATTTACTCTGATAGTAGAAAGTGGGACAAGGCTCTGAAATAGGAGACAACTCACTTAATACAAAGTGCCTGGCACCCCTGCCCAAGGAATAACTTGTACTTTTCCATCAGAGAAAGAATTGCAATCACTTGAGCCCTTGGACTCTGGATCTGATGGCCAGACCTTCTGGGAAGGAGCAGGTGACCTCTGGGGAATTTTAGTTCTTCTTGGAGAACACAGGGTGGCTCATCACGTTCTCCATTCCGAAAAGTCTATACCACTGCATTTTATCATTCTCCTTCACCCTGCCCTTATTCTGTATTCCCATGGCCTTACCCCTGGGAAACTCTAAATTATTTGGGTCCATTCATATATCCACCCAAGCAGACACTAAATTGGAAACCACCAACAGACGAGAATCCCAGAATATTCAGAGGCAACCTGGAGCCCATTTTACACCACGCACTTGGAACTTCCATACACATGAGACTTCTTGGCCAGAACTGGATGCCATCCACTTCCCAATATCCTTGGCTACTTTCAAGCAAGAGGGAGGCTTTGTAATTCTGAAGTTTGAAGAATTCTTATTTAGAGCCCAAGTGAAGCCCCATTCAGTACTCAATAGTAGTAATATTAATAAAAGAAACAACCACCACAAAGCTTGCATCTATGTACCATTCAAAGTTTACACATTAGCATGCCTTCTCCTTTGACCCTCAAACTCGCGAAAAGATGTGAAACCTCTACAGGAGATTTTGAGGAACAGGGGAATCTAAAACAGATTCTAGAGAACAAAGGAAGTGCTGGAAAGTTGTGGATAAGTGAGCATAATTTTAATTTTCAAAAAGAAAAATGAAGTACATTTCACAAACTACAGACAAACAGATAAGGTATCAACCACAGGCAAGATTCTAGAATGGAACATTAAGAAAGTGAATTCTTGGGCAGAGTGGGGGAAAGGTAGTTATCAGTAGGACCCAGTCTGGGGTCACTAAGAACAAGTAACATCACATCACGCTAACTTAATTTCCTTTTATGACAAGGTTACTAAATTGGCAGATCAGAGAAATGCAACAGAGAAAGTGCATCTAAGCAAGATTTTGACAAGATCTCAAGTTAGGTCCTTGGGGATACGACAGAGAAAAATGAACAGAATGCTTCTCTAATTAGGTGACTTAAAAAATCAGGGCTTCCCTGGTGGCGCAGTGGTTGAGAGTCCGCCTGCCGATGCAGGGGACACGGGTTCGTGCCCCGGTCCAGGAGGATCCCACATTCCGTGGAGCGGCTGGGCCCGTGAGCCATGGCCGCTGAGCCTGTGCGTCCGGAGCCTGTGCTCCACAACGGGAGAGGCCGCAACGGTGAGAGGCCCGCGTACCGCAAAAAAAATAAATAAATAAACATAAAAAATCACTGTTACTGGTGAGTGGATCATGATAGCCTGGAATCAGTTTTCTAGCAATGTACCACAGAGCATTATCTTTGGCCTTGCCCTAGTCGATGGTCTTAACACTAATTTTATTCCAAAATATGGAACACATGGCCATCAGTTATGCAGATGACACAGAGCTGGGACGGACTGCAAATGAAAGGTCTGAGGCAGAATTAGGATCCAAAAGGAGCCAGAGGAGTGGGCCAAATCGAGCAAAAAGGATAAATGTTTGATTACATTTGGGTCCAAAAATTACCTGAGCAAGTTCTGCTTTGGAAAGATGTGATCTCGTAAGCAGAACCATGAAAATGAAATTAGGCATTTTAACAGAAAGTAATCCAGTGTGAGTTATCTACATGTTTTGGTTGCCAAAAAAAGCAATGCAATCTTAAGCTGCTTTAGTTGAATTAAAGTATCTAGAATAAAATAAGGATTCAGTTGATTTTGCTCTGTTGATCCCACATCTGCAGTATTGAGTCTCAAGGAGCAATCAGGACATGAAAGGATTCAGAACCAAATCATATGAGACGTGTTTGAAGGAAACGGGGAACATTACTTGGGAGGAGAGACGATCTGAGGGATATGAAGGCTATGTGAGAATATTTGGTTTGAAGGGCTGCCATGTGAACAAAGGTTTGGATTTGTTCTTTGAGCTCCAAGGGGAACAACCAGGACCAGTGAGCTCAAACCACTGAGAAAAAGATTCCAGACTGATATGAAGAACATTGTAACAAATGTAGAAAGAGCATCTCAAAAGGTAGAGAGTACCCTTCCCCCAGTGGTGTTCAAGGACAGGTTGGATGAGCGCGTTGCAGAGATTCTAGAGAGGAGATTAAAGTTTTGGGTGGGAAGGTTAAAGATGGTTTTTAAGTTTCCAACTACATTCATAGAGTTTCAAGATGCCTGCCTCCTCCCCATCTCTACCCCGCCCCTTCTACCATGACATCCAGAGATCCCACATCAAAGCCCTAGCTTTGTTTGTGCCGAAGAGAGACTCTATATCTGGGGAAATGGAAGCTCTTGGGGCCCAAGGAAAGTCTTGCTTATCGTTCCCAAGATAATAGTCTATGATTATATATCATTTTACAGTTTATGAAACATGTAATTTGACCCCCACACCAGGAGGTAAGTAGGAAAGGCATCATTAGAAACTAAGGTTCAGAGAGATTTGCTCCAAGTAGTTTTGGAACCAGAACCCAGGTCTTCTGGCTTCTGATCCAGAACTTTTAAATTGTAGCAACTGCTTCTGTGCATCCCAGGTTCATTCTCACAGTCTCTTGTTTTCAGGAGGTGCCTCTGTGGTCCCCTGTATAGAGGATCACAGCTGAGACAGAGAAGACAGAGCCCGGAGCTTCCAGAGCCCAGCGTTAAGGCTACAGATTCGGGGCACTGGAGATTTTGGTACTGGCTAGACCTCTTTGTTGCGATTGCCACCTCCAGCTGTGTGCCTGCTGTTGCCAGCCTTTGTATCTGCCTCCTCCAGCTATTATCTGCTGCACCTCCCAGAGCCAGGCAGCTTTGTTCTCCCCGGTAGTGAGAGTCAGCAGCAGATAAACAATCAGCCACACTCCACCCCTCCCCAGGCCCCTGGGAAGGGAGCAGGCCCGAGTTCTGGAAATGGTTTGTTGCTGCCCCACCTGAAACACACAAACTCTCTCCTCTAGAGGGTGCTGTTTCCCCCAAAACAGTCCCAGCCAGATACCAGGGACAGGAGCTGAAGAATTCTGAAAACAAAAGCAGCCTCTGAGCGGTCAGAAGAGAAACAGACACAATCACCTTCTTTCTCCTCTAAAAATTAAACTAACGGGTCCCTAAAACAAATGCCAGACACACCTACAGTGATGTCCAGCAGGTTCCCTCAGCAAATACCTCTCCCTCCTTCTGCTTCCTGCCTGCAGACTGACCTAGAGCTTTCTTTACCTGAGTCATTTGTTCTCCAGAATGAATGGATTTATCAGAGCCCTTCTTGAGTACAGGACTGCTCTGCAGTACAGACACTCCTCTTGTGAGTAAAACTGATCCCCGGCTCCCCACTGCTCTGAGCATGGCACTCAAGGCCCTTCATGATTTGGTCTCTGCCTCCTTCTTGGCTTTGGTCTTGCCACTCTTCCACACGTATCGTAGACTCCAGCTCCACAAAGCACCTCGCTGTTCATCCCTTCTACCTTTGGACCCGCTTTTGCACTGGACCCGCTCCGTGCCCACCTGATGACCTCCAGCTTACCTTTCAAAACTCACTCAAGTGTTAGCTGCCCCTTTGGAAGCCTCCCTGACCCTCGAAGAAACAGCTCATCTCCTCTACCTCCCCGCCCCCAGCATGGGTTTACTAAGCATGGTTTGTACACATTCCTATTTTCAAACATCGTCGTGCTTTGCAATGGTTTGTTTACCACTGTTTGCCATCTGTGAGTTCTCAATTTAAGCCCACAGACTGTGAACGTCACCTGTTTCCCTAGTACCAAGTGCAGTTTGTTAAGAAAGTCTGAGTAAAGGGATGACTGGAAGCCTGATTTAGAGAGACAGAGGCCTGAGTCAGAGCTGCAGCCTTGGTCTGCCTCACGGACTCTGCTCATGTGCAAATGTTTGCGATTTCTTTTTTCTGAAGGTGGGAGAGAGCAAGCCCCAAGGCACTGGTCCCAGCTCCCTCTGGGTTCGCTGTCCCCTTTGCTGGAAGATGAAGGAGGAAAACAAGCCTTGCTTGGGAATAGCTGTGGGCATAGGGGCAGACTCTGTCAAATTGAGTGACCAGAAAGGATGCTTCAGCCCCTCCGCGGGGCAGTGGTGGAGGGGGCAGGTTAGAGCTGTGCACCTTCTCCTGAAACCTGTCAGGCTGGGGTAGGGAGGGGTGGTGGGCAGGGAAGCAGCCCTGAGCAGAGAGCTTTATCTGTTCTCTCTGTGGCAAGAGCAACCTGAATGAAGAAGCTTTGGGGCACGAATCCTAAACGCATCCACCTCCACGTGTGAATGAACCCTTTCTTCTCTACCCCTGCCTCTCTTTCGTTTCCTAAATAGTTAACAGTGCCATCATCCTTTGAAAATCTAGGGATTATCTCAAACTCCCCTCCTTCCTCATCTCATCTCAATAATCACTGGATGCCACGAGCTGTGGGTTTGTTACTTGTGTCTCTTCCCCTTCATTTCACTGTCTTCCTTTAGGTCCTTCACACCTTTTTGCTGAATCATCAGCCTCCTACACATCTCCTGTCTCTATTCTTTCTCTCCCCAAATCCTTCCTACGCTACTACTGGATCACTCTTCCCGAGTTACACCTCTGATCACAAATCAGTACACATGTATCCACTTCACAAAGCACTTTCACATTTTATTCTCACAGAATTCCTATAAGGTATTAACATGACAATCCTTAGTTTATGAATGAAGAAACTGAAGCTCCGAGAGACGATGTGACTTGGTAAATCGAGACCTTCGGCCTCCCAAACCTCTCTGCCTCCAAACTCCACTTGTCATTATACTGTAACTATCTCCAAAATCCTTCCCCAACTCAATCCCTTCGACCTTTGGGTTTAGGTTTGACAGATAATGTGTCCACTAGCCATCAAAGAGAAGCCAAACTCAGTCTGACACAGTTGCATGGTCTGCTTCTACACCTCATTCCAGCCTTATTTCCTGCCTCATCTCTCCTATGGCAAACTTCAGACAAACCAACTGTCCCCTGCTCCCTGTCGCATACACCCATGCTTTCCTACCTTCACGTAATTGTTCATGCTCTTCTCTTTTCCCGACCTCCCTTTCTCCTTGTCTCTACATAGCCATGATATCTTTCAGAGCCCAGTTCAAATGACTCCTCTTCCAGGAAGCCTTCTCTGATCCGCACAGCCTTAAGTAAGGCCTCTCTTTTCTGAATATATGCATTAAATATATCTCCATCTATATCTCTTACGGCACATCTACTTGGTATAGCATGTGTCTTCTACTACAAAGAAGCTTCTTAAAATAAGGATTCAGCCATAATACGTTTTGATGAGTCTGATATACGACTAACACAATGTATGACACAGAGTAGGTGCTCAAGAAGTAGTTTGTGAGTGAATAAATGAGCAGAAGGGGCTCCCAAATCACTCCAGGTGTAGGGGCCAATCTAAGAGCACCGGGAACGGACTCCATCCTCCAGGAGGACTAAGGATATGTGGAAGCTCTTGGCCTGGGTACAACAGATGCAACTTCACTCTGGTCCAGGGCCTCTCTCCCTCTGGGGCCTTCTCACTCCCCCTTCTTGTTTGTGTCTTCTCTTGATTTTTCTTACGATGTTTTCTCTTTTTCCTTGTATCCACAGAAACCCCACTAACTAATTATAGACACTAATAGATACACAAACAAACCAAATGTCCTCATCTGTAATGATGCTGCCCACCACACAGGAAGATCCATGCAGTCTCAGTTGTGTTTTCATGCATTTATACAATAAACATTTACAGGGTGCCGGATTCTAAACAAGACGCTTGAATTATGGAGGTGAATTAGGTGTGGATTCTGGCCTTGAGGACCTCACAGTCTATTAAGGGAGACAACCACATAACAGGCAAGAAGTGATAAGTGCCATGGAATAGGGACCCATGAAGTGCTGAGGGACTTTGCAAAGGGAAAGGTGACATCTAGCCAAGGGGGTGGGGCCGAGAAGGTGACGAACGTGTACTGACTGAGAACCTGTTAGGTGCTAGGCACCGGGCTAAGTTGTTGGGGATATTTTAATGTTAGCTCATATAATTCCTCAAACAACCCTGTAGGAATGTTATTATCCCCATTTATTATCCCCACTTATTACTAGGTTGTTATGAGTAAGTCACAACCAGGAGTTGAGTTTTTTCCTCCATACCTGACTGTCTCACTCAGGGGAGATTATATAGAGGAAGGTGGCATTGGGACTGGGCCTGAAGGATAGGCAAGATTTGGACCCTTGGAGACTGGAGTTTGCGGGTGTCAAAGAGCAGGCACCTCCAGGGAAGGGAGCAGTACAAGCAAAAGGTATAGCATTGAGTAGATTCAGGGCCAGCAGGGGATAGGAGCCAATCATTTTGGTTGAAGTGTTGGGAGCACATGAAAGACTTAACAGGACAAATCGGGAAAACAATGATGGGCTCTGATCCCACAACACCCTCCTGCCTTGTGGCCACTAGAATGAAGGGTGAGAGCCACACGGCGTGGGTGTGGAGCCCCATGCCTCCCACAGGGATCAGATGCAGGGACTTGGGCTCCTCTTCATGGTGCTCTAGCCGCATACCCTTTCACAGAGCCACTGGGTGAGTTTTCTCTTTTGACCATGGAGTACTTCTTCCTGATGTTTGGTTCAAGGAAATGGAAGAAGAGAGAAGGAGAGCAACTATCATTTACTGAATGCCTAGTTTAGACCAGCACTTCACATTTTATCTTTGCAACAACTCTGGGGAACAGAGTTTTTATCTTCACAGTGACTTATGAAACTGGGGTTCAGAGAGCCCAGGCAATGCAACATATATGTAGCAGAGCTGAGATTAGTACCTAGCTCTGGCTGCATTACAAAGTCCTTTCCACTATAGCTTCAGGTTAATACTGTATACTGAATTTGCCTTTGATGAGCAAATTCCACACTCAACAAGCAGAGAAGATGGGCACCTAGCACATGATAGGAGTCTAGCAGGAACCAGCCAGGTGTGAAGAATTCACCAGCAATGACACCCAGGGTGCATCTGATGGTTAGCGGTGATACTCTTTTGTTATGACTGTTCCATCTCAGTGCTCCTCTCCTAGGTTTGCATGGCAGGTCTTTATCCTTCCCACTTCCTTCTCTTGGGCTCTGCTCCCAACTCTCTTCTCATCTCTTCTATCATCTACACTGCCTTGCTCGTATTTCATGCTGGCTGTTACCAAAATGTGTCTCCCTGATTCTATCCTCCTTTTCACTGTCCTCTTTGTCTTTTCACTCCCTGCACATCTGTCTGGATCATCCCTTCTTCCCCTAAGAGTTTCTTCAGCCTCCTAGAAATCTGATTTTGGAAGATGGCGATATGGAAGGATACTATGCTATCCATCAAATCGCAGCTCGGACCTTCAAATTCTGCGTCACACTGTATCTCCACCCATAACCCGAAGCCTAGGTGCCCGCATTAGTAAAGGCATTCTAAGCCCCACAACCTTCTATTCTCCCTGCTTCTTCCCTCCAGAAAAGAGCCTCTTGATTTAGGGGTTTGGAAACAGGATCAGAAAGGGAGGCAGTTTCTAGGAAGACAGGAGGCGTTCCCACTCCAGCTATGAACTAATCCGATTATTTTAGGTTTGGAGGTACAGGAATACCTGAACCAGTCACTGGGGGGTAGAGATAGAAATAGAAAGTGGTAGTACCAGCTCCTTCTCTGTCCCAGTAACTGCCCATCATGCTCCAGTGCTACGTTTTGAGACAGCCCTGCACACAGAGGGGTTGTGAGCATGGCCAGCTCCCGGGCCTGAGGCGAGGCTGGGCTGGTCTCTAAGCCCACACTCATCTTAGACAGCTGAGCTAGGTACGTGTCCAAGCCTAGCATCCTGGAGACAGAACTAAGAAGGCAGCATTATCTGGTAGAAAGTGGGCTCGACTGGGAAGCAAGAGACTTAGGTGCCAGCCACAACTCTGCCTCTGGCTAAAAGTGACCTTGGGTAGGTGTGTAACCCTCTTCAGCCATTATATCTTTAATTGTGGAAAAAGGGCATTGGATTAGCTCCACACTTCTCAAAGTAGTGTGCCAGGAGGTGCTCAGAACCACAGGATTAAATTTAATGTATTTTCCTGAGCTATCAATTTTACTCAAGGGTTTTGAGGGAAAATCTTATTTTAATATTAAACAAACGATGTCTGATGGAGTAGAATGAAAAATTTACATAATTTAAAAGACAAAACAGATTTCAAGGATGTCCAGTGTGTGGGAGCTTATGGCCCATCCCTGTGTCTTCGGGGGTAAAATTCCCTCTGCCCTTCACAACCTGTTTCTGGGTCAGGTTGGGAGGCTCTGTGCTTGAGGGTTTTCAAGGTCGTTTCCTGTTTTAAATGTCCACATCCAGCCTGGGTCCCTCCCAATACAGATTCGTCTCATCCCTCCCACTGGCCTTGGTGGAGACAGGAGACTGCTACTCAGCCCCCTCTCACCAACCATATTATCTCTGTTTTGGATACCAACTCCAACTTGAATAGCGGCCTTGGAGGCCTCCAGGAGGAGATCAGCTGCACTGGGGACTGAAAAGGAGCATTTCTGGGCTCTCAAGTGTTCTTAATGAGAGAGGGGGGAAGAGAGGAGAAAGGAGACGGGTGTCAAGGAAGGCCTGGAAGAAAAGCACTGCGGGATTATGTAAGCCCTCAAGGTTGGGAGAAGAATGGAGTCGGGTTTGGGGTTCTTTTTAAACTTGATGGCTTTGTTCATTAATCTCCCTTCTGTCCTGCCCCAAAGAAAACAAACAAATAGAAACAGAGCCAGATGCACACAAATCTTGAGGTGGGGAAGAAAAGGGCCGTGTGTGTGTCAGGGGGCCTGCCTTGCCAGCTGAGTCACTGCTGCCTCTGCCTCTCACCCTCCAGTCTCCTTCCCCTTCCCTCCCATCCTCTAGCCTCGGCCTGACACAAGGCCCTGGCCCAAGGAAGAATAGGCTTTTCTTCCCTTGTGTCAACGTTTGGAAAGTTCTCATAGACTGATCAAAAGAAAGGATAAAAGCCTTCAAAGCGTTTCCTGGGAGCCTGTGACCTCCATCTGGCCCTTCTGACCCCCCTGTGTGTTTTCCGGTCAAGAGAGGGAAGAACACAGAGATGGGGCCATGTCAGATGTTCACCTCTGTCCAGACACCACCCGTCCTGTCAGTGTGGGCTGATTGGGACCACTGCCCCTTCTTCCGCCCCAATCCCCAGGCAGTGCCTCTGTGCCCTGTGAGAAGGGAACAGTGTTCCTGCAGAGAACTGCCCAGAGTGGGGTACCTCAGCGACCCCCCTTTCCCCAGCTGGAGAGGGAGGATGACTTCCTGGCACACGCAGCCCATGGGGACTGCCTCTTTGATGCACCTGCCTCCTCACCCTCCAGCCCCCCCAGCCCCCCAGCACGCTCCCTCTCTGAGTCACCACAGCGGCCACAGCGCCTGCGCCTACCCATTGTGTAGGGCTGCAGGGCTGCACATCCTGGTCCTGTCTGAGAAGCTTGGCACTGTGCAGAGTTCAGCTGAGGACAAAGGATGCACCACTGCCTCCTCAGCCCCAGCTCCAGCCATCCCAAGAGCCTGCAGGCCTGGCCCCATCTGGGTCCTCACCCCAGAGGAACATCTAAGAGACATTAACCCATCCCTCCTCACCTTGACCGAAGAGCCAGAAAAATCAGTCCAGGTGCTAAGACACGGCTGGAAGCAATGGCATTAGTACAAATAACTTCTGTTGTCATTGTTATTCTACTGTTATCAGTAAGACCTGCGACACTGAAAGGGCTCCCAAGCATACTGGGGGAGATTTCAGAGGGGCTGGGCTGGCGATGATCAAGGGGTCTGTTGAAGACCTCTTATTCGTGTGTCAGCCTGCTCTATTTAATCAGTCACCACCTGGCCTAGGCTCCTGGCTTCTCCATAGGGGAGAACCCAACTGATCCCCAAAGATACTGGTTGAGAGGATCACCCTAGTTGAGAGGTTAGAAGTATTCTTCCAGACAGAGCCCCCTAGGGAGAGTTCACCCCCATGCCCAGCTGGACTTAGTGGAGAGGGTGCTGGCAAGACTATACAGATGGCTGGAGGGGAGCGGAGGAGATGAGAGGGACTCCTGCAAACTTCAAGCCTCACCGATCCTCAGCCTGGGGCTGAAGATTACCTCCCCGCCACCAGGGGGCAGGGCTCCCCAGCCCCATGGGACTGCCCTTGCCCTGGCTGCTTGCCTTCTCCTGTCCTCTCCTGCCCACCAACCCCAGCCCACCCCCTTTTACTGTTAGGTTGAACCATATGAAATCACCAGTTTTAAAGAACGGGTCCCATGTCAGCAATATCAAGTGGTCCAATTTACCAATATTTAATAACAGTAAAAATAACAGCATCAGCCTCCTTCAGACTCCCAGGCTCTGCATTGATATGAAGCACATTAGACGCAATTCCACTTGATCCGCACAGCCAGCTGGTGGCAGTTAGAGCCGCAAGAATCTCTCTCCAAGGTCACAGCTAACCTTCCAATCATCAAAGCCAAGGGCGTTTTCTCAGTCCTCGACCCCAGCAGTCTCTCTGCATCATGTGAGACTGATGGCCAGCCTGTCTGCCCTGGACACTCTGTCCTTCGGTTCTTATTGAGATGTGGTGGGGATCCACTGATTTTGGAGACCTTGATTAGCTCATTAGTGGCCCTGCCACTTCTAGGCTTTGGGATTTGGAGCAAATCACTTAAACTCTTTGAGTTTCCTTTTCCTTTACCTGCAAAAAAAAAGGGGCCTAATGATATCTACCTCACCAGAGTGCTGGGAGAATTAGATAAGTGCACAGACGTACCAAGAGCACTGGGTGGGGTCAGCACTAACGGTGCAGAGTCTCATCTTCACTCTCTGACATGGTCCTCCAGGCTCTCTCCTCCCGGTCTCTTTAGGTTTGGTCCATCTCTCTTGCTGTGGTCTCTCGCGGGCCCTGAATTGTTGGTGTTTCTCAGGGATCCCCCTTGGCATCTCTAACCACTCTGCTCTCCCTTCCTCGGCTGTTTCAACCACTCCCACAGATTCCCCTCACCTCTGCCCTGTACAACCAACACTTACAGGCTCCCTCTAACTGGAGAGTCTAGTTTTAACGTGTTCAGACTGATATCCTCTCTACTCAGAAGGGAGTCTCTCCTGTGCTTCCCCTCTTGTTCCCAGCATCACCGTCCATTCAGTGCCCAGGCTGGAAACCTTAGAGTCGCCCTCGGTTTCTCTCTTGCCGCTCATCCAGCAGGTCACTGGGTCTTATCAATTCTGCCTTTGTGGGCTTCTCTCCAACTCCTTTGAGGCTGCCCTAGTTCTCTTTCACCTGAAGTGCTGCAATGATCTCCTGTCTTCCCACCCCCAGCCTCGCCTCCCTCACCTCCACCCCCTCAGCTGCCACAGTGCCTTTCAACAACACAATTACATCCCATCGCTCTGGCTTTCAATCCTTCAAGGAGTTCCACAGCTTCTGTAGTAAAACCCAAACTTCTAGACATGGCATTCAGAACCCTTCACCATCTGATGCCACCTTGATTTCCAAAGTCTCTCCTTTTGGTACTTTTCCCTATGGACCCCATCTTCTAGCCATATAGAATTGCCACTGGCTCTTCAAACGCAGTCTGCACCCCACTTGCACGGCCCCATGCTTTTACCAAGCAGGTCTCTCTGCCTAAAATGCCCTCATTACTCTCTGTACGTTCCTGGGACGCTTTGCCACATCATCGATATAGCACGCCTCTGTCCTTGAGAGATGGTGAGCTCCTCGAAGGCAGAGACTACACCTTAGTTCTCTTGTCAAGCTGGTGCCTTTGAATTTAACTTAATTGATTCGTATAGAGGAAAGACTTAGACATGAAATCCCTGGTCTGATTCCAGGCTAGGGATGCCAACCAACTGCGTCTGGGCCGTCATTTACCCCACCTCCTGCCCTTAACAGATATCACTGATTCATCACAGTACTTTTTTCCTCACTGAACCTCAGAATCTTTCCCAGCATGGTGATACAGAGAGCCGTTTTCCATCCAATGCAGTTAGCCTCACAAATGAAACCTATTTGTTATCCTGGCAGGTCTGGGTCACAGCCAAAGTTCCCTATCTATCCTTCTTTCCCACTATTTGCCATCCAGATCTGTGCCATCTACTTGCTATGGGAACTTCAGTCAATCTCTTCATCTCTCTAGGGCTCAGTTTCCTCACCTAAGGAGGCAATAAAACCTTCCATTGTTTGGTTGGGATTACAGGAGATAAAAGTATGTGAAATCTGTAAGGCCTGTATGCAAATATAAGATATTATTATTAGCCTACTTTGCAGATGAAAGAAAAATACCTAGCAAATTAGAGAAACCAAGGCTCCGAGAGGTAAAGTAACTTGCTGATGTTTATTTAATGGCAAAGCCGGACCCTCTGTCTCCAAGTCCCGTGGACCTTCAGTCATGCTGCCTCTCCACACCCACGTGGGCTCGGTGACGCTCCAGCTACCTCCTGCCTTATTTGTCCTTTCTCCAGGGTAACAGTGATTCATGCGGTAGGACTTACTACAGCCCTGGAATTGGAGGAGGCTTCCAGCCCACCTCCTTCATCCTACCTCCCTGTAATTCCATCATAATTCCCAAGGTGAAGCTCCCTCCAAAACCCATTCAACCTGCCGAGAGGTAGGAAAGGTGTTTAGCGAGGGATGACACACAGAACTCAGTTCCTACATCATGCTCGTTGGCCCCTTGCCCTCCTGCTTCCCCTTGGGGGCTCCAGCCAGCTGGCAGGCTGCTCAAAGCCCAGGATGAGGGGTAAAACACGGAGAGGTTTGGGATCGTAACTCTGAAAAGAGAGGGCGTTGGAGTTCGGTTAAGCTCCTTCGTCCCCTGAAAATTGTTTCCCTCTCATAGGGGGCAAATGAAAGTCCCAGGCTCTACTAAAATCTGTAAGGACTGCAAAGCGTGGCCAGGGGGAAGTCAGGCTTGGGACTGGAGAGAAACAAGAACTGAGCGCTCTCCTGGTGTGCAGCCTGCAGATGTGCAGGAAGTTGTCGAGAAAGGCGTGCTGACCCTTGTTATTGGCCAGGGGATGAGTGACGGCTCGAAGGTACCCTCATCAGCTGTGGAGTACCTCAGGAAACAAGGCATTGATGTGCGGGTCCTCCAGACAGAGCAGGCACTGAAGGAGGATAATGCTTTGGTTACCCAAGGCATCAGGGTGGGAGGGGTCTTCCATTCCACCTGCTGATGGAGCCTTAAGAGAATAACTCACTAAGAAATGATACAAAAAAAAATTTTAATTTTTTAAAGAGCCCAGGATGGCCAGGCCCCAGAAGATAAGGTTTTTGGGGTGGAGGCCAGGGAGCCACTGAGCTGTCACCAGATCTGCCACCAGAATCTGAGAAACCAGAGAGAGGCCAACCTGATGGGACCGGTTCCTTAGGGTCCTGGAACCAGTGGGGCTCCCCACCTGAGAGAAGAGAGGGAGGCTGACCTACCTCCCGGCTGAAGCCCCCTTCTCTATACCTTTTCTCGCCTGTGATCTTAGAAGCTGTGTGGCTGTGATAAGGGAGGCCTTGGACCTAGTCGGTGGAGGGTCCAAGAGGCAGGGTAGGTGGCGGGGAGGCAGGAGAGTTACCCCCTCCTGTCAACGATTCTCCTGTCAATCAGGAGAATCATTTCTGAACTGCTTCCTAGCCTGTGTTTTGTTCATCTTTGTGACCTCCTCAGTGCCTAGTATAGAGCTTTGTCTAAGTATTTCTTGGCTTAAAAGAGCCCATAGGATTGATATTGTACATTTCTTTTCCCTCCCTCAGTCTCCCTTTTTGGTATGTGACCTGCTTCATCCTTGGGAAGTCCTTCCTCCGAGCTTCCCATTAAAGCGTCAACCTTCAGACAGCTGCGCGCACTGACTCAGTCTCTCCATCCGCCTTGGCTCCAGGCTGAAGAGCTGTCTTCTCTCTAGTTTCCCTCAGCTCTCACTCCACACTGCCCTCAGCCCACTGCCATCAACACTCTCGTGTCTCTCTCTCATGAGGGGCCAGGTGGGGGAGGGCCCACAGTGGGTACTCAGTGCTTAGCACGGAGCCTCAATGCCAGAAACCCAGAGCCTTCTGCAGGAGGCAGATCCATCTTTCATCATGGGAAAGGAGAGAGGCGGAAGACTCCAGACCTGGACCCCAAACTGGTCCAGAGTCGGGCAACTGTGGATAGAGCTTCTCCCTGGACCGACCAGGTCCTCCTGGGAAGCCCAGTGCTTCCTGGAGCCCACGTGACCAAAGACAAGAGGACTGAGCTTGGGAGAAAGAAAAGTAGGAAAAGAAAGATGGAGGCGAAGTGGAGGGATCCCAACTCGTAAGCCCCTAGAATGACAGGTGGGACAGAGTATGTAATAAGCTGGCCTCTCCAGCACCAGCATTCTCGGTCCTCCACCCACCCCTCACACACAGCCTCTGCCGCCAGCTACACTAAGCTTCTCCCAGTGCTTGAGCAGGCCATGCCTTCTCTTACCAACAGTTCTTGGCAAACAGTGGGGCCTCTTCCGTGAAGCACTCTTCCCCTCCCCACTCCACCTGGTCGATCTCTACCCTTCCTTCAAGCCTCGCCTTAGATGTCACTTTCTCTGAGAAGCCCTTCCAGACGCCCACAGCCCCAGTGTGCGCTGCTGCCCCTCTGTGTCCCCACGTGCTGCGGACTCCCCACCTCAGCCCTTGTGCTGGCTTTCCACGTACCACGTCATCCTATCCTCCCTGAGAGGTGGGTAATGCCATTGCCTTCATGTGAATGTGTGGAAACCAGACTCAGAAAGGTTAGTTGACTTGTCCAGAAGGACCACGAGTAAGGAAGAGGTGACTGCAAGTTGAACCCAGGCCCACTTAAACTGCACTTTTCATCTGGCCACCATATCATCATGGCATGTCGGCGCTGGGAGGCCCGCATGTCTCCTCTTCAACCCCTTCATTTCACTGAAGAGGAAGCCAAGGTTTAGAAAAGTTGAGTAACTTTTCCACAATCACACAGCCGGCTTATAGCACCAGAATCAGAGCAATAACCCTGACTTTCTTCTTCATCCCAAAGCTCTCTCTTCCTACCAGATCTTTTCTTAACCCTGGGGTCCTGAAGGGCCAACCTGGGAGCATTATCCACTGAGCTCTTCCCCTCCAACCAAAGCCCCAGCCTAGGGGTATCCAGTGTGCGCCTCCCATCAGCAGGCCTCAGGAATCTCCTTGCCCCACAGCAGCTGGCCCAGAAATATGACAACAAGAAGAGCTAGAAGAAACAGCAGATAGCGGGCCCGTTGGGAAGGGGCAGATTCAATGATGTTCTCTGCTAGGGGCTGTGGAAATGATCAAGGGAGTTATCTGAGACAGCTGGAAGTCCATGGCCCACAGGGGCCCTGAGCCCCTTTGGAAATGTCTCCTAGGCCACCCAACCTCTGTTCAATAGGCGGCTAAGCTGGGCCTCTCTTTCTCATCGGGGGAGTGAGTCTTCCACCTCTTTCCATCCTTCCCCTTTGCCTGCTAATCCCTTATACCCAGGAAATGCTTCCTGCTAAGTCAAAACTTACTTGCTGCTGCCTAAGGAATTTGTTCTTATTTTTACCCTTGGTGGAGATGGACACCCATAGGCACCCTGTGCTTCTGATGCATATTCAGGGAATTGAGCCACCTTCCCCGACAGGGGTCCTCGCCACTCCCTTTCCTTCTCAGGTTCCACATTTGAAGAGCAACCTCTGACCCTCACGTAGAGAAGCCTGGCGTGGGGGGGCGGGGGGGGGCGGGTCTACTGTCACCCTGGGAGGGAATCTCTCTGCCCTTCCCCAACTTTCCACTTATTCCTTATCCACATTTCTCCTTTGACTAGAAGGATGGGGGCAGGGGTGGCCCAACGACACTGACTAGATGCAGAACTAGATTCAGAGGTGGCTGTCTCACTGTCCCCCCCACCCCCCCGAGCCTGAGTGCAGCTGGAGGGGTTGAAATTGTCCTTTGGCCAGGCCTCCTTCTCCAACAGGGGACATTTGGAAGGGCACTTGGAGTCAGAAGAATACACCAGAGGATAAGGGCTGGGAGAGGAGTGTTCCTGCGTGGAGGAAGACAGATGGATGACGCAGCTTCAGCAGAATCTGGCAGCCAGCGGGGGAGCATGCTAGGTGAGCAGTGGGGTTAAGGCATAGAAGGGTCCTGCAGGGGGCTTTGCAATTCTGATGTAAGGGAAACATCATGGAGATCGGCATTCGATAACATTTGCAGATGAGCAAACCAACATCAGCTTAGTTCTCCATCTAATGGGGTTTCTGCACCTGTGACCCCATCAACCACCCCGGGTCCCAGCACACCATCGCGCAAGCAGCCCTCAAATCCTCGGGGTCCTGGTCCTGGTAAGCCCTCCATCTCTTCCCTTTTTTTTTTTTTTTTTAATCTTTTATTATTATCTCTTCCCTTTTTAGGGTACCTGCTCCAGGCTTCCAGAAGATGTCCCAGACCAGAATAGTAGGAGAGGCGTAGACCTGCCCTATAGATCCTTATACAGACATAGGATATTAACAGGGAAGGTCAGAGCCGGGTGTTGTGAAGGACTTATAATCAACAGAGATCTCAAACTCCAAACCCTGGCCAAGAAGGCCATGGGGCTCCTCTCTCCAGTGATCCATCAGCAGTGGGAATGGGGCCCATGGGAATGTAGGAAACGAAAGGAGGTAGGCTCACCCTGCCTAGAGGCAGTCAAGGGTCAAGGTGAACTTTTGAGTTTCTTTCTGGATGCAGAGTCCTGTTTAAGGTCCCTGTACCCATTGTTCTCCCCCACTCCAACCCCAACATGCCCCCACTCTTCCCAAAGAAGGTGGGCAAAAGATAATTCTGTGAAAATTCCACATGGGTTGGGTCATCTGAGTGAAGCCAAGAGGCATAGTGACCCCTCCCCCGCAAAACACAACCCAGAAAAACACCCAGCAGCAAGAGACTTCCATTTGAGAATGGAGTCCCAGTCTTGCCACCTGGATATGTCACGTCACCTGTCAGAGCCCTACTATAAAACGGGGAAATGATAACGAGGCCATCTACCTCACAGGGTGGTGAGAGGCCATGACCCTGAGTGCACTGGGCAGATGCAAGGGCTGGTGGCCCTGGGCTGGTGGCCCTGGGGGGGTGCTGGGGCAGGCTGGGGTTGGTCATTCCCGCATGATTCCATTCAGTGTGTTTGGCTCCGCTCTGGGGCGGGGGTCCTGGCTCACCAAACCTCTCTGTGGTCTGTGGGATGGGGGGGAGGGGCGGACGTGCTCACGGTTCAGCAGAGACCGTGTCCGTGGTTAACGTATAAGCAAGTGCGGTCTGGAGCAGCGGGACATTCCCCGCCCCAGGGCCACATTCTTGAGGTCACAACAAGTGCAAACTTGTCATAACCTGTGTTGGAGCAGCAGGGGGCAGCGAGGGCACGGGGTGGGGGGTGGTCGGGGGCTGGGGCGCTGGTCCTGAGCCGCTGGAGGCTGGAGGCTGGCGGAAGGGGTGCAAAGGGGATGGAGGGCGGGTGTGCTGGTGCATATGCGAGTGGCCGGTGCGGGTCTGTGTACCTGAGTTGGCCTGCTGGGTCTGGGCACATCCGCTCCGGCGTGCGTCCGGGAGCCGTGTGTGGGGCCGCATGCATGAGCGTGTGCCTGTGTGTCTCTGCATATATGAGCCTCGTGGTGGGAGGAGGAGGAGAGGCGGGAAGGCACGGGCCGCGGCGGCCGGGCATGTGGAACCGAGGAGTGGGCAGGCTGAGTGCCCCTTCCCCTTGGCCGGCCTCACGGAACCTGCATTCCAAGTCCATCCACAGACTGCCCCACCCCCGCCCCCTGTAAGTCGGGGCCTCTCCCGGCCTTGGGCCCATCTCCCCAGCCTGCCCGGGGAGGAGGGGGGGAGGGGTCGCCTCCTGCCCATCCCCCCTGGCTCTGGCCCCACTCCCCCAAGCTCGCTGGGCCCTCCGGACACTGGGGCGGGTGGGGGTGGGAGCGGGGGGAGGCTCTGAAAGCAGGTGACTGTTTGGGGGAACTCGGGGACAGAGCCCCCATTGTGCCCTACCCGGAGGCGCCTCAATGGAGCTCTGGGGCACAAAGGGGCTTTGACAATGGGCAGGACATTAGTATTCAGAGCCAGCCCCTCGGCCCTCTCCCTGTCCCACAGCCCAGGGGCGGGGGCTGGGGGGATGCTGGCCTCGCGGGTGGAGGCAGGGGGTGGGGCAGGGCTGAGACTTAAGAGATCTCAGCCCCCGGGGGCTCCCCTGGGGACACTGCCCAGGAGACAGGGAAGGGAGACTAGACCAGGGCCCCCAAACCTGCCACGAGCCAACAAGGGCTTTCCAAATGGAAAAAACCAGGGGGACTGGGAGGGATGGGGGAGGAGGGGCTGTGGGAGGCCAGGCCCCTTCCTCCCAACCGGACTCTGGAAAGAAGCACGTGGGCAGCCTGACCCCACCCACTTTGGGCCTCAGTTTTCCCATCTATTCTAGGGAACTGGGTGGGTGGCAGAAGAAAAACTGAGCAATAGACAGCAAGGTCTCAAACCTAAGCCCGCCCCGGCTCCTCAGGCTCGGGGGCTGCTGGTGGGATCTGACCCTCCAGAACGCTTCTGCTCAGGGTGTGTGCTTGGGGTTTGGGGTATTTAGACTTCTGACGAGGTGGTACCTGCAGCCCAGCTCAGGGGGGTTTGGCTGACAGGCCAAAGAGCCAGGGCTGGCTCCTCCCACCCTCGCCCCTGGTGTGTTCGTCTGTCTCCCCATCTGCCTCATCCCCACCCCCACTGGCACCCTTCCTAAGGTGCACGCACTGCCCGTGGCGCCACAGCACAAAGGGCAGGGTCAGGAGCCACCGGGAAAGGGACCCAGAGCCTGGAGTGCTGGGAGACTGAGAGGAGGGAATGATCCAGGAAGGGGCTGCAGGCAGTGAGCAGGAAAGAGACACCCCCGGAGAAGCAGTGTTGCCCGATCCCAGACTTCCTCTGCCCCGGGCCAGGAACTCTTAGGAGAGAGGGCTGGGGCCGCTTTACAGAACTGCTCCCCACAAGGCAAGATGGAAAAACCTTCTGGGCTTAGGAATGCCTTCTCCTGGCTTGCTTTCTCCTTTTTCAGTTGCTGTTGAGGTCAGGAAGTCCCTCCCTGCTACCCGCCCTCAACTCAAGGCTTCCTGCTCTACTGCTATTGGCCCTGGATGGTACACTTGGGATTGCTGGGGGAAAGGTAAGTTCTGCTCCCCTCCTCTCAGGACCTTGGGTTTTCTTTCCCCCACTGAAAAAGTCTGGTGGGGAAAGTGTAGGGCTAAGAGTTAGAACTCCTGGGTTCAGGGCCCAACAACCCTGTTAACTTTTCCTGGGACCTCACACAAGTCACTTTTCCTCTCTGGTTCAAGAAGCCCGCATCTGCAATTTGGGAAAGGTCACTTCTGCATCGCACTGCCTCCTGGGCCCGTGGGCAGTGGATTCAGGGGCAAGGCTCTGGTATTTAATAAGAGCTCATATTATTTAGCACTATGCTAGGCCCTTTTCTAGCGTTACATCATCTAATTCTCAACAATTCTAAGAAGTAGGCACTTTTTTAAAAGCTCCATCTTATAGACGAGACAACTGAAGCACAGAGATGTTAATAATCTGCCCAAAGTCACACAGCTAGTGAGTGGTAGAACTGAGATTCAAGCTCCAGTAGGTAGTCTGTCCCCAGGACCCACGTGATTAACCACTACCCCATACTGCCTCCCTAGTGAAAACATTCAAAAGACCATGGGCAGCTAAGGAAGATCAACCAGGATGTTCAAATCACCTGGGGCTTTTCCAAACTGTTTTCTGACGTTCCTGTGGACTAGTTAATTCTCAAAGTGTGGTCCAGGGGACCCTGGGGGGTCCTGAGACCCTTTCAGAGGCTCTATGAGGTCAAGCCTATCTTCATAATAATACTAATATGTTATTTGCTTCTTTTCACTTTCATTCTCTCATGAGTGTTCAATGGAGTTTTCCAGAAGCTACATTGCAATATGTTATTGTAACATATTGAATGCAGAAGCAGATATGAAACGCCAACTGTCTTCTATTTAGCCAGATATTGAAAAGATTTGTGAAAATGTGAGACAATGCCACTTACTAAACTTTTGTTTGTCTGTTTTTAAATATAGCTATTTTTTCATTAAAGATATGTCATCTAGGGCTTCCCTGGTGGCGCAGTGGTTGAGAGTCCGCCTGCCGATGCAGGGGACACGGGTTCGTGCCCCGGTCCGGGAAGATCCCACATGCCGCGGAGCGGCTGGGCCCGAGAGCCATGGCCACTGAGCCTGCATGTCCAGAGCCTGTGCTCCACAACAGGAGAGGCCACAACAGTGAGAGGCCCGCGTACCACAAAAGAAAAAAATGTCATCTAAATTGACATGCAAAACGGGTTTATTGCTGTTATTTTTAAATGAATGAATGCATATTTTAAGTTTCCTCCCATTTCTAACCTATCAATGTAATCCACGTGAACAAAAGCGCTTTGCAGTCTTCAATAATTTTTAAGATGTGAAGGGGTCCTGAGACCAAAAAGTTTGAGAACCACTGCCCTAGACTCAGACATCCTCGCCCTTTCCTCTTGCCATTGCCCGTGTCTTTTTTACAGAGGGTCAACCAGGGAGATTTAGATGTGGGGAGAAGGTATGTGCCCGGGTCTTGTGGTTGGGAAAAGGATGGGGGTGGAGCTGAGGATATATCGCTAAAAGGTCAGGCCTAACCCGACTTGAGAGCTATGCCCACATGTCTCCCAGCTTGCAGGCTCCCACCCAGAGGTATGCTGCAGACAACGGGGCTGTCCCAGACTGGGCTCTGGCCTCTGCCCCTTTCCCACTCCAGACGCCCACTGACAAGCCCAGCATCAGGCAGGAGCAGACCTCCCTGGCGAGGAGAGAAAGGTTCTGTGGATACCCACGTGGATTTTTGTGTTTGGGCCAGCAGCGCTTAATCTGCTGCTTATAATCTTAGGGTAAAACTGTCTCCACAGGATGGGGAGTTTAGTAGGAGAGGAGTTTCTCTGGAGGTTCCCTAGAGAGTTGGATAATAGAGTCTTACATATACCCTAGTCTAGGACACTCCTAAACCTCTGAAGTCAGGGTCCTCCCCCAGAATTAGCAACCAGAAAGGTTTTCTACCTAGAGTCAAGCTGGTCAGTAGACAGTCTGTGCCCTGGGGGCAGAGGGGTCCAGGGAGGGAAGAGATGCCTTTGCTTCAGGGAGTCGACAATCTGACAGGGGTGTAGGCCCCACCCTAGAGGAGCTCCTGTTATGGTAGGAGACAGGATGTCCCCTCCAACATTACCACTGTCCAGGTCATCCTGGGCAAATTCATAGACACGAAGGACAAGGAACAGGCAGGATGCTGAGGAGAAGGGGTACAAGATGACAGAACAGATAGGGAAACAGAAGGATGGAGATTTGCAGGAGGGGCAGGACTTGGAGGGGTAGGCCTGTGTGAGGGCCCAGGGTGGAAGGGGTGTGGCTCAGGGATTACCATGGGATATGCTCCCCCAGAACAAGGTCTGAATCGATGGGGGTCCCAAAAGATAGGGGAACTGGAGGGGATGGGAGAAAGGTTGATATAAAGTATCTTGAAGACTGTGATTGGGAGTTTTCATCTGAAAACCCACAGAGACGTCTGAGTAGCAAAGGGGCAAGATAAAACTGATGCTTCATGACGACAGTTCCAGGGATAATTCTGTGTGGAGTAAAGAGGGAAATCAAGGAGAAAGAAAGGTGGAAGTTAGGAAGATCATTAAGGAGGCCACTTTGGACACCCCGGCTCACGGGATGAACAGGCTGATCAGGGGGCAGAGAAGAGATGGACTCACACACCTGAGCGGAGCTGTGGGGGAAATGCGGGCAGGGAGGAAAGAGGCAGGGCCATGGAGGGACAGGGGTGAGATGTCGGGGTAGAGAGAAGCTGGCGTCTTTGGCTGGAAGACGTAAGTCACCCAGACGGGGAAAGAGACTATTTTAGGGAAGCCCAGCAGCTCGGTTACATTTATCGAATCCAAGTTGGAGACAACACATCTGCTTGGTGAAAACTCATGGAAAGAAGGGCCGAGGGGCGTGGAGACCCAGGCGACGTCCAGCTTGTGGGAATGAAGACAGGAACCTCATCTTAAACGACTTGATAATTCTCCCACCTCCCCAAACTCTAGAAGGGTGGAGAGACAGAGACCTAGGACAGACCTCAGAAAAGCCACAGAGAAGGGCTGCAGCAGGCCCAGGAGCCAGGCAAGACAAGGGAGTAGAAAGAGTCAGAGGTGGGAGAACCGTAGCAGCCAACAACTGCACTTTTTATTTTTAACATGTTGAGCACCACTCCAAGCCCTTTACAAATATCGAGTCTTTTAATACTCAACTATAATTAGCCCCATTGTAAGGCTGAGGAGACATTTGTAGCTACTAAGCAGTGAAAGCAGGATTTTAAACCCAGGAAGTCTGACTCCAAGGCTGTGCTCTTAACCACTACGCCTCTGCCTCTCAGACAACAGAAAGGAGCCCTGAGACAGCACTGTGGGGTCGCACTTTCCCTCCAGAAGATTGACAACTGTTGCAATAATCCGTGCGCTTCTCTGAGCTTCACAGCTCCCCCTCACAAGCCTTAAGGATGGGCTTTTTTTTTTTTTTTTTTTTTTTTTGCGGTACGCGGGCCTCTCACTGTTGTGGCCTCTCCTGTTGCGGAGCGCAGGCTCCGGACGCGCAGGCTCAGCGGCCATGGCTCACGGGCCCAGCCGCTCCGCGGCATGTGGGATCTTCCCGGACCGGGGCACGAACCCGTGTCCCCTGCATCGGCAGGCGGACTCTCAACCACTGCGCCACCAGGGAAGCCCCCAATGATGGGCTTTTTTTGTTGGGGGTGGGTTTGTTTTAGTTTGGGTCCAGAAGGTGGTCTGCCTCTCTTTCCCAAACTCCATTTCGGACCTCTTTCCTTTTATGGACCTGCTTCCTGAAATCTAGCCTAAGTCCTTCAAGCTGCAGCCCCAATCCTTTCCCCAGGTCTTCTGCCATTGGAAGGGGAGCAGAATGGCCATATCCACTCCTTCTATGCGACACCTTTTTAGGGGTCTGAAGTGCTAGTTCAGTCATCTGAAGCCCATGCCTGTCCAGCCTCTTTCTCCAGGCCACCCCGTTCAGTTTTCGCTTCTCTCCTGCATTCCAGAGCCAGTCCCTCCCTTCTCCCCCACCTCAAATCCAGCTCCCAGCTGGCAGACACCCACGGGGGACTTTTTCCCAGAATCCCTTTCTCTGTGCCCTTTCAAGCTTCTGATGTGGGGAGGGGATGAAGAGGGGCCACTCAGATGCACCGTCTCCATGAAAATGGTGGCAACACGTATATTAAACTTGGATGAAGGGAGAAAAGCATTGAACGCAGCCTGTGGAAGAGACAGGGCGATGTGGTAAACTCAGAAAGCTCTGATTCCCAAGAGCCGCCCCTGCCAACCAGCCTTCACTGGGTGCTAAAACACTTGGATTCCAGATCTCCCATCTCTAATCTTTCTGCAGTTTCATCTTAGCAGTGTGCCTTGGACTGTCCCTTCTCTCTGCCCCTTCCAGGGCCTCACCACCATCCTGGACAGTCTGGCATTAACCCGGACAGTAGCACTGACCAGTCAGGCAAGAGAAGAATCTAGGCCGGGGAGGGGAGGGAGACTGGAGCTTTTCTCCTTCCGTCCTAAATAACCCTTGGCAGGAAAGTTGAGGGGCTCCACTGCCCAACATCTCTTTCCCTCCCCACTGATGCCAGGAGGTTCGGCCTAGCTTCCATCTTGTGTGCAGAAGCCAAGCATTTTGCTAAAAGATGCAGGGGGTCTTTTCTCCTCTGTAGAAGTGGGTCTTTCTGCATGACTCACCCCCCACCCCCCAGAGCCCTAAACCCCTTATTCCATCAATTCGGGCATGACCCCAGAGGACTTGATCTAAGCCCACCCAGATCCAAGTGTCCCAGCCTCTCTGGTCCCTAAGGAGGACCAGGGAAGGAAGCCCCTGGGTCTTCTGCCACGCCCTTCCCTTCTAGCCCAAGCCAACCAGGCTGGAGTTATAGACGAGCTCGTGCACAGAGGTGCAGGTGTGGGGAGGGGGCGCCGTTCAGTGGGGCACAGGGAGGAGGTGAGGGATGCCAGGAGTTGGACAACTAACCCTCCCACACAAACGTATGTGTCCACAGACCGCATGTAGGGCAGATGTTGGGCAGACAGATTTTTTTCCCTCAGGGTAGGGGGCAGCAGTGGGATTCTGCATTAGAACCACGGAAGGATTGGGACCCTAACCCTGCCCCCGCCAGCCCTCTCCACTCAGTGGAGTCGTTGCCATTTGATATCCACTGAGACAAGTTGGCTGCTCCGCTCGGGGTGGGGGGCGGGGGGATGACTCAGAAAACAGCAGCTTCTTTCAGGACCCAGGTTGGCAAGGGCTTTGGGAGGCTGGACTGGCCCAGATCACCCCCCAACACCCCCTCTCTCCCTCCCTCGCCACCACCACCAAAGGACTGGAGGGCGGGGAAGAGGAGTTGGCACTGCCTGGGCCATGCCTGTTGCCTCTGCAGACCAGCCCTGGCCCCTCTCCCTGGCATGATGCCTTCCCTCCCCCTCCTCCCTCGTTTCCTCCTCCCTAAAGAACTAGCTATAAGCCAGGACACTTGGCTGCTTCTACACTTGGTCCCCCGTACCCAGCCTATACCATGAGGAATTAACAAGCCCTGCACAGGATGGTACCCACCATCATGCCAGGAACGCGTAACAGAACAGAAATCCTTGGAGATTAGCAACAGCATTTCAAGATGAAACTGAATGGAATTCAGAGTAGCTTCTGGTCCCTTCTCAGACTGGTTTCCTGATACCCACTCCAGGCCCTCGTCACGCCTAAACAAGTGTCACTCCTCACAGAAGCGCACCAAGTCTCCCATCATCATCTCCCTCCCATCCAGAAATGCCTAAAGCAGTCCTGGTGGGGAAAAAAATTTCAAGCACCATGGCCAAGGCAGACGGGCCAGAAATCTTTAGCCAGAATACGTATCGATAAGCAACAGAATCAGGCTTTCAGCCTAGGCCCCCTTTGGGGTCCAAATCTGGACTGGCTTCTTCCGCACCCCCACTTCTCCATCTGCCTCACTGTGCCTGGGGCCCTTCATTAACAAGCATGAGATCTCAAGATACAAGAGGTCCTACGCGCACGCGTCCCCAGTTTTGTCCTTCCATGCATCCTGGGGCTCAACGCTTCTCCCTCAAATCAGGAAGTTCCAACCGGTCTCTTTCCTAACGCAGGTGCCCTTCGTTAGTTCCTGATGGGGAGAAGGGATGGGATGGGAAAGGGGCATCTCACCTGGAGGGTGGTTGTTATGGAACCCAATCTGCCCTTCTTACTCTAGCAGAGGTGACCCTGCTGCTCTCCTCCAGGTGATCTCGGTGTGAAACAGCTGTGGCGAGGGGAGGAGGGTTGTAATGGGGAGAGGTGTCTTGAAGCGGGAGGCAAGTTGGAATGAAGGGAAGAAACTGGGCGGGCAGGGGTCCCCGTCACACCAGGCTACTACATCTCCCTAACCTGAGCTGTAGGTGTTTTCTTCCCCTGTGTGAACTAGTGATCAGTGGGTGTCGCTATGTGAATGTCACATCATGGGGAGGGGGAAAAGGGGCTGGGCATGGGAGTGGGAGTAACCTGATGATCCCAGGAAGAGGGGGCACTGTCTGCAGTGCCTGTGAGGGTGCATGGTTATATGTGGTGGTCACTGTATTTAGTTGGAGGGCTGTGATGCAACTGCAGGTCTGCCCAATAGGAAGGAGCATTAGGAAAGCCCCTTTCTTAGCTGAAAGTGCTGAGGTGACCAGTTTGGGAAAGTTTCCTTCTTGGTGAGCCCTTCCTATAAGGCTCCGTTTGGGGCCGCTCCGGTGGGAGGCTGGGGAATAGGACAGTACCACTGAGGCAAGTCAGGGTAGGGACCTAGGGGCTGGGGGCCCCGGTATCTCTGGAGAGGGAGGTGGACAGGACCCCGGCTGCGGCGGCAGCACTCCTTCGTCAGGGCCAGGGTCTTACCTTGGGTCCGGGGTGGAGTGGCCCCTCGGATGGGCAGCGGGACAGACGGACAGACGGGGCGGGCAGGCGTGAGGAACGGAGCTGTGCGACGGGCAGGGCCAGGACTCTTAAACTCGGAGCCGGGATCAGATAAGGGCTGGTCCTGGGGCCGGGGCCGGGGTCGGGCCGGCCGGGGGCAGAGCTGGGCCGGGCCGGGCCGCCCCCTCCCTCCGCAGCGCAGAGCCAAACTTTGCGTGAACTGAGGGACCTGGAGGGGCCGGGCGGGCGGGGGCGGGGGGCTCCGGACAGGCCAATGGGAATGTGGAGCGCCAGGCCCGAGCTGCCGGGATTGGAGGGGACTGGGCAGGGGGTGGGGCGTAGGGGCAACGAAGCAGAGCCCCAGACAGCTGGAGGAGCAGGACGGAGAGCAACACCCAAAGACAGAGACCCAGACAGACTCAGGGAGAAATAGAGAGACGATAGGCGAAGCGATAGAAGCCGAGCTGGCAAGATGACAGGGGAAGAGAGAAGGAAGAAAAAGGAGGCTGTCGTGTCAGGGATGGGGAACGAGAGCGGGAGCAGGCGGAGGCGGACCTGGGGCCGAGTTAATGAGGTGGAAATGAATTCAGGACCGGCCCAGTTGCCCGACAGGCAGCGCCGAAGGGGCGGGCTCGGGACTACGGGGTTATATCCTTCAGCACCATTTCCATGCTGTTTGCCATTTTCTAAGTGCAGGGTGAGGTCCTGGATGCGAAATGCGCAGGCATCATTCCCACTTGCAGTGGCTTGGTCTGAGAGAGGGCAGAACACGCAGCCCAAGTGCCCAGGAGGTGCTGGAGGCAGCAGAAAGGGAAAGAGCACTCTACTTAGGGGGTCCTGCAGATGTGGGAGGACAGACGTGACATCCATCCGATAAGGCCCCTAAAGAATGCAGAGGATTCAGGTACGGGGAGACGGTGGGGAGGGCATTTAAGGCAGAGGTAACTGCATTCACAGAGTCCTGGGAGGACAGGAAAAATACAAGTCTGCTTGGGAAACAGCAGCAAAGTGGTCCACTGGACCAGAATACGGAGTGGTGGTTCTCAACCTTTTCATCACGAAGGACTTCTTTCATTATCTGAATCCATGTTTTGAGAGGTTTTTATCCACAATCTCCCACTCTTGGCATGTATTAAGGAGGAAAACATTTATTTCCCCATTTTTGCTCATTGTAGATATTTAACTACTAATCAGTAACCAGTATTATCATATTGAGCTGATATACATAGTGGGGGGAAAAAGAGGAAAGGCACTTGACATTTTAGTTCAGTTCAGCCTCTAGACGCCCTATGATGGGTAAATGTCCATTTCAAATAGCCCCCATGGCGGGGGTGGGGGGCCACTGGGCTGAAGGTAAGCGTAGCGTTTGTGGTGGGGGAAGACCTCTAGTAAATATAGAGCTGTGCCCATTCATGGTCAGCTCTGAAGGCAATGGAGAGTAAATGAAGTTTTCTTGAGCAGAGGGGAGACAATGGTAGAGCAGAATTGTAGGAACACTAATCTGCAGGTGAACAAAATGGTTTGACTCAAGAGGAAACATGGCAGCAATCCTAGACTTCGTTCTTCCTCACCCCATCTCCCTTATCTAATCAATGCATCTACTTTCTGAATCACATAAATCCCACTCCCTTCCTCTCCATCTCTTCATCATGCCAGTGGTCCAGGACCCCATCACCTCTCACCAGGATTACTACAGCAGCCTTCTAATGCCTACCTCTAGTCTTTCTCCACTCTAATAATCTGTCAGATCATGAAATCCTTCATTTAAGAAGAAACACCAATCTCTCTGAAACACCAATCTGACTGTGTCACTTCCCGATTTAAGCTTTCCATAGACTGCCCATTGTCTATAAGTAAAGTCCAAATTCCTAACCATGGAACAGAAGGCCTCTTATGACCTGGACCTGGTGCCATTCCAGCCTCATCTTCTTCCACTGCCCCTACGCACCCCAACCTACAGCTGTTTCCTCCTCCAATACCCAAGGTTCAGTCTTACGTTCTCTTTCCATGTCCTGCTCCTGGACCCTTCATCACTTACATGGCTCCAACTATCGTTCCTGAGTTATACCCAAATCTCTACCTTCAGCCTTAGGCTCTCTTTAGAGCATTACCTCCACAGTTCCAGTGGCTGGCAGGGGATTTCCACTCCCACCTGGACAGGCTCCAAACTGAACTCATCCTCTTCCTCCTCAAGGCTGGGAGTTCTCATGACTTCCTTCCTTACTTCTGTGTTCCTCCCAGTTGATCAGACTAAAAAGCTAAAAATCATCTTCACTCTTCACCCTTACCCTATGTTCCATCCATTGACATGTCAACAAAACCACCAAATTCTGTCAAGTCTCCCTTTGTTCTATGTCTCTAGGATATCCTTTCTCCTTTCATGGCTACTGTCAGGATCAGGAAGGTCACTAGCAGCCCAGGACCTTGACCCGCCCTTCACCCTTCTCTCTAGTCTCAGAGGAAGAGGTAACCTGTATTCACAATGTCAGTCCCTGTGCCCTTGGATCAAAACCCCAAACTGGTGGCCCTTGCTTGCAGGTCGCAGTCCAAACTCCTCAGCTCGACATTTGGAGTACTCCTCTGAGAGAGGAGGGAAGAAAGAATCAAAGGGCAGGAGCAGAAAGAGATACCTGGTGGTGAAGGAGTCTCTGCAGAAGTTCCTTCCAAATGGTTTTCACTCTTCTGTAGTTCAAAAGAGCCATTTACTGAAACTCAGGGTGGCAGTGGGACTGAGCAATTAGAAAGCATTTAGAAGTTCCATAACAGCAGGTGTGCAGAGGTTGTGGAAAAAGACACAGATAGCTTGAACGGCACTGTAAGTTTCTAATTTTACAAGAGTGATTTAAATCGAGCTTTTGTTCTTAAATTACGTTTTATAGCATATACACAGATATCCATCATGTATACATTCCTTTGTACATATCAAATGTCAGTTTTTAATTTCGAAGTCTTTTTACAAAAGAAAGAAGTCCTAGAACAGTCACCAGGAGCCCAATAGGAAATCAATAATAAACGGCACAGGACATTCATATTTGTGAGTGTTTACTACGCAAGATATACATATTACTTGAGATGGAGACACTGTGGTTCAGAGAGTTTCAGCAGCTCGCCTATGGTAACATAGCTAGAAAGTGTTCGATTTGGAATTTGAATCCACGCACGTTGAACTCCAAAGCTTGTCTCGAGGTGACACTAGAGTGATTTTGCATAGTTGAAACATAAACTTGTCCATATGAGCACACATCGGTATGAAAAATTTGCCAGGGTTGCGATGTCCAGGGTTCCCACAGAAAATGGCAGTTAGGGGAACCATCTCTTTTTAAGGACACCCCTGTTTCCTCACTTTGGCAAGTTCTGTCTTTCTTATTCTCAGTTGCTCCTTTCTAACTCCCTCCTCCCAACTTTGGCCTCATCTCTTCTTTTACCTCATTTGTAATAGGGCAGGGGCTCCTTCAGAGCACAGAGGACAGTAAGGGGTGAGTAACTTGTTTGGGAAGGAGAATCCACAAGTGGGCAGCAGTATGAGGGGCTTCTGCTGGGAAAAGCCAGTGCGGATGGAAGGGATGAGGGAAGCTTTGGGTCAGGAGGCATGAGGAGGCTCAGAATAGGCAACATTTCCCAGTCAGAGGGATCGGCTGGAAATAGAGATACTGACAACGCCCACCACAGGATTCCAAGGGGCATTTTAGTGCTCGGGCCCCACAAGGCTGAACAATTTCCATTAGTAGTGGGGCACCTAATAGCTGGATAATCGTGACCACAGAGGAGAAATCCAAGAGAGGGACTGAGCTCCACCCCCCTACCAAGTCATGAATGGATCATTATTTAGGTATACCACCTCCTTTCAGTAAATGTGATTTACAAGAACTCACATTTATAAGACGTAAGTTAGGGGATGCTTAATCACATTACCAAAGGGTTCTATCCAGAATTTCTTTAACTAGGTGGTTTCTCTAGTACCTTTCTAATTGGGTCCAATGGACAGAAATTCTATTAAAACACCCAATATACTGTGGTAGGAGGGAGGCAACAGGGAATAAAGAAACAACCAGGGACCAGGAGCCAGGAGGCCTGGGTCTTAGTTCTGTCTGTGCTCTTGGGGCCCATCCCTTACCTGTAAATTACTTGGGACCCATCCTTGTCTGTAAATTGCCTGGGACCCATCCCTTACCTGTAAAGTGAGGATTAATTCTGGACTACCTCTAACGTCCATGACTTTTAGATCCTGGTCTACTTCCTCCAGTCCTATAAAGCAAGATAGACCTGTGTATGAGAAGGTTCTGATCCTTTTGCTCTCCTGAACTCAGCCAGAAGACCAGCAAAGCCCTTGGCCTCAGAAGCCCAGTGGGGCTCCATGTGTCCTGGATCTGTGCTCTGCTTCTCCCCATTTCACTCTAATATCCAGCCACATTTCACTCCTGCAAACCTATGCTCCCTCTGCTCTGAGTTTGCTAGCGCCCCATCTCCCTTGAATTTATAGAAATTGTTATAATCTAACTGATTGGCCTCCCTGCTCCATTAAGTTCATAGCCTCAGCCATCTCCTGTATTCCCCATCATGCTTCCTCTCCCACCTCCAACCTTTTACCTAAGAAGTCTCATGATATGGCTCAAGGAAATCTTCCCAGATTGGTTGATCCCAAGGCTGCCACATACAGTTGTACAGTTTGTGCACTGCATTAAGGCACCCACCGAGGGGGAAAACTGAGGACTGAACCATGTTCAGTTTGCCATTCCTTGCATCATGGCTTGGAGCCGTGTCTACTGGAGGGATTCCCCTTTTTATTTTATTCTTATGCCGAAGTACCACTTGCTACATGCCATAAGGAGTGCATCTGCCCAGAGGGGGTTCCTTTTTTCTACCTTGTACCAAGGTTCTTTATAGACCAGCAGTGTGGCCCCAGCTGTGCCCATCCTGCCCTCAACATTCTCCAGTTCCAAACCCAATCTCCCGTCGTCACAACTGTCCTGACATATTTCATTGACTCCTCGTAAAGTTGCTTTCTTTACTTCATAATACCTGAAAGCTAGGATCCTGCTTATTTTTCTGTATCCTGGTACCTCAGAAAACATGTTTTTCCCTCACTCTGTTCAAGTTCAATGATAAACAAAGAATTGAGGTTAGATACCAGGCGAAGTCCAGGACCTGCCGGATCCATAAAGCAGGGGAGGGGGTGGTGTTCTCCTTTGTCATGAAGGCCGCGCTCAAGGCAGCCTGCACTGAGGCAGGGGGCTGGCTGATACATCTTCCGGAGGACGCTGCCAGCCCTGTGATTTCCCCCTCCAGGAAATGGGGCCAGTTCTATGCAAATACGTTCTTGCCCAGGAGTTTGGTTTCTTCTCTCTGAGCTCCTGGCACAGTGGAACCAACGTGAGCAGCTGCTTGGCAGGACAGAGAAGGGCAGGCTAGCAGTCCCAAGGCTCAGGTGACAGGGCCAGGCCCAGGAGACGGGGATGTTGACTGGGGCTTTAACAGCCCTCCTGATGCCAATCTCGGGCTGAAAACTCGATATTTCCACTTGGAACAAGAAACACAGGCGAGAGGGCTGGGAGAGGAGGGCGGTGTACCAGGAGTGCCCCCTGCAGGTCTCACTGGGTGGCACCAGCACAGAGGAAGGTGGCACAGGGTAGGTGGAGATTTCAGGAGATGCCTGGGATGAAGACGATGATGAGGAGAAGAAGGAAGACCATAGCTAGCATCTACTGAGTACTTACAATGTGCCACCACTGCCTCATATAATCCTCATGACAATCCCCCAGAGATGGATAATACAGCTGTTCTCAGTTCTTAGATGAAGAAACTGGTCAGAGAGGTTAAGTAACTTGCTCAAAGTCACCCAGCTAATAGGGGACAGAGTTGGGGGTTGAACCCAGGACACTGCCTCCTGAGACTATAGTACTCAGCACCACCTTTTCCACCTTGCCAGGCCATTCCAGGAACTTCTCACCTGCTGGTATCCATTGCTATATCGTCCTGCTTCTCTAGCTCACATCTTCCTGTTCCAACTTTAAGGCAGCTGGAGAACTGATCAATATCTTGGGTATAATAATGCTGATACTAGCAACACCTGGCATTCGTCTACCACTCTCTGCTTCTAATTATTTCCCTGGGGAAAATAAACATTGAAGTATTTCCATTTCTCCAATTTTTTTTCCTGATTTTTATCAGTATTCCTAAAGCTATTTCTATACAGTTATGATCAGTTTATAAGAAAACTTTGGGGAATTCCCTGGAGGTCCAGTGGTTAGGACTCCACGCTTCCACTGCAGGGGGCACAGGTTTGATCGCTGGTTGGGGAACTGGGATCCTGCGAGACGTGTGGTGCTGCGGGCAAAAATAAAAAAGAATACTTTCATGTCCTGGTTTTTATGTAACAGTGTACCTGCATGCACATTTACATATATGAACATAGTAACTGATTATATTGCTTTGCCACAAATATTGCATTACCAAGGGAGCGGAGCATGGGGGTGTGACACAGGTGTATGAGTGTGACTACTTCTCTGCCGATATCCAACTCTGTGACATTAGGTAAATCACTTCACATTTTTCAGTTTTAATTTTCTCATCTATAAATAGAGAAAATAATACCTGTCTCATAGGGTATTGCCCAGGGTTGTTGAATACGGCGCGTGTCTAGCTCAGAGCTGATGCTCAGTCAATTCTCAGTAGTAGTGTTAGTATTCTGTGCTTACGGATCTTTCTCCCCCACTGGACCATGAGCTCCTGGTGGCCAGGGACTTATCCACTTCTGTAACCAGCCCCACCTAGCACATTACCTGGCACGTGGGCTCCACAAAAATTTGTTGAATGAAGAGTTAGTAAGCCCTCAACTAGCCTTTTCTCTCTGTTGGACGTTTGGGTTGTTTCTAGACCTTTTGCTGTTAAGAAACTACTCCTCAAAGCCCTTCTATTTACATTCCCTCGTTCGATCTGCACACCCTGTAAAGTAGGCAGAAAGGGCTATTTGCACATATCCACGTCTTGTGAAAGATGGAGCGACTGTGGCTGAGGGAAGGGAAGTGATTCCTCTGGGTCACATCGCAAATCAGTGACAAAGATTAGAACCTCTGACCCTACCTCCCTTCCTTGGGTGGACCTCTTTTCCCTCTAGCTACCTTCTTCTGGATCAGGGTGACCTCTCCAAAAATGGAGACTGTGATCGCAGGCCTGACCGGAGAGCAGCACATGCACCCAGAAGCCCGGCTGGAGGTGAATCCCTAGGAAACCAAATGCCTTATTCCCAAACACATCAAGGCCTGTATTTTCCCAGAGCAAGGAGCTTCTTAGGAAAGAGTCAGCATGCTAGCTTTTCTTTTTTTTTTTGTTTTGTTTTGTTTTCCTGAGGGGGTGAAGAGGCGAGCTCTGAGTTGTCCAGGAGGAGGAACTTTGGCTAAAAATAGCTATGGCGTATGGATCAGCCTCTAGTGGTACCCAGGACTGGGGAGGGGAGGGGGATGCTCTAGAGCTGTCGCCAGACTGGTTGCTGTGGAAACAGGAGAGGAGCAGGGGAGCCTGGGAAGTGCGGATGACACAGATAGCAAGTCCTAGTCAGAGCTGCCGCTACATTTAGGAGAAACAGCGGTGCCTGCGGCTCCCACCCTCCAAGGGGGCTGGGGTGGGGGGGGAGGCGGTGTCAGGGGCATGGACGCTACACCCCCAGGGGTCTCTGCTGCCGGCTACTCTCCTCTCCACACGCTGTGAGTTGAGTTCCAGGGGACTTGGGTTTGGGCCCCTATTTCCAAGGCAAGTGGGGGTTTGGGAAGAGCTGGTTCCTGAGGGAGTTTTCGCCCGATCCCCTTCCAAAAAATAAGCCCCCTTGCTGGCCAGCACTCTCTAGCCAGAGAAGGGGAGATCCAGGAAAATGCAGCACTGGGGTCTTCTGGAAAGGGGGACAGCATGCACATGAAATAAGGAGGAATAGGCTGGAGGAACAGGACTCTTTGGAGGGGAGGTGTAGAAATCGATGCTCTTGAGATAGAGGCAACAATTTCACACCTTTCCTTACCCATGGAGAAAGTGCAGCCCGAAGACAGGAGATAAAACACAATCAAAGTGAGGCTCACCTAGATTCCCAGGGCAATGGCGGGTGAGAGAGTTCTGGGGGCCATCAGACTCTGGCATTTCTTCCCCACACCTGGGCAGAGGCAGCTCAGCAGGCAGATTGGGGGTCAGATTACCTAAGACCCTGAGAGAACATCTGAAAGCCCACCCTGGCAGAAGCTGGAATAAGTGGGCCCAGGTACTTCTCTGAATGACCTGTGATCTCTAAGCCAACCGAGGACATCGTGGGCTGCAGGAAGAGAAAAAGCAAGCTCATGGTTGGGGGAGGGGAAGACCCTAATCTGCCATTGCATTGGGGTTCCTGGATCCTGTGTCCCCTGATTCCTCCTGGAAATGTAAGGGATGCCCCTAAGCTCCAAGCCATCTCATTTTGTTTTTTCCTCCTGCCCTCTACCCCACCACACCACACACACACACACACACACACACACACACACACACACACACACACACAAACACACACACACCCTCCAAAGGTCTGGCTGCAGAACACCTCACTCCAGAATTTAAATTCGAGAGTGCTGGGTTTGGAGTTCCATACCCAGGCAGTTTCTCCCCAGGACCTGGTCAAACGTCCAGGCCATCTGTGGTCCTTATGTCACACTCTTCCCCTCCATCACCCCACCCGAGCCAGCCCAGGTTTCCTTGGAGTGAGGAAAGAGGCTGATTCCCAAGAAGAAGGGAAAGTTGAAAAGTCCTGAATTCTTAACCTTTCCTCATACGAGCCATACCTCCTAGGGGCCCCTGGGTGCCTAGGGAAGGGCTCTGGGTCTCTCTCTCTCAGGGCAGCCTGCAGCTCAGAGAGCTCCTCACGGGGAAGAACTTAGAACAAAATCAGGTAGGCTTCCCTGGGAATGTGAGCTTTGCGGCATATGGAGGGGGGCCGTTTAAGGATAGTCAAGGGAGGTGGGAGGCTGGGGAGGGAGGGGCGAACTGAAGGGAGGAAGGAGGTAAAGGTGTGTGCTTAAATCACTTATCTGATTTAACGGCTCATGAAGAATAGGATACTAGAGGGCTGCAAGCCTACCTTGAACTTTGTGCTTCCTTTACCCCGGCTGTCCATGTTGATCTCATATTCTCCCGTCCTCCTGCCCATTTCCACTGTGGAAATAACCTAGGGGAAATGGGGCTGACGCTACAGCCGCATTGATCATGGTCAGTCCTCAGGGAGGATTTCCAGTAGGAATTTCCCAAGGTGGGAATGTTCAACCCTTGCCCACTGGAGATTTTTCACTCGTTTTCCACCACTTCCATTTCTCCTTCGTAAGCTTGTTGAGAGGAAGAAGATGTGGGAGGGGGTAGAGTAAGCGAGGTTCAGGGAGGAAGGAATGGGAAAGACTTTCTGTGTCAGTCTCCAGGTGAACTTCCAAAGAGCCTGGTTAGACAGCAGGTTGAATTGCGGAGACAGGGCGGAGTGGGGCGGGGGGTGGCCTTCAGGCAGGGAGGGCTCTGCACAGGAGAGGAAGATTAAGCACCTGCCTCGAAGGAACCCACAGTCTAAGCGTTTCAGGAAACTCCCTCCTTGCCTGGGCCTCTCGCCTGGGGGTGGCCGTGAGGTGCTGCACAGCCCAGTTAGAGCAGTGGGACCAAGACCTCTGGTACCCCGTTTCCCTGAAAATAGTCGTGCAGAGTGCGATCCAGTTCATACACACTATCCCATTTGATCTTCACGGTGTTGTGAGATGGGGGTGGGGACGGCTAGGGTTGTGTGTATTGTTCCCATTCTACCGATGCGGAAAGCTGAGGCTGACACAGCAAGGGACTCGCTCTGGGCCACTCGGCCCCTGGGCGCAGGCCCGGACGTCTCGGCCTCTCCCGCGGCTCGGCTAATCTGGCCCACCTCTCAGCCCCTCCAGGCCCCGCGCCGCCGCCCGGGCCGTGACCTCCCCGCCGCGGCCACGGCCATGGCGCAGGAGAACGCCGCCTTCTCGCCGGGGCCTGAGGAGCAGCCGCGGCGCCGCGGCCGCCAGCGCTACGTGGAGAAGGACGGCCGCTGCAACGTGCAGCAGGGCAACGTGCGCGAGACGTACCGCTACCTGACCGACCTGTTCACCACGCTCGTGGACCTGCAGTGGCGCCTGAGCCTGCTCTTCTTCGTGCTGGCCTACGCGCTCACCTGGCTCTTCTTCGGCGCCATCTGGTGGCTGATCGCCTACGGCCGCGGCGACCTGGAGCACCTGGAGGACACGGCGTGGACGCCGTGCGTCAACAACCTCAACGGCTTCGTGGCCGCCTTCCTCTTCTCCATCGAGACGGAGACCACCATCGGCTACGGGCACCGCGTCATCACCGACCAGTGCCCCGAGGGCATCGTGCTGCTGCTGCTGCAGGCCATCCTGGGCTCCATGGTGAACGCTTTCATGGTGGGCTGCATGTTCGTCAAGATCTCGCAGCCCAACAAGCGCGCCGCCACGCTCGTCTTCTCCTCGCACGCCGTGGTGTCGCTGCGCGACGGGCGCCTCTGCCTCATGTTCCGCGTGGGTGACCTGCGCTCATCGCACATAGTCGAGGCTTCCATCCGCGCCAAGCTCATCCGCTCGCGCCAGACGCTCGAGGGCGAGTTCATCCCGCTGCACCAGACCGACCTCAGCGTGGGCTTTGACACGGGCGACGACCGCCTCTTCCTCGTCTCACCGCTCGTCATCAGCCACGAGATCGACGCCGCCAGCCCCTTCTGGGAGGCGTCGCGCCGCGCTCTCGAGAGGGACGACTTCGAGATCGTCGTCATCCTCGAGGGCATGGTGGAAGCCACGGGTGCGGGCGGGCTGAAGGAGAAGGGAGAGGAGGAAGTGCAGGGGGAGGAGGGGAGCGGGTGGGCGGGGAATTGGACCCAGAGGGGCCAGGGCAGAGGAAGCGGGGTGGGGGTGGGGGTGGATGGAGAGGCTGGTGGAGGATGAGAGCTGAGATGAGATGGTTTGGGAGGGGTGTATGAAAAGAGTGACCCACCCACCCACCCACCCACCCAGAGAGGCGAGAGAAAGCTGGGAGGAATCCTCCGAAGTGGCCCTGGCCTGGGGCCCTGGGCTGAGAGGTCTGTGTCACTGGGAATAGGAGACAGTAATGATAATAGACAACACCCAGTGCTTACTCTGTGCCCTGCACGGTTCCAAAGCACTTTACACCTCCTGGTTTATTTAATCGGAGCCCCATGAAGGTAATTTCTTTTTACTGTGCTCATTTTTCAGGGAGGAAATTGCCCCAGTGAAAGGTTAAGTGGTTCACAGACATAGGCTAAATAAGTGGCCACGTCTGGAGTGGACGCAGGCAGTCTGGCTTCAGCATTTAGGGTGCAGAGTAGGAAGGAAGGGTTAGGTTCCGGGTTTTTCTCAGTACTGAGGGGTCCAGGCCCCTGGAATGTGATGGTGCAGGTTTTCCATGGCCTGAGTTATTCCTAGGCTGGACCTTAGGGAGAGGTTGATAGCTGGGCTCACTTCTGCCTCAGTTTCCCCATCCATCAGAAGATTTGGTTTCCACTGACAAAGGATAGATGATCTGCACATTTCAAGCCCCTTTCCAGAAGGAACTAGCAATGTACCTGTGATGTCAGAACCTCCAACTCAGGCTTATACAGTGAAAGGTTTGGGAGCAGGTAGGATAAGACCAGTGCAGGGGCAGCAAATGAGTCCTTTGGGACTTGAGATCCAGAAGTGGAGAAGAAAACTGCAAGTGGGATAACCAAAGGCCCAGCAGGGGGCCCTGCAGTTCCTGCCACTGTTGCCAGTGTTGCCCTCTGCTGGCTTCTCCCAGACTGGTGTCATCAAACCCTTTTCCTGGCCCTTCATGCTGAGCCTCTACTTCACCGCTCTCTGCCTCAGTGTTCCCCACTCCTTCTCCCCACCCCAATACTCCCCTAACTCCTTCCCCCTCCCCCATGCACCCTACTTCCTTTCCTCTCATCTCACCGGCTGGCACATTTTTGCTGGTACCTGAGAAGTCCCTGCCCAACCCTCTTCTCCCTTTGTACCTCCAGCCCTTCCCTTTCTTCCTTGCAGCCCCTCTCCCCAGTGTCCCTTTTGCCTCTTCTTCCCCTCCTCTACCGGACATTTCCTACGCCAGTCTTCACCAAAGGAACAAAGGAAAGTCCCCAAGTTTGCTCAGGGCAGGGCTTTCAATGTTGAGAGCCAGTCTCTGCTTAGCTAATGTTCACTCTTCCGTTCTCCCTTGTTCGGAGGTGCATATGAGCTGAGGGGAACATGAGAGATCTCAGGGTAGAAGGAAAATCACTTGCCCCAGTGGGTGTGCCCACCCCACAGAGAAAACAGGACACAGGCCCACAGCAAGGAGGACAGGGGAGGGTGAGGTGGAGGAGATATGGGGAGGGGAGGGTGGAGGAGATAGGGAGGGGAGCTTGTTGGATTTTTCTAGAGAGACAAAGCTGGAAAGGATGGTAATATTTTGGGTGAGAGAGTCAGTATCCAAAATGCTTCTGAAAAGCAAGTAAAATGAGCCAAAATCCAACAAGATGACATTTAAAACGAATAAATATAAAGTTCTACATTTAGGCTTTAAAAAATCACTTATGTAAGCACAGCATGGAAGAGCTCTGGTGAAAAAAGAATCGGGGGTTTTAGTTGGCCACAGGCAATGTGATACAGCTTCCAAAAATGTTTATGTAATGTAATCTTGGGCCCTATTAGCTAAAGCGTCATGGCCAGAAGAGAGAGGTGGCGAGCCCTCTCTTATGCATGGATCAGGCCACAGTTGGAGTATTTATCACACTCAGAGTGCTTAAAGGATCCTCCTTGGCCACTCTGGTTTGCAGTCAAGAAAGTAAAGTTTTTGGAAGCCAGGTCACATCAGGAATGGTGGAGGGAGACAGGGATGTTCAGCCTGAAGGAGAGAAGACATGATGAAAACTGAGACTCCTGCTTTCAGATACTTGAAGGGGTGTCATACAGCAGGAGAGTGAAAATAAGGGTGGCAGATTTTAGCTCTGTATAAAGAACAACCCAAATATTAGAGCCGTCACACAAAGGAGTGGGCTCCTTGTGAGGTGGTGAGCTCTCAATCCTGAGATGTAATCAAGAGCAAGCTAGTTGCCCATTATTGGGAATGCTCCAGTGGGGAGCCCTGTATGGAGAGGAAAATTGGGCTAGATGATCCCCAAGGTCAGTTTCAAGGTTAAACTTCTCTGACTGGCATCTCCAGTGGAGAGGAGGGGAGAATGTGGGCTGGAGGTTAAGAGGAGTTGGGGCAAATGGAGAGGAGGAGGGGGAACTGGACAAGTACAAGAGTTGGGAAGGAAGAGAAAGCGGGCTGGACCAAAGTGGGTGGGTGGGGGTCCTTGAGGAGGGCTCCAGGGAAGGGTTCTAGGAATAGGGTTGTGGAATGAGGCAGGGGAGGGAAGGCTGGGGCCGGGATCCCCCTTGACCCATGCCCTTACCCCCAGGAATGACATGCCAAGCTCGGAGCTCCTACCTGGTGGATGAGGTGCTGTGGGGTCACCGCTTCACGTCAGTGCTGACCCTGGAGGATGGCTTCTACGAGGTGGACTATGCCAGCTTCCACGAGACCTTTGAGGTGCCCACACCCTCATGCAGCGCCCGGGAGCTGGCCGAGGCCGCAGCCCGCCTTGACGCCCATCTCTACTGGTCCATCCCCAGCCGGCTGGATGAGAAGGTGGAGGAGGAGGGGCTGGGGGAGGGGGCGGGCGAAGAGGCTGGGGCTGACAAAGAGCAGAACGGCTGCCTGCCGCCCCCGGAGAGTGAGTCCAAGGTGTGACCAGTTTCCTCCAGATCCCTGTGGCAGGGCCAGACACAGGTACCTGGGGAGCTGGTTATGGAAGGTGGAGGAGGGCGCAGGCAAGGTCCCTGGGAATGCACTAAAGCTGGGGAGCCTCCTCAGAATCTCAGGTCTGGGATCCAACATGGATGGGAGAGATCCTGATTTCAGGAGGACGGAGGGTGGGGAATGGGTAAACTCGCCAGCCTGTCTGTGTTTGACCTTCACTTCTGTTCACGCGTGGATGGATGGACAGAGGATGGACCTATGTGGGTTGGATGAGAAGGTGGAAGCAGAGAGAGACAGCCAGCCAGCGGATAGGTGAATGGGCCAACAAACCAACAGACAGGTGGTGTGCTCAGGGCTGCCGCTGACTCATAGAGCATCTTGGTGCAAATTCTAAAAAGGCGCCTTTTCCCTCCAGACTGACACTACCCCAAACTAGGGTGCATGGCTTGGGGAGCAGAGTGTGGGCTGGAGTTTAGGCCCCACTCACCTCCTCAGCCAGCTTCCCTGAGTCTGGCACACCTGTCTCACTGGACACAGTAGCCCAAGCTGACCCAGAGGTGAGAAAGCTGGACGGAGGCGGGCAGAGATGAGGAGGGTGCCCTCCCAGCTCCACCCCTGCCACTGTGACAGGCTGAGAGGGAGGGCGAAAGGCTGCAGGGCGGCTCAGCAGGGTGTGAATGACCTTGTCCATGTGTGCAGGGAAACCGGCGATGGGGGAGATGCCAGAGCTGGGGCCCTGGGGCAGGGCCTAGGAAAGGGGAACAAGGGATGGCTATTTTCTGACAGTGAAGTGAGGTCTCGTGAGTACCACTGCAGGGGTGGGAGGGGATAGAGAGGTTCTGAGGAGGAAGAAGGGCCGGGGAGAGATGGAGAAACATGAGTTCACTAGAGCTGGGACACGGGGTCCTCAGGAAAGCAGAATCGGTCTTAGGGCACAGTGACAGGGAGTCATTCACGTGGTTCACTGGGTGCCCGTTGGGTCCAGAGCACTGACCCGGGCATGTGTGGGGAGGACAGTCAGAGACCCGATTCCTATTCTGGGAATACAGTACACGTGGGGAAAACAGAGAAATATGCCTGTGGCAGCTGTTTCAAACTGAGAACCTGGGCGATCTCTCCGAGCACGGGGTGGAAGGGCTTGGTAATCAGAGTTGCGTCAGGGATTGCGTCGGGCCTGGAGAGTGACCTGAGCCAGCAGTCACGAACTTGGGTGGGCATCAGGGTCCCCTGGAGGGCTTGGGAACACATATGGCTGAGTCCCACTCCCAGAGTTTCTGACTTAATGGGTCTACAGTAGAGACCAAAACTTTGCATTTCTAACAAGTCCCAGGTCCTGCTGACGCTGCTGGAACAGGGACCACGCTCCGAGAAGCCCTTCCCTAAGCAGACTTGGGGGTCCTGTCAGGAGGTGGGCGTCAAGCTGAGGAGTAGCTGAGGGTCCTTGGGGAGGAGACTGAAATATAATGGGTATGGAGAACTGCGGTGAGGGGAAAGGAGACCGTGAAACCAAGGCTGAAGAGTCCGACTCTGGGCCTAGGGACTCGCCCGTCAGTGGAAATAGGGCTGTGACAAGCTAGAGATGGTGTTTGGGCAAGATGAGTAGGCAAGATAGATGGGACAGAGCAGTCGGGAAGGCTTCAGGGGAAGTGCTGCCAGGGTGGTGCTGAGCTGAAGTAGGAAGGGCATCTGTGGCAAAGGAGAGAATCCCACGTAGGACTTAAGAGGCAGGATTAAATGTGGGAGATGTGAGAGAGAGAAGCGAGAGTCCAAATGTCTGGATGTGACTGTGACCTGCCGTCTGCCCAGCTGGGGCAGGAGCCCCTGGAGAGGTGTTCCCACGCCACGTGTACCCCCTTCCTGGTGTCATCGCGGTCACCAGGGACACCCCCCACCCCAGGATTGTGAAGGAGGAGCAATGGCGAGTCGAGAAGGGGCAGAGGTAGGGGGACCTGCCTCTGGGAGAGATGTGTGCACACAGGCAGACACACCCTCCCACCACACGGGCCCAGCAGTGACCTCCAGCCCTTGGCCCGGGCTGCACCCCATTCCTGTTCTTTAACAAAAGTCTGAGCCCCTTGCGGGGAAGCACCCCAGTGTGCTGCATTCCAGGCTGGGAAGCTGGGGTCCTGGGGGATGCTGTGCCTCCTAGAAGCAGGAAAGGGGGCTGCAGAGGGAGCCCACGCCAGCTTGGGTCTGCTCGGAGAGAACATCTTTGCCTCAGGTCACAGGGTGACTTGGGTCACTATCACCCAAAGATGAGGTCCCTGAACACTGGTGCTGGCTGTTCCCAAAGAACAAATGTTGGGGCATGGGGGTAAGAAGCAGTTCTGGTTTAATTTGCTGAAACATCTAGAGTCCGGACAGGAGGGAGTGGGCTCTGGGTGTCCACACTCACTCACGCGGTAGTTCACCCATTGCAAGTGAACCCACCGTAGAGGAAATGAGGCTGGATGGAAGGCATTGGGACCCCGCCACCCCTCTCCTTGCCACTCAGCGACCACTCAGGGCCCCACTGTGTGCAGTGCAAGGAGTCTGGGGACCTGGGTTCTAGGCCTGACACTGTCACGAATTAGTTCTATGACTCTGGGCAAGTCGCATCACTTCTCTGGGCCTCAGTTTCCCTATCTGTAAAAACAACACTTGGTAAACTGGTAATGCTCAATAAATGTTTAAATCACTGAGTTGAAAGAGGTAGACTGCGTGCCTCTCGAGGTGCAGTGCAGCTAAGAATTCTAGGATCCGAGAATCCTTAGGCAGAGACAAATGCAGGGAGCCCCGGGGGCACGGGAGGACGGGTGAAGCAAGGGGGCTTGCGCGCAGGTGGTGGGGCGGGTGTGTGCAGGGGCCCCTCTGACTGCTGGCGTCCCCGTCGCCTAGGTGGCTGTGTCCTGGGCCTTCCATTCTGCTGCTGTCAGGCAGAATAATGGAGATCAGGGGGAGAAAGGCTGAGGCCCCAGGGCCTGGGGGGAGGAGTCAGGTCCAAGATCAGCCTGACGGAGAGAATGAGACTGCAGAATAGCATGGGGACTCAGAAAAGGGCACCGGGCCCTGGAAGACCCTGCCCTGCAACCTGGGAGAAGTCTAGGGGCAGAGGCCGTGCTCAACTGGAACTCATCCCCCTTTCTCTCTCCCCACCCCAAGGAGGAATCCCAACAGGAACTGGCTCTGCACTGACAGCTCAGACAGCAGATGGGACCCAGGTTTCCCCTCCCGGGGTAGGTGGCACGGCCCACGGAGGCCAGATGGTGTTTCTGGGGGGGGAAGAGAGGTGCGGGTCGTCCAGAAGAGGCTGTCAGCCCCCAGTAGCCCACCTGCCACGCGCCCCTGCCTCTTAGAGCCTCATGGCGGGGAAGACACAGCCAGCCCTGGATTTTATAAAACAAGTTTATTCACATTTTAGAAAAACTAATTCTAGGACAGGGAACGGCCTCCCTTTGGGCTATGTATGAGATCATGAACAGAAGGCCAGAGGGAGGAGCTTGGGAAGGAAGGAGTGGGGCATGGGGGCCGTGTCCCCCACTCTGGGTGGGAGTAGGTCAAATAAATTAAAGGAAGGGCAGGCAGAGGGAGAGGGTATTCAGACACCAGAGGCGGGCTTGCGGCTGGGCTGGAAGATAGTCACACCTGCAGGAACGGGAGAATGCACGTGGAGAGTGTGAATTCCTCCTGGCCCTGGCCCGCAGAGCTGAGAGGGGCTTCTCCTTCTCCAGCTGGGACCAGGGAGGGAGCTGCTCATCTCAGGACTAGGGAAGACAGGGATGGGGATGGGGGTCCTTGCCCCTCACCTGGGGTGTGAGGGATCACCGTTTCTGCAGCCTCTTCATGAAGCAGCAGGTGATGGAGCCCAGGATGGTGGCTCCGATGGCTAGGGCAAGCCCTGCACCCACCAGCAGGGGCACAAACAGGGTGTCCAGGGCTGGGCAAGAGAGGATGGCTGTGTTCAGTCCGGGGTGTCACTGCCCTCCACCCACGTGCCAGTACCTTCTCGGTCAGGCTGTCCACACCACCTCCTCCCGTTCCCACACAGCTTTCCCCTGCCTGCTCCCTGCCCGCTCTGCGCTCAAGCCAGCCCCTACCACCAGGACACCGGGGCAGCCGGGCACTGAAGGGCTGAAAGCTGGACTTTCAGACTTTCCGTGTGAAGCAAAGAGGAAGAGAAAGAGGAACCAGAGGGACCACTGGCAGGAGGATGAGATGCAAAAAGGAGAACAAGAGCATGGGGGTGAGGGGGGCTGGGGGCACGTGAGCAAGGGGGGGCACCGCTCACCATGTGTGTACGGGTAGACCGTGACAGGCCCTGAGCGGGCACTGCCCGCCTGGTACCAGCTGTAGTCAGCGTGCTGCACCCAGGCGCTGGGGGCACAGTGGTACACGCCTTCGTCCTCGGGCCCCAAGCCGTGCAGTCTCAGCCGATGGCTTCGGGGCCCCACCAGCTCCACGCTGACGGGGCCTCCTCCGGGCCGGACCCCCAGCTCTGCCACACCGTCCTGGCCCACGCCACCCACCAGCTGGGCAGGGGCAGAGCTCAGCTCCCCGTCCTCCAGCCTCTCCACCCACCAGCTGGCAGCCAGCCGCAGCCCGGGGGGGCCGCCCCGCACGGAGATGTTGCAGAGCAGGGAGGCCGTCTCCCCGCGGTACACTGTGCCTCCCGCTAGCCAGGCCACAGCCTCCAGCACCACACCTGCAGAACAAAAGTCAGAAGGTGAAAGGGGCATGGGGTTAGGACTGCTGTCCAAGCAACACCCCAGAAACTCCGGGTGTCCCCACAATCTTAGAACAGGAGTGTGAGACTGAGACACGGAGGCAGCCGATGGAGAGGGAGAGAGGCACAGAAACAGAAGGGAAAGGTTCTGCAGACCCCATATCCTGTCCAGGGCCAACCCGCCCCCTCTCACCTTCCTCACGCACGTGCACGGGGAGGGGCCGGGAGCGGGCACTGGCGGCTTCCCGAAGCCGGGCCCCAGACCCTCGGACATAGGCCTTGGCGAGGCAGCGGTAGGTACCCGCATCCCCGGGCCGGGCAGCCTCCAGCCGTAGCCGGTAGGTTCTGGAAGCCACCTTCTCCATGGCAATGTGCCGGCCCTCGTAGCCAGGGCCCAGACTGCCCACACCCTCCGTGTCCAGCTGGGCAACCAGGCGGCCGGGCCCAGGTGCCCCCGCAGGTGCCATCTCCCAGCCCACGGAGTAGGCGGCATGACGGCCCGTTGGGGGCAGGGCCCCTGACACATTGCACAGCAGCTCCAAGGGCTCCCCTGGGCCGATCCGACGTTCCCCAGGCCCCACTGTCACTGCCAGCTGGCTGGCTGAAACACAGGAGGGGAAGGGGTGTCAGGGAGGCAGGAGAGGGCACAGAGCACCTGTCCTTCCTTGATAGCAGCAACTTCGAGGCCACCCGTCTTTGCCACCCAGGGGCCTGGCTCTCACCCCTCAGCCATGGCCCTCCCATCCCCACACCCAATTTCTGAGCAGAGAAAGCCCGTCATGGGTACAGGTGCTAACAGGAAGCGATACTAATGGGACTTCACTCTAGGGAAGGTGGGCTCCCTGGAGTCAGACGATGGCCATCTAGTGCCCATGGTGCCTACTGAGATACCAAGGCTCCCAGCTGGCACCGTGGGACGCGTGGCACTCACACAGCGTCTGCACGTCCACGTGGGCCAGGACAGCCCTCTTCTCCGCAATCTGGGCCCAGCTGCCGTCGGGATCCTGAATCCACTCAGCGGCAGTGCAGTGGTAGGTGCCTGCGTCGTCCGCCTGGGCGCCCCCCACCACCATGCGGTAGCGCTCAGTCCCCTCCTTGCCCAGCCGCAGCTCCCCTGCCGCCAGCCGCTCAGCGTAGGGAGCTCCGGCCTCCACGGCCATGTCGGGCCGGAGTCCCACCACTTCCTGCAGCGTTGCTCGCCCCACTGGCGCCTCGGGCACAGCTCGCCCAAAGGACACGGCCAGGTGTGTGTGCTTCTCCGTGCTCGTCCGTGCCAGGCAGCCCAGTGCCAGCTCCTGCCCCTCGTGCACCATCAGGCGAGGGGGTGAAGCTGGGGCCTGACGGCCCCGGGGCCCTGGGGGGGCAGCAGACACCTGCAGCATATCTGGAAGAACTGGAGAGAACAGCTGGAGTGAGGGAGGGCTGGGAGCTGTACAGTAACTAACCCTTGGTACTGTTTCCTACCTACAACCTATTTCCCTAAATAGACTGTGAGCTCCTAGAAGGCAGAGACTTCATGCTGTATTATTTCTTCTGTAACCCAATGGTGCCAAGCACAGTGCTGGGCACACAACAGGCACTCAATACTTGTTGAATTTCATAGAACCAGCCCATCGCCTACTGACCCTTATGTTTGAGACTGACCCCTGTTTGAAATACTCAGAAGAGTGGCTCTGTCTTCCTTCTCAGAAGACAAACTTGAGAGCAAGAATGTCATGTGGTCTCACTCCTCCTACCCTGCCTCTATTTCCCCCGCCACCCCCACTCCCCCAGATCTGGATCCTGGAATCTCCAGGAATGGAGTCTGTTCACCCTGTCAGGCTCCCCTACCCTATCAGGGAATGGAAAGGGGCTGGAGAGCTTAGGGACACTTCTCCTCTCCCAGGAAGTAGCTTGACAGAATAAGAGCCGTGGACTGGAATGAAGAGAGTTAACCCAGAGTTCTGGGTTAGAGTCTCAGGCCAGCCACTAACTTGTTGGGTGACTTCATGCAAGTCACTTAACCTCGTTGGGCCTCAGGTTCCTCTTAGGTCCCTGCTGGCCCTGACTTTCTGCCTTTTGGGAGGGCACGGCCCTGACCCCATCCCAGGGCCCAGTACCTCTCAGTTCCACTTTGCCGCTGTAGCTGCCCAGGTAGTGGGCATCAGTGGAGGGTGTGTAGCACTCGTAAATGCCAGCATCCTGGGCCTGCAGGCGGGCAATCTTGAGCACCACGGCATCACCCTGCAGTCGCTGCACCTGTACCTCACCAGCTGCCACTCGGGGCCCAAAGACAGCATAGGAGAATCGGGTATCCCTGGTACTGACAATGCCCAGGGCAGCCTCTGGGGCCTCAGGCCTGTACAGGAACCACTCGAAGTCCTGCTGGGCAGGGCCCTCGTAGCCAGTGACATTGCAGGAGATGGAGATGGCTGTGCCAGCCACGCGATACAGGGGCCCCTGAGGGACTAGCACCTCCCGGGCACAGCACCCGACTCCTAGAGGGAAGGACAGGAGAAGTTAGGGATGCCTGGGTCCCTACTGCAGCCCCCCACCCCCACCCCCGCATCACTCTTGACCTCTGCTTGTGAAAGGAAAGGAAACCTGAGGGAAGTTGGTGTACACTTGGGCCCTGTTCCGAGAACAGGCAAAGGATGCTGGGAGGTAAGACACCTGGGTCTCAAGGAGGTGGTGGTATAGAGCCAGGTTTGCCTCAGACCCCAGAAACACCCCATTACTGGCAGGCCAGAAGCAGAGCATCTAAGGTCAGAAAGGAGTATCTGCTTCCTGATTTAACCATTCCCGGTTCCGGCTGTGCCTTAATTCCCCCTCCACCCCGTCTCCCCACGTTTATGCCAGCTGAGCCTTCTAGCTAAGGGATCCTGAGACCACACGTCCCCCTCCTTTGTTTGAAGGGAGCTGGCCAAATCTTGATCAGAAGGGCTGGTTCGCTCAGCTGTGTCACCTGGGCCAGGGGACTCCAGACAATGGAGCCAGTGGCCCGAGCAGGACAGAGCACAGGCCCAGTCAGTTCTCACCACACAATCCCTCCCCACTCCAGCTGTGCCATGAGCTCACTGCTCCTCTGCCCCACAGGGCTGCCGAGGCAGCTGAGGCTCATGGGGCAAGAACCAGCCTCTGCCCTTTGCCTCTGGAGGCAGAAGCTCCCCTCCCCCACCAGTGCCTGCCAATCTTCCCGGGCAGGCCCAGCTGACAAACAACCCTCACCCCACCCCCTCCAACTCCCTAACAGAAGCCTTCATTTGCATATGGCGTGCATTTATTTACATCCCCGCTCCCTTTCAGTAGGGCGGCAATAACCCCCCAGCTGCCCCTTCCCATCTTTCTCTCCTCAAAGAGGCCAACATTCTTCTTCACCCCACCCTCACCCCTACCCTGCCCTCGCAGATACTCCCGGTGGCCTTGGAGGGCTCAGCTTCTTCCTTCTCTCCTTCCATCCTTCCACAGCCCCAGATCACAGAACCTCAGAATGTAAGAAGGGCTGGGTCAGCCCTCTGCCTCCACTTTACAGATGAGAAAGTTAAGGTACAAGAAGTAGAATGTCTTGGCCAAGTTCCTACTATCCTTGGCTAGCTTCCACACGCCGCTGCAGAGGGACAAAGCCAGAGAGGCATGGGGAACTCCAAGGAGAGGCCTGAGGGCACTGACCTCACCAACCAGAATGTCCCAGGGGCATAACCGGCTGGAGGAAAACACCTAATCTGTACTCAAACTGTCCTCCAGCTCCTCCAGAAGCACTACCCTCACCTTTCCCTTCTTCCTGCGGCTGAGTCAGAGGGAAAACTTGTGGTTGCTCGGTTAGAGCACAGGCTGGGATCAGGAGGTCGGGTTCCAGCCCCAGCCCCATCCCCATCCTCAGCTGTACCGCTTGGACCAGCCCCTTCCACTCCCAGGCCTCAGTTTCTGGAAGAGAGCTATGAGCTTCCACCCTGACAGTGAGTGAGCCTGTGTCTCAGCAGGGCTCTGCCCGAGGATGTTTCATAATCAGAGCGATGGCGGAGACAAGCGAGCTGACACCTTCCCTGGGCTCCGGGCAGACTCTGCTCAGGAGGGCCCCCTCCCATCTTCCTGCCTCCACAAATGCTGATGCTTGGAGAGCCCCATGGGAAAGTCACCCCCACTGCCTCGGGAAACCAGCTGCCAGGCAGCTCTCTCCCCAGCCAGGTCCCCTCCTCTGTGTTAGCGGAGAGGGAAAGGAGAGCAAAGAGACCAGCTTTGGAGTCACATGGGAGTGGTTTCAAATCCAAGCCGCAACACTCACTAGATATGTTCTCTGGGGCAAGTGACTTCATTTCCTCATCTTCAAAATGAAAGTTAAGCACCTACACCCAGGGCGCTCACATCCGGCAAGCTCTTCTATCTCTGCACCACATTTACCCTGGGCTCCTCTCTGCTCCACGCTGCCCACTGGGGAAGAAGGGCCAAGTACTAGGCAGCCAGGCCTCACAGCTCCTTCCTCTGTACATCCTCCTGCCTCCCACCCAGGGCCCGAAGGAGAGGACTCATGCTAGTCCCCCTGGGCCCAGGGACCTATGCAGCACAGGGAGGCTCCTTGGCACCACGATGGAGCTCTGGTCTAGAAACAGGCGGCTGGGGCTACGTCAGCCTCTGCCTTAACTATGGCAGCTCCAAATCCTGGCACCAAAGCCACCCCCTCACCACCCTGTATTCTTATTTCAAGGGGTTCAGTCTCCTGAACATCTGTACATGCAGTCTCACTGCCTCGATACCATACTCCTCCCCAGACCATCCCTACAGGGAGCCCTCCCATTCACGCCAAAAACATTTCCACCATCACGGTCCTCATGCATCCATGCGGCGGTGGCCCAGAACACCCACCACAACAGGTACAGGGTGCTTGGAGAGCTCAGCATCAGTCTCCACGGAGCCTGGTTTCTCCTGAGGCAGGGAAGCTGGGACTAAGGGGGTGTGACAACCAGGGAGGCTGCAGAGCCAAGTGCTGCTATCTGGGAGAGGGAAGTGGGGGAAAGACCCAGCCCAGGATGGAGCTGGAACTGCCTCCAACTTCAGATGATGAAGCGGGGTGGTAGGGGGGTGCAGTTAGGGTAGACGTACTTCAAAGATTGTGGGCAGAACCGGCCCCTGGGCCTCCAGCCAACTTGGGCAATTATAAAGATGGACAGGCACTGCCCACCAGGGCGAGCACCCAAGGCCGGGCCTTAAGCTAAGTGAGGCAGAGAGGAGTCGCAGCATCTGTGCACAGCGACCTCAGGACCTGAGTGTGCCGGCTGAGAAGTGGGGCCTGGCGGTTCCTGGGGGCGACATCCGGTGGGTCCTCACTGTGCCCCAGCCCGGGGCCTAGAACTGGGGAGCCTTCACCGCTACCCCACCCCCGCCCGCCCCAAGACTGGCTCGGAGCGCGGCCACAGACAGCAGCTGGGCGCCAGGCCCGGGGAGGCTGGGGGAGCCCCTGACGGGGAAGGGGGTGCGAGGGGCTCCGAAATGCTGGGGAGGAGGGCTGGGATGGTCACCAGGTGGCAGGCACCTGCCGGGCGGGGCTGGGAGCCAGAGCCGGGCTTACCCAGGATTAACAGCAGCAGCAGCGGCGGCGGCTTGGGACCGAGGGCGCCCATCCTGCGCAGCCGGCTCTGCGAAGGCTCTGGGGGGCGGCGCGGGCTCTGGGTGGCCGGGGGTTCGGGGGGCGCATGCCCGGGTGGGGGGCACGAAGCGGGGCAGCGAGGCGTGGGTGCGCGGAGCGAAGCTGAGCGAAGCTGAGCGAAGCTGGAGCTGCCAAGTCACGGCCCTCTTCCCTCTGCCCTCTTCCCTCTGCCCTCCTCCCTCCTCCCTTCTCCCCTCCTCCTCTCCTCCGCCTCTGTTTTCCCTCCCGCCTTGGCAACTCGGAAGACCATTCCCGCCCCGCCTTACCCAGGCCCCGCCCCCGCCCTGGGCTCCTGGCCCCGGCCCCGGCCCCGGCCCCACTCCGGTCCCCAACTCCGCCCTGACCCCTCCAGACCTTGGCCCTGCTCAGGTCCCCGGGTGTGCCCCAACGGGGTCCTGGACCTCGGCCCCCGCTCCCCCCGACCCTGCTCCAGGCTCCACCCGGACTCCAGCCCTAGCCCCGCCCCCTCTTCGGTACCCGGCTCCGCCCCGACCCCCACCCGGGCCCGCCCCCTCAGCCCTGTCTCCGCCCCGACCCCGGTCCGGGGGCGGGCTGCACCTGGTCTTGGCCAAATCCCCGGCTGCTCCGCGGAGGGCACAGGTACCCTGCACCTTCCAGCTTTTCCCTGAGAGTTGGATGCAGGGGCCCTGGAGTCGGCGAGGTGACTGTGGCTTCTCACTTTGAATCCAGCCATTTGCTCTAGGCCTCTAGGCCTTGCCGCAAACCCTGCTGAAGTGGGAAAGGGCGGGATCTAGGAGTTAAGGAACGAGGAGGATCTGGTCTGAAGGGCGCTTCAGGGCTCTGCAATGTCACTGGAGACCTGTTTGCCAGCCCCTCGGGGCAGAACCAGAAGAAGTGAGTTAGGAGGCTGGGCCGTTTGGATGCTGTCACTTCCTGGCTGGCGATCCTGGTCAACTTGCTTAACCTCCTCCAACCTGTTCTCTTGTTGGCAAATTGAGGTGGATGACATCCATCCCAAAGGATTTTTGTGACGTTAATTGAGATAATGTACAGAAAGTGCTTGGCACAGAATACACTAAATAGGAGATGGGACCGGGGGATAAATTATTTAAACTCTTTGCTAAGAGGTTTAGTTAGGACCTAAGGAAAGGGTGAGCCTGGGTTTAGGTGAAGGAGTCTCTAGTTCCAGTGAGGAGAAGTGGACAACACTCTGCACTGGGAGGGGTGGGGTGTGCCCTGGAGGTTGGAGACAGGAAAAGGCATCTTTCCTAGGCACTCTGTTTCTTTCTCAACTATGGAGAATGTGGGGAGTGGGGAGGAGCTGGAAGGGTGGAGCTAGAACCTGGAAAAGGGACAGCCAGGTCTGCAAAGCTAAGCCTGTCAGAGTGGCCCTCCGTAGGAGGTGACCCCAGAGCTCATCTAGCACCTTCATCCTCAAACTTCCATCAGTCCCCACTCATTCCCCCAACCCTCCCACTCACTCGTCACTCCCTTTTACAGAGGAGAGAATGGAGGCCCAGAGAGGGGAAGTGACACAGGCCAGACCAGACATTCCTTGACTTTGTCTTCCCAGAGGCTGGCACAGTGGCTAGATCAGGGGAGGTGCTCAGTTGAAGCCGCATTCAGGAACCCTGGAGAGACTGGAGAAATTCTGAGACAGAACGCTGGGGACAGTTGAGGGAATCAGAGGTCCAACCCTCCCCTCTCAATACTTCCAGTTCTGGCCCAGGAACAGGGCAGCAGGGTGCCTTTTTCCTCCTACTTTGTCATATCCACAGCCTGATATCTCCAGATTCATTCCATCTAAATTCATCCACAGGCCAGATTGAGCTGTGTGAAAACTGAAATGTATAGGGAAGCTTTTGGAGGAAAGCCACTCTCCCTTTATTGGGGAGAGGAGTGAACATGATACCTTCCTGATGCTTGAGAGATGAGAGATGTTGCCAAACATCATCATCATCATCATCATCATAGATGCAGTTTATGGGACGTGTTGATCTTAAAAATAACAAGGTCTTAAGCTAGCCAAAATGAGTTTATTCAGGAATAGCAGAGGAATTACAATTTGAGAGGAACAAACTATGGTGAACCATAGGCATGTCAGAGGAGACAAAGGGAAGGTCAGCTTTCATTAGGTTTTAGGAGGAAACTGGATAGGGCTGTGGCAGTTTTCTTTTTTGTTAACTGCAACTGGTGAGCAGCTTGTTGTTGCTGAGTCAGAAGGAAACCCTTCTTCCTGCTGTGATCTGTAAGCTGCAGTGAGTGATTTGTGTATGAGAGCCCTCTCTTCATGGCTTCCTGACTCCATTTTGATTTAGGTTTCCTTTGTTCATTTTCACATTTTCCCCTTTTGATCAAAATCTTTCCTTGAAAGCATTGTGTTGAGTCAACATTCTGTTTGGTGCATAGTTTCTGCAGAGGTTGGGCAGGCAACAGGTGCAAAAATTTAAGATTATACAAAGCAAATTAAAAGTAATATGACTTTGTATGATGGCTTTAAGTCATGATCCTAAAGTAGTCAACTAGCAAGTGCACTTGTTCCCTGTTCTCGTATAATTGAGTTCCTACTTCTCCAGAGGCGTTTACCCATATGCAACAGGTGGTATATGCTAATGCCACCTGGTTCAAAATCAAGGCTATTGCTTGTCTACAACTACTTTAGCCAAGGAATCAAGTGATCATTGTTAGGCTGCAGAATCAGCTAGCTCTTCTAACGTTAGGGAGAGATTTATGTTCATATTCTCATTGGAACTTTGACCCAAGGGGGAAAGCGTCTCGCTATGGAGGCAAGCCCGGAGTCATGTATGCCCCAGGTAGTTCCCATTTAAGATGCTTACGAAGATATAATGGGGAAGATCAGTGGGACGCTTCAGATTTATTATAGATATTAACAGGGATGGTTAAATATCCCAGTAAACACTGGCCTCCCATTTACCAGCTGTCCAAACATTCATAGGCTCATTGAGAGTTTCATTTGCCACAGACAAGACTAAAGCCAGGTGGTGCACATAAGACTTATTAACAGTGCCACTAACTGGAATTTGCCAGTGGGTCCTTTAGAGCCAAGAGTCAATGACGTTTGGGGAATATTTAAGAAGAAACCATTCTGTTCTGTGGATTTTGTCCCTAAAGGCTGCAAAGAGAGGGGTTATTTCATTACATCAAGCAGACTCAATACCAGAGGGTCACCACTGTCATGGACATATCGAGGTTTCTGGTAACATATTCAATAGTCAGAAGGTTTCCCCCTTTGGCAATGGATTAGGAAGTATGGGTAAGAGCATTGTCTTTCCAAGAAAGAGAGGGAGAAGATAAGGCAAGAAGTAAGAGTAAGGAAAAGATATACAGGCCGGTCATCATGGGAAAGCTGTTTCCTTAAGCTACTGTATGCTTCAATTCTTGCAAATCTTTACTTTTAGGTCACCAGTTGGGATGTAGGTCCAGTTGGGTTTGGTGCTTTCTTTAGATGTGATATATGGATCCAAGAGCCTATTCCTTGGAGTTTCGTGGCACAAGGGTTGGTTAACAGTACCTGATAGTGACCTTTCCAATGGGGTTGAAGAGAGTGATGTCTTTTCCAATAGACAACTCTCCAGGTTGTAGGGTATGGTGCTTAAGATCTTCATGTCCTGGGAGCATGCCATGGAAAGATTGTTCTAATATACGGTTAAGCATAGTTTGTGGGTTCCTAAAGGAGTGGCCCTGAGGTTCAGAAGGACCAATGGCAATGCTTTTGGCCAGGGTATTTGAAGGGTCTCTACAGATTTTTCCTGTTGGGTTTTGATGATGCCATTGGTACATTCGACTAGTCCTGGAGACTGGGGGTGATAACTGCGGTGAAAACGTTGTAGAACTGGCCATATGGCACAGACTTCCTGTCACACTTGACGAGTCAAGTGGGTTCCCCTAACGCTATGAAGTTTAGGGGCGGTTCCCTCAGGTAGGAATGATCTTTTCCAATAGGTTCTTAGCCACGGAGGAGTCAGTAGCCTGTCTACATGGAGAAGCTTCGGTCCAGAAAGAAAACATGCAAATCGTTGCCGAGACATATTTACGCCCGTGAGGTGGGGGAAGCTGTATGAAATCCATTTGCCAAGGCTCACGTGGTCCATCAGGCAACGTAAAGTGCCGAGAAGCAGTCAGGACAGATTTTTCTGGGTTGTATTTTAGGAATAAACATCATCCCTGGATCCAACATCTTCCTAGGCAATGCTGCCTAATATTGGTCTGCTATCATCTGCTGAGAATTCATGACTTGGGAAAGCAACTTTAAAGTCTGCACACTGGTGTTAAAATTCACGATATGCAACACTTTCAACAGTGTGTCAACCTGCTCTCTCACTTTGTCATCACCAGTCTGTTCAGTCTTGTTCAAAGGGCACTAAGCATTTTTGATGCAATGGTTTTTTTCTCTTGACTTGTTGAAGTTTATCAGAGATCCCCACTATATGAATCATTTTAGTATTCTGAAGCAGGGTCTCTTTAATAGTAGCCCCAGTGGAAAGTCATTCCCAGCCTGGAGAAGGGTTGGGGAAAGCCCCTGTGATTCCTCGGAGTCCCACCATTGGGATGTGGAAGGACATTGGAAAGATTGGTTGGGTGACTGAAGACTCCTGGACCATTTAGTTTATAGCAGTCTTTTTTAACAGTGTCCTGACTTCTTACAGTAACAACAGGCCGGGGAGATTTTGCTTAAAGGCCTCCATCTGCTGAAGCTAGAGATTCAGGATTTTAATGGTCTTTTTCTTAGTATAATCATCTAGGGTGCAGGCTACTTAGTTTGCCAAACTAAGTCTGCAGTGGACATGGTTTCCCATTCTATTCTGGCTCTCTTAACCAAGAGAGAAAAGTCCTGGTTTAGCCCATTCATGAACACAGATTTGAAGCCTACCCAATTGGATTGGACATCCAGAGGGAGACCAGAAATCTCCAAAACATTTGGAGTTGACTGTCATAGTTGTGCACAGGTTCACTGGGTTTCTGAGTGTAAGCCTGGATCTTATTCCAGTTCACAGGGTTTTGGGATTTCCAGGTGGTCATTTAGCAACTGCCCAGCCTGATCCTATAACAAGGCAGGGGGTAGGTCTCTCATTTGCAGTTCTAGAGATTTTCCAGGATTATCCCAAGTAGCTGTTTTCATTCAATGCTGGGCTTGGCCTTTGCCAACAAGCGTGTGAACTAGCTGGTATATATCTGAGGAACCTGACTGGTAAATCTGGGTAACTGTATTAAACGTCTCTGCAAAATCTATAAGGATCTTCAGTAGCTCTAGGAAAATCCTTGACTATGTCTTTTAGTTTGGCCTTAGTCTACAGGACATAGGAAATTGGGGGCTTAGCAATAGGATCCTCAGAGGGACTGATTTTAAAGGAGCAGGTTCTAAGAGGTTCGGATGAAGAGAAAATAGGGAGAGGTTTGGAGAAAAATGGAAATTCACTGGAAGGGTTGGAATGAGGATGTGGTGGGTACAAAGGAGGTGGAGTAAGTGCAGTAGGGGAAGAGGATGAAGAGTCTTCCAATGCGTTTTAATCTTCTTGTAATGGTTTATTCACCCCTGTCAATTTAGAAAGGTTTTTTTGTAAAGCCTCAAGATGTCAACTGAAATACGTATCCCATTCAATTTGTTGTATTTTAGAGTTTTGGTCCTCAAGTTTGGTTCTGAGAGAAACAAATTTGGGGAGATTGAAGCTTCGCCATAATGGCCACTGAAGTTCTAAATTATCTTTGGTTAGGTCAGTCCATTTCATTAAAAATGCAAGTGAGGAGGGACCATAGTTTTTTTTGTTTGTTTGTTTGTTTTGCGGTACACGGGCCTCTCACTGTTGTGGCCTCTCCCGTTGCAGAGCACATGCGCAGGCTCAGCGGCCATGGCTCACGGGCCCAGCCGCTCTGCGGCATGTGGGATCTTCCCAGACCAGGGCACGAACCCACGTCCCCTGCATCGGCAGGCGGACTCTCAACCACTGCGCCACCAGGGAAGCCCGGGACCATAGTTTTTAAACACAGAATGGGCCAGGGTCCCAAAGGAAGGGCCATCCTGAGAGTGTTTGTGGGATCCCATAATGTTAACTTAGAAGTTCAGAAAAACAAACAAGTACTCACCAAAAGGACAATGCCTTCAGGAAAACAGATCCTGAATAAAGTCAGAGAGCTCAGCCAAAAAGAGGGAGCTCGAATCTGAGAGGAGGCTTGTGAACCGCTAAGAAGACATCTCACAGGAGCAGAGGGCATGCAGTACCAGGGGGCTTCATCGCCTTCAGATCCCTTAATGGTTGTCATGAAATGTCACCATTAAAGATGAAACAGTATTTACAAAAACCAGGACATGGAAGCAACCTAAGTATTCATCGACAGATGAATGGATAAAGAAGATGTGGCACATATATACAATGGAATATTACTCAGCCATAAAAAGAAACGAAATTGAGTTATTTGTAGTGAGGTGGACATAGAGTCTGTCATACAGAGTGAAGTAAGTCAGAAAGAGAAAGACAAATACCGTACGCTAACACATATATATATGGAATCTAAAAAAAAAAAAAGGTTATGAAGAACCTAGGGGCAGGACAGGAATAAAAATGCAGACGTAGAAAATGGACTTGAGGACATGGGAAGGGAGAAGGGTAAGCTGGGACAAAGTGAGAGAGTGGCATGGACATATATACACTACCAAATGTAAAATAGATAGCTAGTGGGAAGCAGCTGCATAGCACAGGGAGATCAGCTCAGTGCTCTGTGACCACCTAGAGGGGTGGGATAGGGAGGGTGAGAGAGAGATACAAGAGGGAGGAGATATGGGGATATATGTATACATATAGCTGATTCACTTTGTTATAAAGCAGAAACTAACACACCATTGCAAAGCAATTATACTCCAATAAAGATGTTAAAAAATAAAACAAAATAAAAATGAAACAAGGTCTTAAACTAACCAAAATAAGTTTATCCGTGAATAGCACAGGAATTGCAATTCGGGACAAGCAAACTATGGTGAACCACAGGCAAGTCCAAGGAGACAAAGGGAAGGTCAAGTTTTACTAGGTTTTAAGAAGAAATGGGAGGAGAAGAGGGCAGGCCGTGGCAGGGAATTTTCATTGGCTGAAAGTGGCAGGCAGCTTGTTGCTGGGTCAAAAGGAAGACTTCCTTCTTCCTGCTGGGATCTGTAAGCTGTGGTGAGCAATGAGTGCATGAGAGACCTCCCTTCATGGCTTCCTGACTCCATTTTGATTTAGGTTTCCTTTGTTCAATTTCACAGATGCCTGTACAATAAGGCCTTTTTGGACATTACTTCCAGTCTTTACAGCATATTGTGCCAGATGGTGTCATTTAACAGATGAGAAACTTGAGGTTCAGAGGGGTTAAGCATTTTGCCCAAGGCCACACAGCTTTTAAGTGGCCAAGGTATGATGAGCTCAGGCCTATCTGTCCCCCAAACTCTAAATCTCCCCTCACCTCACTGTCTCTCTTCCCAAGTCTCTTCACCCTATAACCTTTTCATTGAATAAATACCGACTGGAAATAGATGACTAATGAGGACCTACTGTATAGCACAGGAAACGCTACTCAATACTCTGTAATGACCTATATGGGAAAAGAATCTTAAAAAGAGTAGATATATGTATGTGTATAACTGATTCACTTTGCTGTGCAGCAGAAACTAACACAACGTTTAAAATCAATTATATTCCAATAAAAATTTTTCCAAAAAATGGACGTGCTGTGGAAGCACACACGCACACACAAAAATACCGATTGGGCCACACCTCATGCAGGGCACTAGAGATGCAGTGGTAAACAGGCAGAAATGTTTCCTTCAGGGAACATACAGTCGTGCCAGAGGGTTGTAGCATAAGCAAGTAATAACCAACCCCCAGAATGAGGGTCATGAGAGGGACTCTCAAGGAGCAGAGAACACCCTAGGGCTTGGGGCTGGGAGGGAGCCGAGGGCAGGCAGCTGTTGAGGGCTGGGCTGGCCTCTCCGGTGGGAATGAGGCCCTGGGAGACCCGCTCTTGCACGTGCCCCTCCCCAGGTTGTGAGTTCCAGAGGCTGCCAGCAGGGGGAGCCCATTGCCCAGGCCTGAGTAGCCCCTCAGATGCTTATGTAACTGGGAAAACTGGGGGAGGAGAGCAAACCCCAGGCAGAGGCGCGTCACACAGTAGCACACGCACGTACCTACAATAACACAGAGAAGCTTCATACGCAAAGATGTCACACCCCCAACAGAGCGATGCACAGACACACAGCACACCCACATGCTGCAGAGGAGGGATATATCATCGGGAGTGCAGAGGTCTCCCGTACCCTCCCGATCTGCTCCCTAAAAACTCCACCCAGGCTTACCCAGCACCTAGGCTGTTGCCTGCGGTGGGGTGAGCAGAGAAAGGAGGAAGGCGGCCTTTCCATGAGTCTTGGGCCAGCCTCATCAGCCATAAGGGAGGGAGCCTGGGGTTGCAGAGATGGGAGTGAAGCGGGCGGTAGTGATCATGGGGGGCTGTTGTCACCATGCCATCACCAGCCAACTCGCCCTCCTTGTGCCACCAGGGGTGGGCATACATCAGACACCGGGCCTATGTTTCCCAGGCTTATTTAACTCACTTTCCCTAAGATGAAATATATACAAGGCACTGAGGTGTCCTGAGTCCTTAAACATAAGACCCACACTGTGCCCTAAAGGAACGGATAACCTGGCTGAGTGTCACACTTTACGAGTCACAACCGTGGAGACATTTTTCTCAGAGAGGCACATTCACAGATGGGGCTGTTGACCTATTCTCACGTGTGCCAGGTGTGTAACATGATCTCATTTAATCCTCCCGGCACCTCGTGAGAGGAGTGCTATTATCACCCCTGTGGGGAGACTGAGGCTTACGGGAGTTTAGGAACGTGTCCAAAGTTAATGGATTAGTTACTGTCCAAACTCAGATTTGAACCTCGGGTTGACTGAGGAGCCGGTGCTCCTTCTGTTAAACGGCTTCTTAGAGGCAAACGTGGACCAGCATGTGTGTGCAGACACACACCCCTCTATGGATACGGACAGTGCCTTGGGGACAGAGTGACAAACACATCCAAGAAGCGAGCACACATACCCACCCGACAGTAGACATACAGCAGAGCCACGAACACACGCGCAGTCCTCGGCTTTCTTTCTCTTAAATGTGTATAAATCCCAGTTTGGTGGGAGCTAAGGATCACACACAAGAATGTCCTGTGATTTGTGTGTGTTTAGGAAAGCCTTGACCCATACTGCCCCGATGAGCCATATTTTCCCACCCTCCCAAAGGGGGAAATTCCCTCTGCTGACTTGCTGAGAGGCTCAAGTAAAGAGACAAGACAGAGATGGAGCAAAAAACCTACCTTTACCCTGACATCCAACTCATGCAGAGACACACTGAAACAGAGCTGCAGACACAGGGACCTGGGTGCACCAAAAGAGAAACACACAGGCAGCGTGCACACCCAGAACCACTCACACAACCACAAAGCTACCTCCCACACCCACACACGTTCACACCAGACCCTCTCCCTGCTTCCTTCCTAGCCAGGCATCTGCACCCTCCTGGGGGATCGTGTGTGTGTGCGTGTGTGTGTGTGTGTGTGTGTGTGTGTGTGTGTGTGTATCTACTCCCTGAACCCTCCTTTAGCCCTGGCTGAGCCCACACTCCCCCCAGTTCTCAAAGCCTATACCAAGGGGGCGGCACATCTCTTCAGGAGCAGGGAAACCACGGACTTCCCTGGCGGTACAGTGTTGAAGACTCTGAGCTTCCACTGCAGGGGGTGCAGGTTTGGTCCCTGGTCAGGAAACTAAGATCCTGCATGCCACATGGCGTGGCCAAAAAGAGGAAAAGACGAAGAAGAAGAAGAAAAAGAACAGAGAACCCACAACGCCATTGCTGGCCTAGCCCTGACTCCGGAGGAAGCCCTGCCATTTCTAAAGCCAGGATTAGTGCCAGCGGCCGCCCACTTTGGAAGGCTGTGGATGGATCCCTCTCCGCTGGAAGCCCCTCCCCCCCCACAAGTCCTTTGGTCCCCGGTCCCATAAGGCTGTGTGCCTGGGCTCCACCGCAGGTGCTCCCGCATCTCTCTCCTCCATTCCCAGCCAGCTGAGAGGGAGCTGCCAGTGCAGACCTATATGTCTGGAGAGTGGCAATGGGGCTGAGGCAGCTCCCATTGCGTGACGTCACTTCTTCCCCATCACAAGCAGCTGGGGTGGGGCAGTGGGCAGAAGATGGCAGCGGTATGGCTAGACAGAGGTCTGTGGGCTGCGTGTTGTAGATGAGACTCCGGGGGCAGGAGGTGGTAAGCGCCTGGTGACTGCCTCTGAGTCAGTGAGCGGGAGACAGGTTTAGAGAACAGGTCGTTCCAAGTTTGCCCACACCCAGCTCTGAGCAAGGTGAGGGGGCGGCACCGGCGATTGCTAATGCTTCCTGAACACCTGCTGTGCGCCAGGCACTGCTCTGTGCACCCTGCACACACGCACTCCCTCCCTCGGCCCGGTCCTCACAAAAACTACGAGGGCTGGGTCCTGTTGCCACCTGTTTTGCAGATGGGAGCAGGAGGCCTGGAGAGGGTATATCCCCTACCCAAGGCCGCCGGGCTAGCACATGGTAGCATCCGGATGCAGGTGCAAGCCGTTTGTCTCCTGAACTTAAGCTGCTAACATTCTTCTCCCTCCTGCTACCGTCACCCTCACACACTTGCTCATATACGCACATGTGCACGCACGCACACACAGACACACACACACGCGCGCGCACGCACTCCTGGTGTCTATACAACCTCTTGAAATAACAGTCTTTTCCCACGAGCGTATCTCCAGCTCCTGGCACATAATGGGTGTTTAATAAATATTTGTTCGATGAATGAATGCAGTGCTGAGGCTCAGGAAAAGAGGAATCAATAAGAGGAGTGTGTGTGTGTGTGTGTGTGTGTGTGTGTGTGGTATGGAGGGTGGGGTGGGGGGAGAAATGGGCGAGAGGAATTTCACACACGTGCACACACGCACACATACACAGCCCTCTAGAGCTGCCGATGTCAAAGGCTCACTTCTCCCTCTGGGGTCCCAGCCCTTCCAAGCACCCTGGGTGGGTAAAAAGGACTGAAAGCGGGGTTCACAGGGCTCCCTGAGATGGACGGGGGCCTTAACTCTCCCCTCCAATCAGAACAGAGGACGGGGGATATGAGGCAAGCTCTGGGAAGAGGGTATGGGAGCATGCAGTCCCTGCTTGTCACCATTCCCTGCCCCGGTGCTGCGTGCTCTCCAAGCCCCCCTCCCCACAGCCCTGGCACCCCAATGTCCACACCTGGACTCTCCAGGAACCTGGCACCCCTTGGTTCTCCTGGCCAAAGAGTAGACAAATGCCCTTTTCCCTAGTCCAACTGAAACAAGGGTGGAATTTTTCCAAAGGCTCTCTGTTGGAAAAGAGAAGGGAAAACAAAGCCAGAAATAAAGACTACAAAAACAAAGAAACAGAGTGGATGGTGAGGGTGAAGGAGCTCACCCCGGGGGGGTGGAGCGGGCCTGGGGTCCTGATGCTGACGTGCCCTCCCCTGCTCCCACAGCACCTGTCCTCAGCCCTTTGATGGTGTTTTCCACTCTGCATTGTTGTCCCAAGCCTGCTTTATATTTGCCTCTCCATCCTGGCTGCGAGCTGCTCAAGGCCACTGTTGGCTCTTCTTTGCTCTGCCCCCATGCCTAGCGCAGTGCTTGGCAAGGAGGAGAAGCACCACAGATAAGTGCCAAGCAATTGAGGAAGCGCGGGAGCAAATGGGTGACGGAGAGAGAGGGAAGCTGGGTCCTTTCTCTCGTGGCCAGATCGCCTCCATGGTGGGCACTGCTGCCCCCTCTGGAGTTTGTCTGACACTCCACAGACAAACAGACCATCCACAGCTGACAGAAAGCTTCTCCTCTTATTTCAGAGCCCTAACCTTCCATCCCTCAGCAGACAACCCAGCCCGGCTTCCTGGGCAGCCTGGGAAGGGCCGAGCTCTGTCCTCTGGGGAGGAAGTGTGCTGGAGACTGGACTCACCTAAGGAAGAAACTGCGGTCCCAAGACCAGGACATGGAAAAGCAAGGGCAGAAAATATAGTAGCGAACATGCATCGAGCATCTGAGTTCTCAAAATAACCCTGTGAATTAGAGCTGATAAGGAAACTGAAGCTCAGAGAAGCTCAACTTTTGTCCAGTGAGTGGTAGATTAGGGTTTCTTATCCAGGCATTCTGACTCCACGGCAGTTCCTGACTACGTTGCCACGCAGCTTCTGCATAGGACAGACGGTAGTCCCGAAGAGCCAGTGTCTGGGGGAACGACAAGGGTGTGGGCCCAGCCAGCTGGCAGGACAGGGTGATGGGAATCCAGGTGGGCAGGGCTGCCTGCTCCAGAGGGCACTGAGGCACTGAGCGCTGGTGCTGACGATGCCAGCTTCTGAGCTAGATGTCCCTGGGGGCAGGTGACTAGACAGAGCAGACCCCCACGTTGGGGGACGAAGCCGGTTAGCTTTAGGAGCTCAGGCATATGAAGTAAAACTTCTGTGTTCTCATCTTAGTCAAAAACTCTGGGGGCTTCCCTGGTGGCGCAGTGGTTGAGAGTCTGCCTGCCGATGCAGGGGACACGGGTTCGTGCCCCGGTCCGGGAAAATCTCACATACCGCGGAGCGGCTGGGCCCGTGAGCCATGGCCGCTGAGCCTGCGCGTCCGGAGCCTGTGCTCCGCAATGGGAGAGGCCACAACAGTGAGAGGCCCGCGTACCGCAAAAAAAACCTTCGGGGCTGGACTTCTCTGGTGGTGCAGTGGTTAAGAATCCGCCTGCCAATGCAGGGGACACGGGTTCGAGCCCTGGTCCAGGAAGATCCCACATGCGGCGGAGCAACTAAGCCCGTGCGCCACAACTGCTGAGCCTGCGCTCTAGAACCCGCAAGCCGCAACTACTGAGCCCTTGTGCCACAACTACTGAAGCCCACGCGCCTAGAGCCCATGCTCCACGACAAGAGAAGCCACTGCAGTGAGAAGACCGCGCACAGCAACGAAGAGTAGCCCCTGCTCACTGTAACTAGAGAAAGCCCATGTGCAGCAACAAAGACCTAATGCAGCCAAAAATAAATAAATAAATAAATTTATTAAAAAAAAAATCTTTGTGGCTGTGATTCGAGAATCAGACAACATAGGTCTGGCTGAACCTAGTTTTACTGGCTGTGTTGCCTCCATCCTGTTACTGACTTCCTCTAGCCTTGGTTTCACCGTGTGGAATGTGAGAATTAGCACAGTGTTGACCTTATGTTTTTTGAGGACTATTGTGAAGATAAAATGAGAATATAGCTATCACGGTGCCTGGCTATGATCAAAGCTAGGGCGCGTGGCGGAGGAGGACCTGCAGCAAATAGAGGCGGGGAGATTCTTCTAAGTGAGCCGTGTCTGTCCCCTGGTTCCCACCCCTCTGCTCTCTGTTTCCCACTCTTTTTCCCTCCACTTCCTGTATTCCTCTTGGAAGAGGGTAATCTCCACGCCTGCTTCAGTTTCCATACACTCCTTATCCCTTCACAATTTTATCTCCAAACTCCACCCTCTATGGAAATGGTTTTCTCAAAAGTCACACCAGTAACTTCTGAGTTGCCCCCAAAGTGAGCAGCTTTCATTTCCCCTTGGCCTCCTATAGCATCTGAAGCTGTTAGTTCCTTGCCCCTTAAAACTTTTTCCTCTTTCGGTTTCCAGGCCTCCTACTTGGTCTAGTTCCCCCATCTCTCTGGCTTGTCTACTTCTCCATCTTCTGGATCCTCCTTCTCTACACCGGGTGTTACCCAACTATCTGTCCAAGATAGTTGATTTTCCTGGTTCAGTGACCACCTCTGTGCAGGTGACTTCCACAGCCTGCCCTCTCTCCCAAGTTCCAGCGCCACCTGGAGACCCTGCCAGTAACACCTCAAACTGAATATGCCCCGGGGCAAATGTGCGTCTTCTCTCTCACACAACCTCCTTTCTTCCATACCCTTCTCTTAGTTCCCTCTGCACCAGTATCCTCCCCCATCTCCAGCGCCTTCCTCTCTCATCCTGACGTACAATCAATTGACAAATCCTGAAATTCTACCTCCCAAAGTCCCTTTCTCCTCATTGCCATGGCCACTCTCTTGCTCCAGACCCTTGTCACCTCTTGGCTAAATTTTTGCCATAACCTCCTACCTGTCTCTCCCTTCCAGCCCAACACCTCGGTCCACGTACACACACCCCTTGCAATCAGTGAACCTTCCGGGAGCATCACTCCCCTGCTCAAAAATCAGAAGCGGCTCCATGTTGCTTATAACAATATTTTTCAAAGTTGCTTGGCGGTAAAAATACAGATTCCCACTCTCCACCCCTGCCCTTATGGATCGGAATTTCTAAGAGATGGGCTTGCTCTCCTGTATTTGCAATAAGCCCCTGAAGTGGTTAGTATCATCAGAGCCTTTTAGGAAATACTGGCGTTTAGAATGGCACTTAGTCTGGTGTTCAAGGCCCCCCCATGAAACGGCTCCCACACCCATTCCCAGTATCAGCTCCCTTGTTTCTTTGCACACTGGGTGCTTCAGGCTTCTGTGCCTGTGCCTATTGTGTCTCCTCTACCCAGAACACGCTCTCTTTGGTTCTCTGAGCCAGAGGTGGATCCTACCTATCCATCAAGACCCAACTAGAATGCCACCTCCTCCCTGCAGGCCTCCTAATTCTTCCAGCTGAGAACCATCGCTTCCTTCTCTGAGCTCCCATCACCCTCTAAACACAACAGTGTGCAGCCAGCAGCCAGCTGTACCGTTCCTTCCCTGTATCTTCTGGGGCATTCCTCTCTCTCGCCATTGCAGCCTGGAGGATTCTGCACGTGTGCTCCTGGGGATAGAGCAGCTCCTTCTCTGCATCCTTATAACCCAGAAGTTATATGTGCAGGTTCTAGAACCAAACTGCTTGGGTTTGAATCCCAGCTGCCTTACTTGGGTACGCATCTTGGGATCTTCATGTCTCAGTTTCCCCATCTATCAAAGAGTTGTTGTGAGAATTAAATGAAGTAACTCATGGGAAGTGCTAAAGTGCTAGCATGGTGCCTCATTAACTGTTAGCTCTGATGAGCTAGAGCTCTTAGACATGATTGGTTCCAACTCTGCTTGCACATCGAATCATCTGGGAGCTTTTGAAAGTTACTGATGGCCGAGTCCCACCTCAGACCAGCAAAAACGTGATCCCTGGGGTGAGGCCCAGGCATGGGTTATTAGTATACAGCTAGAGGTGAGCTGTGTACTACCCAGTACACCCCCTCACTCTATTGATGGGAGGTAAAGGACTTATTCAGGTTCACACGTCTAGTTCATGGTGGAGTGAGTCCTATCTGGCAAGCTTCTGCTCTCCCTCTGGTCCAGCACAGGGTGATGTCTAGTACTCCATGGCCCAGCCTTTGCTCCCGCATCTTCGGGATGGGAGAATCGCCCAGGTGCGAAGCAGAGCCCAGGCCCACCCAATCTCACTTAGCATAAATGAAAGTAAAGAAGTGAGGGGAGCTAGAGGAACTGAGGCATCCCCGAGGGCTCAGAGCTGCCCTTGGGAAGACCAGATCAAGGGGTGGGGTAAAGGGATTTGGTGACTAAAAGGCCATGAGATTCTGACAACAGGACCATGAGGGTGGGAACCTTATTTGCCTTGATTGTAACAGTCTCTCCAGTACCTTGCACAGAACCTGGCACACAGTAAGTGCTCCAGAAATACTGGGAGAGAGTCTGAAGGATGCAGTGGACTGACCGTGAGCCCACATCATTGACTGAATTATCCGTGGGGGCACTCGGGTTCCCCAAGGGACAAGGCTGAGAACATCCAGACAGGAGCGCAAGAGTGAAAGGATCCTGGACTTGCAGAGAAACTGAGGCACAGTGGAGGCCGAGCTCCACAAGGTCCCAAGGAGAGCTCGCTGTGTGGCGCGAGATGTCGGCCCTGTGTGCCAGGTGTTTGCAGGGCATCCTGTCCCAGCCGGGTGTCTGGAACACCAAAGGGGACAGGCAGACAAGCAGAGCTGTATTCTGGGCCAAATGGAGGGGGCCTGGTTAGGGAAGAAGGAGGTAGAAAGGAGGAGGCTAAGGGGGAACCGGGCTGCCTCTTGATAGGGGGAGCAGGGAGGCGGGGAGCTCTGGGCCGGTGGCTGGGTCAGATCTCGGGCCAAAGCAAACCTGCCTCAGGGGGCTGGGGGCCGCTCCCTCCCGGCCCAGATGGAATCAAAGGCAAACAGGAACCCTAGAGGGCCCAGCTGTGACCCCTGCCCCCCACACTCAGCGGGGCCCATTAACCCCATCCTCCCCATTACCCCTAACAGAATTTTCCCAGCCTGAAGAATCTCTGGAAACAGACTCATCTGTTGTTTGTGGATCAAATGCCAGCCAAGAAATGTCAAGTTTCTCCAACCTCACTCCTAGCCCTGCCCTTCTCCCAAAAGACAGCCAGACCCTTCCCCCTCTCACACAGGCTCTCAGTAAGAAACCAGGGTAGACTTTGCCCAAACCCTGAGCCCTTCCTTGCTTCTATGCCAAGAGTTGAAGGGATCAGACCCATTTCTGGGGGTCACACTAATAAACAAAATAGGAGTGCCTGCCCCCTTATATCTCCTTCTGAACGCTGGTCTCCAACGGGTGGTTGGTGATAGAACCATAGGTAAATTTTCCCGTTTACCTGAGCTGAGCCGTGAGCTGAGGAGGAAGTAGCCTGGAATTTGGGGATCATCAGAGCTGCAAAAGGACCTCAGAGATTTTCTAGCTCTACTCCTCGTTATTCAGATGAAGAAGCAAAGGCAGAGTGGGGATGCCTCTTGCCCAAGGCCACATGAGTTCTCCCACTGAGACCAACCTCGCCGGCCTGTCTTGCAGACATGTGCCTTTTGCATTGGACCATGGTGTGGGCATGGTTAGCTCCATGCTTGTGTCCTAGACGCACAGTGGAAGTCCGGGGGAGGAAAAGGAAAGGACCTGGGTGTGGCCCAGGGGGAGCATGTCAATCCTCCTCCTTGACCACGATGGCCCAGAGCTGCTCCGTGCCTGTCTTCCCACTGTGCAGCTCTGGGCCATCGTGGTCAAGGAGGAGGATTGACACGCTCCCCCTGGGCCACACCCAGGTCCTTTCCTTTTCCTCCCCCGGAGGAAAGCCAGAGAGCGGTAAAGAGGGCCAAAAGAGGTGGGCATGGAGCAGAGACAGAGAGATGCAGGAAAATTCTTCAGGGTGCTCTTTTCTCTATTTTCTGAATTCTTTTCTTTTTTTTTAATTTCAAGAGTTTATTTGAGCAAAAGTCCATTCCAATCCACCAAATTGGAAGTGGTTAGGAATGTTTTGCTAAAAGAAGCTAGGAGAAAGACTTACATAAAGAAGCTGTGGAAGAAGAGGAAGGAAATTATTTAATGACCGTAGTTTAAAGCCTAGAATTGGTTGTCCTTAGCATTTTGATTTCATGATCTTGAAGCATTTACATGTTTGGGTTTGGATTTTGGTTTGCTTACATAGGCTGTCACCTCAATCTAATGGTCTCCTTGTTTAGTTACTTTAATATGACAAACTTAATGAAAAAAGTAAATTCAATCAGGAAGCGTAATTTTATATTGAATCAAAAGGAAGAGAGACACTTAGTTATTTTTGTTTCCTTGACACTTAGTTATTTTTGTTTCCTTGTTACAATCAGACATGTAACCCGGGACTTCCTTTTGTGCTTTGGATTGTATCCTCACTCGGAAGGACTTAATTCCTGAATTTATCTCTGTCTCTTCTGAATTATCAGTTTCTTCTTCTCTACCAGATAACTACCATTGACATACAAACATAAGCCTTCACACCAGCCACAGGAAACCAAAGTACAACAGAACACCGGCCTCCCATTTCTCTAGGCCCACACCCCTGAACTCTTTATAATGTGGTTTTAACAATAAAAAAGATAATAAGAATAATCTGGAGGAAAAATTAAAGATGACAGGTTTTTAGAACACATTTTGTGTAGATTGAAAGGGAAGACCAGAAAGAAAACAGGCGCAGATGTAAAGGGGGGAGAGCAAGTGAGAGAGAAAATCCAACATGGTCCTTGCGGTCCAGTGGTGAAACTGAGGCAGCAGTAGGACCTAGACAGCCACTCTGCCCACCACAGGGTCACTGCAACCTGCGGGAAGTACAAGGAGAGAGGACTGGAGAGGAAGAGGGAGGAAGAGGTACCTTTTCTGGGACACGTGTCATGGCCACTCCAGGCCTTCCCAGCCTCCCCATATCACCTCAAGACAGCCTTCTCATGGAAGGAGACACTTTTCCACTCACTCCCCCAGAAGGCCCTGGGGGCCTGGCAGTGGTGACAAGACCACAGGCCCTGAAGAAGAAGGGGAAAAGGGATTCAGAGGGAATGACAGGGGGGAGAAGCGAGGCCGCCCAGAGCGGGCTGGCAGCAGGAAAGGAGGAAGAACCGGAGCAGGACCGGGGAGCTGGGCCCCGATCGGGGACTGGGGCAGAGAAGTGGGGTGACGGGCAGGCAGAGGGCCAGAGGGGCGGCAGTGCTTCCTGCCCTCCCATTCTCCCTCCCTCGCTCTCTTTCATGATCTTGAAACAACCTTCAAGTCTGGGCTGGAGGCCCCAGGAGACCAGTCACTTAGGAAACAAAACTGTTTCTTGGAGACCTTGAAAGCCCATCGCAGCTGAGCGGCGTCCCCACCCCCTCCCTGCGCACAGACACATTCTCCCATGGCCTCTCACGTACACCCACCCGGCTCCACACGTCCTCCCCACCGGCCGCACGTGCACACGCACGCACTCACGCACACACGCACACACACACCGGGGTACTGACATGCACTGGTACACAAAGAACTGATTTTTACTACACTGACCACACATCCCCCTCTGGAGTTACCTTGGTTCCTTCCCACGGTCTCTTCCCCACACACAGGACCCCGCACAGTCACGCCCCCCTCAGTCAATGATGAGCACACAGGTGCATGGGTGTGCACACACACACACCAGAATATGCCCTCCTCTGCCTCTCTCTGACCCTCTCCCGGTCTCTCTCTGTCTCTCTGTCTCTCTCTGTCTCTCTCTGTCTCTCTCTCTCTCTCTCTCACACACACACACACACACACACACACACACACACACCCCTCCCTCCCAGATCCTCCCATACCAACCAAACACCTGATTCACAACCGGCCACCCTGCCCTTTGTGGACCCCCTATCTGATCTATGAGTTTCTCTCAAACCCACCCCTCAGCCCAGTCCCCCTGGCCTTTCCACCCCCTACTTTTAAGTCTTTCTCACTCTCTGCTTTGCTCTTCTTACCCCCAGGGCTTTGATCCAAGCTGGCACTACCGGCTGTGTTCAAAGGAAGCAGGAGCCCGACCAGGCCCCCCAGATCAAAGGACCAGGTGATGCCTACACTGGCTGATGTCCTGGAGTCTGAGGTCCACCGTGGAGGAGGAGGTAGACTCCCAGAGCCTCCACAATGTCCCCGGCAGGGAGGGTGGTCAAGGATGCACGACACGGGTGAGGAATGGGCCCTAGGTGTCCTGTCCACCCTCTCCTTTGTCCGAGCCCCAGATGTGCCTGCACCAGTGCCCTCGGAGCTGCACACTAGCCCAAATGCAGGGCGAGGCGGGGACCGCCCACTAGGCTGTGTGGGCAGAGGAAGGGCACAGCCCCTTCCAGTGTTGGGCCTGGCTAGGGGGACCAGAGCCAGGGCCTTGGAAAGACTGGGCAGTAGTGGGAGGTGCCGGGGGGTGAGGGTGGGGAGTGAAAACTAGGAGAGCCCGGTGCCAGAAGTCTACAGACCCTCAAGTTCCGGGGGCCATGTTCTACCTCACCTTGTGTCCTGCAGAGGGCAAGGCAGAAGATAACCCAGATACTTCAACTTAGGACCCGAGGAACAGGTGCTTCCTAAATCCCAAGTCATCCACCCCTACCCCAGGGCAAGGCTGCCCTCTGTGTGGAGCCCCCCACACGTGGGTCACTCTTCTTCAGGCGGTCTCTCCTGACGTCTAACCACCAGCCTTCTCGTTACATCTTCAGCTACTTCTCTCGCTCTCCCCTCTGCACACCTGGGCTTGAACTGGGATCTATTTTCTCCTCGTTGTTTCCTCCCACTACCTGTTCTCCCCAGGTCCAAATTCAAGGTCAGTCGAGGGGCCCATGTGGAGAAGGTGTCTACCCCATTCCACCCACCCTTCCTGCTGCAACCCAGGAGGAGACGGAGGACAGATGCAGGGTGTGACCTACCGGATCCCTGTAATGGAAAATCCCAACTGCAGGCCCGCAGGGGGCCAGTTATTTGGGGAGTTCAGAGCCTTGTGCCCTGAGAGTGGACTTGCTGAGGAGAGGTTGATATCCCTCTGTGGGGAGTTCCCTCTGGGGTCAGAGAGGGACCAGCCCAGCCAGCAGAAACCTCAGGCCTCTGGCCCAAGGGCCCCAAGCCCACCCTCCTCTCCTCCTAACTTCCTTTCAAGCTTCCCAGCCAGGGCTCAGACCTGCCCCCTATCGGCTGGCTTCCCTCCACCAGGAGAACGCTGTCTGCTGACTGCTCCCACGAGAAAGCAGGCACTGGATTTTTTCTTCACTCTCTGCCCCTTCTGTTTCCCTGCTTCCTCCCTTTGTCCCGATTCTTTGGCTCTTTTAACAAACAAGCAGCAACACCACCTCTAGACCAGAGGGTCCTTTCCTGGCCATCTCCTCTACCACTGTTTCCGGCTGGTGTCAGGTTCCAGACCCCCTTCCTGCCAGAGGTGAGGGCCCACCTCTCTCCCCAGGCACTGCCTCAGTTTCTCCCGTGCTTCCCTGAAGAGCGGTCCCTTGTCTCCTACCCTCCATCCTGCCGGCTGCAGACTTGCCTTCCCTTCCCCACCAGAAGAAGGAAGCTTGTAGCCCTCCTTTCTAGTTCACAGGTCTGGTACTTGGTATTGATCTCCATGTATCTCTTAGAAGCTCTGAATTTGCCTCTTTTTGGGCTTCTCCCCACGCACCCACAAACCCCAGGCATAATTTCAGCCTAGAGCTCCTCAACTAAGGGAGTGGCGTGTCCTGCCTGTAAGAAAGGTGAACGAAACCCAGAGATATTATCTGGGAAGCCTGCTGGGCTGTCTCCTCTGTGCCCAGCCTGTCCCTCCGCTGCCAGCCACCTCCCAGGCCCCAGGAGTCTTGATTCTCAGACTTTGGAAAGGCTACATCCGGAGGGCTTGGGAGACCCTCTCCCCTCCATCTCCAAGCAGACTACATGCTGCTTCTTGAGCTGCCTTTGACTCTCACCGGGGCCCCCTTCATACACAAGGGCTGGCCTGGGTTCCAACACTACCTTTTCCTGGCTTCAGTGTCCCCACCACCTCTACAGTTGGAAGGAACAGTCTCTGCTTCTTTCTCTGGGAGATTGGATGTAGACTCAGGAGACCCAGATTCTGACTCTGTTTTATCAGGTCAAATAGTTCAATCTCCCTGAGCCTCAGTTTCCCCATCAGGAAAACAAGAAGAAGGGTCAGATCTCATGGCATCTGGCCTCTGGGCTGCTGAGGGGACTGCTCCCCCTCGGCCTGTCCCTAAGGGGCATGTTCCCAGCCCGGCACAGCCTCTCCCTGCTCTCAGCAGTGGTGGCCCCAGGCCAGGGCTTGGAGGGTGAGGGGAGCCCAGGGGGGGCACTCAGCAGGGACAAACGGACCTTCCACAGGCCTGTTGCTTAAGGGGCGGGAGGGGAGGAGTCCTCAGAGATCCTGTTTCAACAAACGTTTCTTTCCCGAGAAGGGGAAGGGGGGGAGGGGGAGAGGGACCTATTTAAAGCTACCCTGGTGCTCACTGTCTGTCTGCTGGGGTCTCTGGCCACCCCAGGCTGGTGGTGTGAGCTTGGGATCCTCCCGGTGACCTCCCCCATCTAGATCCCTCAGCCACTCTGCCCCAAGATGGGCCGTGGGGTGAGTATCCCCAAAGAACAGGGGCCTCTCTGGGGGGAGCAGTAGGGCGCTCTGGACGGTGAGGGAGGCTTGAGGGAAAGGATGAGGTGGAGATGGGATACGGAGGGAGGAGCAGTGGACTGGTTTGAACTTGGAACTGACAGTGTCCCGGCTACGACTGTGTGCACAGCCCCACGGCACAGACCCACAGGGCACAGACCCATAGAGCTCAGCCGCCCAAGCGCTGTCCTCTCCACCAGCACCCCCAGCACGAGCCCCGCAGCCCACCACTCGCATCCCCTCCGACCCTCCCTCCTCCACCCCCTCCCTCGTCTCCGTCCCTGCTCCTCCAGCCACATCTCCACCGTTCCTCCTCTCTCACCGCATCTCCCAGCCTCCCAGCTGAAGGGACGTTTGGTACTGTTTGTTAATCCTCCCCACCTTCGCCACCCTCTGAAAGTATCCATTCCTCTGGGAGTCCCAGCCTGAGAGGATGGGGGTCCAATCTGAGGTTGGAGAGAGGGGCAGGGCCCATCCACTGCAGAGTCACCAAGCAGTTCCGGACACCAGCTCCAGGGGCCCTGAGCTCCAGGGACAGCTGGGCGGAGGGTGTGGAGGAAGAGTGATGTGCCCCAGCCCCCCCGTCCAGCGCCCCCGGATGTCCCGGGCAGCATTGTCCTCTGGCTGCAAGCCATGTGCTTTGAGGACTTTCCCAGAGGCTGGTGAGAGCCGCAGGCACCCCCCTCAGTCCACCCCAGCCTGTGGCATTCTGCAGCACTGGGTATGCCAAGGGGAAGATTAACAACTACCAGAGAAGGGGGGTGGGGGACAGGGCCAGGGCTCTGAATGCTTGGAAATGAAATTTCCATATGGAGAAAAGTGACCCAATCCCTTTACATCCTGCGCCCTGGCGGCTTTCCTTTTGTGGAATGCTGGCAGAAGAGAGCAGGGAGGGAAAGGGCCTGGGGAGCAACGGGAGAGTGCTGAGGAAAGAAGGTGCCTGTGGGGAGCTGTAGGGCTCTTTGGGCCTAGGGGGGTCAGGCAAGGACATGGTATCACACTGAGTTTAGCAGCTGAGAAAACTCGGAGCTTGGACACCAGGGTTCCTGAGCTAGGGTGGGAGCTATAAATAGAACTGGTGTGTGCATGTGTGTGTGTGTGTGTGTGTGAGTGTGTGTGTGTGTGTGTGTGAGTGTGTGTGTGTGTGAGTGTGTGTGTGTGTGTGAGTGTGAGTGTGTGTGTGTGTGTGTTTTCATGTGTTCTCCATAGGCTGCAGTTGATACAGACATTCATGGGTGAGCACCTGTGTCTGTGTCTCAGGAGACAAATTTGCAAACGTGCAGACCTTCAAGCATGAGTGAGCATAGATGTCACAGTGTGAGGGCGCGTGAGGTCTGTGAAGAGCTGTGTCTGACGTGTGGGCTTCACAGAGGAAGAGCTCACAACCATGGGAAGATACTGTCTGGGGACCTTCAGCTGCACCTTGACATCTTTTGTTCCCCCAGGGAACGGGAGTCCCCACCTGAGGCGCAGGACCTCGAACCTCTCCCCTCCTTCACTTTAGCACAGGGTGGACCCAGCTCAAGAGGTCCTGCTTGAGAAGTGATTTGACCTTGACTTCTTCAGGGGTCTGTGCTTCTCCCCCAGCATCCCTGAATTCCCTTCCCATCCACTCCCAGTAGCGAGTCAGAGAGCAGGTCTTGTTCTATCCAGACTGAGGCTGGGGAGAGTGGGGGGACTTAAGGGGGGAGCTTGGAGTTCACCCAGCCAGGAGACCCCTGAAGAGGGAAGGCACGCCCCCATCCAAATCCTCCTTTTCCCTGCAGAGCAAGGGCTCACTGTCACCTCACCACCCTGTGACTGTGAAGGGCAGCATGGGAGTTGGGGGAAGGGACAACCCCGGTGGGAGGGAGCCCGGCCTGCTCCAGCTGCCACCGAAGGGCAGCGGTGGGGGGGAAAGTTGGCTGATTTCCAGCTGCCCCGACTCTGTCCCAGCCCTGGGCTTTCTCAGAAAGAACTCTCTGTTCTCCTTCAGCACTCAAGGCCCAGAGAGGGGGACTTGTGGACTTGTGGATGGGGGAGGGAGGAGGGGAGGGGAGTGGTCCTGCTTCCTCTCTTTCTTTCTTGCCTGGGCAGCCCGCTGGCCCCGAATCTCTGCAGGCTCCTGGCTGCAGAGCCTGAGATCCCTGCCAGGACAGGAGGGGGGACGGGGCCGTGTGTCCCCAGCTCTGTGCCTGCCGGCAGGAAAGCAGGATGGGCACTTAGGGAAAGGGGCTGCTGCAGAGAGCTTCTTTGCTTAGCCACCATCTGTACATGCCAGACGTACATATGTGGGCTGGGAAATGTTTTAAACCATGCCTTTGATTCTAATTTTCATGAACTTCATGCCTGTATGTACAGAAATTCTCTGGGCTCTGCTCCTTAGCCCCCAGGCACAGCCCCCTCCTCTGTGAATGCCCAGAGGGTCACATTGAAGCTTATCCACCCCGGTCTCTGGCCTCTTGTCTCTTCGCTGCTTTTCATCCATTTCTCAGTGCTGTCTCACCAAGGACAGAATCCAAAGCATTAGATTTGTGAATCCAGGACGTTTCAATCCATTCAATTAAATGAGCCCCCCTGAGTCACCTGGGGAAGCGAGAGGTAACACTACTCACAGCCCTTCCCTACTCCTGTTGGGCTGCTTCAGTCTCCCCAGGAAGATCAGTGTTCAGGAAGCCAAAGAGAGCCTTGATCCGTAGATGCTTCACGTGGAAACAAACACAAGATTTACTGATCACCTTTGCTGAGAAGAGCACTTCTGAGCAGCACAGCCTGCAAAGAGCTCATCTCCTTCTAGATCATTAGCGTCTGGGTGACAGCGGTGTCCGCCTCTCTCTGCACCTCCCCCACCCCAGTTCCTGATTTCACTGGCCAGACTTCTGTATCTCCAGGTGCTAGATTCGTGATCTCTTGCGATCAGGGCAGCTGCCACATTCCTTGGATGGCTCCTGTTTGATGGAAAAAAAATGTATCGTCCCCAAGCACAGTGGAGTTTTAGGGCAGTGAAACTACTCCGTACACTATAATAATGGGTATATGTTACTATGCATTCATCCAAATCCACAGAACATGCAACACCAAGAATGAACCCTGATGTAAACTATGGACTTTGAGTGATAACGATGCGTCAACGTAGGTTCAGCCATTGTAACACATGTACCACTCTGGTGCCAGATGTTGGTGGTGGGGAGGCCGTGCAGGGGCGGGTAGAAGGTATATGGGAGCCTGTAATGTTTGCTCACTTTTGCTGTGAACTTAAAACTGCTCTGAAAGAAAAAGTCTGTTTTTAAAAAATGAATTATCCTGCAAAAAAAAAAAAAGGAGGGGGGGCAAGCACCTTGACTGTAGATTCCACCCAGGTGTTCCCTCTTTACAGTAAAAAAAAAAAAAAGAATTTCATCATAGTATAGAAAAGCTCATTTGTGAAACCCTGGCATGGCCCTTAGGGTCCAGTGGAAAAGTGGAGGCACAGGACAGGAACTGAGCAGTGCCTCTGTGACAAGGACACAACATCCCGAGGGAGGTGGGAGGAGAGGAGCCTGGGGAGGTAGAGGGGGCGAGAAGGCACTTGTCACGCCATCCCCAGGCCTCCCCAGCCACTTCCTATCCTATCACCCAAGACCCCTTGGAAGGATAAATTCCCCACCTTCTCCCCCAGAAGGCCCCTGTGAGACCCTGGAAGCCTGGTGGCGGCGAGGAGACCACAGGCCAGTAAGAGGAGGGGGAGATGTTGCCTCACGAGGCTCCGGTTAAAATGCTCACCTGACTTCACTAAAGGACCCAGGAATGCCTGGACCTAAGAGTTCCATGCATTTTCAGTTTTAGATTTATCCTCAGAGACAATTTCACTTTTTTTTTTATCATCTTTATTGGAGTATAATTGCTTTACAATGGTGTTAGTTTCTGCTTTATAACAAAGTGAATCAGCTATACATATACATATATCCCCATTTCTCCTCCCTCTTGCGTCTCCCTCCCACCCTCCCTATCCCACCCTTCTAGGTGGTCACAGAGCACTGAGCTGATCTCCCTGTGCTATGCAGCTGCTTCCCACTAGCTATCTATTTTACGTTTGCTAGTGTATATATGTCCATGCCACTCTCTTACTTCGTCTCGGCTTACCCTTCCCCCTCCCCGTGTCCTCAAGTCCATTCTCTACGCTCAGAGACTATTTCTTATATTTTTAGACAAACAGGGCCCAGTTCCCTCCTCACCCCATTGTGCTCTGGGGCTTCAAGTCCTGTGAATTGCCTCTTGCCCGGTGGCAATTTTTTTTTTCAGCTCTGAGGTCAACTTTTATTTCTTGGCTGACAGGACTTGCAGACACATGATCTTCCCAGCACCTTTTATCCTGCCCAAGCAGCGGCAGCCTAGTCCCAAAAGTGTCATGGCCAAAGGGGTTGGGGAGTCACTTCACATTCCAGGCTGGAGGCGAGGGGGGCTTGGGGGTACTCCCCCAGAAACCTTTGCCAGCAAGAGGCCATGACTCACCCCAACCCCAAATCCTGCATTCTGGTGGGAGGTGGCGGCAGGATGGAGAGGGTTCCCAGGGCACTCTGCGCGCCCATTTCCTGGACGCACTTGTCCTCCGACTACTGATTTCTCAGCCCGTGAGCCCTGCTCATCCCATTTCCACACTCCACCACCAGACCCTGTGGTTCCCCTCCTCCTCCAGACACTTCCCTGCCCTGACCCCTGACTCCCCCAAGACTCTTAACTGCACCCCCATTCCTAACTGTCTCTACTCCTCTCTGAGTAAAGCAGCCACGGTGTTGGAACAAAGACATCCCTACAGGGCGCTGCTCCCTCAACGAATCCCCAGCCCTGTCCATTCCCTTCTACAATTCTAAATAGTGTAGGATGGTGGTTTTTAAGGTTTTTGTTTACTTTGCTTTAAGAGCAGGGTTCTTTCAACAAACAAAATCTTAGCATGAGCCCGACTACTCAAAAGCTAAGAGTGGGGTCCTGAGTCCTGAGCCCCTCAGCCTTTCCCGAAGTTCAAATGTAGAGCCCTGGGGCTCTGCTGATCATTTTCAAACTGAGGGCCTGGGGTCCCCGCCAACCTGCAACCCCCTTTCCTCCCCTGGGGTGACCACTGACTTTGAATCCACTGGCCCCCCCACTCCCAATGCCTGAGGTCCCCGGCTATCCAGTGGGAATAGAGGCTCCGGCCTCCGTCCTCCCTGACTCCCTGGGCTCTCCCTTCCTCTTGCAGGCCGGCCGCGAGTACTCACCTGCAGCCACCACTGCGGAAAATGGGGGCGGCAAGAAAAAACAGAAAGAGAAGGAGCTGGATGAGCTGAAGAAGGAGGTGGCCATGGTGAGCCCCCAGCCAGGACATGGAGAAGGGCTCCCACGCTGGGACAGCTGCCCCTCAGGGAAAAGCTCGTGCCCAACCCCGCCCCCCCCATGCTCCTTGCCTCACTGCTGTGCTCTCAGTGCCCACAGATGCATTCTAGACACACGCAGTCTGCCTCCTTCCCCAAAGCAAACTTGCTTTCCCTTCTCCAGGACGACCACAAGCTGTCCTTGGACGAGCTGGGCCGCAAGTACCAAGTGGATCTGTCCAAGGTCAGTGAAGGGGCTTCTAGGGAGGGCACCAAAGAGGTGAGAGAACCACGCAGCCTCAGGGTAGAAGGGGCCTTAAAACTCAAGCCCACCGTCTCTACAGTTAAGGAAACCGAGGCCCAGAGACAAGGGACTAGTTGGTGGCAGGGCCAAAGCTAGAACACAGATCCCCTGCTTCCCGGTCTACAGCTCCTTTCCTGGGTGCCTGGAAGCCAGAACTCCTTAAAACCCAGGCCCTGGAGGGCCTCTGGGCAGGGCTGTATCCCAAGCAGCTTCAGTGACACACCTTCTCTCGTGGAACTGACATACATGCAATAGTGGGGGAACCCATGACTATTAGCAGAGTAATGCGTTGGGCGCTGCTATGCACGTAGCGCTGGGATAGATGCTTTACGTACTTTCCTCTGATCCTTACAACAAGCCAGGTGTGGAGACCTGTTCATTAAGACAAGGAGACTCGGAGAGAGAGTAGCTTCCCACGTTCATATCAATAGTTAGTGGCACAGTCACATTGCCAAGCCCATCATTGTGAAAAGTAAAAAAATCGTTCATCAGAAATGTAATGGGTGTATACCTCCTCCTGTAGGCCTTCCTTGACTGCCTTTTTGAAAATTCTACACCCCCTTCCTTTACCTTCCTTTATTTTTTTAAGTAACACTTTTCACTATGTGGCAGTAATGTCTATTTATAGTGTGTTACCTCACGAGATCATAAGCTGTGCAAGGCAGGAACTCGTGGGTCTTGGGTATCTCTGGATCCCCAGCACTGACCACATTGCCTGGCATGTAGTAGGTGCTCAATACACATTTATTAAATAAATGAGGGGACAGATAGAAAGAGAAATGAGAAGTGGCCTCTGCATTCAAGGGGCTCCAAGTCCAGCAGCGGAAAGGAAGGCAAACAGAATTCTAAAGCCATATAGTGAGTACAGCTCTAGAATCATGCCTGGGATACAATGGGACCCAGAGACGGGGCATGTGAGCCAGCCTGGGGCTAGGGCAACAGGGTCAGGCAAAGCTTTCTGGGGAAAGAGATGGATGGTGACCAAAGCTGTGTGACATTCACGATCAGTAATGTAGGACTCTTCTTGAATCCTTGGTGAAGGGGGGGAATCTGAAGGCAGAGAGTTGGGGTGGGGGGTGGAAATCGATTGAGATGTCTTTCCAGGGAGTCTTATCAAGGCTGCCTCCAGAGGAGATTATTGTGGCCCTAACCAAAATGTGTCTCAACTCAAGGCTGACCAGAGGTGGGGGGACCACAGCCAAAATCCTACTCAGCCTTCAAGTCCTCCAACACCCATTGCAAATGCCACCTCCTCCGTGTGGCCTCTCCTGATGGTCCCCTACCCCTTCCGACCAGGTGGGATTTTTCTCTCCACCTGGACATTATTCTGCTGCCAGGGAGCTGGTGGGAAGTGATGAGGGGCCCGGCTGGTTCCAGATGCGAGCTCAGCTCCCACACCTCTCCTTGCCTCCCTCAGGGCCTCACCAACCAGCGGGCCCAGGACATTCTGGCTCGGGATGGACCCAATGCCCTCACCCCACCCCCGACCACCCCTGAGTGGGTCAAGTTCTGTCGCCAGCTTTTCGGGGGCTTCTCCATCCTGCTGTGGATTGGGGCCATCCTCTGCTTCCTGGCCTACGGCATCCAGGCTGCCATGGAGGATGAACCGTCCAATGACAATGTGAGCCAGCACGCCTGACCCCTGGACCAGCCCATGATTCTGCCCTGAATCTCCAGTACAGTGGGTGCGGGTCAGGGAGCAAGACCTTCCTGTACAGTCTGACAGCCCCTCTGCTCTTTAGGCTGAAAGGGGGTGAGACTTCTATACATATCTACAGACACTCCTCCTCCAACACAAACATACACAATCATTCACGATTGAGACAGCCCCCCTCCCTGTTCCTTCACACTTGAGTGGGCTTGTCTCCATCCCTGGGTCTTCACCCCCTAGAGAGGTCCTAGTCCTGGGAACTCCCTATGATTTTCCCCACCCCCTCCAGTCTTACGAGGCTGGGGTTAGAAGGTTGAAGGAGAGGTTGGAGAGAAGGACTTTCTTCCACCGTTCTCACTCCCAGATTCAGACAAAGGGGGGCACTGAATGCTCATCCTGAGTGGCAGCTGCCCCTCTCGGGTTGGGAAAAGGGCAGGTCCCTCAAAACCTTTCTCCTTACCAGCTGTATCTGGGCGTGGTGCTGGCAGCTGTGGTCATCGTCACTGGCTGCTTCTCCTACTACCAGGAGGCCAAGAGCTCCAAGATCATGGATTCCTTCAAGAACATGGTGCCTCAGGTAGATGGCGGAGCTGGGCTCCAGGCTGGGGCATAAGGTTTCTGGAAGACTCCTCTCTTCAACTCCTTGGGCTCTGAGATGGAGGCTTGGGCAAAAAAGACCCCCCAGCTCTTCACTCCAGGACCTATTTTGTTGCTAAGGGTGCAAGGTCTGTCCTCCTTGGTGGGGTTGGTGGTGAGGTGGGACACCAGCAAAAGAGGAAGGTAGGGGTAAAGATGAGCATCTCCTGAGATCCCCGGGGCCTCCCCACAGCAAGCCCTCGTGGTACGGGAAGGAGAGAAGATGCAGATCAATGCGGAGGAGGTGGTGGTGGGAGACCTGGTGGAGGTGAAGGGTGGAGACCGAGTGCCTGCCGACCTCCGGATCATCTCTTCTCATGGCTGTAAGGTGAGGGGGCCAGGCCAGAGCCACCGGCTGAGTCCACAAAGCAAGCTGGGTAAAGCTGAGAGGGGCCCGTTTGAAGTTTGGGAGGCCCAGGTCCAGATGTCAACACCTGCCCCACACTGCCCGGCCACACCTTGCTTCACATATGACACGTGTGCATCCTTGTATCTGTGTCGTGAATGCTCTGCACCCCGGTGTTTCTTTGATATCCACTTTATAGCGATCATGTATTGAGTATTATTATGTGTCCCATGCTTTATGCATTCACATAGGCTACCTAACTTAACTCTGCAAGAACGGTATAATCGTGCCGGGTGGTTGCACGTGGCCACATAAGTCATGCCACGCACAACCCTAGACGGTGCCATCTTCATTGGCTACGGTGTGAATAACACCCCCTGTAGTTGTGCAATGCAGAGATTCTACTTCCATTCTCCATTTCATAGATGAGTAAAGGGAGGCAATGTTGGTTCAATAACTTGCCCAAGGTCACGGAAGAAGTCAGTGAGAGCCCAGATTCCGAACCAGAGCAGGGACAATAGCTGAGTAATGCTATAAATATGTGATGAGGGCGAGTGTAATTCTGTCTTGGGTGTCACGGAGACTGAGTGTGGCCGGAGTCAGGACACAGCTGTGCGTGCCTGAAGGCGTCTGCCCATCTGATGACTCCACACTGCCTTCCTCCTCAGGTGGATAACTCATCCCTAACAGGCGAGTCGGAGCCCCAGACCCGCTCCCCCGAGTTCACCCACGAGAACCCCCTGGAGACCCGCAATATCTGTTTCTTCTCTACCAACTGCGTGGAAGGTGAGAGGCTAGCCTGGTGGGGAGCCCCGGGTCCCAGCATCGGCTGAGGGAGGAGACTGCATCCTGAGCCTCCAGGCAGGACTGGGGGCTATGGCTGTACTTACTTGTCAAAAGCCCGGCTATGGAGGAGGGAATTGAAGGGGCAGAGAGCCCTGAGTATTACAGAAGTAGCCCCCTCCAGAGAGCAGGGAATTGGCTGGGGCGGCATGACTCCAGGGAAAAGTCACCTCCCCACAGAAAGATCTCTGTTCTGTCCACCCCAGGACGGCGCAGATTCCCAAGCCTTCAGATATGGGCCAAGACCCGTACACACATACACATATGCACACACGTGCATGCACACACACACGCACACGCCCCAAACCATCCTTGATTCCTAGAAGTCTCTGGTTTGACTGATGGCTTCCATCTCTCCTGGTTCTGGGACTAGTTGCTTCATTCTCTGACCCTTGCTTTGACCAGGGCCCGGGCTGGGGAAGGGACAGGAAAGCTTTCAGTCCAGGTGAACATTCAGGCCTTCCTTCAGGCTGCATCCTGGCCTGTGCTTCACCAAAAGAAACTGTTGGTCATGCACAGGCTGCCCGGTGTGCCCCACCACTGCTCTGGGTTCTAGAGATGACCAAAGGCCAGGAGGAGCTCCCAGAGCTGCCGCCACTGAGTGGCCAGAGTCCAAGCACCACCGAAAGCCCTGCCCTCTTTGGTTGTGCCAGTGAGCAGAGTCGGGCTGACTCGGAGAGGGAGGCCGGGGCCAGAGCTGGTGGGAGGAAGAACCTGACTAGACCATGGGCCTCAGAAAATGGGTCAGAGGAGGCCTTGCACCCCGCTCCTCACACATACCTTTCCTTTCCCGTTTCTCATTTCTCTTCAGTGTGTATTGTTTCTCTGGGCTTTCCCCCTCCTTCAGCAAGTTAGGATCATAGTGAAAATCACCACACATTGTTTCCTAAATTCTTAATGTACTGAGATTCTGAAATTTGCTCTACATTTCCCACAATTGATAAAATTGCCTAGTAAAACATGTCCATGGCTTACTCTGAACTGGCTTTGAAGAGAGGAGAGGAAATGAAGGGAACTAACATTTGTTGAGTGCCTACTGTGTGCCAGGCCCTGCTCTAGGTGTATGACCACACTGTCTCATTTCATTATTAAAACAATCCCTAGGTAGGAATTCAAAGATGGATGCAAATCCAGGCCTGGCTGGCTCCGATGCACGCTCTTTCCACTCCAGCACACTTCCTCCCCTGAAGACCCCTGGAATGTCTACACAAGGGCTAGAGGTTGCCTAGCTTCTTCTGTAGAGATTCGTGCCTAGTGTTGAGAAAGAAAAACTTAAGACTACAGGGAAAATCCATAAGTGCTTTACTTTGTGTTTGTAATATATTTTTGGACGATAACAAGTATGAGATTGATTTTACTGAAATACCACAGGCAATGCTTTTATTTCATTTACTGAATCTCCTCAGTTTGAACCTTGAGTTTATTTGCAAGGTTTCTCCCCAGGCCCAGGTATAACAGAAGATAATTGGCTGTTGTATGGAGTCTGGGATTGGCCATCTATGCTGGGAGAGGAAGCCAAGGGAGGTACAATGTAATGACAGTCACCCACAGTCTTTGGCTTCTCTACTCTGTGATGGTTTTCCTCTCCCAGGAAGTAGGATGAGACTTCAGTTCCTGCGACCCCAAGGCACCCAACCTCGTGTCCCTTCCTGTGTTGTAGGCACTGCCAGGGGCATCGTGATTGCCACAGGTGACCGGACCGTGATGGGCCGCATAGCCACTCTGGCCTCAGGCCTGGAGGTCGGGCGGACACCCATAGCCATGGAGATTGAGCATTTCATCCAGCTGATCACGGGGGTGGCTGTGTTCCTGGGGGTATCCTTCTTCGTGCTGTCCCTCATCCTGGGCTACAGCTGGCTGGAGGCAGTCATCTTCCTCATCGGCATCATCGTGGCCAACGTGCCTGAGGGGCTGCTGGCCACTGTCACTGTGAGTGGGTCAGGCCAAGGGGCCTCCAGGGGAGGGCTTTGCTACCCTGCCTCAGAAGCAAGAGAGGCTATGGCTTCTCTGCAGTTCTTTTACTTCCAGCCCCTGAAATCACATATTCGATTCTCCTTTAAAACATGGCTTAGAATGTGAGTCTGAAAAAGATCATTTAATACATTGCTCAGGTTTGAGTCTGAAAGGTTTTAGGTTGGGCTGTGCCTTCACTCTCAGTTTCTCTCCCAGAACTCGTCCTGGTCGCCTTTTCTCACAACCCTTGTACTGGTCATCTCCCCACTGCCCTCTGGAGCTCACCCTGGCTAACCCTCCCATCAAGGCTCTCTCCAAGGTCGCTGTCACCAGTGACTAATTAGCAAATCCAGTGACCTTTCCTCAGCTCCCATCTTTAACTCTGCTGCTGAAATGGATACTGCTGTCCACCCTCCTAGCATTCTCTCCTTCGTTGATGACTGTGACTCATCACTACCCTGGTTCTCCTCTCCCCAGTCCCCTGCACTGTCTCCTCGTCCCCACCTCCACCGATCCTCAGTCCTCAGTGCTCTTCTTTCCTCCTGATGCCCCTGAGTAAGCTCATCTCCTCCCAGTTTCTGGTGCCTGTTTGGTGTTGATGACTCACACATACCTACACCCCACCCTGTTCTACTCTGGCCCACTCTGGAGCTCTGGCCAAATATCTTCAACTCCCTACTGGACATTTCACCTAAATATACACTCATGATCTCAGCTCAACGCGTCTAAAATGGAACACATTCATGACTTACACCTAGGTCTCAGTGTTCGTGGAGTAGGATCAAGGGAGGAGGGACAGAGCCATGGTCTGGGGTAAGGACATGGGTATCTCCAGCTTCAGGCTGAGCCCTTTTTATTGCCCTGTCTCTCCACCAGGTGTGTCTGACCCTGACAGCCAAGCGCATGGCTCGGAAGAACTGCCTGGTGAAGAACCTGGAGGCGGTGGAGACGCTGGGCTCCACCTCCACCATCTGCTCCGACAAGACAGGCACCCTCACCCAGAACCGCATGACTGTTGCCCACATGTGGTTTGACAACCAGATCCATGAGGCCGACACCACAGAAGATCAGTCTGGTGATTGAGTGCTCTACCCAGAGTGGGTGGAGGGGACTGGAGGATGTTCAGGGCACTGGAGTGGCGGGGCGGGTGGGGTGAGATAAGAGGTCTAAAGGAGAGCCAAGCTCCTGCTTCTCTCTCCTTTCCTCCCAGGGGCCACTTTCGACAAACGATCCCCCACGTGGACCGCCCTGTCCCGGATTGCTGGTCTCTGCAACCGTGCTGTCTTCAAGGCAGGGCAGGAGAACATCTCTGTATCTAAGGTAGGGGGTCGGGGGATCGCCACAGCCCGCCCACTCTGCTGACGCCCAGCTTCCCCTCTTGCACCCTGTGGCTGCCTCGGGGACGTCAGTGCCCTCCCTCCTTGGTCCTCCACTGTGACACTGAATTCTCCTTGTTGGCAGCGGGACACAGCTGGTGATGCCTCAGAGTCAGCTCTGCTCAAGTGCATCGAGCTATCCTGCGGCTCCGTGAGGAAGATGAGGGATAGAAACCCCAAGGTGGCGGAGATCCCTTTCAACTCAACCAATAAGTACCAGGTCTGGTTTGGGTGCCAGGTCAAGGGAAGAGGGAGAGATGGAAGTGAGGGGCACACAGAGTCAAAGGTGAATCAACAGCAGGAAAGAGAGCATCTGAGCACCCTCTCACCCCTGCATCATCCCCCGGGGCAACGTGGGTGACCAGATGTCTGGTTGCAACGACCAACCCCACACCCAGCTCCCAAACCTTCATTCCTTTACTACAACCTGTCACTTTTTCAACTCTTCTTCCCAGGGCTCCACATCCTCTGGCTTCAGTCCCTCAACCCTTCCATCCCATTCAGTTGAACCATACATTGGAAATTTCCTTAGGGTATCCCTCAGCCTGTGGACATCTGTTAAATGCCAAGAATGCAGTCTCAGCTATGTCCTGTAAAGGCCACAGGGGTAAAGCCCCCCTAAGGCCAGTGTGGTGATGGGGCGTGCTGATGACAAAGCCACCTCGTCCCTAACACAATGCCTGTCCTAACTGATTGGAGTAAATATTTGCTGAGTGAATGAATGTCCTATGGGAAGGTGACTCTCAGGTTACAGGGTTAGGACTATGAGGTCCAAACACCCATCCACACACGGAGACTCTCCCTATGTTGACAATGGTTGATGGATCAGGGGGTATTTTATTAAGGGAGTTTTCCTTACCAGCCTCTGCTCTGTCCCAGGCCCTGTGCTGGGCACTGGAGCTTCAAGACAAGTGTGGCCCCTCTGTAACTGCCTTTCCTCTCTCCAGCTGTCCATCCACGAGAGAGAAGACAGCCCCCAGAGCTACGTGCTAGTGATGAAGGGGGCCCCTGAGCGCATCCTGGACCGGTGCTCCTCCATCTTGGTGCAGGGCAAGGAGGTCCCTCTAGACAAGGAGATGCAAGATGCCTTCCAGAATGCCTACCTGGAGCTGGGAGGACTTGGGGAGCGAGTGCTAGGTGAGGGGCCAGAAGCAGGGAGCAGGGCTGAGAAAGGCTTCCCTGGGATGAGGGGCTCTGCGGGCAACCCGGCAGCCACCTTGCTGCTCTCACTCCTCCCTTCTGTCCCCTTCAGGCTTCTGTCAACTGAATCTGCCTTCTGGAAAGTTTCCTCGGGGCTTCAAATTCGACACAGATGAGCTGAACTTTCCCACGGAGAAGCTCTGCTTCGTGGGGCTCATGTCCATGATTGACCCTCCACGGGCTGCCGTGCCGGACGCTGTGGGCAAGTGCCGGAGTGCAGGCATCAAGGTACTAGCCTCACTTCGTCCCTCCTCCCAAACACCAAAATTCCAGGGGCCGCAGAGGCTGGGCCACTGTTGGCCTCCTTCCTGCTGACTGAGAGGAGAAGCCGTCCATCTGCAAGGAAAGGTCGGTCCCTGCTTTGGAGCTCTCACCCTTGTCCCTTTTGCTCAAAGTGACCAGTCTCCCACACCCAATCCTCTCTCTCTGGGGCACGGCTCCTTCCATTCTGGTTTCAAGCCTATCAATCACCTTTATCTTGGAGATCTGGTTGTCTTCCCCTTCCCAGCTAGCGCCCACTCTCTCTAGCCGTTTAGGATGAGATTAGTAGGCTCTCGCCTGCGGCCACTCACCTCCACCCCATAACCCCGTAGACTAGCTCCAGTCCTCATTCCACCAAGCATACCTCTCCCACGTTCTCTTCTCTGACTGCAATTGCTTCTCAATGACCACTCCCTTCTCTGTACGACATTTGTGCTTCCTTCAACAAATATTTATTGTTTACTGAGCACCGTTCAAGGTGCTGGAGTCCAACGAACAAACAAAAATCCCTTCCATCTTGGTTACTTTCCTGTCTCCAAGATACAGCCCTTTACCACTCTTAACCTGTCCAGTAACCAATTCTGATGCCGTCGCTTGTTCCTCCTTTTGCAACTTCTCACCTTCCAAATCAGTTCACCTCAACCTGTCTACTGAGGGCCAGGGACTGCACCAGGCACTGGGGATACAAAAGACAAATAAGATACAGTGCCTGGCCTCCGGAGCTCATGATCCCTCAGGGGAAACAAACGCCTTTAAGTTAATCACAGAACAATTTTAACAGATAGGGTCTTCGAGCACCCGCTAAGAGCCAGATATTCTAATAATAAAAAGAGCCCATTGTTTTGTGAGGCTTTATACACATCAGGCACTATTCTAAGCACCAAACCTGTATGATCTCATTTGATTTTCACAACGACCCTGCAAGTAGGCACTAGTATTTTCCCTTAGTTACAGAGACAAAAACTGAGACGCAAAGTGACATGCCCAAGGCCACAGAGCTAGTAGGAGGTAGAGCCAGGATTTGAACGTGGCCTCTCCCGTTGCGGAGCGCAGGCTCCGGACGCGCAGGCTCAGCGGCCATGGCTCACGGGCCCAGCCGCTCCGCGGCATGTGGGATCTTCCCGGACCGGGGCACGACCCCGCGTCCCCTGCATCGGGGGACGAACTCCCAACCACTGCGCCACCAGGGAAGCTCTCCGCTATTTTTTAACCATCACACTAGAGGGCTTATATGTATATATGCACATATATGTGATTTCTGAACCCTGCAACCACTCTGTCTCTAAGGTAGGCATCATGATCCCCATTTAAAAATAAAACAAGCTGAGACTCAGAGTGGGTAAGTAGCTTTCCCAAAATAAAACTGCTGGTAAGAGGGAGACTGGCTATAGGAAGCTTGGCCAGCTCATCCGGAAAGCCCGTGCTCCCCTTCTCGCCAGGCAGCCTGTTACCATGATCAGAACAGTCACCGAGGCCTGGGGAAAGCATGTCCAGGGAACTCAGAGCAGCAGGGAGCTGTTAAGTCCACCTCGGAGAACTGGACAATGTTTTACAAAGGGCATGATATTTGATCTGGGCCCCGAAGGGTGAAGAGCATTTTGTAAGGCGGGGAGGGAGCGGAAGGCGTGTCAAGAGCAGGGAACAGTGTGTACCCAGCGGTGGCTGGACTGCACGGGGCATGTGCGCGTGGCAGTGGGAGGTGGCCGAGGAGCACCGGAGATGGAGACTGCAATCAGGGCCAGGGCCAGTTGGAAGGATTTTGCTTAAATGCCAGACTTGGGCTTTATCCTGAGAGCCGCAGGTGTCACAGGGCAGAGCTAGCCCTTAGGAGGCTCCCTGGATGGAGGAGGGGCTGGATTTGGAGAAGAACTGGGGTTGGGGAGACAGCATAAGGGGCTACTGCAATACCAAGATGATGACCCAAATGAGGGAAGTGACAAAAGGAGTGGAGTAGTTACTTTTGAGAGCTGTTTTGAGAACTTGGTGACCAAACTCAAATGGGGAGGCGAGAAGACCCAGGAGATAAAGGGACTGAATGAAGCGAATGGATGGTATCTCAGGTGGGGAGCAGAGGAGAAGGCTCCGTGGGGGTGGGGAGTGGAGATAAGGAGCTCCCTTCGCCCTGAGATCGGAAGGTCTGTAAGATGCTCAGGGGGAGATGTTTCAGGGAAAGCAGGAATATGGCTGAGAGCTCAAGAAAGCAGGCCAGGACAGGAGAGTTCAGTCTCGTTCCCATGTGAGTACAGATTAAAGACACGCTAGTATGCTTGATTCTGCTGCTGAAGACAAGAGCAGGAGTGAAGAGAGGGGAGGGGAAGGAAACCCCGGGCCACACCAACAGGAAGGGCAAGTGGAGGAGGAACCAGCGATGAGGGGGAAGGTGGTGACAGGTAACCCTCAGTGAGTGTCCACCTAAGACCACTATCTCCTCAAGACGACCCTGAAGGAAAGACTCATCATCTCCGTTCTGCTGAGATTTACTGAAGGCACTTGGGGAAGGTCAGTGTTTCACCTTAGGTCTCCTAGGCGACACCAAAGCTGCTTCCTCACTCAGGTGGGAAAGACCACCTGAAGAGGGATGGAGGGCAGCTGGGAATGAAGGAGTCCATGGGGGCCAAGGGAGGACAGGGCTTCAAGGAGGAGGTGGCAGACAGTGCCAAACCCCTCAGAGGGTTGAGTAGGATGAGGACTGCAAAGATGCTTTTGTCTTTCAGCTGGGAGACCCATGTGGCTTTTGGGGGTGGAAGAGAAGGCAGCGGGGCATGAAGAGGCTTCCTTCTCAGTATGTGTGGGATTTGCCCCACAAACCCCCACATGCAAATGGTCTCCTAAGCCAGCTCTGACCTCCTGATGCTTGCAACATCCTCTTTACCAGCCTCTCAGATGCTAACCACCTTCCCCATCCAGCTCCATCCATTCTGCAACAGCAGCAATGAATATCACGGTTCAGTCAGGAATCACCTTCTTCCCACATTGTGAAGGGATGCCAGAGGCAGAGGACAGGTGGTGGAAGGCAGCAGGGAGGGATGGGAGGGAATGTCTCCCTCCCGTCCCTGCCCTGTCTGATTAGGATGTCGGCAGACATCACACTGGGCACTAGGAAAACCATGTCCGTTCTGGTTCCCTGGGACCTGGAGCAAATCATGGGCCCCTTGCTAAGCCTTTGTTTCCTCATTGGTAAAATGAAGGAGATGTTAGGGGTCCTTCCAGCTGTGACAACCTCATACCCCATGAAATTCAAACTCCTAAACAATCCTGAGGCTGCTCTTCCAAGGGACCCTCATTAACTTGTTACTCTGTCAGAAAGGCTTTCCTCCAGTTAGGCAAACTATCTTTGATCTCCTGAACACAGCTTGTTGTTGTCTCTTCCCCTCACCCACTCTCTCTCTCTCTCTCTCTCTCTCTCTCTCTCTCACACACACACACACACACACACACACACAGAGTTCCATTATTTTGGCTGGGATCTTCCAGTCCCACCATCTAGTGGTCTAGCTCTTCTGACTTTGGGAAAGGAATAAAAAGAGAAAAAAAAAATGCTGCTTTCCTTTTCTCTTTTCTCCTTGCTGCCAGGTGATCATGGTGACCGGGGACCACCCTATCACAGCCAAGGCCATTGCCAAAGGTGTGGGTATCATATCAGAGGGCAACGAGACGGTGGAGGACATTGCAGCCCGGCTCAACATTCCCGTCAGCCAAGTCAACCCCAGGTGAGGCTCCGTAGGACCCCTCCGCCATCAACTCAGCCTCTCCCACTGGACACTTGAGCGGCCCCTAAGGGTATCTGGTCCTAACTGCCGTTCCCTGGTCCCGAGCCTGTGGCCAGACTGTGCCACTGATCAGTTGTGTAACCTCGGACCTGTCACTTTACCTTCCCGAGCCTCCATTCTCTCAACTTCAAAATTAGGGCAGTATACACGCTGCTGGTTTCTATAGAGCGAGATACGTAGAAAGGAAGTAGCGCCCGGCCCAGCACCCTGTACTGACGACTGTGAGGCTGCCGCGGGGTGAGGACTGAGCACCACCCCCTCAAAGAGAGAAATGGGAAAGACAGGTCACTGAGTGTCAGGGAGAGGAAGAATGAAGCTGCTGGGGAAGACCCGGCAGTGGCGAGGAGGGGTGGTGGGGTACCAGGGAATCAACCAGCTCTGCCTCTGGCTCCAGAGAGGCCAAGGCGTGTGTGGTGCACGGCTCTGACCTGAAGGACATGACGTCAGAGCAGCTGGACGAGATCCTCAAGAACCACACGGAGATTGTCTTTGCCCGGACGTCTCCTCAGCAGAAGCTCATCATCGTGGAGGGCTGTCAGAGGCAGGTGAGCAAGGGGGTAAGGGTCAAGGTCGGGGCCAGGGCCAGGCATGTGCAGGGGCTGCACCCCCAGCCTGGCTGTACCTTCTCCCCAGGGAGCCATTGTGGCGGTGACAGGGGACGGGGTGAACGACTCTCCCGCGCTGAAGAAGGCGGACATCGGCATCGCCATGGGCATCGCTGGCTCTGACGTGTCTAAGCAGGCAGCCGACATGATCCTGCTGGACGACAACTTTGCCTCCATCGTCACGGGTGTGGAGGAGGGTGAGGGGCTCCACGGGCTGGGATGCCATCCAGGATGTCTGAGCCGGCACATCTGCTTCCCTGCCTTTTACCCCAATGACAGACTCAACTCAGGATCTCAGGCATCCACCGCCTGCTTTAGCTTCCCTCTAACACAAAATCTCCCTTTGTTGGGTAGACGAGCGGCCCATGCTTCAGGGGCTAGGGGTGGGGAGGGTCCCTCTGATCTCCCTGATGCCCTCAGAACCTCCCCACAGGCCGCCTGATCTTTGACAACCTGAAGAAATCCATCGCCTACACCCTGACCAGCAACATCCCCGAGATCACCCCCTTCCTGCTGTTCATCATCGCCAACATCCCCCTGCCTCTGGGCACTGTGACCATCCTCTGCATTGACTTGGGCACTGACATGGTGAGGCCATGGGTTGGAGGAGGGGACAGGCAAGGCAGTCGTGGAGGTGCAGTGGGTAGGGGTGGGCCACAGGTGGAAGGAAAGGTGCATCGGGGACAGCTGAGCAGGCTGTGAGGGTTGCAGAGAAGACGAGCACAAAGCCTGGAAGATGATAGAGTCTTGGGTCTCTTTTTTTTTTTGACTGCGTTGGGTCTTCGTTGCTGCGCACGGGCTTTCTCTAGTTGCGGCGAGCGGGGGCTACTCTTCATTGCGGTGCACGGGCTTCTCATTGCAGTGGCTTCTCTTGTTGCGGAGCACAGGCTCTAGGCACACGGGCTTCAGTAGTTGTGGCTTGTGGGTTCCAGAGCGCAGGCTCAGTAACTGTGGCACACGGGCTTAGTTGCTCCACGGCATGTGGGATCTTCCCGGACCAAGGATCGAACCGGGGTCCCCTGCATTGGCAGGCGGATTCTTAACCACTGCGCAACCAGGGAAGTCCAGGGTCTTGGGTCTTTATAAGTGTTTGAATTGTGTTAAAGATTCTTCACTGTTGATCATCCTTTGCTCCCACCCTCTCCCTTCAAATGCCGTCCTCTCCCCAACTGCCCCCTTGCACAGGTCCCTGCCATCTCCTTGGCCTATGAGGCAGCTGAGAGTGACATCATGAAGCGGCAGCCGAGAAACCCGCAGACAGACAAGCTGGTGAACGAGAGGCTGATCAGCATGGCCTATGGACAGATCGGTGCGGCCGGGCCCGGGGCTCAGGAGGGAACCCCAAGAAGACGCTTTTCCCAGCCTTTGGAGGGATGATCCCCCTGCAAAATTCCAGGACAGGGGCCAACTCCCCGAGGGTCAGGGATGTCCGTCCTTCTCTGGCCCGTAGGGGCTGGTCCCATCCTGTTACCTTCTATGACCCAGGCCCTGCCCTTTGTCCTTTGCCCACCACCCACAGGGATGATCCAGGCGCTGGGTGGCTTCTTCACCTACTTCGTGATCCTGGCAGAGAATGGTTTCCTGCCTTCACGGCTGCTGGGAATCCGCCTCGACTGGGACGACCGGTCCATGAACGACCTGGAGGACAGCTACGGACAGGAGTGGGTAAGTGGGGCTGTGTAAGTGCAGATGCACACATATGAGAGCTGAACGTCTGGCGGGAGTGGTCAGTCGTGGCCAATGGGATTGGGGGCTAAGGGTGGAGTAGGTGCCCAGGGTTTAACATCTGCCCTGGACCACGCTGCACCCTGTTCCTACCCTTTCCTCTCACACCCTCACCTCTCTCTGCCCGCCCTCCCCCAGACCTATGAGCAACGGAAGGTGGTGGAGTTCACGTGCCACACGGCCTTCTTTGCCAGCATCGTGGTCGTGCAGTGGGCTGACCTCATCATCTGCAAGACCCGCCGCAACTCGGTCTTCCAGCAGGGCATGAAGTGAGCGCCGCCCACCGGCCCCGCCCACCAGGCAGAGCGCATTCAGGGCACGCTCACCCACCCCCATCGGCTGGGGCCTCTGACTGTGGTTGCCCGGCTGTAAATCCGTAGCCTTTTTGGAAACAGATGAGCGAAGAGGAAGGAGGGTTATGACTCTTTCCGATGAGTTTTAATTTGCTCCCCAGATCTCCTTCATTATGGTCTCCTTCCATCATCTTTCCTTTTCATCTTTTCCCCTTACCTCTCCCCTCCCTCCCTTCTTCCTTCCTCCCTTCCTTCCTCTACCTTATACTCTATACTCACCCCCACCCCTTGGCCCAGCCCTAAATACAGGGTCCCCTGTGCTCCCCTCCACTCGGCAGGTAGCTCTAGTTCACAGCACTTGCCTTGCGGTGGTGATGTTGTCCTTGTGGGAGCTGTGAGCTGCTCAGGGTCAAGTTCTTATAGTGTGAGTTACACTTGCCAGTCACTGTGCTAAGTGATTCACAGACATCGTCAAACCTCACAGTAGCTCTGTGAGGGAGGTATTATTTTCATTCTATGGATAAGAGACCCCCACAAAAAGTTAAATGGTGTGCCTGGGGTCACCCAGCTGGAAATAGCTCAGCCAGCGCTCTTTCTGAAGCCCAAGCTCGTGACTACTACCCTGGGTGGCTCACCTGTCACAGAGCCTGGCACCTGGGGGGTACCAGTGATTCCTCTGCAGCTCAGCCTGGATGGTGGTCGGTGCCGAAGGTATCACTCCCATTATCTTTCTTTTCTTCTACTGCAAACAATGGGCACAAGTCCCCACGTGAGTTTTGTCACAATTTCTTAGTTTGAGAAAAATATATATATATATACCAAAACTCCAGTGAAGTTAATAGCGTTTGAGATCCTAGGGAGAGGAAAGGGAAAATCTGTTAGATGAAGGAAGGAGATTCCACTGAGCTAAAAACACTAACGGGGACAAGGCAGTGAGCAGAGAACAAGGAGCAGAGGGTCCAAGACACTGGGTGACCGACTGTGCAGGGCATGGGTGAGAGAGCAAGCAGGGGACATGACCAGACTGGCTAAATCCTGCCCATCTGAGAGGCAAGTGGAAAAGAAACTAAACAAAATTCAGACTGGGACGGGGAAGGAGTACTAATACCAACAAGTAACCTGGCCCGAGGCAGCCTTAGCAACTTATGCCCCACCCTGGGCTGTCTGGACCCTCAGGGGTCCTCAGAGATGCTCTATGCATTATTCAAACAGCTTTATGGAAATTAAGCACTTCCTCTAAGAAGAGTCCCAAGCTTACCAAAGTGTCATTGTCAGGCAGAAGCCTAAGTATGAACTATAGCGATCACATGCTAATGCGCAATTCTCTTTGGAAGCCGTGTGTATTGCTAATTAATTTTCTAATTGGGAAAATATATTCATTACTTTTTTGGGGGCCTCGCTGTGGAGCATGCGGGATCTTAGTTCCCAACCAGGGATCCAACCCGTGCCCCCTGCGGTGGAAGCGCAGGGCCCCAACCACTGGACTGCCAGGGAATTCCCTATATCCATTACTTATGAACACATGCAGCTGGAGAGAAAAAAATCAATTAAAATGTGGCCTTTTTAGAAGAAAAATAAGAGGGATCCTTAGTGAGTGAAAAGTTTGGGAACCACTGGCTTAAGCCATGAAGAGGTGCAGTGCATGAGATTATAAAATACAGCTAAGAACGTTCCACGTTCAAGAGCTCTCCACGCATTACCTCCCATAATCTTCCCAGCAGTCGTAGGATATAAAGGTACTATCTCCTCCACAGAAGGAGCACGAGACTCAGAGAAGTTAAGCAACATTGCTTACAACCAGAAGCTAGTAAGTGGCCCGGCTGGGACTAGACCCCACCTGTCCGACTCCAGACACTGTCCTCAGAGCCTTATTCTCTCCTACTCTTCAGCTCTGATGTGGTGAATATATATTCAGCACTTTTTATCCAGTGAGCTTTCCCTTTCTGAGTACTTTACAAACATTCCCTTCTTTATTGAATATCTGTGACCAACAACTACCTGGGGCTGTAGGAGACACTGAGAGGGTAGAAGACATCATTGGGTCCTGAAGTTCAGGAACAAGCATCTTGCTGGGGAGACGACACTTTCAAAGGCCACGTGCCTGGAGCAGTAACAAGAACATAAGCCGCGTGAGGGCAGGTTCCCGGGTCTCCAGAAGGAAGCTTGCATTGACCACAGCATCTCCAGCACAGAGCGTATCACCCAACACACAGGAAACATGTATTTGATGAATGAAAGTATGTGTTATAGACAATAATCGGAGGTAAAATCAGTAAGCAGAAAAATTAAAGACAATCTTTCTTTGGTTACATTTAACATGAGAAGAAGCATTTGAAGAAGGCATGGGAAGACGTCATGTATAGCCTTTCCCCAGCGTTTCTTCCCTCCTCTTTCCCTTCCACCACCAGGGGTCACCCTGGATCTCTGCCCCTCCTTGCCCTCCCCTCCAATGCTACCTACCCTCTTTTCATTGCCTTTCCAGGAACAAGATTCTGATTTTTGGGCTCCTGGAGGAGACAGCGCTGGCGGCCTTTCTGTCCTACTGCCCGGGCATGGGTGTGGCCCTGCGCATGTACCCGCTCAAGTGAGTGTCTCTTTAGACGGGCCCCCTGCTAGGATCCAAGTTCTGGTCCCTTTGAAGCAACCTCTGATGCCCTTGACACTCTCCTCTGTTTCCTCAGGGTCACCTGGTGGTTCTGCGCCTTCCCCTACAGTCTCCTCATCTTCATCTACGATGAGGTCCGAAAGCTGATCCTGCGGCGATATCCAGGTGGTAAGCACCTCAGTGCTGCGCCCCAAACCCAGCAAAGTGCAGCTCCCCACTGTGGCTACCCTACCCCTGCAGGGCTCCAAACCCGAACTCCATTCCTACTACGGATCCTCGCCCCTTTTCCTCAGTGCCCTCGGATCCTCGGGTCTGGGGTCCTAGAAGCCCTGACTCTGCGGAAACTCTTCCTCCCAGATTCCCGTCCCACCCAACACACAACTGGTCCCTGAGGCCCTCCGCCTTCCACCTGAAATCACAGAACGTCAGAACTAGAAGGGCCCTCCGAGGTCATCTAGTCCCACCTCCACATCTTACAGACAAAGAGAGGGGCAGAGGTGAATTTATTCATTCAGGGTCATGAAGCCAGAAGCAGCAGAAGTGGCGCTACAACCCAGCCCTCCTAATTCCCAGGCATCAACCATGTATTTTTTTTTCCCAACAAGCATTTTCGATCACTTACTGGAGGTTGACAATGGGTGGCCCCCAAGCCGAATAGGGTCCGTGGATATTGTTGGGTTTGGCTGCCCTTTCTTGCGCGGGTGTTTTTTGTTTTTTGTTTTTCAATTGGCCTAATATCTAAAACTTAGGGGCTTTCACATAAAATCCAATTTTCTGGCTTCCCCTGAAAAATCACAGGCGCTGTCGCTCCCAAGGCCCCGTTTCCGGACAGCAACAATGGACGGCTGCCCTTTAGAGACTCACTTGTTACCTGAACAGCCCCTGTTGTCATTTGTATTTTCACCCCCAGCCAAAGCACTCCGGGCCCACCGTCCCCTGTACTAAATGCAAGTCTCTCCTTTCCCCTAGTCCATGGCCTCATGGAGTCCCCTCCCCCACTCCCCTTCCCCAGGCTTCCCTTCTGCCTGGCCTCAACCACCGAGCCCCTAGGGCATTTATCTCTTGTCTCCTCTAAGCTCACCCTGCAATCCCCGTGCCTAATCTCTCTAACAGGCTGGGTGGAGAAGGAGACGTACTACTGAGCCCGTTGGAAAGAAGAGCCAAGCATGGGAAAGACGGGGGGTGGGGGTGGGGCCCTGAAGGTGTCGCAGGGATGGCGTTGGGGAGGCGTGGGAAACAGTGGGGTGGCATTTGGGGAGGAGACTTGGGGCGAGAGAATGAGGCAACTCAGCAGGCCGAGTTGCAGGGAGTGGGTAATTCAGCTTGGGGTGATTGCCCCAGAGGCCTGTCTAGGAGCAATCAGCCCAGACACTACGTGTCAGGGGTCCCTCCCCAGGTCCTGCTCTGCTGCACTCCACTTGCTGTCTATCTCACCTGAGGACCTGAGGGGTACCCCAACCCTCCCCGGTCCCTGTTCCTTCACCCCCACCTCCCACTAGAACACATCAACACCGAAAGGCAAGGGTCTGTCTAGACCAGGAGGGGAACTGTCTCAGATCACCAGTGTCCCTTTATCTCTCCAACCTCACCCCACTCCCCACCTTCACCCCTCATTTGCTTCCTGCCCAACTCTGTCCCCTGCTTCCCCCTCAGACCTGGAAATCACAAATGGTGCCTCCTGGTGAGTGCTAGGGCCTGAGGCCAGAAAGGGAAGCCAGCCGGTTGGAGAAGCTGGCCTGTCTCCCAGTCAAAGCCATTTAGGAAGCGCCAGAGGAGAGCTGGGCGGACAGGTGGGAGAGGGGGTTATGGAGGAGCCGGGGGACAGGAAAGGAGAGAGAATGTCAGTTCAGGATGTCTGACATAGACCTCTGGGCTCCAGCTCTGTGACCTGCCCTTCAGAGCAGCGGTCCCCAACCTTTTTGGCACCAGGGGCTGGCTCCGTGGAAGACGATTTTTCCACAAATGGGGAGGGGTGGTGCAGGGGAATGGTTCAGGAGGTAATGCCAGCGATGGGGGGCGATGGGGGGCTGCGGATGAAGCTTTGCTCGCTCACAACCACTCACCTCCTGCTACGTGGCCCAGTTCCTAACAGGCTGCGGACCTGTATCGGTCGGAGGCCCGGGTGTTGGGGACCCCTGCTTTAGAGCACCCCACCAGTAGAACCAATTCCAGTGTCACCAGAGTAGCAGCAGAGGCAGGACCAGGAGGCAATCTGAGGGGCTTCACTGAGATTCCACACCCGTGTGCCCATGGTGTTCCCCACTGACCCTTGGTTTGTGGTCTGTTGGTCCCCGAGACCTAGGTGTCACAGATGCTCCGGTTCTCTCCACCGTGTGTGCTTGGTAACACCTCGCCCTTTAGAATGCTAAGTCCTCGGAAGTTCCATGTGGTGCTGAGAGGGGGAGCTGCCAGCTCATTCCCTGCCCCTCCCTACTTCCCCTTCATGCCCATCTGGATGAACCTGCGTCACTCCCAGGCACTGCCAAGCCAGCCCTGGAAAAGGAGGTCCCTGGCCATAAGCTGGAATTGGGGTTGAGAAGTTTCCAGAAACATCCTCTCTTCCAGGGACATGCAGAATCAGCTTAGGTCATGGGTGTGGTTAGGACCTCTGGACAGCAAGAGAGGGCGTTAGGAGACCTGCCTTTGACCTTAGACAGCAGGGCTGCTCCTCCCAGACCAACGCCCCTCGCCCTTCACGCTGATGATCATTGTGCCCAATTTCCTCTGAGATGAGGAGTTGGTTTCAGGTTCCTACAGGAAGATGCTTTTCCCTCCCTAACCCCCTCCCCACCTCCACTTTGCTCTGCAGGCAGCTCTGCCCATTCTCTAAGCCTGGCTTAGAGGGCTTAGGGAATGTCCTGTAGAGAGAATCCTAGATGAACCAAGCAAGTGTGAGAGACACCTAAGGAAAATGGAAGACCTAAGGCAGAAAGGAAGGAAGCAAAAGAGACAAACCTCAGGCCCGTAGACAACGTCCCAAGGGCTATTACTTCATTACACTGGAACTTTACTTTATCAGAGGTACCTTGAAATAATGAGTCATTGCCTTGGGCTTGGAAAACTCAATGGGAAACCGTATTAATTTGGGCCTGATTAATTTGAGATTTATTGACCATGGACAAAAGTTTATCTTTGCACAATCAATAAAATGGCATTTGCTTAGTAAATTAAGAGCATAGACAATATTGCTAGGGTGGCATATGTAGTCTCCTAAAACAATACTTTTGGGGCACTTTAGGAATATCCATTTAGAAATAGTGAATGCATGGGCCAATTGTCATCAGTTCTTATGTATTTGTTAAGAAACGTTCTACAAGACCTTTACTTGGTGACCTTTTGTAAGACGTTAGTTTGAGGCACTACGTATGTACTTGAAAATAATAAAGTTGCATTTCTTTATGAAAGAAGAAATCCCTTCTTCCATAATTCAGATTTCTGTCCTTAATACTTGCCTCCCTCCCAAACTGTGGTATTGAAACGTGTGCTGTGGCAAGATTTGGCTTGCAGAGGAAGCAATAAAGAGAGGGCAGGAGATAAGGACAGGAGGGAAACAATCTGGGAACAGACGATGTCAGTGGAGCAAGAGAGAGGGGAAGAAATTAGGTTGCAAAACAACCTACATGAAAATACAGTGGGGCCTTCCTTCCTCGCAGGTGAACACACCCCAAAAACCACAAAGGTTTTTCTAGCACAGGGAAGAGCCCATGAATCTATGGGCCCCAACCCTCAGGGCCACTTCTGCTTTTCTCTGTCCCAGACCCAAATCAGGCCACTCTCGATATGAGCAGGTAGGGGAAGGAGATGGTGGGCTGAGGGGGCCCCGATGGCCAACACCAATTAACAGTCTATACTGTTCTGGGTGCTGTCTTTAGCAGGGGATGGAGGGAAAAGTAGATGCAATCCTTGAAATTCATCTAAGTAGCGGACATCTAAAACCTTCACGGACAGGGTGTGATGGGCAGTAAGGAGGAATGCTTCTATGCTGGGCGTGGAGGGGTGGCCGGGTGGTGTGCGTTTCTCCGTAATAACTGGAGAAAGGAAGACACCAAACTTACAGCCCTGTGCCAGGATCTTGGAATACCCGTCAGGAGTCAGTTCTTGGCCCCTTTATTACAAGTCTAGCAGTGGTGGTGATGGTGATTGTAATAGGAGTTTTAGGAGAATTAACTGCAGCTCACTCTGTGCCATAACTACATCAGACCTTTAGTTGTATAGTCTCATTTAATCCCACCTCAGGACCTTTATTCTTGACGGTCCCTCTATCGGGAGGGACCTAGTTTCCCTAGTGACTCACATGCCTGGCTTCCTCGCTTTACACAGATCACTCCTTAAACATTACCTCCTCAGCAAGGCCCTCACAGACCTCACCAAATAAAATAGCACTTCTGGCATCTCTTTCACCATTCTCTTTGTTTCTAGTCATAAACACTAACTTCCTCAAATTTAGATAGATAAGTAGATATAGATAATATATTAAAATATATATTTTTAAATTTTAATATATTTTAATATGTTTTATTAAATTTTTATTATATTTTATATTTATTGAATATAATTTTAATATATTTTATTTTAATTTAATATATATATAATTCATATGTATACAAATATATACATATAGTATTTTGCTTATACTTCATTTGCCTGACTCCTTCTCCAGAATAAGTTCCACGTACACAGGGATTTTTTTCTCTTCACCACCTTTATTTGCCACCTAAAACGATGCCTGACGTGTATTGGGCAATTAATAAATGTTGGTTGGATGACTGAAAGAATCCTCTTAATCCAGTAAGAGGGAGACTATTGTTAGCTTTAATTTACAGATGAGAAAACTAGGGCTTGGAAAGGCAAAAGTATGCATTCAGCTTCAAAGGTGGTAAGCATCATAATCAGGTTTCAAACCCAAGGCCAGTCTGGCTACAGGGCAGCCCTCTTCACCACCATGCCATACTTAGCGGCAACTGTGGGAACAGTAGACCTGTGGGCACGGAGTGAGCCTGATTAGCACAATGGTTTAGTGAACTGGGGAGGCTGCAAGGAGAACCAGGAATCTGTGGGCAATGAACATTTGACCAGAGGGGGTAGGCACACCCAAGTGATTAGAACCAAAGGGAGAGGGCATGACCTTAAGGATGCAGTAGGGGATTAAGAGTCAACCATCTTAGAGGATCTTACTGAAAAGGTGAGAGAATCTTACTATGGGATATAATGTTAGAGGGTAAGGCCCACCTCTGACCCAGGCAGACATGCTTTCCATGCCATTTCCTTTTTACCTACAGAATAGGAAATATGATGATTCATCAGAGACAGGCGACAAGCTAAATATTCATAATGCTAAGAATGCAGGATGAAATAGAAAAAATGATTAGATCAATATTCAAGGAAGACATTTAAAATAAAATGAGTCTTTCAAAGACATCCTCAGCTCCAGTGAATTCAGTGGAAAATTTTTTCCAAATACCTCAAAGAACATTCTTATATTATTTCAACTGTACTACAATGTAGAAGAAAATTTTGTATGGCCCAACCTATTTAATGAGACAAATACAGTTTTGATAGAATTTAATAAAATAAAAACAAATATATATATTTGCTTATATATACATTTGTTAACATATATATATATAATATATATATAACTTATATATATACTTATATATACATTTGTTATATATTTGTGATTTGTTATATATAACAAATTATTATATATATATAATATATATATAACTTATATATATACTTATATATACATTTGTTAACATATATATATATAATATATATATATAACTTTATTACCAAATAGTGAAATTCAAGGACGGTGTATTATACAGAAAACTAACCACGAATATTCACTAGAAAAATGATTAAATAATCATTTCAAAAGTTGTTAGAAGGTTAGCAGTAAAATTTAACATTTATTTCTGATTAAAATGTTGGAGGAAAAAGCATATAGGAAACTGTAACCATGTTCAGAGAAGCAAGGAAGGGATGCATAAGTCTAGAAAACAATAATAACAACAACTATAACAAAAGCAATAGCAGCAACATTTGAAATCTTGGATAAGAAGTTTGTATTTATATGGTCTAAATAAAGAAACAAAGTGGAAGAAATAAAAACATTTTTTTTTGGTACAGGACATGATTAAATACCTAAAAAAACCCATGGAAGTCAACCAAAACAAAGCAACAGCAGCAACAACAAAAAAAAGTCCTAGAAGTAATGAGTTCAAAGTTACAGGGTACAAGATATCGATTTTTTAAAAATCAAATTTATCCCTAAATATTAGAAAATACAGTACAAAGAGCTTTTCTTTACAACAGAACCAGAACGAAATATACTCAAGATTTAGTGTGTGTGACATATGGTACTTATTAAAGAAGATTAAAAGCACAATGAGGGACTTCCCTGGTTGTCCAGTGGTTAAGACTCTGCAGTCCCCATGCAGGGGGCACGGGTTCGATCCCTGGTCAGGAAACTAGATCCCGCAGGCCACAATTAAAGATCCCATGTGCTGCAAGGTAGATCCCGCACGAGGCAACGAAGATCCCACGTGCCGCAACTAAAGATCCCGCATGCCACAACTAAGAAAGATCCCGAATGCTGCAACTAAGACCCGGAGCAGCTAAATAAATAAATAAAATTAAAATATTAGAAAAAAAAAGTACAATGAGAGTACTAAAAAATATGTATATATATGGAGGGCTTCCCTGGTGGCGCAGTGGTTGAGAGTCCGCCTGCCGATGCAGGGGACACGGGTTTGTGCTCTGGTCCGGGAAGATCCCACATGCCGCAGAGCGGCTGGGCCCGTGAGCCATGGCCACTGAGCCTGCGCGTCCGGAGCCTGTGCTCCGCAACGGGAGAGGCCACAACAGTGAAAGGCCCGCGTGCCGCAAAAAAAAAAAAAAAAATACATGGAGTGCTAAACTTGACTGCTGTTTGGGAAGACAGAATGTAGTAAAGATAAAAATAAGTTGCTATAAAGAGCCAATCCAGTATCAATTAAAAGCCTCATTGTATTTTTATAAAACATGACATGTTGGTTGTGACATTCTGCAGCAAGTGTGATCAGGCAAGAATATCAGAGTTTTTAATGAGTGATTATGAAGCAAATGAGTAGATAACTGTGATGCTAGCATATTTACCCTAATAGGTTTTAAAACATAGCAGACCAAAATGATGGGTATCAAACCTTATAACATTAAGATAATACCTGAAAATTCATCGTTCAACTTATTTTTAGGAACTATTTGTGGATGAACCACTCTGTGCTATTCTAAGGGCTGGGTGTAAAGCCATGAATAAGCCTGAAAAGGTCCCCACTGTCGTGGAGAAACAGACAAGAAGTCAACAGATAAATGGGCAGGATAATTTCAGAGGGCAAAAAGTGCAGTGAAGCCCACAAGTGATGGATTGAGGGCTGCGTGTGAGAGTGGCTATTTTGGATTTAGCAATTAGAGAAGGCCTCTCTGAAGAGGTAGACTTTTGAGCTAAGAACTGTGGAACAGAACGGGGTTTCCAAAACTAATTTCACTTGATTTTATGTCAATAAAGTTGCCTTGAGGGATCTCCTATGTTCAAGGCTGGGCTAAATGCTGTTGTCACATAGATGATGCATAGATTAACTTAACAATTTTAACTTTAATTCTAACCTTGCTCTTAGGGATTTTATGATCTACATTAAATACAAAGGCTGGGAGAAAATATTTGTAATGTATATGAAAAGGCATTGGAACCCCTTCAAACACATCAATAAGGAAAAGAAAACAATGGAAAATTGGGCAAATGGTAAGAACAACAATTCAGAAAAAGGAAAATGAAGTCCAGAAAGCCAATAAATATAAGAAAAAGATGCTACATAGACAATAAAGAAATGCAAATTAAAACTGTAAGATACCAAATTTCACCAATTATAATATGAAAAATGAAAACGGTCAAGGTCATCCAATATAATCAAAGGTGTGGGGAGTGGACATTTTTGCATCTTGTTGCTGGGATATGGGTAAGAAGAGCTCTTTTGAAGAGCAATCTGGTAGAACATTTTAAGGTTTTAAATAAGAGTATCTTATGATTCAGCAACAGGAATCGATTCTACATAAATTGAAGCTCAAGGGCCGAAAGTACTATATATAAGGATGCCACTGCAGCAGTGCTTTCAGTGGTTAAAAAAAAGAAAAGGAAAATATCCTGTAAATCCATCCGTAGTGAGAATAATTGAATAGACCACCGTCAATACAGAATATGGCATGCCTTGTGGCCATTAAAAAGCAAATCTTTACATAAATGAAAGGGGAGCTGAATGATGCTATAAAAGGTAAGACTCTACCTCCTTATAGATACTATTGGTATAAATGTAGAAAAAAGACTGGAAGGACACCCAGCACATTGCCAACAGCAGTAACATCAGTGGTGGGGAATCTGAGTCTGGGGGGAGAGAAAGTGGGACTTTCTGTTTTTATTTGGTACACTTTTAATAGAGAAGAAAAATCTTATCCAATCTATTAAAGAAACAGACTATTATTTGTCCCAGCTGGGAAGGGAAAATTTCTATTTCTGAATACTGAAGGAAGGTTACATCAGCACCAGGATGGATGTTTTCTGATCCAGTCATATTTTTTAAAAGCATGCCAAGCCAAAATGCAATTAAATAAATACCCAAAAATAGAAAGGGAAAATGTATGTTGACATGCATAACTGAAAAAACAATGTGTACATTATAGAAATATACAGCTGCTTCAGATCCTTTTTCAGAAGGGGGGAGAGTATAATTTACACTTAAAACATATAAAGTTAATACAGTCAAACCACTTACTGAGATGTCAAAGAAGGTGAATGGAAGAGAGAAATATGTCGTACTAAAGTGAGGAAATTCAGGGTTATTACATGAAAAGCGTATTTTTAGTCTCACTGAGAAGAGCTGCACATTAAGCTGCAGGTAAGACTTATAATATTTAATTCAAGCTGTATATTGAGCACATACTATATAAGTCACACGTCGTGTTTTACACCGAGCACCCTGCTTTAATCCTTACTTTGCCACCTTACAATGCAGATGGTAGCCCCCTTTACCAATGAAGAAAGAGAGGCACAGAGAGGTTAGGTAACTTGCCCAAAGCCACACAGCCAGTAAGCAGCGGAGTCAGGACCCAAACCCAGGACAGATTCAAAAGTCCAAGATCTGACCTATTCTGCTCTCTGATCTCCTACAACCAAAAGCTCAAAGTCAATGTCTGTGGGCAGGGCACCTCAGCAAAAACACACACACACACACACACACACACACACACACACACACACACACACAGACTGCCTGCTTTATTTTTTGAGTCAGCTATCCAGGGTACCTCTGAGTCTCGGAGGTCAGCAGGACCAGACTGGGACTTTGTTCTAGCCTTGCCATCAGACTGCAGTTCTCTCTGTGGCAGAAACTTCTCCAATCATTCTTAAACCCAGAGACTGAGACTTGTGGATTCTCAGTTAGAACTTTCCTGAGGTCTTTGTGACAACAGGCCTGGTTGTTGCCTCGGTGCTGGGGGGAGCTCCCAGCGTGCCCTGAAGCCCACTGCACTTCCCACCTGCTCAGGGTCCTGCAGCATCTTCATCACTTAGGCACATAGTACTCTCCACACTTCATTTCTTCGACTCCCTCTCTTCATCCCTCTCCTTCCTGTACCTCAGGCCCCAGGCTCCCCTCATCCCTCCTGTGCCCTCCTTCCTGACACCTCCTCCTCCTCCATCTAGGGCTTCACCGCTGCCCCCCGACCACCCTCCCTCTCTCTCTCCTTCAGTCCTCCCCCGGCTCAGCCATTCTTCCTCTCACCCCTCTCCCCCTCCTTCCTCCTGATTTCCTCACACCCCTCACTCTCTTTGCTTTCTTCCCACCAGTTGATCTGGGGCAGCCATATCCAGGGAAAGCCATGGGGCTTGGAGGGAGAAAAGGGACCGTGACACCTCATGAGCAGAATCCAAGCCCAAGACCTAAGGGTCCTAAAATGAGTAAAAGAAAGATGAAGAGGACAAAAAAGAGAGAGATGGAGGACCTGAAGAAGGAAGTGGTCATGGTAAGAACACCCGAAATGGGTGCTGACAAATTGCCCTCCAAAAACCCCTCTCAACCCTCAGGCTTCTAATGTCTCACCTTGAAAACTGATCACACAGGCCAGTGCCACCTCCCTTCCCCAAAATGTTTCCCCTAGAAATGATGCATCACCCCCTGTCCCTCAACCAGTGCCACCTCTCTTCCCTGAAATGTTTCCCCTAGAAATCATGCATCACCCCCTGTCCCTCAATGACTCTACTGCCCCCTCAGGATGATCACAAATTAACCTTGGACGAGCTGAGCACCAAATATTCTGTGGACCTAACCAAGGTGAGTGAAGGAACTCCCTGAGGGAGGCAGAGGGTCTCCATTCCCGACCTTGAGGCTGCCAGGACAAAAGCAGGGCTAGAAATCTAGCCCCTAGGTTCAAGGTCAATGTTCTTACCCTTAACCTGCGCCCAGCCAAGGACACACACTCAGAAAAAGGTGAAATGGTAACTACGCAAAGAGAGTTCAGGATTCGATGAGAGAATGAGGATGGGTTAGGGCAGCACCTCTCAAACCTTTGTCCTCGGGACCCATCAAGGACCCCAAAGAGCTTTTGCTTATGTGGATTACATCTACTTAGATTTATCGTATTAGAAATTAAAATTGAGAAAATTAAAAAGTATTTCCTAACTCATTTATAAACAACCATTATATATTAGTACAGATAATATTTTTATGACAAATAACTCTGTTTTTCAAAACAAAAAAAATTAGTGGCATTTTACATTTTTGCAAATCTCTTTCATGTCTAGCTTTTTAATAGAAGACAGCTAGATTCTCATATATTTTCAGCATTAACGCTATTGTGCTATCATGTGCCCTGTAGCCTTAGGAAAATTCTACAGTATACTTAAGAGAATGAACGTGAAAAAGACAAACAATTTAGTATTATTCTGAAAATTGTTTGACCTTGTGGACCCCGCCTGAAAGGGTCTCAGGACCCCATGGGTCCCCAGACCACACTTTGAGAACTGCTGGTTCAACAACAAAATCATTTATTTCTGCTATTATCACTATTACTGCTGCTGCTGCTATAACCACTAATACAACGACCACAAATAAACTTAAATAAAAGCCCTCAAAATGTAAGTTCCCCTAACTCTAGAATTTCTTCACTGGAGGGGCTTGGGATGGCCATCTGGTAACCATGGGAGACTGGTCCGGTTTCATGGTTCTCCGTCCATTCCTATTTCTTTTCCACACAGGGCCATAGCCCTGAAGAGGCACAGGAAACTCTGGCTCGAGATGGACCCAATACACTTAGCCCACCCCCTACCGCTCCAGAATGGGTTAAATTCTGAAAACAACCGTTTGGTGGCTTTTCCCTCCTACTGTGGACTGGTGCCGGTCTCCGCTTCGTGGCCTATGGCATCCAGTTATACTTCCATGAGGACCCTACCAAAGATAATGTGAGTCTGTTCAACTACTACTGCCAAGCCCAGTGTCTGCTTAGCCCTCGATACTCTTCTGCTCAGCACCTAGCACTCCTGAAGTCCTCTGGCCCAAATCCCTATACTCCCAGGATTTTCTAAGGAAGCTTTGGTCCTTCCTGGTTTCCCTCTTATCTAGATAGCTCCTGATTCAGCTCCCTGAGATACAACGTTCCCCCCAGAAACCTGCTGTCCTGTGATTATCTTCCCAACTGGTCATCAAAGCACTTTGCTATCCATTCTCTTTCATAGAATTTTAATCTCTTCCTATCCTTCCTCTCCATCTCCCTCAATAGCCTCACTCTACCCCATGAATAGCCTTCCTGGAGAGGAAGATATAGGCTTTCTCGGGCCTGGGATTTTGCTGGCCCCTCACTGTAGCTCTGGGTTCCTTCACAAGGAAGCCCAGAGAACCGGGCCTGTGCTCAGCCCCTGTGCTCTCCCACCGAGTCCCATGGTTTCTTCCACCTGGAAAAATGGCTGTTACCCTTGCAAGCTGACTTCCTGAGGATGAAGAGGAAGAAAAGGACCTACTGATGAGCCCTTTGTTTCCCAACCCCCAGCTGTACCTCAGCATTGTACTAACAGTTGTGGACATCATCACCGGCTGCTTCTCCTATTATCAGGAGGCCAAGAGCTCCAAGATCATGGAGTCTTTTAAGATCATGGTACCTCAGGTAGGATTCATGTGGAAGGATATAGTGGGAGGATGCGTAGAATGCAGCCAAATGCATGATTTGTATGTCCCCTGAAGAATTATTTCCTACCGTGAGTGAACTGAATGAGGCTGGTAATGAGGGTGACATTCACTTAGGTTTTATTCTATCAGGCCTTAAAAGTACCCTGAGAAAATACCACAAAAAAAAAAAAAAGACTTTAAAAAAATTTGGGCTTCCCTGGTGGCGCAGTGGTTGAGAGTCCGCCTGCCGATGCAGGGGACATGGGTTTGTGCCCCGGTCCGGGAAGATCCCACATGCCGCGGAGAGGCTGGGCCCGTGAGCCATGGCCGCTGAGCCTGCGCGTCCAGAGACTGTGCTCCACAACGGGAGAGGCCACAACAGTGAGAGGCCCGCGTACCACAAAAAAAAAAAAAAAAGACTTTAAAAAAAGTACCCTGAGAAAAACACAATAACATCCATGAAGTGGTCTGGTCTGGAATGCATGAGCTGAATCCAATGAGCATAATCTGAAACCCCAAATCTTTGGGGGTTCTATTCCAAAAAGGGGGGGGTGGGGCAAAGGGAGGGTGGATTCTTCAAATGTCGATGGCCTTAAAGACAAAGAACAGCGATGGAAGTGATCCAGATTAAAGGAGGCTAAAGAGACATGACAGCTAAATGTAATACCTGACCCTAGACCAGATCCTGTGCTGGAGCAGAAAATAATGCTGTAAAGGGTATATTGGGTCCATTGACAAAACTGGAATGCAGACAGCAGGTGAAAGTATTGTGGCAATGTGAAATTTCCTGAATTTGATAACTGTATTATGGTTATTTAATATCCTAATTCTTGGGAAATGCACATTGAAGTATGTACAATAAAAGATCATGATGTATGTAACTTGCCCTCAAATAGTTCAGGAAAAAAAGTATTTACATACACACATATATAGAGACAGGGAACAAATGACAAAGCAAATGGGGTAAAATGCTCACAGATGAATCTGGGTACAGGTTATATGGGTGTTCTTGGTACAATTTTTATTCTTGCAACTCTTTTGAAAGTTTATATTATTTTCAAATAAAACTTTTCTAAAGAACCTGGAAATAATATGACAGTAGAAGGGGGTTCCTAGGCACAGGGCTTGAAAACTTGGAAAGGAACAGGCTGCATATTTTCCCAATGACACGATCACGTTCTAGCATTATAGCCCAGGAGCTTCTTCTGCCTTTGGTGTCAGCATAACTTAATTCCTTCCTTGGGTAAGAGTTCAGTGGGAAACGTTTCGGTAGAATGAAGTAGGAGTTTGGAGACTATCAGTTTTTGCTGCTAAACAAGCCACCCCAAAACACAGTGGCTCAAAACAATGAACATAGTATTTCTCACAATTCTGTGGCTGGGCTGCTCTTCTGATCTGGGCTGACCTTGACTGGTGCTGGGTGGCCTTGGAAGGCTTCATTCAGGTGTCTGGGGCCTCAGCTGAGATGTCATGGACAGCTGGGGCCTCTCTCCTTATCATCTTTCTCCCTCCAGGAGGGTAGCTTGAGCACATTCAATATGGTGGCAGAGGGCAAGCCCCAGTGTGCAAGCACTTTCTATGTGCCTGCTTGCACTACATTTGCTAATGTCCTATGGGCCAAAGCAAGCCATACAGCCAAGCCTAAGTGTAGGAATGGGAAGATAGACCTCACAGTTTAGTGAGAGGAGCATCAAAGGGCCCTGCAGACAGCGATGGTAAGAATTTGCAATCTACCCAAGAGACCTTCGAGAATGATGTGGTGAGTGACAGTGTAAGAAAAGGGAATCAGAGGGAAAGAGAGCAGGAAATGGATGAGGGGAGCAAAAAGCTTTGGAAATGACCCTACGCTATCTTCCCACAGCAAGCTCTGGTAATCCGAGGTGGAGAGAAGATTCAGATCCCTATATAAGACATGGTGGTAGGAGACCTGGTAGAAGTGAAGCGGGGAGACCGGATCCCTGCTGACATCTGGCTTATCTCTTCACAAGGATGTAAGGTGAGGGGATGTGAAACGCTATGGAAGGGGGCCAAGTATGATCTTAGAGCACTGCAGTGACCTGGACTCAGTTCAAAAAAATATGATCTTATTGTTCAGAACCTTGAGAAGTCACAAGTGCAGATTTGAGGTTACAGTGGTGTGTAAGTTTATGCTTCTCTCTGCATGTCAATAATGATGATGTTGGTGTTTTTTTTCCATGACCTGTCCTCTCTCCCATCCCAGGTGGACAACTCATCCTTGACAGGAGAGTCAGAGCCCCAATCCCACTCCTCTGATTTCACCAATGAGAACCCTCTGGAGACCCAAAATATCTGCTTCCTCTCCACCAACTGTGTGGAAGGTGAATATCGCATCATAAGTAGCCTACATTCAAAAGCAAAGATTGAAACAAAGATTTCCAGACCTCTCTATCTTCTAAGGGCAGTAGGGAAGGTAACAGCCAGTAAATAGTCTACGTTCTTCATCCCTCATGAGCTATACAAACTTTGATGAAAGGTCAAAGCCATCATTTCCACATCTGTGCACTGATGATACTAAAAGTCACTACTCCATAGATTTTTATGTGGGTTAAAGGAGATAATACACAATAAAATGCCTAGCACAAGACCTAACACACTCTAAGTGCCCTGTAATTGTAGCTATTTTTACTCTATCTAGTGAATGGACTATGCTCTATGAGCTGAAAATAGCACAGAAGGGAGGAAAATTATTCAGCTCTGCTAAGTCACTCTTCTCCTGAAGTAAGCCCTAACTTCTCACTATCCCAAGAGAGGGTACTGACATTGGAAATCTGAGTTACCAGAGGTGCCACTCACACCTTTGGCTTTGTTCTTAGCATCTAGGGCATCCTTGAACTGGGAGACAGCTCTGGCCAAAGTGGTACCAATGGGCTCAATATCATTATGTCAACCTCTCCTTCATCCTTTCTGCTTAAGAAGGCCTGCAAAACTCTCTGGAACACACATGAAAACCATCATTTATGCTTAAGAATAAATGTTTGGGTGTCTAAGAAATAGCTATTCTTTAATTGAATGCTTAGCACGTGTCAAATGCCACAGAAATCTGATTCTAACAAGACTATACAACAGATATTATTCCTATTTTACACATGAAAGCCCAAGGTTCAAAGAAATTAAATGCAGCACCCGAGAGCACAACTCAACAAAAAAGAGGAGGATCAAGGATTCTAATGAAGGTCTGTCTCCAAAGCCCATGCTCTTTCCACAGAACCTCCCCTGGAATAAAGCTTGCTAATGACCCCTCTGGTAATAAAATTATTTAATTTGGAAATAGCTTAAAGGAGTAGAGTACCATTAAGACTGAAGAAGAATCTAACTAGAAAATAAAATATATATTAAAAAAATTTTTTAACTTGATTGAACAGAAAGATGCAAGTTAGCAAGCTTCCTCCAAAAACATGAGATTCTTATTATTAAATTTTAGGAAGAAATTTGCTCAGATTTGTCCTTCCAAAGTAGGCTTTTCATCAACAAATTATATGCTTCAAATAACAGGGAAAGTGGATGATGGAATTCCATCTAAGAAACAGGGATCTGACTAGAATAGAGAAGGCTTTAATAGGAGGCTAGAGGGACCCAAGATGTGACCAAGAGGGTGGAGTTAGGTTGAAGGAGCTCTTGACTGTTAAACTGAGGAATCCCTATGCAATCTGCAAACAGGTAGCATCACTTTAACATTTATCCTAGGCCCTTGCCTCTCTGCTTTCATCACGGTGGCCCTTGACGGGGCTGCTGGTACAAACATCTCTCTTTGGGTTCTCATGCATCTTCATAGGGGGTAGGGGGGAGATGGTAAGCTATTTCTCTGGCATTGTATAGAAGGCGTAGGAAGAAGTCAGTCTAGCCTGGAATATGGGAGGCTTGGCCTTCTTAACCTTCCCCAAGGTTGACATCAACCTTCCCCCTCTCTAGACACATTGGGATTAGTTATTAAATCCTGTCTCTCCAAGCATGGGGAAAACCATAGCAGAAGGAAGAAAAATGAAGAACTAGATTAAACCATGGCACAAAATGACTATAAGTGACACCATACCCTAGCCACCCCTACCCCCTGCCAAAATAAACCCTCTCAGCACCTCTCAATTATTTCAGTATCTTCCTGCTCACCTGCAGAGTGCCTCATACTGTGAGGCGTTCCAGAACCACTCTTCACATAGCAGTGACCTCACTCGTCTGCTGTCGGTCGGAGCAGAACCTGCTCTCAGACTCATAATGCTGAAGGTGACCTTGAAAATGGACTGGCCGCTCCATGCTATGGTGTTCGTGGGAGCTGCCAGGTTAGAGCTACCCTGCAAGGCGTATGTGCGATTCTCTAGCCATCCTTCTGGAGACCATAAATTCATCTAAATGGAGAAAAAAAGAAACAAATATTTGAGTGCCATGTGCCCAACCCTGTTCTAGGCTCTTTTAAAAACATTTAATTCTCACAGCTTTGTAGATGCTTTTACCCCATTTTAAAGATGAGGGAACCTGAGTCTCAGAGAGGTTAAGTAACTTACTCTAGGGTGAACAGCTAGTACATTGGAAGTTGAACTTCTAGCCCTGAGTCCTTCTGATTCGAAAATAAGTGCTATTTCTATAATATGTTGCTTTTCTGGGTGATTCTGACTGTAACTTTAATGGTAGGAATTTCAGCCATCATGGTGAAGCAGGAAGAATTATTTTGAGCAAAGAACCTTATGGGGCCCCTCATTTCAAGCTACATCCTGGGTATGTCAAGTTCCCCGTCTGATTCAGGGGCCATGTTATGGCCTATGCCACCCAGCAGGGGGCAGACTGGCTCCAGCCAGCAAAACAGGGAAGAGGCTCGGTCAGAGCAGAGTTTCTCAACCTCGACACTGCTGACAATTGTTCCGCGCTGTTCTTCGTGGTAGCGGGAGAGGAGGGCTGTCCTGTGAGTTGCACGATGCCTGGCAGTATCCCTGCTCTCTGCCCACTAGGTGCCAGTAGCAACCTCAGTCGTGACAACCAAATGTGCCTCCAGACCTTGACAAATGTCTCCTGGGGATGGGGGCGGCAAATTGAGTAGCCCTGGGTTAGAGGATGGGGAGATATTGGAACACAGGATTCTAGCAGAAGGGTAACCACTATTCCTGGGGCTGGAGAAGCTCTTCAGCTGCTGAGAACAAAATAAGAAACATACAGGCAATGGAAGAGATTTAGACTAAGTGTAACAAAGACCTTCTTGACAGTGAAGGCAATTAGGCAATAAAATTGGGTATCTCTGGAGAACTGTGAAACCTCTTCAGAGATTCTTCAGATGAGGAGACCTTCACTTGCATAAGCGAACTGTAAAGACAGTAGAACATTATAACTTCTCAGAGGACCTTGAGTTTCTACCTTGTTTTTGACTGTTGACAGTTTTCTCTTTGTAGGAACCAAGCCCAACAGCCTTTCCAATTCAGACTTCCCCCTTCATCCACAGGGACAGCCCGGGGCATCGTGACTGCCACAGGAGACTCCACAGTGATGGGCCGAATTGCCTCGCTGACCTCTGACCTGGCAGTGGGCCAGACCCCCATGGCTATGGAGATCAAACACTTCATCCATCTGATCACAGCAGTGGCCATCTTCCTCGGTGTCGCTTTCTTTGGGCTCTCACTTATCTTGGGCTACATCTGGCTGGAGGCTGTTATTTTTCTTATTGGCATCATTGTGGCCAACGTGCCTGAGGGGCTGCTGGCCACCATTACTGTGAGTAGCTAAGGTGGAATGTGGCCCCAGGGCAGACAAACAACCCCAAGGAAATGAAATCACTAGTATCTCTTTCGGGGCTGAACCTCTCCAGGGCAGAGTACTCTCATGCATATACAGATGTCAAATCATTGAGCTCCCAAATTCCACTGACTTCCTTCACCCCTATTTTCCAGTGCCTTCTCTCTTTAATGAGAAAAGAAGTGAGTTACGATGCGGAAAGCATAGATTATCAATCACCGGGAGTGAGTTCCAGTCCTGGGTGTACTGGCTGGTGAATCTGGCCAACTCACTGCACTCCGGGCCTCAATTTATTCATCAGTTCATAGAAGAAGATTAATTTAGGATTATAGAATCTTACTGGAAAGGACTTCAAAGCCCGTATAAATTCAACCTTTCAACCAATGCCAAATACCCTTCATAAAATCTGTAGGAGATGATGATGATTTCTAGTCATGGGAAGCCCACCCCTTTTTATCTGACCTCATTTCATTGTTGGATTGCTCTAGTTAGATTTCATCATATTGAGCAGACATACGGTTCCCTGTTTGGTCCCAGTTTTCCCATCTGAAGAAATACAAAATAAGTCAATTTTCTCTCTTCTACAAACCTACCCTTTGGATCTTTTTTTTTTTTTTTTGCGGTACACGGGCCTCTCACCGTTGTGGCCTCTCCCGTTGTGGAGCACAGGCTCCGGACGTGCAGGCCCAGCGGCCATGGCTCACGGGCCCAGCTGCTCCGCGGCATGTGGGATCTTCCCGGACCGGGGCACGAACCCGTGTCCCCTGCATCGGCAGGCGGACTCTCAACCACTGCGCCACCAGGGAAGCCCAACCCTTTAGATCTTTGACAATAGCCATTATGTCCCCTCAAACTCTCCAGGGGAGAGGTCGTATAATCCCTTTTCCCTTAGCCCTTTTTCCTGTGACACATCTTCAGACCCCTCGTCTCGCTGATCACCTGTTTGGGGTATGCTCTCCTTTATCAATACCCTTCTTAAAATGGAAATGAGAATAATACCCAGGGTGTGGTTAGACTAGCACAAAAACATCAGTACTCATGATATTGTGTAAATAAATAACAACTCCGTGATTAGAATTCTGTACATAACCGCAGCCTAAGAATTCATTCGTTTTTAAAATAACCTTGCCCCACACCTGACTTTCACTGGATTTATGGTCAACAAAAACCTTTTGGTTTAAGTGACTTCTCAAGTCATTCTCAGCGCTGCAACAGTCCTTCTCAGTTTCATCATTCTCTCCTCCCCACTCCTTTTTTAAACTAGTGGTACAACCCTCCTCCACACACAGCATCTTATGCCACAATCAAAGGTTAGCTCTCACCGTGGTCCCTGGAAAGACTGGACTTGAGAAAGAAGTGTAGCTTGAACTTGAATGGAGTAGAGGCTGCAGAATAGAAAAGATGAAAGGATCGAGGGGGAGAGGAATATTCCAGGAGGAATAGATCATTCTCTATGATACCCCGGTAAAAGAAAGCACTCTTCTTTTGAAACTCTGCCATAAAGTACAAACCGAAATCACTTTCCTAATTTCCTTTCCCATAGCCACAGATGGGATTTCTAAAGACTAGGTGGTAACAAAAGGGAAATAAATATAAAAAATTAAAAGAGCAGTGAAAACGATCAGATTTCCAAAAACACAAAGCGCTGTGAGCAGCCAAGCTCTCCTCTCCGTTTCCCCTCTCCCCTGTTCACGGCCTTAGGTGTGTCTGACCCTGACAGCCAAGTGCATGGCTCGGAAGAACTGCCTGGTGAAGAACCTGGAGGCGGTGGAGACACTGGGCTCCACTTCCACCACCTGTTCCGACAAGACGGGCACCCTCACCCAGAACCGCATGACCGTCGCCCACCTGTGGTTCGACAGGACCATCTATGAGGCTGACACCAGCGAAGAACAGACTGGTGACTAGTGGCGTTGGCGGTCAGAGAGTGGAAGGATGTGGGGAATGTGATGAGTAGCTGACAGGGCGTGGTGAGTCCAGACAGCAAGAAGGTAGCTGCAAAGTGAGAGGAGAGCAGGGAGGTGTGGAGGAGATGAAATGTTGTCTCTGAGAAGCATCTGGGCGCAGAAGGGGTGTGAATAAACTCCTGCTTTAAGCTCTCCTATCCCTGCTGACAGTTCTGTTCTCTCTCCCTAGGGAATTCATTTGCCAAGGGCTCTGATACCTGGTTTATCCTGGCCCGAATCGCTGGCCTCTGCAACCGGGCTGATTTTAAGGCTAATCCGGAGTACCTTCCCATAGCTAAGGTGTCAGGCCCAAGGGAGTAAAGGGTACCTCAGTGTCCAGGGTATAACCTGCCCTCTCCCCTCATTATCTCTTTTCTGGCCCTCGGTGATGCCCCCAGCACCCCTCCCCATTCTGTTCCTCTCCTTGACACCACTGGCCAGCCCAGGTGCCTTGCCTCTTGGGCTCATTATACCCACCCCATCCCGGCAGCGGGCAACAGCAGGGGATGCTTCTGAGTCAGCCCTCCTCAAGTTCATCGAGCAGTCTTACAGCTCTGTGAAGGAGATGAGAGAGAAAAGCCCCAAGGTGGCAGAAATTCCCTTTAATTCTACCAATAAGTACCAGGTACAGAACCGACAAAGGTAGGAAGATAGCAGTGGGGGATGGGCTTGTCATCTGGGGAAACGGGAGCTTTGCCTTTGCCTTTATGACTGAGCTGTAGAACAGATACGGTCGATACTCAGCACCCCAGGTAGGAGGAAGGGTCACCTTAAGGGAAAGTGGCAAACAGGTACATGCAGGCATAGATGATAAAGGAAGAGGCATTCGGTCATAAGCAGACTTGAGGCTACGCCACTTGTGCAGAGAGCAGGTCATAAAGTGCTGAAATGTCCATAGGCAGCAAAGGCTGGCTGGAGAAAGTCACGTTAAAGGCGTCTCTGTGGCAACTGTGAATTTGCTGCTGCAGAATATGTTGGATTTGCCAGTCACTTCCCTGAGGCATCTTATCTCACTAGTCATCAAATATTTCTTTTCATTCCGTGCCTGCAGTTCTCGCAGCTGCCATCAGGTAGGCGGTCAGGGCTTTTCAGAGTGTTTGCGAAGCTGTTTTCCCAGGGCTGTTTTGTCCATGATCCAGGGAGGACTGACAAGGGAAGGAGGACTGAAGGGAAGGAGAAATGCTGAGGGAGGGACAGTGGTGGCCCTGACAGTAAAATGCGTGTGAGGGACAAGAAACCCAGTACTTCCCTCCCACGTGAGAACCCTGGCACGCTTTGAGGAAAGTGTGGAAAGGAGGGAACGGTGGCATCACCATGATGGGGGCTCTAGCAGCTAAGCTTTGACTCATATGGGGCAATCGTGATTTACTTAGGGGAGTGGAATTCTCCAAATTTATGTACTACCGTAAAGGTCAGACAACAGGTGTGGGTAACAGAGAAGAAATTCAACTCCCAAAAGTCAGTTTTGCTTTTGTGTCTTAAAAAACATGTAATAGTGCTCGCTCCAGCAGCACATACACTAAGACTAGAACAATACAGAGAAGATCAGCATTGCCCCGTCATGACAGGCAAATTCAAGAGGCGTTCCATACTTTTATATTTGAAAGTTGCTTAAGAGAATAGATCTTAAAAGCTTTTGTCACAAGAAAAAACAATTTTTGTAACTAAAAAACAAGCCATAACAGGGCTTCCCTGGTGGCGCAGTGGTTGAGAGTCCGCCTGCCGATGCAGGGAACGTGGGTTTGTGCCCTGGTCCGGGAAGATCCCACATGCCGCAGAGCGGCTGGGCCCGTGAGCCATGGCCGCTGAGCCTGTGCTCCGCAACGGGAGAGGCCGCAGCAGTGAGAGGCCCGCGTACCGAAAAAAAAAAAAAAAAAAGCCATAACAAAAGCTATATAGATCTTTTTAAACCAAATTACCTATATTTTCACCCTGAATGCTGAACGAGTAAAAGTTAAAGAAACAGATTCATAGTTTTTTGTCTCATCTGACTTTTCATCCGTGTAATGAGATAGGTCCCCTAAGCCCAAACTGCAAACTTATTTCCACTTTTTCCTGACGTTTAGTGACCTCACTCACCAGACAGGAATTCTGTGCTTGGCAGGACCCGATTAAAGCCTTCGATTGGAAAGAATTAGGTACCTCTCCTTCCACAAGATTCAAAATAAAAGTAAAACATACCCATGACATTTGATGGGACATGAAACAAAATAGCAACCTTTCCCCCAAATGACAACGTTAGTGCCTTTTCTGAGCTACCGAATATCAAATTCAAACAGCAAAATCCTTCTCTGCACCAAGTGTGCTCGGCCAGCCTGCAGGCTACCCAGCTCTGGCGGGGCTTGCTTGGGGGGTCCAAGGAAACCCCTCTGGCTCCTTTTGCTCCGTACCCAAGAACAACCTGCCTTAATCAGCTTGTTCTTGGGACAGTCAGAGGCTCTGGCCCGCAAGGGACATCTTAGCCTGGCGGTCGTTTGCAAGGCCTGGTCTCTTTCCGTCTCTGAGATCAAAATGAAAGGAAGAAGTTTCTCTGTTCTGATATTTCAAGATTTCTCCCATCTTTTTCACCTGTAATTTTCTATCAAGATGTGATGCTTCTGTGCTCAAATTACTAGCTTAAGCAGGTCTTGCTGCCGTCTCTGATAATCTCTGATAGTCAACAAATAGGTTTTAAGCACTCAGAAAAATTTTTAAAAATTTTTTTACAGCTTTCTCCTTACATGAGTTTAGGTTTCCCCTCTTAACTGCTTAAGTATATTTTGAATATAACAGTTTTGGGAAAGTTTCCAAAGAAGCCGTTTTAACCACATTTTACACGCAGGTTTCCCACCCAGCTTCTCCTTGGGCCAGTACAGTCTGGTCCCCTCGGTACCACAAGCTCAATTCCTCTCAGTGTGCTGATTTTGTTACCCAACAGGCTACGTAGCAGGAATTTCCTGTCGATCATAAGAGGAAACCCAGAGACAGTTCCTTTTCCCAGATCAGAGATCACAGGAAAATGAAAAATGAAACTGATCTTATTTCTCTGTCCTCAAGTTGTCTCCTCAGGTTCCCTTCCTGACTACGCTCTCCCCTCCCCAGCTGAGCCACAGGGACCCCCAACTCGTACCGTCGAGCCCCTCTCAGGGGCCGTGCCATGTTTCCAGGAGACATGGGGCTAGAATGGCTAACAGTTTTTGCATTGTGTTTCACAGTTTTCGATATATTCTTTTTTTTCTTCTTTTTGGTTTTGAGACGTGTTCTGTTTATTGGTAAAAAAAAAAAAAAATTCACGAACACAAAATAACAGTACATTCAACATATAAACAAAATTATGAAAGATGTGATTATACAAATTCTACTGGCAACACTTGGAAAACAGTTTATTCATCAGTCCCCAAAATGAACATAAAAACGTAAGAAGCAACCACGATTCAGTGTCAAACTAAACAAGTCAGAATGCCTAAAGAGTTTGGTAACTCAAAGTGAATAGGTAACTTTATTTTTTGGGAAAAAATAAAAGACAGTATTAATAAAAACAAAGCAACAATCATAAGTTTTAAGTAGACTTCACCACTAAATGTGTGATGACAGAGTTAACGAAGAACTTAGAGCATAGGTTGGTTAAGAGAGCATGTTCTAAAGTGAGTTAATTTGGGTTCTTTCCTTGACAGCCCCTACTTTCTAGCTGTGTGATTCTGGACACAGCTTAACCTTAGTTTTGTCATCTATAAAATAAAGAAATTGATAGTACTACTACAGGGTAGTAGCTGAGAGGATTAAATGACAACTCATGTAAAGCACTTGGAACAGTGGCTGGCACATAATAAGTGCTCAATAAATGTTGTTATTACTATTCGTCCTAATCCCGTCCTTCAGGCTCAAACAACCACGGTAAAGAACTGTCAGTGTTTTTCAATATATTCTTTACAAATATTATCTTTCTTTTATAAAAACCCAATGAGGTGGGCAACGCAGAACCTTTTACATTTTATCAAAGGAGCCAAGGTTTGGAGAGGTTAAGTGGACTGACCTGAGGTCATACAGCTAAGAAGCATTCCTGCTGGCCCTAGAGCACAGGTGTTTGACTCTAAGTTTTCTTTCCTGTCTACTCTGCTGTCTCTGTGGCCCCGTGACTTCTGCTTCTAGCCACCCAGGCAGAGAGGAAGCAGGGAGGGGAGAGTGCCTGGGCTGCCCTTCACGTCCAGTCTGGCTGAGAAGATAACAGATTCCTGTGCAGATAATACCAGGCTGGGGGTTCCTGCAAGGGAGGAGGGGCTCAACCAAAGGTCGGATTTGGCTGGAGGGAGGGGGGCTGCGCTGGTTTAGGGGACAAAGGAAATGGAGGTGTGACGCAGCTTGCCTGTCGGCTTTGCCCTCAAAAACCTTACCCTTGCTTTTTTGCCCCAACCCTCGCTCTCTCCTCCTGTTCCTCTCCTCTCCCTAGGTGTCCATCCACCTTTGGGAGGACGGCTCCCAGACCCACGTACCGATCATGAAGGGGGCGCCTGAGAGGATCTTGGAGTTTTGCTCTACTTACCTTCTGAAAGGGCAGGAGTACCCAACGGATGATGAAATAAAGGAAGCCTTCCAGAATGCCTACTTGGAACTGGGCGGTCTGGGGGAACGCGTGCTAGGTGAGGGGGCCGTGGGAGAAGGCTTTGAAGAGTGGCATCAAAACAGTCATTAGGGCTTCCCTGGTGGCGCAGTGGTTGAGAGTCCGCCTGCCGATGCAGGGGACACGGGTTCGTGCCCCGCTCTGGGAAGATCCCACATGCCGCGGAGCGGCTGGGCCCGTGAGCCATGGCCGCTGAGCCTGCGCGTCCGGAGCCTGTGCTCCGCAACGGGAGAGGCCACAAGAGTGAGAGGCCCGCATACCGCAAAAAAAAAAAAAAAACAGTCATTAGTTGTGGGCTGAAAAATCTAAGAGGTTGGGGCGAGCAGGATAGAGACATAGACAGTGGAATGACTACTGGTCCTTTCTTCTGTCTCTCTCTAGGGTTCTGCTTCTTGAGTCTGCCGAACACTTACTCCAAGGGATTCAAGTTTAACACCGATGAAATCAATTTTCCCATGGATAACCTCTGTTTTGTGGGGCTCATCTCCATGATTGACCCTCCCCGAGCTGCAGTGCCTGATGCCGTGGGCAAGTGTCGGAGTGCCGGGATTAAGGTAAACCCTGGAGCATTCCAGATGCCCCTCACTTATCATAAACTGGATCAACAGTAGAAAACTTCAGACAGAGTAGGTTCTTCGTTTAACTGAACTGATTTCTGCCTCCTGAGCTTATGAGTTGCAGTCTTAAGAGAGAACTTAATAATAAGTGTCCTCTGTCGTTAGAATCCTGCCTTGCATCGAACATTAGAATCACCAGGGGACGAACACAACATCGTAGATCAACTATACTTCAATAAAATTAAAAAATAAAATGGGATCACCAGGGGAGCTTTAAAAATCGGATGCCTTGGCCATACTCCAGACCCATTCAATTAGCAACGTTCAGGGTGGGACCCAGGCATCTGTATTTTTTAAAACTTTCCTAGAGATTCTGATGTGCAGACAAATTTGAGAAGCATCACCCTAGGACAGCGCTTCTCAAACTAATGTGCATGTGAATCGCCTGGGGGTTTTGTTGGAATGCAAATCCTAATTCAGTAGGACTAGGATACCCCAAGATTCTGCATTTGTAACACGCTCCCAGCTGATGCCATTGCTGCTGGTCTGCAGGCCACACTAGGAGTAACAAAGTGGTAGAAGGTGTCATATAAACGTACTGCTGGATGGGTGGTAAAAAGGGTGAGGCCAAGAGGGCTGGGGGCCTGGAGCAGACACTAGTGAGAATGAGAGACCGAGAGCTGGGGGCCCTCAACGGATCTGACTCAGGGTGAGCAGCTGCCCTAACAGGTGTACGTCCAGGAGTAAAAGCTAGAAACCAAAACTTCTGGTTTGGACCACTTGAAGTGGTCTGAGTAAAATGCAGCTGCAGAACAAACCCAGAGATGGGAATTCCTCTATGGACTTCACGGGATAGCAGCAGTAAAATTCCTCTAATCCTGAGATGCTCTGTATCCCACATTTCAAATTCTAAGACTCCTATACATCTTCCTAGATTAGGTATTGTCACCTTCCCTGCTCATACTTGATATTCTGGGAGTATCTGGGAGGGCAGGTTGGAGGGAGTGGGGCTAGAAGTATTTAAGGAGAACTGGATGCTATCTGTTCGAGAAGGCTTCATCTTGACCTTTGACTGTTGGCAGTTTGTCTCAGGGCAGCCTGGGCTGCACTGAGTACAATGATTGGTCACTACAGTGGGAACCAAGGGATGGATATAGGAAATTATTCTGAGTGAATTCCCTAATTACTACAAGATGTTTGGGGTGGTACGGTTCTGTGAGGAGACAGCATGATTGTAACGCGTCTGCATAGGACAGCCACATATCTTAACACTCCTCCGTGGTTCTATAAGTTACCACGTCATACATACTGTGGGAGATAAATGGAGAAGGGGTTCATTTGCATTTTCTCAGCTTCGAGGTGGGCTGCCAGCATGAGGAATAACATTGTGGTTATTATTGTGCTTTGTGTTATTTCTGTGCACATAATAACACGGTCTAAAATTTACCTCACCTGGGAATTTACGGATCTCTTTAGCCAGAAGGAGAGTTACAGTTGTGCCTGCTGTGGGGGGGAGGCCCAACCAGGAGACAAAGAGGCGATTTGAGCCAGGTGGCCTGCCAGAGCAGGACACGGTCACGGCCTGAGGCAGAGCGAGCTGTGATAGGTAAGAGTCTGAATAGGATTCCGGCTGGCCTGGAGCTGACACCTGAAGCAGGAGGCCTGGTGCTTTCTGGGCCAGCCCTTGTTCTGGGCACAGGTTTACATTTTAATTTCTTACTTCTTCTGGATCTGAAGCTGACAGAAATTTGGCAGACTTGGTGAGGAATTTTGAATCACACCCTTTTTCCCTCTAAGAAAATGTAAGACGTACACATGAGGCCATCCTTCAAGGAAGACAAAATGTAATGGTTATACAGGGGGTTGTCCCATAGGGGAGACCCTTCCAAGGTCAACTCCAAAATGGTGTTGATGCCAAGCTAATGGATATGATGAGGCTGCTGAAAGAGGCTGGTTAACGGCTGCATGGCAGCAAAGTTTTTACAATTGACTGTGGGACTGGTATTTTTCAGAGCCACGTGTTCAGACTTTTGGAATAAACTTAATTTTAAAAAACTAAAATAAGGGATTTCCCTGGCAGTCCAGGGGTTAAGACTGCCCTTCCAGTGCAAGGGGTGCAGGTTTGATCCCTGTTTGGGGAAGTAACAGCCCACATGCTGCCTGGCATGGCCAAAAAAAAAAAAAGAACAAAAAAACTAAAATAAAATGATGCCATCCTATTTGCCACCACCTGAGGCCCTTAGTAGTACGAAGACACTTGGCCCCTGCTATGAACGCAGCCCCCTCTAAGAACTGCAGCTGAGCCGTGAGGGCCTACAGAATGGTCACCAACACTGGACCGTTTCTCTCAGATGGGTCTGAGGGAAGAGAGTCCAAGGGCACAAGAAGGCAGCTGGCAAGACTGCGTGGGAACACCAGAGGTACAGTCAGCACCGAGAAGTTGGAAATGAAATTCCTTTAGTACTTGACAAATTCCAGAAACCACTAGATGCTCTTTACTTCAAAGGGAGCCATTCTTTGTAGAACTGCGCTTCTATTGTATGTATGCATCTCAATGTTCTGTGAAATTGTGTCCTAGGAACTCACTCTTGGGGTGACTGACTTTGTTTTTATTTCTCCGGCCTGGCATGGAGGTGATACTTCCAGAAACTACTGCAGATCGGCCCATCTGAGTGGTCAAGCTGGGCTAGCTACCACACATGTCCTACAGGTCATTATTGATGAACCAATAGGAAACGTTCAGGGCACTGTAAGCCTGGAAGGGCATCACTGAGGGCTCAATCTGAACCACCTCTGGAATCTTCTAATCTTCTGTGCAGTTCCCTCTCAGATCCTCACCAGTTACCTCGTGCCCCCCCCAGGCCGAACTTGGTGAGGCCCCAGTGCCCCACACCCAAGCCAGGGCACTGTGGTGTGCATAACTGCTCACAGCACACCTTTCCTGAGTCTCTGGTAATCCCAGATTAGTTAGCATTCCTTCCAGCAAGCCCACTGTGCCAGTGTGGAATGAGGAGGGCTCATGGGAAAACTCCTTCAAGGCTTATTTCCACGCTCTGGAAGTATACAGACTGACCTTTCCAGGACCTCTGTTCTTAGTTCAGTCATAGTCAGATAGCTCCCTTCTCCCTCCCACCAGAGCCTGAGAATTATGTGCTGGGAGGGCACTTGGGAACCGTGGGCAGTGTTTCCCAGGAAGCGATCCTTCCTTCATCCTGTAATTGCTTGTTGATGGATTACGATGCGCTAGGAATTATGCTAGGGCTGGAAACTTAACAGGGAATCATAGGCACGGCCCCACTCTCTCCAGCAGGGCAGAGAGACAGACAAGCCATCACACAGAGATGTGAGGAGGACTCACAGAACAGAAGGCTAGAAGAGCACAGAGCACAAGCACCTGATCTTTGGGGAGGAAGGGGACAGGACTAGGGCTGGCCCCAGGTATCCAGAAAAGGGGTGGAATCCAGGGGCACGAGGAGGCAGTGGGAAGAAGAGAGGCAGACTGAGGATCGAAATGAATGAGGGCCTAGATGAAATTTTGCTAGGCAGATGGATTATTCCAGACGTTCCTTTATTACCACTGTTCTGCGGGTAGGTGTTTCTGTCTTTGAACTTAAAGAAGCAGATTATCCTCTGGAGCAATTAAATGCAATTCTGAATACAGTTAAATACACCCAAATCCCTGATTTATTCTTGGGAAAACTAGAGCTCAGATTGTCCTATGTTTTATGGTCTGATGGCCCTGACCCACTCCCATGGGTTGAAGCCACCAGCCGTAGCAAGAGTTTTGATTGACAGCACAAGTTCTTGGGAATGAGCTGCTTAAACCCCTGTGGAATGATAGCAGTGATCTGTTAGTTCTTAGTGAGAGAGGTGAAGGAGCCAGGACCTCCCTGAACATGATTCTGCTCCTTTTCCTTCCCCTTCCAACCCAGGTGACTATGGTAACAGGGGATCATCCCATTACAGCCAAGGCCATTGCCAAGGGTGTGGGCATCATCTCAGAAGGCACCGAGACAGCAGAGGACATTGCTGCCCGGCTCAAGGTCCCTGTCAGCCAGGTCAATGTCAGGTGAGATCCCTGAAAGAACTCAGATCTGCCATTTTTCCCCTCCATCCTTAGCCTGCCCCACCCACCAACATTTTCAGAGGTTCTTTCTATAGGTAGGATGTACAGAGTTTACTTACTGCAAAGTAAAACGTAATAGGAAAATGACCAAGCAACTATGTCAGTGGGTTTTCCGATGAAGGTGGGACAAAGAAGGAGGTAGAGAAGAGGGAGGAGGAGGTGGGAGAGGAGGGAAGGAATGCAATGTGCCAATCTGGGGACAGTGCGTGGCTGGGGACAAGTGAGGAGATGGGGTTGAAAGGAGAAACAAGGAGGTTATAGCAAAGATGGCTAAGAGGGCACCAGGACACCTGGGGAATTCTCAACGCTCTGAACTAGCCTTTTGAAATTCCTCTCCCTCAGGGATGTCAAAGCCATCGTGGTGCACGGCTCAGAACTAAAAAATATGAACTCAGAGCAGCTTGATGAGATCCTCCAAAACCACACTGAGATCGTGTTTGCTCGGACCTCCCCCCAGCAGAAGCTCATCCTTGTAGAGGGATGTCAGAGGCTGGTAAGGGAGACCAAGGAGGCTTGGAGAATCTGGAGGGAATCATGTGGCACAGCCCAGCCCCAAACCAAGCATAGGAATGTGTGGGCTGGGCTAGAGGAGGCTCCAGAGAGCATCCCATCGTGAACCCCTGAGACAGGCATCCATTTGGGGGCTCCCTGTGAGTTTTGCTATCTCAGGAGGTGCAGGAGAAGGAAGGGCCAAGAGGCCTAAACCAAGCATGATTACATCAAGAAGCAAGGGATGATGGAATCAAACTGCCCTTTGGGATGGGCCCTGAATCTGACACAATAATTATTTCACTCCCTCTGTGCTCCACCCAGGGAGCCATGGTGGCGGTGACAGGGGACGGGGTGAATGACTCCCCCACGCTGAAGAAGGCAGACATCGGCATTGCCATGGGCATCGCTGGCTGGCTCTGATGTGTCTAAGCAGGCAGCTGACATGATCCTGCTGGACGACAACTTTGCCTCCATCGTCACAGGAATGGAGGAGGGTGAGGAAGCAGGGTGCCCAGGTTGGTAGGTACCAACTTTCACCTGCTCAGACTCAGGTGAGAGTTGGTATACATCATTCTCATTCCCTTTGCCCATCCTCCAACCTCCTGTACAGACTGGGAGAAATCACTGTAAGTCAAAATTTTGCAAATTAGATTCAGCTGGTACTTAGCACATCACTCTCTGGAGCCCTTATGAGATTGGAGGAAAGTCCAGGTTTTCTAGGGAGATTGGGTCCTAATGCAGCATAGCAGTGTTTTTCTTCTCCCACGGGGATTCAAGTGCGTCTGCAGTAAGTTTCAGGGTGTAGCTATACTGTGAGGCTACTCTGTACTCCACAACCTCAGGAGGACTTTCTAGCAACCTGTTGTCTGAATGATGTTGACATATCAAGATCAGCGGGAACCTGATCTATGCATTGACTGCATGAGCTAAATTAAGCCCCTCTTTCCCAGAGACAATACCCACTGGCGTGCAGGAGAACCCCAGAATTCTGCTTCCCAGGCTCCCTGCTTTCTGATTTCTTCCAGGAGCTATGTTATTAAAATCTATGACAATCCACATAATAGTAATAGTTAACATTTTATTTAGACCTTGTATGATCCTCAGTATTTCATACCCACTCAATTCAATAAACTTTCTGAGTATCGACTAGGTACCAGGCATTATTCTTGATGCTGGGGATACTATAATTGGGAATCAAAGCACACATCCCTGCCCTCGTGTAATTTAATTTCCAGTGGAGACAGATAGACATAAAGTAAACTGAACAGTATAATAAAAGAAGACAAGTGCAATGGAAAATAATAAGTAAAGCAGGGAGTGGAGGGAGGGACGACAATATTAGAAAAGGTTGTCAGGGAAGGACTCAAGGCATCTTGCAAGGCAGGAGGAATGAAGGTGAGGGGTGCCCAGGATCACAAGCTGGTTATGGCAGAAAATGGAATTGGAACCCAAGCCCAGGCTCTTTCCACTCCGGACTTTTATTTAAATTGAAGTATAGTTGATTTACAATGTTGTGTTGGTTTCTGGTGTATAACAAAGTGATTCAGATACAGATAGATAGATACATACGTATATATATATGCACATATATATACATATATATTCTTTTTCATATTCTTTTCACATTATAGTATATTACAAGATATTGAATATAGTTTTCTTTGCTATACAGTAGGACCTTGTTGTTTATCTATTTTACATACAGTAGTTTGTAACTGCTAATCCCAAACTCCTAATTTATCTCTTCCCTGCCTCCCCCTTTTCCCCTTTGGTAACCCTAAATTTGTTTTCTATGTCTGTGAGTCTGTTTCTGTTTTGTAAATAAGTTTATTTGTGTCATATTTTAGATTCCACATATAAGCAATATCATATGATATTTGTCTTTCTCTGTCTGACTTACTTCACTTAGTATGATAACCTCTAGGTCCATCCATGTTACTGTGAATCAGCCTTCATCTTCTAATGGCTTTTATATCGGCATTCTCACACATCTCTAAGTATTAACAGGCCCCGCCCTGCTTAATTTTCAGAGATCAGATGATCGTAGCCATGTTGAACCCAAGAACAAAGAGTATACAGATATGGCTCGTTAATAAATCACGGCTCTAGTTACTAGTCACACAATTTAGAAACAACACTGGGGCTGCCAAGGCCTAAGACCTTCGGACCCTTTCGTGGACTGTGACACTGCTTTGTAGTGGTCTCTCTGTCCAGGAGCTGATTTGTGGGAGGTGTGAACTCTCTGTGCTTCTCACAGAAGGTTGACCATCCTCCCCAGGCCGCCTAATCTTTGACAACCTGAAGAAATCCATCGCCTACACCCTGACCAGCAACATCCCCGAGATCACCCCCTTCCTGCTGTTCATCATCCTTGGTATCCCCCGGCCTCTGGGCACCATAACCATCCTCTGCATTGACCTGGGCACTGACATGGTGAGGACTAAGCTGGGATCCAGCTCGTGGAACTCCTGTGAAACAGACTGAGGAGTAAGAAAAATCTATGTCCAGGGAGAGGGGCAGAGCTCGAGTTACTTCTGAGTTTCCTTCTGAACTGTGTGTTCCCTGTCACTTCCACCCTCCATCCTCCAGGTCCCTGCTATCTCCTTGGCTTATAAGTCGGCCTAAAGTGACATCATGAAGAGGGCTGCACGGAATCCAAAGACTGATAAGCTGGTGAATGACCGTCTCACTGGTGTGGCCTACGGACAGATTGGTGCGGCCAGAGGAATGAGGGGTGAAGGGAGCGGGGAGCGGCTGCAACGGCGTGGCCACTGGACCAATCTTGGCTTGGAAGTCAGGGAGATATTTTCTTAACAACAAACTGTGCTGGGCCCTGGGACACAAAAGAACATTGATCTCTGATCTGCCCTTGACTTAAGAGTCTAGTCAAAAAGGAGCAAAAGTACATAAAATGATGGCAAGTTGTTCTCCAAGTGCCAAATGAGTATAGATAGGACATACTACAGGAGTACAAAGCAAGAGGACTCACCAATCTTGAGGACAGTTGGAGAGGCCTTATGGAGGAAACAGGACTTAAACTTGGTGCTGGAAGGTAGGGCTTAGACTAGTAAATGGATGGTCCGGTGTGGGGGACCAGAGGATACCTGATTGTTGAAGAGTGAATAAACCAGTTCGGTGGAGCGCTTATTCCTGATAAAGAAGTAGTGGAAAATGAGGCTGTGGACACAGGTAGCATTTATAGCGGGGCCAGCCTTGAAAGACATTTGAGAGCCATTAGAGGTCTTTGTTCTTGAGTTGCTAGATACGATAGGGGTACAGGAAAGAGATGGGGACAGAGGAGACAATCCTAATATCTAGAGATGGAAACACATAGAAAAAAAGCACAGATTTAGGAGCCATACCTATGTTTGAATCCCAATTTCACGACCTGTATGACCCTAGACAATGACTGAATCTTTTTCGTACTTCAGTTTTCCTACTTATGAAATGTAAATGATAGTTCAGAATTGTTGTAAGAATCAATGTCCACCAGTACCTACACCGTGCACAGATCTGTGGTCAGTAGGCAGACATTAACGTCAGCCATAGCCGTGGTCCAGGCATGAGGGGATGGAGGTTTTGACCAAGGGAGAGGCAAGGGGCAGATGGGAGAGATGCGAGGGGATGAGAGGACTTGATGAGTGTCCTGGTGTCAGAGAGAAGGGACAGGGTGGAGTCCAGCACTCACTCAGCTGGGAGAGGGAACATATCCCCTCTAAGGTCCTTTCCAGTTTTAAGCTTATATGATAAAAAGATGACTCTAGATTACAGCTTAGAAAGAAATGTCAGAGTTTGGAGACAAGTCCTACAGAGATGGTGGGATCAGATCATTAATGACATGAATCTTCAGCAATACACCTCAGACACACATCAACCCTGCTAGAAGCAAGCCCCAGGCAGCACCCCTTCCATGATCTGCCTTCTGAGCTCCTTCTCTGAATCAGGTTCCCCTGACCTGTGACTCTATCACTCACAGGGATGATCCAGGCTCTGGCAGGATTCTTCACCTACTTTGTGATCTTGGCTGAGAATGGTTTTAAACCTACTGATCTGCTGGGCATCCGCATCAGCTGGGAAAATCGATACCTCAATGACCTGGAGGACAGCTACGGACAACAGTGGGTGAGTAAAAGGTAGGGTAGTAGATTGTGACCGGTAAGAGTGAAGAAGTAATGAGAAAGAGCGAGTGTAGCAAGTTTTTGCAGAGTAGGAGAATGGAGGCACCAGGCAGACAGAGATGGTCCTCATCTCCAGTCCTACAGGAGCTTTCTAACATTTGTCCTCAATCTCCAATCGCATCAGCAAATATTCTTCTCTTTGTTTACGATGACTTCATTTCCATTAATTCCTACTGTCTGTTGTCTGTCCTTATCTTCCTGGGTCTTTTTGGCTTCCTCGGACCTGGAAGTCTACTTTGTCAATCAACTTTTGGGGGCTGATTTCTGGTTTTCCAGGTTCTAATCATCATTGTCCCAGAAATGAGTGCTTCCACTTCCTCCTGTTATGCTCCTTTTCCAAGGGTAGTCAAAGGGTATGATTTTAAATCTGAAAATGTATTTTCTTTGTATATCTCTTCCTTGTTCTTCTAAACTTTTTAAACTTAGAGGATGCGTCTCTGTATTAGTCATTCCTAACACCCAAAATGAATAAGGTCCAAACTGAAGCCCTCCAACCAACAATATTTGCTTAAGAATTTTAGTGAGTATGCCTGTTTGCATCTGTGAACACTCCCATCCCAATTTCTAAGACAGTGGGAGATGTGACACCAATTTTTGCTAGAATCATAGGACCACAGAGTTCACACAGTCTACAGAGGACATTATGGTCTACTGGAAAGATTTAGTGACTTGCTTAAAGTCCCACAATGAATCCCTATAACAGTTGGACTAGAAATCTGGACTGATTCCTGGCCGGCACTTTCCCACTTCACCATGATGTCTCCAAACCAAGCTAACTGCAGGTCTCTCAAAGGTATGTTAAAATCGGGCCTGTTGGAACATTGCCCCTCATACACAGTAGGCTTCCACTATCTGAGCCTCATGAGACCAACAGATGTCGATGTTCCCAGCTACCAACACTGCTCCAGGGTCCAAAGATGCCTAGAGTCCTCATTGCTATGTACCTTGTCAACATCTCCTCAGTCCTCAGATCAAGCCCCTTGTTAGTTTTATATCTTGATACCATCTCCCTGCTACCAAGATGAAGCTTGACACATGTTTATTTACAATAAGTTAAAGATAATTAATTTGAATTAACGTCAAATTACATCAGTGACGTCTTGAGATATTGCAAAACGGGTTGAGAACAATTGACCTGCGGAATAAATTCCATAAAGGCAAGGTCTCTGCCTCTTCCATTGCTGTAATCTTCAGATAATCGAGTATAGAGCTGCCCACCCAGGGAGTACCCTACATACTGCTAGATAGCTCCTTATCTTCTAAATACCTCTAGCAGTAATTCCATTGATCACCATTCTTTCATTCATTCATTCAGCAAGTATTTGTTGAGCATCTTCTATGCACCAGGTACTATTTTGTCCCTGGAATATAGTAGTGAACAAAAATGGCCAAGTTACTGCTCTCATGGAGCTTATATTCTAGTTAGGGGCACAGCGTGGGAGGGGAGAAAGATAATAGCCAAATATATAACATACTGGGTCCATGGATTTTAAGTCCAAGTCCAAGAAGTGTTGGAATTGGGATACTAGAGTAGGTGAGATGGAAAGATAAAGACAGTGATCAGAGAGAAAAGAGGTGCTTGAAATTAAAATCACAGAAAAATTGTGGCTATTGGAAAAGACAATGTCTGGAGTTTAACCATGGAAGTAAGCAGCCGGGTGGGGAGTAGAGGATACAGTTGGAGGAGAAGATTAAGACTGTGAGACCATGGTATGGGAAGGATCATCAACATGGATATTTAAATCTCCAAATCCGAGGACACAGCAGTTAGAGTGATGGTGAGTCAGGAGCTAAAATTTTCAAGTGATGATGGGAGTGGCTCAGTTTTGGTAGCTGGCTGCAGGGGATAGTGGTGGTATGATCTGATGCACAGAAATGTGCTGACAGGTCTCATTCTAACTTCAATGCTTGGCTCATCGATTTCCAGCCTTTGTTTTCTAATTGTTTAGGGCTCTATATTTCCCTCCAAGTACAACATTGACCACATCCCATGAGGTTCTATCTGTAGTATCTCATTATTGTTTAGTCCTACATATTTTCAAATTCTTTATTCGACCTACAAGTTATTTATAAACATGCTGTTTTATTTCTTTTTAAATGGGCTTTTTCTCCAGTCGAATTTAGATGCTCCTCTCCTGTGTTTCCATAGCCTTCTGTGATCTCCCTCTTGTAACCTACCTACTGTGCTGACATAGCATATTTATCTTCCCCACTGGACTCTAAGTTCCTTCTGTGTAAAATGTGAATGAAAGAATGAACAAATGGATGAGTGAATGCCTCCCCATCCGGTACCACTCTTCCGGTATCCCGTTCCCCTCTGCATGCAGATTCCCCTCTGGCCCCATCTTCCTTACCTTTTTCCTCTGACCCTGTTTTCCTCTTGAAGTCCAGCTTCTTCTCTTACACCACCCTTCTTCTTAGTAAATATTTATTGAGCCATAGTACCTGCCACTCACTGAACGAAGCATGGGGAGAGGAGACACAGAGATAAGTAAGACAAGGTGCTTGCCCTTGAGGGGCTCTCAGACAGGGAAGACAAACATATAAACAACTCACAATTACAACATGGAAAGTGCTAAGACAGAGATACACGTGAAGGGCTGCAGGAATCTAAATAGGGGACCTATGTCAGCCTTGGGGTCCGGGGAGGCAGGAAAAGGAAGAGGCCTTTGAGGCATATTTGAATCCCTCCTGACACTGACGGCTCCCCTCTGCCCACCCTCCCCCAGACCTATGAACAGCGCAAGGTGTTGGAGTTCACGTGCCACACGGCCTTCTTTGCCAGCACCGTGGTCGTGCAGTGGGCTGACCTCAGCTGCAAGACCTGCAGAAACTCTGTCTTCCCGCAGGGCATGATGTGAGCACCGTCCACCGGCCCCAACACTCCCCCGAACTGCACCCCTAACTCTCCCTCCCGACCTCCAACACACCCTTAAACATTTCCTCTCAGAAACAAGATCCTAATATTTGGGATCCTGGAGGAGACGTTCCTGGCTGCTTTTCTGTCCTACACTCCAGGCATGGACGTGGCCCTGCGAATGTACCCACTCAAGTGAGTAAGGGGAGGGGTGCAAGGCGGGGCGTCTCTGGGCACAGGGAGAGCACATGCGAGGAGGCGTGTTTGAGCGGGGAAGTCAAGAGGGGAGCAGGCTCCACTCAGTGATGTAGAGAGAACTGCCTGTGCTCCCACAGCGCATCCTATCTGGGGAGGAATTAGGGACTGTACCAAGTGATCGCAACCCGCTAGACATGCAAACTTAGCAGATTTGCCAGTGCTTAACAGAGTGGTACCTTTTCTATGATAATGTGTGGTATAGCTGTCCCAGGCTACACACTGCTTGGAGCTGGTGTAATCATAAAACAGCCTCATCTATGCATGGCTAACTCTGCTGTACTTCTGTAAATCCGTTTTAATGTGCATATAGGTGGGTGGGCATACTGAAATTCTTACTGTCTGGTACCTTGTTTGGTTCAAGTCCCAAGTTTTTGTTTCTTTGTTTTTTACATTAGTATATGCTTGTGAAACTTTTCCATTTAACATTTTTATAAAGAAGAAAGCAAAACTCCCATTTCATTCCCACTCCTCCCCAACCCTGCATTGGTAACCTCTATTAATAATTTAGTGTGTAGTCTTCCAACTGATTTTCTATGTGTTTACACACTTTGCTCACCTTTCTGTCCCTTGGAGTGTTTTACACAATGCTTTGTATTCTGTAGCTGCTCAATTAATGTTTAATAAAAGACATTGGCACTGCCCTTAGATACTGACAATTCCAGGTTTGAATTTTGGCTGTACTGTGTATTATTCTATGACCTTGGACAAGCTGGTAACCTCTCTGAGCCTCAGCTTCAACTGCAAAATCTCGATAACACACACCTGGCAGACTGTTCTGATAATTACAGGTAGAAATGCATATAATACATGAAGCCTGGCATTTGGGTCCCGGCGGGCACTTTGTTAATAGCAGCTCAGTTGTTGCCGCTATTAATGTCAACATATGAGAGTAAACATGGCTGAGCATTAACTGTGCTCCCAAACACTCTTGTACATACCTTGACCATAAAACTCATCACCTAATACTGTGATTATTTGTGTGTTTATCCAACCTCTTTTCCCTGATTGCTTGAGCTTCTTGAGATCAAAGACCATCACGTCATCATTTTTATTTCCCCAGGACCTAGCACATACACAGAGTAGACATGATAATTGTTGTTGAATGAATGCATGACTGTATGTGTGTAACTGTTTATATTGGTTGAGGGGTGTCTGTGTGTGTGTGTAATGAGCCATGGCCTAGGCCTGCCCTGTCCAATATGGTAGCCACCATCCTTACGCAACTACTGAGCTCTTGAAATATGGCTAGTGAGACTGAGACACTGAATTTATCATTTTAGTTAACTGAATGTTAAAAACTAAGCCAATGTCAAATATTTTTCAATTAAATACAACTTTATGGTTTTGGTTAGACTACATTTTCCTTTAACCACTGAAAATTTAGTGTCTGACTTGAGATACACTGTCAGTGTAAAATGCTCACTGGATTTCGAGGACTCGGGATAAATAGAAGAATGTAAAATAACTCATTAATTATGTTTATATTGATTACATGTTGAAGCAATAATATTTGGGGTTAAATAAAACATTAAAATTAATTGCACTTGTTTCTTTTTACTTATTTTCATGTAGCTAATAGAAAATATTAACTATCATATGTGGCTCACAGTATATTTCTTTTTTTTTTTAGAAATGTATTTATTTTATTTATTTATTTTTGGCTGTGTTGGGTCTTCGTTGCTGGGCGCGGGCATTCTCTAGTTGCAGTGAGCGGGGGCTACTCTCCGTTGCGGTGCATGGGCTTCTCATTGCGGTGGCTTCTCTTGTTGCAGAGCACAGGCTCTAGGCACGCGGGCTTCAGCAGTTGTGGCACGTGGGCTCAGTAGTTGTGGCACGCGGGCTCTAGAGCGCAGGCTCAGTAGTTGTGGCGCACGGGCTTAGTTGCTCCGCGGCATGTGGGACCCTCCCGGACCAGGGCTCGAACCCGTGTCCCCTGCATTGGCAGGTGGATTCTTAACCACTGAGCCACCAGGGAAGCCCTCACAGTATATTTCTGTCGGACAATGCTGCTCTAAGCCATCTCTCTATCATCCAAGGGACAAATGTGGTCCTGATTCAACCCCTCCCCAGAGTCCATCTTCCTGGTCTATAGAAGAGATTCAGGAAGAAAAAGATTTCACCATCTTTGCAATATGGAAGAGTGTATATATTCCCTGGCAAGATCTACCCCACATCTAGTCTCAGACCCATCCTGCTTGGAGTTTGTGTCTGCAAGGTCTAGAGAACCCAGAAAGCAAAGGAAGTCTCCCTCAGCGACTCCACAAAAGCTGGTAGACAATCTCTGTGAACACTGCATGTACCTCTAATATGGCATTTATCCCTTTCTGTTCTCACTGGCTTTTTATGCTGCCGTCTTGGGCCCCTCCGCCCTCACTCCCCAGGCTCTGACCTCCTCAAAGGTAGGGATCAACCTCCCACACAACAAATGAAATACTCGATTCCCAGGCACTGTTCTCTGCACCTGCCTTTCACTGGCCCCTCTATCTCCGCCCCCGCTGACCAGCTTTTGCTCTCTTCAGGATAACCTGGTGGCTCTGTGCCACTCCCTACAGCGTCCTCATCTTTGTCTATGATGAAATCAGAAAACTCATCATCTATCGTCACCCTGGCGGTGAGGCTCCCCTGCACCCTGGCCTGAGAGTCTGCCAGCGTCCTGAGCAGCTGCCCCACTCCCCCTGGTTCCTCCAGGCCCACTGCCCTTCTCCCCAGCTCACTGCCCAGCCTGTGCTGTGCCTGGACCCTGCCCTCTAGTCCTTGACCCCAGCACGCGGCTCCTTCCAACCCTCAGGGCCCTGCCTTCCACCGTCAAGCCTCCCACCTTGTCCTGGCTCACCCTTCTGTTTGTCTCCCCTTGAGGCCTTCCCCAGTTCACTCTGGTCTCTTCTCTTCCACAGGCTGGCTGGAGAAGGAGACCTACTACTAAACTCAACAGAGGAAGATCTTCACATGACATCAGGGTGTCCTGAGCGCCAGGTGGGGGAGGGTTGCGGTAATGAGTTTGGGAAAACTGAGAGTGCACATCAGTTGGGGCAGGGAGATGCCAGGAGGAAGAACTTTGGATGAGAGAGACAGGTGATCCTAGGGCTGGGTTGAGGGCACCATGGATAGGAGACGAGGTGGCTTGAGGGGAGCCCAGCCTGCATCTGACTGGAGTCCAGCAGGGGGCTCAGTAGCCAGTCAAGAGAGTAAATGTTGGGCTTCCCTGGTGGCGCAGTGGTTGAGAGTCCGCCTGCCGATGCAGGGGACACGGGTTCGTGCCCCGGTCCGGGAAGATCCCACATGCCGCGGAGCGGCTGGGTCCGTGAGCCATGGCCGCTGAGCCTGCGCGTCTGGAGCCTGTGCTCCACAACGGGAGAGGCCACAACAGTGAGACGCCCGCGTAACACACACACACACACACACAAAAGAGTAAATGTTTGCAACAGCCCTTAGCTCCTGGATGTGTCGCATCTGATTTTTGGAGATTGGGGGTTACTGTGATGCTCTCTCCCTAGATCTTCATGGGAGCCAGGCAGGGGAGGTCTTTCAGGGACCGGAGTCGAGGCTGGGAAGGGATCAGAATCAAGCGTCCTTGCCCCTTGAGGGCTACCCCCTCAAAGTCACTCTCCAACCCGACAGAGAGCAAGGACAGGACAAGTCCTGGGATCAGAGAAACAGAGGAGGTGAGAGAGGAGCGGGGGAGCCACACGTTACAGAGGGACCACAGTGCCCACTCAGTTCCTCAGATCAACTCACAGACTCATAGACTTTTCGTGCTAGACCTTATTTTATCATGAAGAACCTGAGCTCCAGAGAGGTTAAATGACTTGGAAGGGGCCACGTGGTGAGTGGTGAATGTGGGGCCGCTGCCCTGCCTCTGAGGAAGGGACTGGTGTTCCCGTAGCCCCAGTCATTAGGGCATCTCGACCCCATCCCAGCCCTCAGCTGTTTTCTCTGGCCTAACCTTGAAATAGAGGCTGGAACAACGCTGAATGGATCCCTGTAGCCTTTACTCTAGGCAAAGCACCTGCCCCCTCATGCCCCAGCTCCACACAGGTGAGAGACGTTCCCCAAAGCCTGGCCTCCAAGCCTGGGCCCAGCACTCGCTGTGTCTCAGGCACGTGAGGAGTCCCCGCGAGCCTTTCTCTCCTGCCCACCCTTGGCGGCAGCTCTTCCTTCCTCTTCACCCACTCGCTGGCTTTTGCTCTGTGAGCTGGTCCACTTTACCCTGTGGATCGGTTCACTCTCAGGCTTCTTTTAGAGGAGAGGGTTGGCTGTGCCGAACAGCATACAGAGAGACAGAAATGCTGAGAAAAGCTGGTGGCAGTCGTAGACTGTCACCAAAAACAAAGCACATGTGTTAAGTGACCGCACATTCTGTCTGGCGGTAGACAAAGGCCTTACTCACACCATCCATTAGTCCATACAACAAATACATTCTTACCACCCCGCCCGGTTTTATAGATGAGGACACCAAGGTCTGTCTGATTGCAGAGCTTGTGCCCTCAACCACTTTTCAGGCTAGTCTTATGATGAAGGCGGGGCCAAAAATATACCAATGCAAAAGAAAAACAGGATAGTGATAGAGGAAGGGCCGTGGACGAGTCTGGAGGATGAGAGGCCATGGACTAGCAAAGGGAAGGCTGTCGTAAGGTACACCAGCCCCTCTCCCCCTACATCGGGCCCTCCTCAGAGGTCTCACTCCCACCTGCTCCCCTCCCTCCTCCAACACAAGGTCTCCTAGGGACAGGGCTGTATCAGTCTGGGGTCCTTCCCCGATGCTGACAGGGCTGAACCAGAGCCCAGAAGACGGAGGGGCCAGGCTGTGTGTGAGTGAGGTGGGGTGGGGGAGCATGGAGGGGCCAGCTCCTCAAGTTTCAGTAGCAGGAGCTTTGGGTGTCTGGTGGGTTAAAAATACAGAGGCCCCAAATTAGGGTCATTTGATATCGGTGGCTGAGCCTCAAGGCAGGGGCCTAGAGGGAAGGATTTGAATAGAAAGTATAGAGCAAAGTATGGGAGAGGAGGACAGGGAGGAGGGGAGGGGTGCAGCTGCTGGAAGGGATCCGGGTGGCTCTGGAGAGCCAGGGCCAAGGAGAGGAAGGAGGATGGGATGAAACAGCCTGGTAGCTGCAGAAGCAGAGAGGGAATGGGGCAGGCCTGGGTCACCATTTCGTCCCATCTCACACCCTGGGGGTACGAGAGGTCAGATTCAGGATGGAACGAGTCTAAGGTCCCAATGTCTCTGTCCCAGTGGTCCCCCCTCCTCCAGAGCGCAGCAGAAGGAGAAGTTGGGGCTGGACGTCATCTAGGTCACATACGTCCGGGCGGGTCCACCTGTCTCTCCTGCTGTCTTTGCTCTGGTCACGGGGCTGTGGGCACGTCGGTCGCTCTCTTGAGATGGGTTCTGAGGTCTCTCCAGCTCCACCATGCCCCGCCTAGCTACCTCTGGCCTCTCCTGTGCCAACGACAGCTGTCTCTCTTGGACCCACTCCCGCCACGTTCTTGAGATTTTCCCTGGCCTTCCTTGCTTAGCCGTGTAAGGTCTGCCCTGTGGGAGTGCGGAAAGGTCACTCCTCTAACGTAACTTCATGGAGCAAAACACCCGCTGTGCCTCCAACATCGGAGACACCTCAGGGTGGGCGTGGGGGCTTTGATCTAGCCTCTCTCTGGTCTCCCTCGTGCCCCTGCTTACCTGTGCATGAGCCCTGGAGGGCCGTGAAGAGGGTCCTTGAAGGTACCCAGAGCTGAGCCCATCCACTCCGCCCTCACCCCCAAGCTGGGATCCGGGAATTTAGAGCCCCTCTGCACCAGCTCTGCTTTGCACAGAATTAAGCAGCATCCTTGGTTCAGGGCACAGGGCCCCACCTCTTCACGTTTCCCAGTGTTATTTTTTTTCCCTACCGTTGATACCTGATCCTTTTTGTCTTGTCAAAGACGTAGGAATGAATAGTCACAGTTCGCTCTCCTTGGAATCATTCAGCCAGGGGAATCCTCCTTCCCACTGTGCCCTAGAAAACCAGTCCCGTAGGATCAGAGTAGAGAGTACAAGCAGGAGGCAGCAGCCGAACGACTTTCTCCTTCTCCTCTCGTGTCTGTGGGCAGAGAAGCCCCAGATCCACATCTCCAAGGACTCCAAGGGCCAGCACTTCACGCCCCACGCCCCGTCCTTCCTCTGCATACTCCAGTCAGGAGTGTTGAGCGAAGCAAAGGAAACTGGCTGGAGCTGAGCCAGGGCGCCAGTCCTGGACTCGGCTCCATCTTTTATTCAGAGAATGACCTCATCCTTGGTCTTGGTTCTTTAAAGGGAAGTGCAGGGGGTCTCTTTCCTGCAGCCTGGATTGCATTTGTACTCCCCCCCCCCTCCACCCGGCTTCCTCCACGGGATCAAAGAAACAGACTTGACCTAGAGGAGAGTCCCAGGTTTTAGGACTTAGAGGCAATACCACATTTGCCCCCCTTTTTACAAATGGACGACAAATTTAACCTCTGACCCAGAATACCTCCGCCTCTGCGGGCCCCATTTCCCTCTCTCTGAGTACCCTTGCCCTCACTCCACTCCCCCTGATTACCCCCAAGCCTCCCCTCCCCCAGCCCCAGCTTCATTTACCTCCGACTCATCTGGTCTTATTTTTAGCTCCAGCTTTTTCCTTTCTTAATATGGCGATGAGCTCCTAGGCCGGTGTGGGGACAGGGGCCGAGGAGCCCTGGACGTTGGGGGGGAGGGGCAGGGGAGGAGGCTCTGGGAGCCTGGGTGAGAGGTGTTGGAAGTAGGAGGATCCCGGCCCTCACGGGGCCGTCCTGGCCTCAGGAGGTTATCCGTCTCTCCTGCCAATCCTGGAGACATATTTAGACGGGGACCAGGTGGGGGCCGAGGGGTGCCAACCTCAAGGGCAGCTCCGGTTCCCTCCCCGCCCCCTGCTCCTCGCCCTCCCCCTGACCCTGTTTCTCTTGGCTCTGTCGGCAGTTTCTCCAGGACCTATAGCAGTGTCCTCCGTCCACTGCTCTGGGCCTTTCCCCACCCCACCCCCACCGTGAGCCCCTAACTCAGGATTTGGGACCCAGGGGCCCCTCCCTACCCCAGCTAACCTCTTCTGGACCAGGAGAGCCGACCCAGATCCCACTACCTCCATGAGTGCTGCAGACAGGATGGGGGCCAGAGCTGTGCCCGGCCTGCGGCTGGCACTGCTGTTACTGCTGGTGCTAGGGACACTCGAGTCAGGGGTGCAGAGGCAAGACGGGCTGGACTTCCCCGAGTATGATGGTGTGGACCGTGTGGTCAATGTCAACGCAAAGAACTACAAGAATGTGTTCAAGAAGTACGAGGTGCTGGCACTGCTCTACCACGAACCCCCCGAGGACGACAAGGCCTCACAAAGACAGTTTGAAATGGAGGAGCTGATCCTGGAGGTGAGTGGCGGGCTCCGCAGGCCTGCAGAGCAGCCCAGTCCCTCTCTGCACCCCTCTATCCTGCAACTCCACGTAGATCTTTAAGAGTGGGATCTGGGCGTGAGGGGCAGGGCAGCAGGACCCTGTCTCGACCAACAGGACCAACAGGACCCAAGCGGCGTATGACCTTAGCCAGAGAGAAACAGAGATTCAGGAACCCCCAAAGTACCACCGTAGCCAGGCAATTTTAGGAGGGAGGGGGGTGCTGTAGGGGGGAATCTCTCCTCCATGCTAGAGGAGGGTGGTAGTACCAGGTTTGGCTAAGACTGAGGTGACCCTGGAAGGGGGGCAAAAAAGGAAAAGAGGTTCTTCAGGGGAAGGTGAAGAACTGCAGTACACCCCCAAATCTACTTTCCTAACCAAAACGTACCCTCTCTCCATACACTTTAGGGGCTGCACCCCAAAGAGATCCAAACTGAGTATAAATTTAAACGTTATTGACATTTTGCTTGCATGTCATTGATTTAATGGCTAAAGGTTTAATAGAGCCCACCGTGCCTCCCACTGGCCTCTCAGTCCCCTCCCCCTGCCATCTGCCCCTACTGGATCAAGCTGGGCACCCCGATTGGAAAATTCTTGTGTTTGGAGGAGGCTTCACCATGCCTTCCCCAACTCGTCTTCGTGGGAAGATTCTCCTCACCCCCAAGCTGACCTGGGGCGCAAAGGAGAGAGAGAGCCTATGGTGACAAGAAAAAAGCCCATGTTTGGGGATGACCGGGAAATGTGGTCACACAGCCCTCCAGGAGCCGGGCTGTGCTGCAGTCTCCTTGTCCAAGCTGCTGCAGCCCCTCCTCTAGTCTGGCAGGACGGAGAGGCCCCAGCTTGCCCAGAGCTTGGAGTATTTCAGGGCAAGACACCAGGACGGTAGGTTCTCATTTCTGTGTGCCCCTGCCGGGTGCCGGAACCCGCCGCCTGATTAACGAGCGGAGTATTTTTATCCTCAGTGCCGAGCATCCCTGGCCATCCACCTGTCCCAGCCTCCTGAGAGTCCGAGCGCCCCGAGTCTGTGTTAGGTGGGGTAGAGCTGCAAACCACGCCCAAGGCAGAGTGCATCAGGGTTGAGAGCCCCGCTGGGAGACCCATGAGGACAGGGACCTAGGGTGTGACTCTCCACAGCCTAAGGACAGCTTGAAGTAGAGAGCGAAAGGGAAAGTCCCACCTCATTGAGGAAAACAGGGCCTATTTCATCTCTAATCTCTTTGTCAGTCTCTCTGCCTCGAGGGTGACCAGAGCCCCACGCCCCCCACCCTCTTGCCCTCCAAAATTCTCCCCACTGGGACTCACTCAGAAGAATCCCAGGGACGTGTAACATCACCCCCACGCTGAGCGTGGTCTTTGATCAGTATGGAGTACAGGGCTCAGCTCCGAAGGAGGAAAGAGCCTCAGTCATCCTGAAGCTAGACCCCTCAGCATCCCTAAGGAACCTGGAAGTACATGCGCAGTGCCTTAAAGGTCAACAGAATAAGCACGTTGTAAATGAGCAATAGCTGCTCAGGAGTTAAAATTGGACCACAGACCAAAAGGGTGGAGGGGGGCGTGGTAGGGAAAGTGGAGATGTCCTGCATCCTAGCACAGTGTCAAGGTGAACTCATATTCCCTGCATCCCAAATGACCCAGCTCGCAAGCATGAGATCGGGAATAGTGGTTACTAAGAATTCCAGAGGCTGATTTTAACCCTAACTCTCCCTTCAGTTAGCAGCCCAAGTCCTAGAAGACAAGGGTGTTGGCTTCGGGATGGTGGACTCCGAGAAGGACACGGCTGTAGCCAAGAAACTAGGTAAGGGAGAGGTGGGAGGAGCAGGGAGGGGAAGGTGACCAGTGAGAAAATACTGAAATTTGGAGGGTTATGGCTGGGGGTTCCAGCCTCTCCTTTATTCCTTATAGAGACCCATGCTCAAATCCCAGAAAGAGGTGAAGATGGCCTTATTTATACCTACCTAAAAATAGGGGCTAAGTTCTGGAGGAAAGGGGAAATCAGGGAACACAAGTGGGGCTGGAGAGACCTCTGCAAACTCCTCTTCCAACCCCTCCCCCTCCAGAGCCGCGGGCTGGGTATTGCAGCACCAGCCACCAGGGGGCAGCACAGGCCTGAGACTGGACTCCGGATGTGGATGGGGGAGGGGTGGCCAGTAGTGAAGTCATCTGGTCAGTAATAGCTGAAGGTTAAAGTGCTGGACTGGGAATCAGCAACTAGAGTCCTCAGAGGAGGTAAGAGGAAGATCTGTCTCTGCTTATGGCAGGCAGAGAAAGGGGGGAGACATCTTGCTAGGACCTATATCTCCCTGCGTCCTCCCCTAGCGTTCCCACCTGACCCCAGCTTCCCCCTGGAGAGCCCCTGGGGCCAGACTAGCCACCTAGGCTAAATCCAGGGGCACAGACACCGGGGATGGAGGGGCTGAGAGGCAGTGGAGGTGCGCTGGGCAGGTGAAGGATGTGTGGTCTAGTGGGATTATGGAATGGGCTGCAACCCTGGATTTGGACCCTTGGACCTGTGGGAAGGTTGCAATCATGGCACACCTCTGGCTCACTCCCTAGGACTAACTGAAGAGGACAGCATTTACGTATTCAAGGGAGATGAAGTCATTGAGTATGACGGCGAGTTTTCTGCTGACACCCTGGTGGAGTTTCTGCTTGATGTGAGGACTCCGCTGGACCTAATGGCCTTGCTTTAAGACCTCACGCCCTTCCGACCAACTGCAGCCACACACACACACACACACACACACACACACACACACACACACACACACACACACACAACAGAGCCCCTTCCTCCCCGTTTCCCAGCCCACTTTTCCCTGATCCCTCTCCTTGCCTCTACCACTGAGTTCAGAAACTCACTCTCTTCCTTCAATGTCCTTGTTCTTCCAGGTCCTAGAGGACCCTGTGGAATTTATTGAGGGTGAACGAGAGCTGCAGGCATTTGAGAATATCGAAGATGAGAACAAACTCATTGGCTACTTCAAGAGCAAAGACTCAGAGCGTGGGTAACCCTCAGACTCCACGGTCCCCTCCGCTGGTCCCCAACTTCACCTGTCCTCCTACATCCTCACTTCACCCAGCACTGGCTCTTGCCATGGTGGGTCCATCGATTGACTGCTCTGATCTCCCTGCACTCTGCGGGTTTCACAGACAGGCACCAAGGCATTCCCCTTCCCCCCACCCCACCACTGTATGTAACCACTCTCAGAGGTCTAGAGGGGGTGGGTCTCAGAATGAACCCCACCTGCCGAAGAAGAATTGGGGAGAGACAGAGGGGGGATGGTTCCCTGGCAGACCCTGGCTCCCCCAGAGACTGACTCTGCATTCCCCCCTCAGATTACAAAGCCTACGAGGACGCAGCGGAGGAGTTTCATCCCTACATCCCCTTCTTCGCCACCTTCGACAGCAAGGTTCTCCCCCCTGCTGCTGCATTGGGTCTCCCTCACTCCCCTCAGCTGCCCTCCAGCCCCCTCTCCCAGAATCAATGGGGGACCTCCTCCCCCACTACACACCAGTACTCCCCAACTCCACCCCACCTCGGGCCTCCCCCATCCCACAGATTTTAAATTATCTAACCCACCGCTCTCTCATCTTCAACCAAAGCCCAGAGAAGTTAAGACACGTGTCCAGTGTCACAGAGGCAGTGACAAGGGCCCAGGTTGTCTCACTCCCTGCCTGACATCTGCTCCCCCATAATACTTCCTCTCACCATGACCCCGTGTCCCCTGCCCCACTCCCCCATCCCCTCCCCCAAAAGGTGGCAAAGAAGCTGACCCTGAAGCTGAATGAGATCGATTTCTACGAGGCCTTCATGGAAGAGCCTGTGACCATCCCGGACAAGCCCAATAGCGAAGAGGAGATTGTCAGCTTCGTGGAGGAGCACAGGAGGTGGGGAGCAGGGGCAACCCTCTGAGCAGGGTAGGCTCCTCCCCAGGCTAGAACACGGGTCTGTGAGATGGGCTAGGGGGATCTCAGCCAGCCAGGAGGCAGGTCTCTCCTAGAGATGAATACACTTCTGGTATCAGTTCTTATTGATACACTGACCATTTTGCACAATATTTTGCACCCCAGCACTTAGCCCAGAGCCCGGAGCACACACAGAAGGTGCTCCATAAGTGTGTACGGTTCATTGTGATGTTGACTGAGACCAGGGTTGAGGGCCTGTGATCTGCCAGGAACTCCCAGGTGCTCTCTCTCTTATTGTACTTAATCCTTTTAACAACCTCAGTTAAAAAGAGTCCACGAGGGCTTCCCTGGTGGCGCGGTGGTTGCGAGTCCACCTGCCGATGAAGGGGACACGGGTTCGTGCCGCGGTCTGGGAAGATCCCACATGCCGCGGAGCGGCTGGGCTCGTGAGCCATGGCCGCTGAGCCTGCGCGTCCGGAGCCTGTGCTCCGCAACGGGAGAGGCCCGCGTACCGCAAAAAAAAAAAAAAAAAAAAAAAAAGTCCACGAGTAGTGTCAGAACTGGATTCTCATCCAGATCTGGCCTGTGTTCTTTCTCATACATTACCTACACCAGTGGTTCTCAACAGGGGTGGAGGGAGTGGCGAGGTAGGGGGAGGATGTTGTCTTCCAGCGGGTATTTGGCAATGGCTGGAGACATTGTGGTTGGAGAGAGAGCTACTGGTATTTAGTGGGGAGAGGCCGGGGATGCTGCTAAATAGCCTACAGTGCCCAGGACAGCCCTCCCGCAATGAAGAATTATCTGGCCCCAAATGTCACTAGTGCTGAGGTTGAGAAACCCCGGCCTACATTCACACATGATTCTCTTCCTTCACAGTACTCCACAACTGGAAATACCCGTTCATCAGTGTGAACACTACTTCTCTCACTCTCTCCCACCTGATTATGGTCCGCTTCATCAGGGCAGGAATATGTCTGCCTTGTCCAACTCTGTCTACACAGCACCTAGCACAGCATTTAGAACATCTGCAACACTCAGTGTTACTGAATGAATGAATGAGTGAATGAACACCCAGATGTCCAGTTCTTTCTCCCGAAAGTCTCTCTTCCAGTCCCCTTGCCCACCCTCCTCTCTCCTACCTGCTTTAACCATGCAGTTATCTGGGCCTGGTGCCCAGAGCTTAGACTCTGACAGATGGCTTTGTTCAGGGCTGCAAGCTGTCTATGCCCTAGGCATGACCCTGTGGCAGCCTCTGCTGTGGGGACCCTCTGGAGCCAAGGGTGTCCTTCTTGCCCACTGAATAGTGACTTTCTTTCTCTTCTAGATCAACCCTGAGGAAACTGAAGCCTGAGAGTATGTATGAGACCTGGGTGAGTGCCCCGGATGGGGCCCAGGCCCTCGCAGGAGCATGGGAAAACTCAAGTCCTAGAAACATCCAACCCTGCTGCTCCTCATGTCTTGCTTATAGGAAAGACAGTGTACCAGCAAAGGTGGAGGGTTTCTGTTCTGAGAACATGTCAGGAGTTGGGGGACACACATAACTTGATGACAATGACAAGGGAGGAGCTCTAAGCTCTGGGGCTGAAGGGTTTGCCAGCGGAGGTGTGGGGACCCTGGGGTGGAAGGGGGCAGCGTACTTGGAAAAGGCTCACCACCACAAGAATACACCTGCTCCAGAAGCTGGATTTCCACAAAAGTTAGGTCCAAGGTAGATCTAGGGCCTGTTCTGGGCTCTCTAACTTCAGTGAGTATAGCTAAGGTCTCCCCTCCCTGCCCCCCACAGGAGGACGATCTGGATGGAATCCATATTGTGGCCTTTGCAGAGGAAACTGATCCTGGTGAGGGAGGAATACTGGATTGGATTTGGGGCGGGGGCGGGGGCACTGGTGAGAGAGGGAGATGGGGTATTTATCAGAGCATAGGCTTTTAACACATAAGACAGGTTTTTTTAGAGCACAGTTTACAAGCAGCCTGGGGCTAGACATGCGGAGTTGTGGGAGGCAGGAAAAGAGAGCTGGACTCCTGTTTCCTCTGTGCCCCACCGTGCACTTATCACCTGTGTTCCCTCCAAGATGGCTATGAGTTCTTAGAGATTCTCAAGGCTGTGGCCCAAGATAACACTGAAAATCCTGACCTGAGCATCATCTGGATTGACCCTGATGACTTCCCCCTGGTAAGAGATATCACTCAGGCACTGCTATTCAAGGCAGGGCACATCTCAAGGGGGAGCCTGTTTCAGAGTTCCTCTCCCCATCTCCTAGTGGAGGATCCTGTCGCATGCTCAGGGGCACCGAGCGCATCCTGAGAAAGGGGAACCAGGATGACGCGAAGTGTGGGAACAACAGGATTCCCAGAGCAGAGGCTGAGCAGAGAGCTCATGTGCCCAGGCTCCTTCTAGAGAAATCCAGAGTTTGGGGGAGCAGAAGGGCGCATTAACCCTGCATGTGGGTGTCCACAACCACAGAATCAAAGCACAGAGATTCCATGTCTCAGGGCACGGCTCTGTTCCCAGCTGAATCCCCAACACCTAACACTCTTCGTTGAAAGAGGAACTAGATGAACACACAGAAATGTGAGGACCGTTGGCAATTACAGACTAGAACTACCTTAGTTTAGAGATACAGAAACTGAGGTCCAGGGAGAAGTGATTGCCCAAAGTCACAAGGCCAATCAGTAGCAGATCCAGGAGCAGAACAAGGTTTCCTATCAAGTTTTCCGCGGAAAGGAGGGACCAATGTCCCCAGCTGACCCTCTTGATACTTTCCTTTGGGGATATCTACCCTTTAACTGCTTAGTTCTACCCATTCCCTTCAGGCACTATAGCTGGACCTATCCACCAATCTACCGTGGGTTCACTGTCCTCTCTCTACCCATGGCTGACCCTCACACTCACACTCACCCTCCTGGACTCAGGTGTTCCTAGCCTCCATTAAGTTGCCATATGTGCTCTCTCCACAGCTGGTTCCATACTGGGAGAAGACGTTTAACATCGACCTGTCAGCCCCACAGATAGGAGTCGTCAATGTTACTGATGTGAGTTTCCTTCCCTCATCCCCGGTTGACCCCCAACTCTCCTTCCCAACATAGCTAGTCCTCCTCTGCTCTGCTAACTAGGAATTGAGCCCTCCCCAGAGGAGTTAGACATGCCCAGTCTAATGGCTGGAAAGAGGGAGAGATTCCTGCCCTGAACACACCCCTGCCTCTACCTGTTGGAACTGACTGCTCGTCCTTCAAGGCCCAGTTCAAATCCTCTCTTCTCCATGAAGTCTTTCCAGATCTCCCATTTGGAATTGTTCCCTCCTTGGCACTCCCAGAGCCCATTTGGCATTGAGAACATGACTTTTATATGGCTATTCATGTATCATGTCTGTCTCTTCCAGTAGACTTTGAGCTTTTTGAGAGCAGAAATCTTCTCATTCACACACAGGTAGATGCTTCAAAGATATTTGTTGAGTTGAATAAGTCACAGCCTGCTTTCATATAATTCTCAGTCTAACTGAGGAGGTAGGTATTCCGTTAACTACCAGGCCAAATCTGATAAACTCTATAATAGAGATACGAAGAAAACACCAGGAAGACAGAGAAATCAAAGTGACTTCTGCTTGAGAATCAGAGAGGGTTTAAAAGGAGTAGAGTTTAAAGTGGAGATTGTTGTAAATCAACTATACCTCAATTTTAAAATATAAAAAATTAATTAAATCTAAACAATTAAAAAAATTAAAACACACTGGAGATTGTACCATGTATAAGAGTTCTACAAGTGCAAATTATATGAGTCATTTCCAAACTGATGGAAAAAGTTAGTGCAAAAGGTCAAAAAGTAGGAAAATGAATATCAGATTTGGGAAAAGGCAAGTCGTTTCTTATGGCTTGAGAGTCTAGAGATCTCTGAGGATGGTGCTAGAAAAGCAGGTATTGGAAAGTCTTGAAAGCTAAGAGTTGCTGACTTTATTCTCCAGGCCATGAAGAACCACCAGTGGTTTTGCATTAAGGGCATGATAGAGAGGTCTGTTTTAGGAAGCTCAGCATGGCAAGAGCTTGTAAGAAAGACTGAAGGGAGAAGGTCTATTTGCTGATCCAGCCATTCTTTCTACTCCCACTGTCACTATTCCACCCTAGACCCCCACCTGGACAGTTTTCCTGCCCACTGACAAGATGAAGAGAAGGGACAGAGGATGTACAGAGTCCAGTGAGTGGGAGGACAGGTCTAAAGACCTGAATCGGGCTTAGTTCTGACGCCTTGTCTGTGCCATGTCCTAGGCGGACAGCGTATGGATGGAGATGGATGATGAAGAGGACCTGCCTTCTGCTGAGGAGCTGGAGGACTGGCTGGAGGATGTACTGGAGGGCGAGATCAACACAGAGGATGATGATGACGATGACGACGACGATGATGACTAGTTGCTGTGGCAGCCATCTCCTAGCCCCACCTGCTGTCCTCCTGCCCCCTCCTCCTTCCCTGTCCTTCCCTGAGCTCCTCCAGGGACACTAGGTCATTCTCTGCCATGGGGCCCACTGGGGTCTCTATGCTGCATGCTGAGATTCAAGGAGCTACTTTTCCCTACACACCAGCCCAGCTATCCCATCTGACTTCTGTTTCCAGTCCCACCATGTCCCTGTATCGATTATTTGTTTCTTCCATCACTCCCTACATGCTTTCTTGTGACTTCCCTCTTGCTGTATCTATGGGCCCCTATCTCTCTTCTGCTCCCTCCAGCTGAGCACACTCTTCCCCCACTCTCTCAAGTCCTCTATCCTTCTGACTGTCCTATCCCTGGCCAGGGGGACGGGAGGGTACTGTGTTTGGACCTATATCTTAGCAATCTCTTGTTAATGTACTTGGGTCAAATGAGAGACCTCAATAAACGACCTGGGGCAACATGAACAAGTGTCTGCTGATGAGGTCTCACCCCTATGGCAGGAGGGAGGCAGCCAGAGGATGGGGATTTAAGGTGTGGGTACCTTGTTAGGGGACTGTGATAGCAGGGGGGTGGGGCTCCTCCCTCTAGGCAGTTATCCCAGAGAAGCTTGGATGATTTATCTGCTGCAAGTCAAAAAGGCTTTTCTGAACACATGGTGTTTGTCCAGCACTGCTGTCAGGCTTTGGGAGAACAGAGAGTGCTGGGCCTGTCCCTGCTCTCGAGCTGATTAGCCTCACTGGGAAGTCAAGACAAGCACACTAAAGAACTGAAGAAAAATACAAAGCAATATGTAATTAAGCGATTATGTGCTGCTTGATAGCACCCCCCCCTTGCCGCTCTTATTTGAATGGCAAGACTGAGCCCAAAAAACACTTCCTCGGTGCGGCCTTCCCAAAGGTGGCCCCTCCTGCAGCTCCCTCCTCTGGGCTCCCACTGCACTCTCTCTGTCCACCTCTATTCTAGTACTAGCTCTTCATTTACATGTCTGTCTTCCCCACCAGACTGTGAGCCCCTTGAAGGCAGGACCCCAGGCTTTTTCTCTGTGTCCACAGGGCCTGGCACACCAAAAGTAGTCCCTAATAAATGTTTGTTAAAAGAAGGAACAAATGAATACAATGGCCTCAGAAGAGAGAGATGAGAGTGGGCTTTGACGGCTTCATAAAGGAAGTGAGCATTTTCTAGGCCTTAAATGAATAGTGGGATTTGATTAGGGCAAAGGAGTTGGGGAGGAGACATTTCAAGTAGTGAAAACATCAAAAGCACTGCCAGAATGCGTGTGCCATGTTGGGGCACAGAGGAGACCAAGGAGACAAGAAGAGAGGTTCAAGTGGTGGCCACGAGGTTGGGTGGGCATCTGGGGCTAGGTCGCAGAGGTGTTTGGATTTAGTCCTGTGAGCTGGGGAGGAAGGGCAACATTTAATCTGGCAGTGATGAGCAGGATAGATAGAGGGAAGGAAGCCGATGGAGATACCAGAGGCAGGGAGTCCAACTCTTATCAGACAGTTATAATAATCTGATGGAGGTAGGAGAACACGGATCAGAGTGGTGGTTATGGGAGTGCAGAGGAGACGCTGAGCTTTGTTCAAAGGGCATCCCCCAGACCTGAGCCTGCTGGCGATCTTGGCAGGAAGGACCCACATTCTCTCCAGCACAGGCCCAGGCTGGGGTAAGTGTAAAGGAGTAAGGAGTAGGGGGGGAGGAACCAAACAACTGAACAAGCCCATAACTAACAGATGTTACAGCTTTCATGGACTGGGTATAAAAGTGTTGCTGGACAACTTAGAGGATCTCTGAGTATGGAAGAATGAGACCTGAGGTGAGAGGAGTTTTCACCCTCCACAGACAAATCCAGGAAGTCTTCCTGGAATTGGTGGCAGGAGTATAGAGTAGAAACCACGTATTCATCCAACTTGCACCCATTTAATAAATGTTTAATACATAGTACGGGCACTGGGCCAATACAAAAATATTATGGAACTTAACTCTCTAGCATAGGTCAGTGGAAGGCCCCAGACTAAATAATAGCTCCCATGTTTTAACCACCCATCTGTGCCAGTCACTAGAGACTTACAATTTCTAAAACTCAGAAGAACACTGTGAGATAGGCATCAGTGTCCCCGTCTTGCCCTTAATGAGGCTCAGAGGCATAACCTACCTAAGAAAGGAGCAGAGTCAGCATGAAGCCCAAATCCCCTGTACCTGAAAGACCTGGACCTTTCACTGACTGTAGATAAGTCATTCAGCTTCCCTGAGTCTCAAAGATGGGTCCACAAAATGAGTTTTGGCCCTACAACTCAGAACAAATGAGATATATGCAAAGGCAAATTATGAGGGTGTGTTGCTATCAAAGGGGCAGTGACATGGCACACTGGGGGAAGAGGATGGCGAAAGCAAAGAGAAGGGCTGTGAAATCCAAAGCAGCAGCAGCCTGAGCCTCTTCTAGGGGCAGTGTAGACTCAAGAAAGGATGGGCTCACCTGAGGCTTCCTGAGGGGTCTCTGCCAGGCTGGAACTGAAGTGAAGCCGGGGCGCTCCTGGAGCTGATGGGGCTCAGACCTTGTCCCCGGGCCAGGCTCTGCCGGAGTTGAGGAGAGACCTCTTAGGCTGGAGATGATAACAGATCATCTTCTTCCTTCCCTCTTTCAGTATGGCTAAGGATCTGGGGGAGGAAAGTCCCTGGGGTAGAAGGGAAGTGAGAGCTGCCATGCTGGGCCTGGGCAGAGGGGCAGAGCTAGGAGACAGAGCCGAGCGTGGCTCTGCAAGTTGTCTATATTTGCATGCTGAGCTCACTGCTGCTCTTTTTCTCCCCAGAAATACAATTACATCATGGTGGGGGGAAGGCGGGAGGGTGGTATATTTGGGAAAGGTGAGAGGAACACAAGGGGCCAGCTGGCATCATCCTGGAGAAGGAAGATCTGTGGCTCCAGAGCGGGCGAAGGGGGCCCCCATTTTGCTTCTTGCCCCTACTCCTTCCTCCTCCCCCACCTTCCAAGGTGGATAAATCTGAGCTGTCTTTTACTACGGCTCCCCTGACCCATAAGGGGAAAAGGTTTTTACAAATACTGAGTCAAGCATCTAAGAGGATCCAGAGGCCAAAGGACTTTCAAACCCTTAAACCCTAACTTACTCTTTGCCTCCCAGGGTCCCAGCCACCGTGGTCACCGAAAGGTCGTAAGGGAAGGAGTGTGTCCCTTTGGGAAGAATTAAATCTGAGAATTGGGGCTCGCTGTTTAGGGGAGGAGGCGTCGTCGCTACTCCAGCCCTCCCGCACTTCTGCCCCCGTCCCAGGAGTCTTCCAGAACCCCAGCCCCCTGCTGCCTCCCCACCCCCTCTCCCGCCGCTCCCCGCCCCCCGCCCCTCCCCGGCTCTGACATCACGGGCCAGCCGGGTGGGGTGAGGCGGCGCTGGGCTCGGGCTCCGGCTCCGCGGGCGGAAGAGGCGGCGGCGGCAGCAGAAGCGGCGGCGGCGGCGGCGGCGGGAGCCGAGGAGGAGGTTCCGGACGCTGCTCAGGAACCGGGGACGCCGGAGTGCCCGCTCCCCGAGCGCTCAGCCCCGGAGGCGGTGAGAGGGCCGAGAGGGGAAGTGTCGCGGGGAGGGGCAGATTTGAGGATCTGGGCTTGGAGGGGCGTCGATCCGGGACGCCTGGGGACAGATGCGGAGCGTGGGGGCCCCGGAGGGGTCCGCTCCGTGTCAGGCCCCACGGGCTCCGTCTCTGTCGGTGCGCTCCGAGCGCGGTGTGTGCTGGAAGCGGCGTGGCTCCGGCCGCCCGTTCCACTCTGACCAGCAGTTTGGGAGTCGGACCGGGGCCTGGGGATTAGGATGGAGCCTGCTTCCCGCCCAGCCGGCTCGGCCGGGCCAGCTCCCGCCCCTCCCTCCCGTTCTCTGGCTTCGGACTCGCCTCGGCTGGCGGTCTCCCGGCCCAGCCCTGCCTCAGTTCCGCCGGCAGCCGCCCCTGCTCCGAGGGCTCAAACCCGGCAGCTGGCACCACGTGCCCTCACCCAGTCCTCTGCACCTGGGGT